>NC_133386.1:76077500-76734420 GCF_047511655.1 Castor canadensis | reverse complement strand
TGTGGGGGGACTTTGAGAGGAGAGAACATGCTAACAGTTCATTGAGTGCATGTATGGAAAGGTCATAATGAAACATATTTTTTAATTGAAAGAAAGATTTTTAAAAGGGGGTAAGAGTAAGAGATAGGAAAGAGTAATAGAGGAGGTGAATATGATCAAAATATGCTATAGTCATATATGGAAGTATGAACCCCCCTACATTATACAATTAATATGTATTAATAAAAATGTGGAAAAAAAACAAAATAAATACTTTCGGCACTGTATTCCTGCTTTAGCGGATCTAGGCCATCCTGTATTTTTATCCCCCTCACCCCAGCTGTCATCGCTCAATGATTATGAATATTTCAGAAAAGAATGGTATTTCTCCATTTTAATTTTCAGTAAAAACACATCTTACAATTTTTTTTTTTTTTTGCAGTACTGGGGTTGGAACTCAGGGTCTACACCTTGAACTACTCCACCAGTCTTGTTTGTGATTTTTTTTTCGAGATAGGGTCTCTAGAACTATTCGCTTGGGCTGGCTTCAAACCTCCTAGTAGCTAGGATTATACACGTGAGCTACTGGTACCTGGCTCTTACAAATATTTCTTTCTTTCTTTTTTCTTTTTCTTTTTCTTTCTTTCTTTCTCTTTCTTTATTTTTTCTTTCTTTCTTTTCTCTCTCTTCTTTTCTTTCTCTTTTCTTCCCCTCCCTCCCTCCTTCCCTCCCTCTCTTCCTTTCTTTTTACTTTTCTTACTTATTTTATCGACTGTTTCATTTTTGAAGCTTTCCAATTGCATTTTGTTTGGCTGTTGCTAGATTTTGATTTACTTATTTATTTTAATGTTTGTCTTTACTCCAGTGGAAATTGTTTATATTGGTGGTGTTTACTGTTGTGCTGTCTAGATTCTCCTCTCTGCTTCTAAAACTTCTTTCTTCATTTCTTCTTTGCATGAAATCTAACAGTATGGCTTCAGGAAAAAAATTTCTACTAGCCACTTTCTACTGTTCTTCTTTTTTTAATGTATTGTGGAGAAAGAGGAGGTAAATCTCTGTCTCCCTCTCTGCAAAATGACAGAGAAACCATCTCTTCTAAGCTGGAGTCAGTTGTAATTCTTCTGCAGTAATGACTCATTTGTTATCACTTCACTTCATACTGTCCCAGACCACTTAGAGAGAAAATAGAGGTGAAGTCTCCCAAGTATATATTGCTTAAGTGCTCATCATAAAGAAAATTATTAAAATTACATTAAAACTACCTGATAGTTAAGAAAATGCATCTAAAAGTTGAGAACACTAAAACCTTCTCTGTTCCAAATTTTTTAACTGACATTTGAGACCAATAAATGAAATGATAAGATTGAGTTCATAGGTAATATAAGAATAAATTTTGTATTGTTTCCATTTGTGGTTAGACAGCACTCTAAAGACAGCCCTTTCATCTTTCAGGTCATATCCAAGACCCTGCTAACAGGCATGACAATTACCTCTGCCAAGAAACTCTCCTTTGCCAGTTTCAGATGCTCATGAAATAACATTGGTCCACTTTATTTTACCTACAACTTCTGTGGAGATAGATAACAGCCAACCATGAAGAAAAACTGTTTTCCTACACTCCAGGCTGAATCAGAACTCTTTCTACTGCTTCCCTAGAGGATGGATGATCCAATCATTATCCTTCAATTGCCCCACATGTCTACTGAGCTACTTTACAAGCTCTTTTAAAGAAGTGATTCTAGACTTGTGTAACTTCAGTTTTTCCTCCGTGAAGACACAATCAGGCCATCTTCTAATAAACTCTGTGTAACTTTATACCTGCTTTGATATCATGGGTTACTTTTTATGAACCTACTGTGACAGATTGCTTTTTAGCCTAACAACACTGAAATGAAATGTGTCCATTTTTTACTTTAACAGACTGTGCTCTCTTTTCAATACTTAGTATCACTTTCTCTTTCTCCTTTTCCCTCTCTTTTATGCTGACTCACATTCACATCTAGTTAATTTGAGGATTTAGCACCCCTTTTCCAGCTTATCATAGTCATAATAAATTTTGGTGTTATGGCTTTTCCCAGATGCTACTTTCCAAAATTACATCATCCACAAATTTAACAATGTACACTCAATCTCACCATGCAAGTGAATGACAAAAGTTTTTCTTTGGGAAACATTGATTATGATAGTTTTTGGATATGCCCTCAGTTTTCTACTTGAATCAATTAGGAAATTAGTCTTAAACATTTTTAAAAGGAATGCTTTCTCAGTAAGTGTACTGCATAGATAATATTTCTATGACTCAAAGCCTGGCACCAGGAATTTTCTTGTCTACAAAAATATATTTACAGCAGGTAGAATCTTATTATACAAATTCAAATGTGATTAAGAAATATGGTATTTCTTTAATTTAGAAATTATCTTAACTAATATGAAGTCTCCATTTAGGCAAGCTAGTGGAAAATTAAGTCTTGGTCATTGCCAGGGCTTCCTTTCCTTCTTAAGGTCCTATGAGGATTCAGAGGCTCGAGAGACACTCAGGTAGCAAAGAGGGTTTGTTCTTCAGTCTACTGTGACCATCATGGATATCTTCACTGTTATAGCATGTATGTTCCTTTAAAGGTTTGCTGATAGGCCATGAGGAGGACACAGGAACATCTGTCAAGATAGTTCTTCAATACTCTGAACCCAGACTCCCTAGATAGGCCTGGATATTTCCTGCTAAGGCTTACTCATTTTCTCAGGGAGTTGTCTATATGAAAGATTCCAACTAACTGAGGTAGTCGAGTACCTCTCTATATTTCCAACTGTAGGTATACCCCTCTTTTACCTTCCCTTCTAAGAATATTCAGCAGTATTTCCTTGTGTGAGTTCAGGTACTTAGTAAAGACAAAGAAGCAATGACTGTACACAAGTTTACTTTCTGTGACAAAACTTGCCTTGAGTGAGGATGCACAGGGAGTCCCCAGAATGGGGGAGGAGAAATATAGGGAGAAAAGATATGTTAATAAATCATCCTGACATCCTTGGCTTTGGGGTTCTTATTTTCAATTTGCTCCCAGTTTTATCCAAGGAGAGAAGACATATTTGTCATGCGATCCTATCAAATGAGTGCCATCAACAAAATCTCAGAAATTCACAGGACAGGGTTGTCTGTTGTAGGCTGAACTTTTTGGGACTGACTAGAAAGAAATTTGGCTTATGGGAAAAGTTATTTAGGTAAAAAGTGAGATAAGTTTCAACAAAGAAAGTAAATGTATTCTGCCATTTTATTAAAGACTTGTGGAAGGAAAAATCTGTAGGAATGTAGAAGCTATAAAAATCAGACACATTTTCAGAATTGGTGCTTTTCTCCCCCTAAGGAGAGAGAAGAACAAACAATCATTAAACAAGAAGACATGAGAAGATGTAGTGTAGTGTTTGTGTGATATATGTGACTTGGTGTGTTTGCCATGTTGCTTTATAGTCTAAGCTCCAAATGAGAAACAGCTAATACATACTAACTCATGAAATTGTATGGCCTTATCTTCAATCTGGAGTATCTTATTCTTGGGATCCTGAGAGAAGCAATGCAGTTTAAATTCCTCAACCCAGATTTTTATTACACCACTAATCACTCTAATGCTCATTCTTACCCTCACCCACCTAAAAATACAACATTCTTAACCCAGGAGATAGAAACAGTGGTCTAGATAGGGTAAAACGTGATAGACAGTTAGGACCCAGTCTTTCCTTCCCTTTTGGTGAATTTAAACTTTGGAGGAATCAATGTTTACAACTCTTGAGGGAATTATAATAATTTGTTTAAGGTCTGTTTGTGATTTGTATGCTTTGTTTATTAAACCTGATATAAAAGGTTATTCTAGGGACTTCATCCCTAGGGCTTTGGCAGGTAACCACTATCATTTAGTGGAGAATGGGTGGCATGTCAATTGTCAGCTCTAATGTCTCCTTGAGTTAAGAATCTCATGCATACTTTTCTTATTATACTGCTTTATTATACACAAAACAGTTTGATACACTATTATGGTGGTTCTGGAGGAGAGGGAGAGTGAAGGAGCTATTGAGAGAGTATTTTTATGGAATATTTTAAAAATCTAGTACTTTAATCTGAAAGAAACAATAAAGGAATGTTTAGGTTATTTCTTTTCACCAGTTTCCAAAAACTTCAAACCAATTTCTATGAAAAATTAGTATAGATTTCTATTGCCTACCACCTCCACCTAGTATAGTGTGACTAAAAAAGACACATGTAGGAGTAGTGCTAAATTTTATTGAATTTAAGATGTTCCATTATTTTAAATTCCACTAAAAAGGAGGAAAAAGTTGACAGTGTTTTCTTATGCTTAGAATTTGTATCTTATTGAAAAATTCTTTTAGACCAATTTTAGAAGTGGATTTTATTATATGTCATATATTATGTGTCATTTTCTGGTTCTGTGCCTTTCTGCATAATAAAACTTCAATGCTGACTGGGCATAGACTTTTTAAAGACACTTTGAAAAGCAATTGAACTCAGGCTTGGCTTGTAATTCAGTGATATAGTAAACTTGCTTAGCCTGTGCAGAGCCCTGGGTTCAATGCCTAGCACTACCAAAAAAAAAAGCAACTGACCTCAACCTTTGTACTTAACTCTGCAGGCATAACTACCACATGAGCAACTATGACCGAATTTGAACATGTAAACTGTACACATGTTTACTACCTGATTAGAAACAATATTAAGACACATTTCAGTTCAAAACATAAAAAATTTTGCATCTCAGAATCAGTGAAATGTAACCTTTTGAAATGAATAAGTCTCCCCATTGCTGATACTTAAGTGTGTTCTGACAATTCTTCATTTCCCTCTAAGGATCTGTTGCCCTTTGAATAAGACCTTGCATTTGACCTTCACATTTAGGGTGATACTTGTAAATTGTTATACTTTGCTGTTATAATTGGGGTGTGCCACAGGGTCTCTGATGTCCTCTACCCAGTCCCCTTACAGAGCTGGTCTCGGTTTAGTAAGGGTGGTTTTTTTCCTCCTTTTATTTTATCATTTTTACATTTACTTATATGTGTATACATTATTTGTGCCACCTCCTCCCCCAACCCCAACCTCTTCCTCCCCTGGTTCCGGATAGAACCTGTTTCACCCTCTTTTTCAATTTTGATAAAGAGAAAACATAAGAGCTAATAAGAAAGACATATTGTTTCTGCTAGTTTGGAATAAAGATAGCTATACAGAGAAAGTCCTAGCATTACTTCCATGCACTTGTATATTGCAACCCACATTGGTTCATCTCTACCAGACCTCTTCACTACTTCCTGGTCCCCTTCCCATAGTGGCCTCTGCCAGTTTAAGATTACTTTATTTGCTCCTCTACAGGGAGCACATCAACCACATTCAAGTTTTAGGTTTCCTTTCCTTTCCCTATTCCTCCTGTGCGTATTCTCCCCTTAGTGTGTGACCTGTGCCCAATAATGTTATTGCATTTGTTTTGGGTCTATAATCCATATATGAGGGAGAACATGCAATTTTTCGGCCTTCTGAGCCTGGGTAACTTTACTTAAGATGATGTTTTCCAGTTCCATCCATTTTATTCTATACTTTTAATGCATCTTTGAAACTTGAAAAATCTTAAGCCACCTCCATACCCAAACAATAGGTGGTCTGAGAGGGAAAGTGACTATTTCTTCAGGTTTTTAATCAGATCCTTGCATGTGATTTTTAAAAACTCACATAAAGATTGGACATTTAATAGGTTGGAAATAAGTTTGGAGGTGAATTTTAGATGATAATGACAGCCAAACTGATAGCAATCAAAAATAGAAAACTTCGATGATTTCAGAGTAGAATCAAGCAGAAAGTAGGAGACCAAGATACACAGTGAGGAAGCATAATCACTTGATAAGTCTCAGGGGTTGGAAAACTGAGAGGACTTTTGGGAACAAGGACACCTATCATTCAACTTCAAGTTTCTAAGTTTTCTGTGTGGTTGAAACTTATTTGCCTAAACTTTCTGTACAAGTTTAAAATATCCACATAAAGATCTTATAAAATGTGTATATGTGTATGTGAATGAAAGAGAGAGAGCATAAAATGAAAAAGGCACAGGTTTCATGGTTTCACATTTGATGAACAGTACACAATGGAATGATGAAAAACTCCTGACCTGAAGTAATTTCCAGGAACCAGGAGTTCAGAGTCAGGTAAGCATGAAAACAAAAGTTCCTTTGGTATTCTCAGAACCCTTGGGGGAAAGCCTTACTGGTTTCCTCAAGTTGTAGAATGGAGGTCTGAGGTAATCTTTTCTGTAGCTTAAGTGGCAGCTTGTCCCCAAGTAGTCTCTGGATTTCACATGGTTCAGCTCTGATGCCTGACCCAGAAGATGTGACAATGAACAGATGATGAAAGCAAAAGGTGGCAATAGATCAGAGTCAGCCAAGAAATCCACAGCAAGGACTTAACCCGGGTCTAGGTGTCTTGTTACTTCTAGTGATATCCTAAGACAAAGGCATCGAGAAAACAAAAAGGTGTGGGGGACACTAGATATTAAAAATGAAAAACATTTGTGCTTTTAAAAATGTTAATAGGAAATATAATAGAGATGGTGAACTTGTTCCAGACATGCACATGTCTGGAAATATCACAATGAAATCCCCTCATATTATTAATGTATGATAATTCAAAAGTAAAATAATTTTTAAAAAAACAGCTAATCAGGCTGGGTGTGGTGACAGGCACCTACAATCCCAGCTACTCAGGAGATAGAGATTATGAGGATGGTGGTTCAAGGCCAGCCCAAGCAAAAAGTTAATGAGACCCTATCTTAACCAATAAGCGAGGCATGGTGGTGCTCATCTGTGCTCCCGGCTAAGTGGGAGGCATGAGACCCTACCCAAAAAATAACTAAAGTAGAAAAAAGAGGAACTGGAAAGTCATGGCTCAAGTGGTATAGCACTTGCCTAACAAATGTGAGGCCCTTAGTTCAAACCCCACAACCACAAAATGGTAATGGACAAGACGAAATAGCCACACTCTTCCTGTTTTTTCTTGGGCTTAAACCTCTTGGCCTCCTGGCCTCCAGTTTGCCCTATTCTCCTTCCTTCTAGTTTTTCAACCGCCCAGAGTTACCTTGGATATAACAGCTTTGGGATTAACTTGCCTAACATCTGATAGAACACTTGGGTTTCATTCCCATACATAATCTCATTCTGTATTTTAATTAAGACTCTTCCCTTGTTTTAACTAGACCAAGGGACTTTGGATATGGTTCTTGTTCCTGCAGTGTGGATCTCCAGTCTTTCATCTTCATGATCCACAAAACTAACT
Source organism: Castor canadensis (assembly GCF_047511655.1). Classification (NCBI taxonomy): domain Eukaryota; kingdom Metazoa; phylum Chordata; class Mammalia; order Rodentia; family Castoridae; genus Castor; species Castor canadensis. The sequence goes on along the minus strand of NC_133386.1, from coordinate 76,727,126 downwards.
CTTCTAGTCACAGGGATGAAAGCTTCACTCCCATAGGTCTTTGTCACCTCCGCCTAATAGTGCAAGACTAACTTACTTCTTTCTCAAGCTCTGCATGGCCAGTTAATACTGGATCTTAACCATTCTGGTTCCAAAGGATACAATTTGCTAAAAGAAAAAGTAAGCACAGAGTAACACAAGCAAATAAATGAAATTTTGAAGACTTTAAAACGGAAGGTAACACCTGTTTTAATCAGGAACATCCTAGGGGGATCTTCTAGAAAAGCCAAGAATCAACTCTCAAGTAAGACATTCCATCACCAATAGATGGAAGTCATGAAAAAAAAAAAAATAGGAGTAGATAATTAACCTGAGCATATGCTGAGAAGCATATACCCAATGATTGTTCCTGTTCACATTTTCCTCTAGTTGGTGGTCTTTTAACATTTTTGGTAAGGCATCTTTTTTTTTTAAGCACTGCTTTTTATTTTAGAGTCCTAAGGATGTGTAATAATTAAAATAATACAAACACACACACACACACACACACACTCACACAAACACACACACACACACACACACACACACAAAATCTTGCCAACTATCCAACAAGCTCAAATCTGTCTGGGATTAAGCAATATGAAACATGTAACAATTAGTCACCCATCTCTTCCCTACTCTGTTCTCCTTTCATGATCATTTTTCTTCTTGGGAATTTTCCAGAATCAGAAAAATGACAGGCTGCAGACTGAGTTACACCCACCATGGTTTGTGGGTGCTACATAGCAGACCATGGAAGCATGTTCATTTCTGACAAGCCTCACTGATCAAGACACCATTTGTCTGCAGAAATGTGTAAATGTGGGTGTTGCTGCCCTTTTCTCATGGATACTGTGTGGACCTGTCGCGACTCTCCAGGCCATGAAGACGTTCCTCTTCCTCTTTGATGTTCGCTTCTTTCTGGCTCCAAATAAATAAAATGAGCATCTTTATAGAGAAAGTGATCAGAAAGGTGGTCTAGAAAGAGAGTTTACCCCGGCAACCACCTAGTCATGATCAACGATAGAATGCAATGGAGGCTCTGTGGAGAAACACCCTGCTCAAAGTGTGGTGCAGAGGGCGATTTTCCTCCAATTCACCTTCTATAAATTCTTACCATTTTCCATTATTATTTAGGAAAAATTGTGACAGTTTTGAATAAATTAAAGGGAGTCAGTAAAGATGCATTTTGGTGCTTGTTCTCATGCTAATGACAACAAAAACTGGGCAAGGGAAAAAAAAGGGTTTATGGACATTTTAGGATATAGTTGTGCTATACAAAAGAGGCAATAAAGGAAGAGAAAGGGAAAATATAAGAGGAAAGGGTTGGATCTATGTACTCATGTCTCATGACATCAGGCAAAATAATGTAACATAGATTGCTCTTTGTTAATCACATACTATAAAGTTGAATATTGTGACAAAAGCATCACACAATGCACTTAGTTCTCTAAATCTAGTGCTTTTTAAGAAAAACTCTGTCCTACCTCTAATTTAATTATACTCAGAGCAAGTTTTTGTTTGGAGGATCTATTTTACATATGTTTTGTAGACACAGAAAGTGAAACTCAGATGGGCTAAGATCTTCTCAAACTATACAGATAAACAAGAGTGAGCCAGAAGAGGAGCCTAATTCTTCCTTGCAACAGTGAGAATTGGTCAGGCATCTTAAGAATATTTTTTGATTGGAAGGCTGGGATCAGGATGATCGCTGTTCAAAGCCAATGAGAGAAAAGAGTTTGTGATATACCATGTCAATAAATAGCTGGGCACAGCGGGGCAGTCCTGTCATCCCAAGCTCACATAGCTTGAGCTGAGATCGGGAAGATCATTGTTCCAAGCCAGCGCAGACAAAAAATGTTAGGGAGACCCCCATCTCAACGGAGGTCTCACACATTTGTCACCCCAGCTCTGGGAGCCTTGACAAAAAATGAGACTCTGTCTTCAAAATAACTACAGCAAAAGGGGCTATGGCAAATGGCAAGCCTCTCAAATGTGTAAGCCCTGAGTTCAATCGCTAGTATCACCAAAAAAAAAAAGGAATCGTAATAATTTTTGAGCCCATACTCCATTTATAAATATATATTTATTTTTTGTAATTTATACTACATGTAGCATAAATATATTTCTGTTATCTCCATATATTATGAAGGAGGTAAAGGTTAATATATAATGAAGAAAATAATAATTAAAATACCTTGTTAATCATGGCAGTTTCATACTATCATAATCTAAATAGATGAGTAGAGCTTCTAACATTTTCTTTCTCTACTCCACTGGAATGCTTTATTAACCCACTGGCATGTTACACCAGACTTTGGAGATTTCCATCTAAACAACACAATTAACATAACAGTGTAACAATTTGAGGAATTGGAAAAATCAGCTTCAAGAGTTTGCATGACTTTTTTTTCTCTCAGTGCAAAATGGGTATGAGGCAGGGTAGGAAAGAAAGCCTTTCACAAAGAACTAAAATTATGTCTTCACACATTTTTAAATCATATAAAATATACTATGCATTCATTCCACCAATTCTACAAATGTCCAGCTTAGCCTGAAGACAATGAAATTATCTGTACAAGAACAGAAGAATTATTGGCAGCTGTGCATTTTGGGGAATTGAGGGTATGTGTTGTATCATAAGCCATGACAGCAAGAGACTGTGCCTGATTTTGGACAACGATTATGAAGTATACAGAGAAAATAAATAAAATTCAGAGTGATATTTAAAGGAATGATTGTTATTCCATTCTCTCAAATATAGATAAAATCATGTTTCTTAAAATTGTGAAACACAGTACAATTCTATAGTGACTTTTTTAAAAATTTATTTTATCATTTTTACACTTATTTACATGTGTATACATTATTTGCCCCCACCCCACTTCCAGGCAGAACCTGTTCCACCCTCTTGTTCTCCAATTTTGTTGTAGAGAAAACTTAAAAGACAGTAAGAGAAACATAGCGTTTTTGCTAGATTGAGATAAACAGCTATACAGAGAGATTCCTTGTATTGTTTCCATGCATATATGTATTTCAAGCCATATTGGTTAATTTCTACCAGGCCTCTTCACTACTGCCTAGACCTCTTCTCATAGTAGCTCTGCCAATTTAAGATTACTATATTCTCCCTATGCAGTGAGCATATCAAGCAAATTCAAGGTTTTGGTTTCCTCCCCTTTCCCTATCCCTCCCACAGTCTCCCCTTAGAATGTGACACATGTCCAATAATATTACTGCATTTGTTTTAGGTCCATAATCCGCATATGAGGGAGGACATGTGATTTTTGGACTTCTGAGCCTAACTAACTTTGCTTAAGATGATGTTCTCCAGTTCCATCCATTTACCTGCAAATGATAAAATTTCATTATTTGTGGCTAAATAAAATTTTATTGTATATAAATACCACATTTTCTTAATGTATTCCTTGGTAGTGGGGCATCTTGGCTGTTTCCATAACTTGGGTATTGTGAATAGTGCTGCAATAAACATGGGTGTGCAGGTGCCTTTATAATAACCTGAGTCGCATTCCTTCAGGTATATCCCTAGGAGTGGTATTGCTGGATCATACGGCAGATCTATGTTTAGATTTTTAAAGAAGCCTCCATATTGTTTTCCGTAGTGGTTGCACTAGCCTGCATTCCCACCGGTGTGTAGGAGGGTTCCTTTTTCCCGGCATCCTCACGAACATTTGTTATTGGTGGTATTCTTGATGGTAGCAATTCTAACAGGTATGAAGTGGAATCTTAGTGTGGTTTTGATTTGCATTTTCTTTATGGCCAGAGATGGTAAGCATTTTTTCATGTGCTTTTTGGCCATTTGGATTTGTTCCTTGGAAAAAGTGCTGTTCGGTTCAGTTGCTCACTTCTTTATTGGTTCATCAATTTGCCGGGAGTTTAGTTTTTGAGCTCCCTGTATATTCTGGTTATCAATCCCTTCTCTGATGTATAGCTAGAAAATATTTTCTCCCATTCTGCGGGTGGTCTCTTCAATTTACAGACTGCTTCCTTTGTTGTGCAGAAGTTTTTTAATTTCATCTAGTCCCATTTGTCAATCCTTTCTCTTACTTGCTGGGCTGCTTGAGTTCTACTGAGGAAGTCTTGCCTATACCTATTGCTTCCAGTGTATTCTCTGCTCTTTCCTGCACTAACCTCAAGGTTTAGGGTCTGATATTAAGGTCTTTAATCCACTTTGAGTTGATACTAGTGCAGGGTGACAGACATGGATCTAGTTTCAGTTTTCTGCAGGCAGATAGCCACTTTTCCCAGTTATATTTGTTGAAGAGGCTGTCTTTTCTTCATCGTATGTTTTTGGCAACTTTGTAAAAAATTAGGTGGGCATAGCTGCGTGGATTCATATCTGGATTCTATGTTCTGTTCCACTGGTCTTCATATTTGTTTTTGTGCCAGTACCATGCTGTTTTTATGCTATGGCTTTGTAGCATAGTTTGAAGTGGGGTATTGTGATATTTCCAGTGTTGCTCTTTTTGCTCAGTATTGCCTTGACTATTTTCGGTCTTTTCTGTTTTCAAATGAACTTTAGGATAGAATTTTCAATCTCTGTGATGAATGTCATTGGGATTTTGATGAGAATTGCTTTGAACATGTAAATTGCTTTTGGTTGTATATCCATTTTTTCTATGTTAATTCTGCAAATCCATGAGCATGGGAGATCTTTCTACCTTCTGTACTCTTCTTCGATCTCTTTCTTCAGTAGTTGATAGTTCCCCTTTTGTAGACGTTATTTATATCCTTTGTTAAGTTTATTCCAAGGTATTTGATTTTTTTTTTTTGAGGCTATCGTAAATGGCATTGTTTTCCTATATTCTTCCTCAATTTGTTCATTGTTAGTGTATAGAAAGGTACTGATTTTTGTAAGTTGATTTTGTATCCTGCTACTTTGCTAAAGTTGCTTATGGTGTCTAGGAGTTTTTGGGTGAAGTTTTTTGGGTCTTTGAGATATAGGATCATGTCATCTGTGAATAGGGATAGTCTGACTACTTCGTTACCTATTTGTATTCCTTTCATTTCTTCTCCTTGCCTTATTGCTCTGGTTAGGAATTCCAAGACTATGTTGAATGGGAGTGGGGAGAGTGGTCACCCTTGTTCCTGACTTTAGGAGAAATGGTTTCAGTTTTTCCCCATTAAGAATGATTTGGGGTATAGGTTTGTCATATATAACCTTTATAATGTTTAAGTGCATTCCTTCTATTACTAGTTACCTTGCAGCTTATATCATGAAATGGCATTGAATCCTACTGAAGGTTTTTTCTGTGTCTATTGAGATGATCAAGTGGTTTTTGTCTTTGCTTCTATTAATGTGCTATATTATATTTATTGATTTGGATATGTTGACCTGTCCCTGCATTCCTGGGATGAAGCTGACTTGGTCATGGTGAATGACCTTTCTGATATGTTGTTGGATTCAGTTCGCCATTATTTTGTTGAGGATTTTTGCATCAATGTTCATTAAGAAGAATGGCCTGTAGTTCTTTTTGAATATGTCCTTGTCTGGTTTTGGGATGAATATAATACTGGCTTCCTATAATGAATTAGGCAGTGTTCCTTCCCTTTCTATTTTGTGGAAACCTTTAAGAAGTGTTGGTATTATTTCTTCTTTAAAGGTCAGGTAGAATTTAACAGAGAATCTGTCAGGTCCTGGACTTTTCTTTTTTGGGAGATTCTTTATTGCTGTTTCAATTTCATTTCATGTTATAGATCTGTTAAAGTGGTTAATATCTTCTTGGTTCAGTTTTGGATGGTCATAAGTATCTAGATATTTGTCCATTTCTTCAAGATTTTCCAATTTATTGGAATATAGGTTCTCAACATACTCCTTGATGATTTCTTGGATTTCCTTAGTGTTTATTGTTATCTCCACTTTTTCACTTCTGATTTTGCTAATTTGGGTTTTACTCTAATTTGCCAAGGACTTGTCAATCCTGTTTATTTTTTCAAAGAACCAGCTTTTTGTTTCATTGATTCTTTGGTTTCTTTTCTTTTTTTTGGTCTCTATCTCATTAATTTAGGCCCTTATTTTTAATTATTCCCCTCCTGCTTGTTTTGGGTTTTGCTTGTTCTTGTTTTTCTAGGAGTTTGAGCTGTACTATTAGGTCATTGCTTTGAGATCTTTCTGTCCTTTTAATATATGCACTCATGGCTATAAACTTTCCTTTGAGGACTGCCTTTGCTGTGTTCCATAGGTTGTGTTTTAATTTTCATTAAATTCCAGGAACTTTTGATTTCCTCTCTTACTTCTTCTGTGACCCACTGATTATTTAGCAATATGTTGTTCAGCCTCCAGTTGTTTGCATATTTTCTGCCATTGCTTTTATTGTTAGTTCTAGTTTTATTGCATTATAATCAGATAGAATGCTGGGGGATGATTTCAGTTTTCTTATATTTGTTGAGGCTTGCTTTATGTCCTAAGATATGGTCTATTCTGGAGAAAGTTCCATGGGCTGCCAAGAAGAATATATATTGTGCTGTTGTTGGATGAAATATCTGCAGACATCAATTAAGTCTGTTTGATCTATGGTGTCATTTAGGTCTAGGATTTGTTGTTTGTCTGGATGACCTATCTATTAGTGATAGAGTTCCTGTCCTCTCATGGTTCTGTTTGCTTTCATCTTCTGTGTGCAGAATTCCTTGTAGAATCTTCTGTAGTGGTGGCTTGGTTGTTATATATTGTTTTAGTTTCCATTTATCATGGAAGAGTTTCATTGCTCTGTCAATTTTGAATGATAGTATTGCTGGGGAGAGTATCCTAGAGCTGAAATTATTTTCATTCAGTGCCCAAAATACCTCACTCCATGCCCTTCTTACTTTCAATGTTTCTGTTGAGAATTCTACTCTTATTTTAGTGGTTTGCCTTTATACGTTGTTTTTTGTCTCTTACAGCTTCAATATTCTTTCTCTGTACTCTATACTAGTTGTTTTAATGATAATATGCTGTGGAGAGGTTCTTTTTTATTTCCAGGATTTCTGTTTCTTTTTTCTGAGGTTTTCCATATGTTTGTTCAACTCCTCTTTTATATTTTGTGTTGTCTTCTTTATTTCATATGTCTCTTTTTTTATAGTGTCTTTTGTTTCACTTTGGTATTTGTTGAAGTCCTCTCTGAGTTTATTTAGTTGTTTCTGTGTCTTCTCATGTTCTTTATTTGTAGTTCCTAAAATTTCTTGAGTGCATCTTGTACTTTCTGGTTAACTGTGCCTAGTATCTTCTCCATGAGTTTCTCAGTGATCTCTTCCATCATTTCCTCTTTGAGGGATTTTTGTGGCCATCACTGGGCTCATTAGTGATATTTATCATTGTTTTGTTGGGGTCAGGAACTAGGCATCCATTTTCTTCATTTCCCAGTAAACCCTCTATTGAATTGGTTTTTTTTGAGGAGTGTAATTTCCTTCCGTTCTTCTTCTCCCCATCACTCCAATTGGTGCTGTGCAGCTATGTTCTTGATTGGCTAGTTGGTGGTTTTAATTAGCTGTTTTCTTCCTCTTGATTTAATTTTTGTGTTGTGGCTGTCTTGTTTATTAGCTAGGTTGATGTGCTATTTCTGTCACTGGTCTGGAGGTATAAATCATCAATAATAAATTCATAGTTTCCATGCCAGACCAGTTGTTTACATATTATATTTTTAAAAACCCTTATGATAATATCTATAAACAGTGGGAGTTGGGGGGTAGTGGTTATTTAGCTAGAGATAGAACTTGGGTAATTGGCAAAGGAGGCACTAAAAGGGAGGGGCACCCCCTTTCAGTGGGTGGTGATTGTGTAGGAAGGAGGGGTAGTGTGGTGACAGGTTGGGGAAGGGTAGGAGGCAGAGGCAAAGAAGGGGGAGAGGGTGGAGAAGAAGGAGCAAAAAGAGTAGTTGGGAGGGAGAACAATGTATTGTAGTACAAGAAAAGGAGGGAAAATGAAGGGGTAAGCATAGGGATAAGAAAATAGTGATGATAAAGTTAATAATACAAAAACAAAACCAGGTACAGCAACAACAAAAAGTACAGTCTGCTTGGTAAAAATTCCTGGTTAGGGGTCCAAGATGTCACAGTTTAATTCTGATTGATGATCTACCTTCTGTTTATTGAAAGGGAAAAAAAAAAGAAGAGAAAAGTCAGCATTTTTTTCCCCAGGGTAGACATGCCCTCTTGGCAATGCCGCACTGGGATTTTCTGCCTGGTAGGTGCAATTAAAAGCTATTTTAAGAGTTAGTCCTTGAATTTTATGGGCACCGAATGTGTTGGCGATTATTATTTTGGCTAGAAGCAATCAAAATTACCCAAGTGTAGCTCCCACATCTTGAGATGGTTTCTTGAGTCGTGGAGCTTAGGCATTCTGATTCCCTACCCTATGTGCCATCTTGGACCTCCATATGATGACTTCTTGAGCTGGAAGAAATATATATGAATAAAACATTTTCATATAAACTTCATGAGGCAAATTTTGGCTGAGGCTTCATAAGGCAAGAGCAATATGTTGTTTGTTATATTGTAGGATATTTCAACCTCTAAGAAAGGTTAATGTTGATGCTTACAAATAAGAATGAGCCAGGTACAAGTGGCTCATGCTGTAATCCTAGCTATTCAGGCAGCAGAGAACAGAAAAACAACTCTCCCCCCCACCCCCATGCTTTGAGGACTGCCTGGGCAAAAAGCTGCATACGTATACAGAGAGAGAGAGAGAGAGAGAACTGGAGGACTGACTCAAGTGATAGAGTGCATACCTAGCAAACCGGAAGTCCTGACTTCAAACCTCAGAATCACTCCCCCCCAAAAAAGAATAAGAATGAATCTCTGATCTCTAAACACAACTTCCCTAATGTGTCGGAAGCAAAAGAAGAAAAGGGGAGTGAGAAAAACTGTGCCAACCAGTTTGAGAATCACCCAGAATATAACCAATATTAACAATAATCACAGTGCATAAGCATTCCATTGGCCAAGACTCATTTACATGACCACAACAAAACTACAAGGGGTGCTGTAAAGTGCGTCAAAAAAGAAGAAATTGTGTGGTGAACATAGCATTGTCTTTATCATGTGCACAAGAGATAATCAACCTCAAGAATAGTCACAAGGATAAAAATTCAAACCATTTTTTCCCATCAAATTGTCAGGAATTAGAAAATTAAATAATATAAAGGTATATGGAAATCAGAGCCATTGTAGACTGAGTACAAATGTCTGAACACATTTGGGGGAGCAGTCTCATAGAAATAAGTGCACTTGAACAATACATGTACTCTAAGATTCTGTAATCCCGTTCCTGAGTACATGTCCTCCTGTGATATTGTTCATGCTGATGCCCAAGGAGAAGGCATCTCATATGAAGATGTTCTCTGTGGGGTTACAGATAAAAATCAAAGAAACCAAAAGAGCCTATCAATAAGGATTGGATACCTTATTGATATGGACGACCATATGCAACCAACAGAATAGTATACACTGATCAGAGTCAATTAGCTATGCATATACATATTTGCATATACATGTTTATTTATGTACACAGAGTTCAGAAGCAGTTTGTATACTTCCTATCTTTAGTGTTTAGATTGCCTGGCTCAATCTTATTTAACAAGTAAGGATACTCAGACATGAAGACATCTTTTGAAATTCTTGGTTTCTTTTTTATATGTGAATTTCATTGGTTTCTTTTTATATGTGAATTTCACTTAAGTTCATTTGAGGAATTTGTTTTCTTTTCTAAATGCTGTCTTTCTTTGCATGATTGCTTTGTAATTCAGGAAAAACAGGAGGCTGAAGAGGATCCAAACCAAAACTATTTTAAGTGTAAGACTCTAGGCAGATAATAAAAACATTTTTTTAACTTATTTAAATTGTTCACATCTGCATTTATTCCCTTTTTTGATTTTGTAGCTTCAGTGGGTGGCAGCCCAGGAAAAGGCACACACAGACACTTGCTTTGGGGACTGCACAGTGTAAACAGCATTACCCCAGCAGAGAGGAATGTGAAAGCAAAAAGCAAAAATCAACAAGGGGTCAGAATGCAGACCTATAAGTAGCCTGTGCACATGAAGGGTCCATGATTTCCCTGAACACTTTCTCCATTAGAGGTACTTCTTCAAAAGCTACACAGATCTTAACTAGAATTTTTAACGAACTACTGCTTTCTGTCCTGTTATAGTCCTCTCTTGCCAAGCTGCTGTTTGGACAACAGTTAATTATCAGCTGTCTGGGCTAGCTCACCATAAACATGTTACAGAGTTTCATCACTCATGTTTTATTTAATTTCACTTGTCATCAGGGTCCTTGATTGGAGCTTTGTGATTTACTTTGAGAGAGGTGACTTTTACTTCTGTTGAAATCTGCTTGTCATTCATTTCATACTTTACTCTAAAGGCAAGGAAGAGCTTCTTTTTTTCTATGTGGCAAAAGAGCCTGGTGCTCTGTATGGCAGATACAGGAAGGAGCCTGGCCATTTATTGTAATCATAATAAATGGGATGAGAACAAATGAGAGACATATGATGATGTTTGGGTAGTACAATCTGCCTTCAGTTAATATGATATCTCCAGTGTGGGATTACTAAGAGGAAGGCCCCAGGACCACTGCCCAAATTTCACATGTGAGGAATTAGGAAGCACCCACATAAGTTGGTGAACAGTGAGGAGAACTTCAAAGATGAGATAATTTTCCATGAAGATGTTTGTGTTTTGGCCAGTGCTCTGATGATGATACAGAAACACATGCAAAGACATACAAACAGTGAGCCTCACAAAATGATTTTCCTATTAGGCTGATCTTGGGTCTTGTGATCAGCTCCACAGTGAGGTTAGTGGAATAACTTTGAATAAGCCTCACCTCTGACATGCAGGCCAGTGAAGACAGGTATGTGAAAGAGCCTTCACTAAGAAGGGTGTCAGGCAGCTAACCAGACACAGATCGTGTTCCTGATCCTAATCTAACATGGGCAATGCACATGCAGAATATTCTTCCTCTAAAGGAGAACCATATCAACACATATACTGCCTTCTCCAGTCATCGCCTGTGAGTTGTGCTCCCAAGGATAAAGAAGAGATTTTACCCCTGAATGTCTTAAGGAGCTCAGAAAAAGAGCTTGCTGTGTAAAGACATTTCTCAACCCATGAGGTTCTTCAGTGCAACTTGAGGCTTTACTTCTTGGAAGGCAGGTGGGGTGGAGTGGGTTGGAGTGGAGTGGGGGAGACTTACACAATGGAACAAAATATCATAAAGTCAGCAAATATACCATGTCCTTAAAACATGAATTTGCCTAAAATATTTTTGTCTAAAATTTTTCCTTCACTCAAGTATACAGCCAACAATAGCACAGTTCCTTTTAATTTTCTAAGAGTGTCTGAAACCATCTTCACCTACTAAGCTCAGTGTTACTTGGTTTTGTATGTAACAGAGAGAAAAAACTTTAGCTGCAAAAACCAGTTAATAGCAGGATGTCCTATTACCAAAGAAACAGCACTTTAGCCAAGTCTTTCATTTATAAACTTCTAACCATGTCTTTCATTTGTGTAATTTTTAAATTAATAATTATCTATAAAATGCATTGCTATATTGCTCAGAGAGGTGTATCAGTCATACTAAACCAACTGTCACTGTCAACTGTGAGAACAAGTGTCAGTGGTATTAGGTAGGAAAGGAAAAGATGGTGAGTTAGATATGATTCTTGCCCTCAAGATATTCACAGTGTACCTTGGGAGTAGATGCATACATGAAAAAATGGCACAGTAAGAAAGGAATAATAAATATAAAAATGATCAAAGGTCACAGAAATAAGACAAGAAAGTATACAGGGGGTTATGGGCATAGCTCAATAGTAGAGCCTGGCACATTCAAGGCTCTGGATTCATTTCTAAGCACCATGAAATAGGGGAATGGGACACCAGTCTCTATATAAGTATATAAATGTTTCAAATATGTGCTTTTGGATAGTTGCAAAAACTTAGTGGGAGGAACATATTTATAATTGGGTCATAACAAGTGTACATATTTATGGGATATAGTATGTTATCTCTATACCTTTACATACTGTGTAATGACCAAATAAGGGTAATTGCTATACCCATCAACTCAAACATTTATCATTTTTTTGTGTTGACAATACCAAAAATCCTCTATACTAGCTATTTTGAAATATACAATTAAATGCTGTCAACAATAATTACCCTAGGAGCATAGTTTTTAATAAAATATCTTATCTCATATTAAATGTCTTTTGGAAAGTTTTTGGTTGCATAATCAATATGGCTATAGATGCTGGAGTTAATCATAAGCCTCATGAGGGCAAGAATAATGCAGTCTTATTCATTGTCATATTTCTCTCGTGACAGAACTTAAAAAAAAACATTAACATGAAATAATTTAAAGTGAAATTTCCTAAGAAGAAGAAAAAGATATGGAGTACAAGAGAAACTAGGAGATTCCAAAAGAATATAGAGTTGGTCTGACAGTCATAAGGAGCATTGCCAAGCATGGAGGATGATAGCTTAGCCACATGGTGAAGGCTGAATGAAGGAAGACTGGAAGCTGGTCCAGCAGTGAAGCTGGAGTCCTCTTGCCCTCTGGCTGTAGCCCACAGTTCTGGGTGCTCAAGAAGGCACATTCTGTGCTTGCAATGGAAGCTACTGGCACCAAGAGGGGAAATCAGGTCCAAAGTAAAATGAAAAGGATGTACACTCCATTTATTTTCAAATACTGTTAATAACAAAGGCCCAGGGCAACAGCATGGTATGGAGAGATTGACAGATGCAGGTCTGGCTGGCAGAACTGAGGAGCTGAGTTAGAGCTGTGTGTGTAGGAGAGGATGAGCGACTTGAGACTGTGCATCGTAACAAGGGAGGAAGAGAACTGATGTGAGATGGTGGATAACTGTAAGAGAGAGAGGCCTGAGGACCTAACAACACCCAGTTCCATTGGTGGAAAGCTTTTCTGATTATTCCTGTCCCGGGCAGGTAGAGAAAGGTGAATCATGGTCCCAGTCAGATTTGGAATTCTAGAAGTCAGAGATGTTAGGCCTTAAGATAATAACCTTTTTGCACATTTCCTGGGGGAATGAGATGGCAGAACAGTCACTGACACATGACCAAACTGAATTAGTATTCTCCTATTATCATTATTCCTGATAAGACCAGCTATGCTTTAACATGAATTCTGGTAGGACATGAATTTTGTTATGAAAGAATGATGAATCATTAGGAAAGGCTTTTTAATGCCACTAAGAGTCTCAACCTTATTTAGTGAATGGAAGTGATAAAAGTCTAAGGATTCTGTGAGAATCAAAATATAATGTACCTGGATTTTACTCAGGGTTGTGCTCAAAAAATTTCTTCCACTTTTGGTCTTAGGACCTTTATAAACTCTTTAGTGTTGTGGAGGGCCCCAAGTGTTTACACTTCTGCAAATCATTTTATATCTGGTTACATAGATAAAATCAGGATTTCTGTATTTGCTTCTGCATTTTTCCTATTTGTGTTGTTTATCTATTTGTATAAAAATTCCAAACACACAGAAATGGAGCTGGAAAGGGCAGAATATTTAAATAACATTTTTGGATACTTATGGCTATTCTTTCATTGATACTACACCAAAATTTGATTACGTAGTTTTAAAATTTTTAATTACTATGGAGAATCTGAAATCATAAATAAGCTGACTCTGTGACATTAAAACCCATTTATCTAGCTTGTATATTAAGTAGGTGTTTTACCCATATATGATTTTGTAACATCATGCATTGGTCACTAGGAAAATACTGTTTTGTCAAGGTATGTATCTCTTCCAAATATTGGCAAATTTCATTATACACATTTTAAATATCACCACTGACTTAATCACAAAGGTCAGTGTTTTGAAGCATTGGAAGCTATCTCCACAAGAATTTTCTACAATTTTAATTTTTAATTAGAAGGTAAAATTGTATCTTTGGCAACAAATATTTAAAATAGCTCTCCTTCACATGACAGGCTCATTTCATTTATTTTCAAGAAAAGGTGTGCCAAACACTCAAGTCTAAATGACTGTTGTTTTTCTGCTGCTCATTATTTCAAGTAAAAAACTGTGTTCCATAAAAAAGCAGGTAGCTCAGGTCACAACTCAGTCACCAAGAACTTTCCTCAGAAAAATATCCTATGTGGAAATGCTACAGAAATACATTATGTACTTTCTTATTTTATCACACAGGATATGTGAAACATACATGCTCAGTGGTTGAGATTTAATAAGCTTTTTAAGACCTTCATCAAGGACATTCTTTTGTTTTTTGCTTTTTTCTTTGGCAGTGCTGGGGTTTGAACTCAGGGCCTCACACTTGCAAGGCAGGTGCTCTTACTGCTTGAGCCACTCTTCCAGTCCGAGGACATTTTTAAGTAAACCCAGAATTATGTTTGATTGTGAGTATATAGTGGTGAAGAATATACTGGTTAAGCATAGACTTTGCCCTCAGTTGTTCACAGAAATTACTAGAGAGTCCAACATGAAAAGCTTGTGCTCTGCAAAGAAGTATAAAGAGAATTTGGGAGGGAGGGGTTGGAAGGCATTTTCATGTTCTTGGTTGTGGTAATACTTTTATGGATTAAATACATATGCCAAAACTTATCAAGCTGCACACTCACTATAAAGAGTATAACTTCTTATATGGCAATAATATTTCAATAAAGATGTTTTAAATGAATGAAATTAATTTAGAAAAATAGACATTTGACTCATAAGAAAAGCTGTGCTTCACAGAATGAATGCCTCTTCTCAGCTTCATATGTTAGGTGGCTTTTAGCAGATATGCCTTCTTAGAATAACTATAAATTTGGCAGTAGATACTGGTACTTCTTAAGTAGATTCATGTCTTCTAGCCTTCACATGGTTGATATCGCTATGGCCACATAATGGATGGTATTTACAAACAAGTTATACTTCTACCACCATACTTTCCCAACTTTTTAAAAAAATTCAACATGCACTTTTATCTTTTGAGTTTATTGTTGCTATAAGCATCTATTAAAAATTTTAAACACATAACCAGGCAATAGAAAAATGAGTAACTCTAAATGATACTGTCAAAGAGTTGCCCACCAGAAGAGTCTTCTGACTATCTCTATAGGTAGAAGTGTTTGGCCACTACTTCCCATATACATAATTCACATTTTCCCTCTGACTTCATCAAGTGGTGGCCTAAGGCCTTGGAAAGCCCATTGGCCATAGCAAAAAGTACTGAAAGGGAAAACAGCAACAAATATATCTTTCACCACCACTTAGTCCAGAAGGCATTAGCTGGTCCCAGATATTTAAGTTCTCATGCACTTTATTAGAAGTTTACTTAGTTACCAGACTCAAGAAACAGCCCACAGAATAGGGCATATGAATTAAACAGGGAATTCTCAAAGGAAGAGGTACAAGTGGCCAGTAAATACATCAAGAAGTGTTCAACTTTCCTGGTTATAAAAGAAATGGAAATCGAAACAACACTTAGATATCATCTCATCCCAGTTAGAATGGCCATAATCAAGTGTAATACCAACAAATGCTAGTGAGGATGTAGTAAAACAGGAAACCTTACACACTTCTGATGGGAATGCAAATTAATACAACCACTATGGAAAGTGGTATGGAGAGTCCTCAAAAAACTAGAGATAAAACTACCATATGATCCAGTGATACCCCTCCTGGGCATCTACTCAAAAGAACATAAGGCAGTAGAGACACCTGTTCACTGATGTTCATTGCAGCACTATTCACAATAGCCAAGCTCTGAGAACAACCCAGGTGCCCTACAACTAATGAATGGATCAAGAAGAAATTGTGGTATATAGACACAATGGAGTATTACTCAGCCACAAAGAATAATGACATGTGGTTTGAAGATAAATGGATACGATTGGAGGACATCATGTTAAGTGAAGTTAGCCAGGATCAGAAACACGAAAGCCACATATTTTCTCTCATACATGGAAGACAGATCCAAAGATAAACATAGATCCAAAAACAAGCATAATCATATACAAACTCAGAAGTAGAACATGTTTGTAACAGTGGAACTACTCTATGGAACTTGGAGAAAGAAGGAAAGGAAAAGAAAATGATAGCATCAATAATATCAAATAACATAATATGTGAAGGTAGAGGATATAAGTATATGTATTGAAAGCTGTTGAAAAGAGCGGGGAGGTGAAGTTGTAAAGGAGAGCAGTCAAAGGGATTAAACAGCCCAAAGTAAAGCACACCCACAGTGGGCATACATCGAGACACCCTTTTTAACATCGACTTAAATATTAATAACAATAACCAGGACTGTAAAATAGGTACTTGGGGGGGCAGTACTAGTGGAAAGGGGGCGGGTGAAGGAAGGAGATCAAGGTGACAGTATATGGTTGGTGGACCTCATATACCTATATGAAACAGAACTGAAAAACCTCTTTCAATTGCTTTGGGTGGAATGAGAAGGGGCTGAGCAGGAGAGATAATGGGGGAAATGTAGCTAATGTACAATATAAGTCTGATTGGAATTGTCACTTGAATCCCCCCTTGTATAATGAATATATCCTAATGAAAAATGTATAAAAGAAAATAGAAGTTAACTGCATTGTATCTAGAAAGGGTGTGTTACATATAATCTAGAACAAGTTGGAAAAAGATAAATTAGGTTATCACTGGTCAACTGTCAGATGCATCTACTAGTTAAGTGTGAAACCACACGTGTATCTATATACCATATGATACCATGACAGAAACTGAAAGCACAAAGTGGAGGTTTTCCACAGCAATCTCGGCTCTTTTTTAATGCAACTATTACTACTAACAATAATCTATTGTTTAAAAAGTTAACAGATATAACACAGAGCCAACAATACTGCCCTGGGCAAGCTGGGATGTGTGGTTTCTGTTCTTGCGTGTTTCTTTACCAACTCTTCGCCCTGTGCCTGATCTATAAATATTGGAAGGCTTTGCTGAGCACCAGGTCCCCTTGACTTCTCCCAGACATCTGTTACTTTGAACTACATCAATACCCTCAGGTCTATACCTCTACTACCTGAAAATCAAGACTTACATATCTAACAATGTACTCTGTTTGAAGGTCTGTTAGAATCATCTCATGCTATTTAGCTATCTATTTGTTTGGGGTTTTTTTCCTTTTATTTTATCATTTTTACATTTACTTACATGTGTATACATTGTTCTGGCCACCGCCTCCATCCTCCTTCCTTCCCCCAACTCCCCTACCCCCTCCCCACTTCCGGGCAGAACCTGTTCTGCCGTCTTATTCTTTGATTTTGTTGAAGAGAACACGTAAGAGATAATAAGGCAGACATAGCATTTTTGCTACTTTGAGATAAAGATAGCTATGCAGAGAGATTCCTAGTGTTGTTTTCATGCACTTGTGTATTGCAACCCACATTGGTTCATCTCTGCCAGACCTCTTCACTACTTCCTGGTACCCTTTCCATAGTGGCTTCTGCCAGTTTAAGATTATTATATTTGCCCTATGCAGTGAACATATCAACCAAATTCAAGTGTTTGGTTTCCTCCCATTTCCCTATCCCTCCCACAGTCTCCCTTTAGTGTGTGACCCATGTCCAATAATATTACTGCAGTTGTTTTAGGTCTATAATTCACAAATGAGGAAGAACATATGATTTTTGGCCTTCTGAGCCTGGCTAACTTCACTTAAGATGATGCTCTCCAGTTCCATCCATTTACTTGCAAATGACAAAATTTCATTCTTCTTTGTGGCTGAGTAAAATTCCCTTGTGTATAAACACCACATTTCCTCAATCCATTCATCAGCAGTGGGGCATCCTGGCTGTGTCCATTTAGCTATCTATTTGTGAGTAATGAACCACTCCAAACCTAGTGGTGTAAAACCATAATACCCATAGACCTTGGGCATAATGAAATACCCAAGGATTCAATGGATCAGGAATTTGGACAGGGCAGACTAGCACTGGGTCATCTCTGTTCTATGATGTCTAAGGTCTCAGCCTAGAAGACTCATCCAGCTGGGGTGATATGAATGATTGCGGAATAAGTTTCATCTGGAAGCTTTTTCATTTTCGTGTCTGGTATCTTGGCTGGGATGCTGGGCTCAGTTGGAGCCATCAACCAGAACACCTGCATCAAACATCTCCAGATGATTTGGGCTTCTTATAGTACAGTGACCAGGCTGTAAGAGAGAGTCCCAAGAGAGTACATCCAGAGAGCAAACATGCATTCTTCTCAAGCCCCCTCTTGACCTAGCCTTGGAAGTCACAGAGCACCACTTCCACAGCCTTCTGCTGGTTACAAGTGAGTCTCAAAGTTCACATAGATTCTAGGAGAGGGAATTAGACTGCATTCTTGATAGGTGACAGCAAGGTCACATTGCAGAGAAGTACTGTGACCACTTTGAAACATACAATATTTCACAGACCCCTAACTTAGCCAAGACAAAACTCTACTTCCAGTTCACCGATTTCCATGAATTATGAAACCAGTCCACAACTGCCCCAAACTCCAAATCTAAGGATTATTCTTGCTTCTTCCCACCTATAGTCCACACATTTAATGTATCATCACCAGATACAACTGCACTTCCAAAACAATTCCCAAATGCCTTCACTTCTACGCATCTCTGCTGCTACCACCATCTCTCACCTAAACCACTGTGATAGCCCAGAACCTAATCTCCTTGTTTTTCTCCTGCCCCTTATATCTACGTATTACACAATACATAGATTAAAACATTTGAGATATAAGTCAGATAATATTACTCTCTTAATAAAAACTTTTGATGACTTCTCAGACAGCTGAAATAAAACAGAACTGCCTTCTCCTGGTTTCCAAACCTTCACATGATCTGGCCCAGGACTTTCATTCCAGCCTAATCTAGTAACCACTTAATCAATTGTCCGCTGTTCCCCACTTTCTTTCAGCTTTTCAAATACCTTTGTGGCTTTTATCTTCACTGTTTTATCTTTCTGAATACTCTCTCTGAAGGCTCCTTATCATTCAAATGTCAGTACAGATGTCACTTCCTCATGGCCTTTCCAGCTTTCTGATATAAAATATCCCCAAAGTCATTGCCATATTTCCTAATTTAATTCACTAATTTAAAATTCAGTAAGATGCTGGGATGTAACAGGTAACTTTCTGGCCTATGATAGGCTGTGATTGCATTCACGTATTCTTAACTGTCTCCTAAGTATCAGACACTGCCAATCCCTTACAATGGCAGGTCCATAGGAATAGGGGCCTTCTCTGCAGACCAGTTCCTGGAAAAACTGCTGGCGCATTGTAGGAATGCAATATTTGCTGAATAATTTAGTAACTGAAAGTGGTTGGTAACTTACCTAGTATATAGGTATAAGGACTTTTTACTTTCTAAACCATGCTAAAAAATAAAAAGAATGTCACTTCAACAACAGCTCCAACCAGGTATGGTTGTACACAATTGTAATCCTAGCACTTGAGAGGCTGAGGCAGGAGGATGGCAAGTTTGAGGCCAACCTGGGCTACATAGTGAGATGCTGTTTCAAAAAAAATGCCCCAAACTTCATTCTGCCTTGCATCCATACTCTACGCTGTGACTTCCCATCTCTTCCCCTTAAAGTGTAGAGGCTACTTCTTACCTTTCTATCTAGAGTAGCCTTTAATTTGCTTTGGTCACTAGAGCAAAGCAGAAAGGACCTTGTGGTGGTTTTGTGTGGGCCTCAATGGGCGCTGCTGACTCCCTTGGAAACCTGATGTCTCTCTTTAATGAGCCTGGGCTAATCTTCTGCATGATAAGAAACAATGTGGCCCAGTTATCTTTGGCACTGCAACCAACAGTCAGAGAATCACTGTGCATGTGAGCCAGCCTAGATTAAGCGAGTCCACTGAGCCTCTGACTGACCACGGATGCATGAGGAAGGCTTCCCAGAATCAGCCAGCTTCCCAGGTTGGCTGGATTGTTTAACTGACCTAAATATTACCAGCATTAACTCATGGTACTTGTTTTAAGCTGTTATAGTTTCAGGTGCTTTATTACACATAGATTCAATAGTTAATATGTGAGGTGAAACTCCCTGTTTAATTTCTGTCTTGGTCTATTTAAGGTGTGATCACAGAATGTCACACCGTGGGGAATTTACAATGAATAGAAGGGTGTATTGGCTCATAGTTCTGGAGCCTGGGAAGTCCAACATCGAGGCACCAATGGGTTTATAGATTCTGATTCCAAGATGGTGCTTTGAGTGCTAAGTCACAGAGGTGAAGGGTAAAACAGTAAAAGGGAGATGAACTCTCCTTTTCATAAGGGCATTAATTCTGCTCATGAAGTAAAAGCACTCAGAGCCTGCCAACACTGCTTAAAGGTCCTAACACGTGAAACTATTACCATGGCAATTAAATTTCAACATAAGTTTTGAAGGGGACAAATATTCAAACCACAGGACTTCCACAAATAAGAAAGAGGAGCCCTGGAAAACAGAATGGTAATACACTATAACATATCATAACATCATTAAAATAGAGAAGGAAACTGCAGCAATTATAAGCATTTATTATAATTATAAGCAATTATAAGTTTGAAATTAGGTCTTACTCACACTGATGCCCTAAAGCCAAGCACAATTCTGTGCAGAGTGTTCATCAAAGGTTTTTGAGGAATATACTGTCAGTGTACCTGATAGTGAACTCTACATAAGGATCAATGAATTATGTATCAGAGTCTAGGAAAGAACAACAACATAAAAAGCCTAAAAAAGAAGCCATCCTATCCTCGAAACAATTTTTATCAAAAAAAGAAGTTTGGGGGGAAAAAAGAAAAGAAAAATCTCTAAAGAATTATTAAAAGTATTGTGAAACACAGCAGCAAGTAGAATAGTAATACAACAGAACTTGCTTTTTTATGACATGGGGTATATACAACAATAAATCTCTTGCATATCTATGTTCCTCAGGAAAAAAAAAAGCCACAAAAGCAACAAAACAAAGGCCTGCTAAAAATGAGGAGAAATTATAATGATGGCAGAGAGTTTCCTTGACCTAAACTCTATTTCTCGTGCTCTTTGAATTTTAGGGGGGCAGCCCTTCCGGTATGTACACCCCTTAGATTCACATCTGTGTGAATGTAACAATAGAAAAAGGCAGATGAGTGAATTCCTGAATTGCTCTCTCTGACACACACGGATATGTTTCCTTGGATGATTCTAGTTCGCAGGTGCACTGGCCACACACTAATTGAAAGAATTATTTTCTTAACATTCAGTGTCATCTGCAAAGGCTTTTGTGAAGAGCCTCATTGTTTCAACCAGCTGCTAGGAGCTGTTTTTATTAATTTTTTTAAAAAATCAAACAATGCTGAAGCAGGGGGTATTTGTAATATTTCATCCTCGGCATTCTTTTGAGAGACTAAACGAAAAACAACAGCCCACAGCTCCATGAGGCTAAGGACTTTGAAGACCAAAGAGTTGGGTTCCATAAACAGAAACCACCAAACTCTGTCCTTTTTCTCTCTATTTTTAGCCTCACGCCATGATAGGCTGTCTGAGTATAGCCTGTCTGGACGATCCCTGCAGGGATTTGGGGAACCCAGAGTAGGCCCACAGAGAGCCCTGCACTTTTACTGATTGATGGAATTCATCCCACAGTTCCACTGTGTGTCCTCCTTTAATCCAGAGAAGTTGCATCAAGTGCCATCATTTCTGTTCTTTGGGTGGTTGCCAGATTCATCTCCAAAAGGCTGGCCCTAATAGCTGATAAATCTTATGGAGTCAAATCTCTTATGTATAAGACTTTCCAATTTTTCCTAAAGACAGCCCTTAAATCACTTTGAACCTAAATGTCATCATAACATTGTGCTACTTTCTTCTTATTATATGCCTTCCCTCCTCTTTGATTTTAAGTTGCTCAAAATGGTGTCTTGGTAGTGTGGGTTGCTATGACAGAGTATCACTGCTTTATAAACAACAAAGATTTATTTCTTATAGTTCTGGAGTCTGGAAGTTTAAGATCAGGGTGCCAACCTGGTCAGGTTCAGGTGAAGACCTCTTCTAGCATGGAGACTGCCGACTTTTAGATCCTTTTAAAAGGGTGCTAATCCCATTCCTGATTGTTCCACCCTGCGGCCTCATTACCTCCCAGAGTCCCCACCTCCTAATGCCATCACATTGGGGATAAGAATTTTAACATGAATTTTGGCAGAATGTGTTCAGTACTTTGTAGAAAGTTTTTTTTTTAAGAAAAACCTACAAAAGAACCTAAAGAAAATATGCATAATGTCATCGTTATTACAAGAGGGAAGCCATACCTTTTAGAGCAGTGATTTTAAAAAGAATCAAGAGAGTTCAGGTAAAAAAAAAATGATAGACTATACTTGTAAATAACTAAATTATGACATTGATCAAGATAAAATATTTTAAGACAGAATTGGGCTTTCTTGACTATAAGGAATCTTTAGGAATGTTTACTTCACGTTCAAAATCCATGCTCTGTCTGAATAGAGTTTTGCGCACCCTTCCCTGAGGTTACAGCACTGTTACAACAAGCAACTGAAAGTATTTGCGTAGTAGTCAAAATATCATACATTCATTCTGGAGCACGATTTCCTTACCTTTAAATTTTTTTCTCTTTTTCACATTAAACAGCAAATTAAATGCAAATGTCTAGAGAAATGAAACACTTGCACTACAAATTTACACACACCAAATCAGAAAAAAAAAGAAAGTTATAGTCCTCTCGCTGCCTGTAAATCCCCACACTTTTAAATATGCACACTCAATGTATTAAGGAGCAGCTTAACCTTGCTTGGAGGACTTTGACTTTTGCAATTCCCAACATATGTTTATTCTTCAAGCTAAAAATTGCATTTCCATTGGGTTAAACCTTAATAGACCAATTTTTCCTGATGCTTCAGCAACTTTTTAGAAAGAAGTCTTGTGCTTTAAAAAACTTACCTAGAGTCTTTTAGATAACTAGAATCCCACACAAAGGAATGTCTCAAATGGCAATGCCAATTTGTAATTAAAATGCCAAGTTGTTTTTAAAGACAAAACATAAAAGAGCAATCACATATTCTGTCACACAGGGGAAAACTCAGTCATCAAATGCCAGAGGGTTTTGCCATCACTCTTAGACACCTTTCCCAGCAGGCAGTCTTTACAGCCAGGTTATTGCAAAGTGTGCCATTTACTTACCTTTAATGCATCACCAAAGTCACCACCCTCCGCCACCACATCAACTGAGCTTCACATCATCCTTTCCCAAATGCTGGGTATATTAGATAAAAATAGGGAAATGGTACACTTCCACTTTTTAACATTTCTTTGTAATTGCTTCACCTAACGTAGCTCTCAATCACCCCTATCGTTACTGATCATCTTCCCAGACCAGAAACAGATGTGCAGTGTCATCGTATACTTGCCATTTAATGATTAAAAACAAGAGAACTGAGTAGGGTAGAATAGGGTTGAAAGTCACCCATGTAGATACTGGATTTCTCTCTGCATTGAAAGGAACTGTGTGGAAGACTCACAGAGGGAAGGTAGAATTAGAGTCAGAATCAAGGCTGCCTTTTGCCTAAGGTACTTACACAGCAGGGGAACACAAAAGATGCTGCTGTTCTCCCAGTACCCTTTGCTCTATACGCTCTGCTTGACATCGTGCAATCTGAGTGTTAATTATTCACACGGCAATGAGGGAAATTCCATGTCCTAAAGACCAGTAAGTACAGTTGAACACAACAGCCTGTTTTAATCAATAGTTAAAACCCTCATTTTAAAAGATTCTGTTGTCATAGAGAGGAGGCCACCCCCAGAAATGTCATGTGGACGCCAAGGCCATGGGGAAGCTGGGGCCTGATGAAGCCACAGCAGGTGATCCAGATGTGCAAGTCTGCTGCAACCCACTCCTCCCCTAGGCAATGACTGGGCTGCAGTCTGTCACTAGGGACAGCTAGCACAATGGGGAGGCAGAAGAACAAGGTAAAATGACATTTGGAGGGTTTCTGAGTTATGATAATAGTCTTTGAAATTCCCAGGCGTTGTTGAAGGGTCTTCAAAGGATTCTCAGCTCCAGGATTTAGTGCTCTGGGCAGTCACCCAGGTACCACAAAATCCCCATGTGTGCACATCTCCTTTGTTACCCGCGTATATACTCCCTCCCTGACGTCAAAGCCATGTTTGCTCAGCTTGTTGAAAATGTGTTCTTCGCTGGCAATCTTCTTTTCCTTTTCTGAGCTAGCTAGGTTTCTGCAGAGCTCATGGCATTGAAGCTGCTCCTTCCATAGAAAAGACAGAAACAACAGTTGTTTCTGTGTCAAGCATATGCTAACCAGACAGGGCTTGTCTGCCTAAGAAATCTTGTGTTTATTTTTTGTTTCTGTTTGGCATCTAACCAGCATTGTAGTAAAATGTCCATTCCTTAGCTTTGTGAATGAGAGACTTCTGGAATAGGTTCATTGGTCTCTTGGTTGCGAACTGTTCTAAGAAATAGTCCTAGTCATAGCTTAGCCTGCCATTTGGAGAACTTTTCTCTACCTTGAATGATAATAAATGTAGGGTTGGGGGACAATGGTAGCTCAGTGCTATTGTGAAGGTAATGAGTGATTGTCATGGGCTGTCCCAAAGTCAAAACAAAACTGAACATGTGCCAAAGTTACAATCAAATTATAGTGTAAGTTATCTTAAACAAGAAAATGTCATCTTGATTATTCAATACAACTTGTTTTAGCTATTTGGAGACTTAGTCATTTATAGCAACATTAAGTAGGATGACAAAGCCTTCCCAGTCTTTTTTGTAGTTATTAGTTTCACCTGAGAGCCTAGAAAGAAGGGCAGGATCAATAGCCTGACCCATTCCATTTAATCTGTTGGTAAGAATGGGGAAAGGACACGATGTGTGTTACATGTCTAAGATGTGATAGGCTTTCACATTTACTATCTCACTTTAAACCTCTGAGGTAGTTATCCCAAACCTAAAGCAAGGAAACTGAGAATGACAGAGCTCACATAACTCATCCAAAATTCACACAATTGGTAAGTGATGGAGTTGGAATTTAACCTTGTGCATGAAATGATTTTGGCAAGATCAGAGCACTGAGGAAAACATTTGACACTGGATCCTCACAGAAGTTTCTCATAACTTTATGGTCAGCCCCTGATAGATCTGGTGGTATTATCATGGTTACTGATATTAGATGGAAGCAGAGAACACTAGAAGCTTCTTATGATTCACTCTGTGACACCATTTGCCTTAGTGTACCAATCAGTCTGTCCTCTTCCCTTGCCCCTCTTCTCAGCATTCACTCTCCTATTATGAAAAGGCTTGCTCTACACCAGGTCCCTTATTTACAAAGGTAAATGAAGAGTCTCTCCCAGAGAGGAGCTTGCATTCTAGTGGCATTCTTCCCTTATTAACAAGAACAAAGTAATTTAAAGTAAACAGTTCTAACCCCTTCTTACATGTTCAGTTACTACCTTTTTGTTCCTTGTTAGTTGTATTATTTTGTGTTAATAATAAAATTTTTGAAGAACAGAAAAAAAGAGCAGAGCAATTTAAAATGCATTTATTTTTAGAATTTAAATAAACTTTGCAGTAATTAGCAAAGGCTCACTCCTTTCTACCTAGCTCAGCTGTTCCAGGCCAGGAGTCTCTGAAATGCTAGGGCTGTTTATGAGTTATTTAAATATTGGCCTCTGAGAGTACTTTAAAATATTTGATCAGATTCAATGGGAATCACACCTTGAGAAGTGTATTAGAGGTTAATTAAAATATCAAGGTCATTTGTGGTTTTACTAGAACTGTGGTGAAATATGCCTTTGATTCATTAAAATGGGGAAAATAATTATTAGTCTAAAATAGAGTGTTAAGAAAATATCTTTCCATGGCAACAGTAGTATACTGGAGAGGGGCTAATAAAGTAACTCCATATTAACAAGAAATTGGATGCAATTGTTACATATTGCTTCAACTCAGTGCTGGCAGGAAGGCAATTTAGAGATTATACACCATACTTTAGAGATGTAAGTGAGGAATCCAGCATTGACCCAAACAAATGCCAGCATAAAGAATATACTCCAGATCTTCTGATTTCAAGACAATGATGTCTTTTTTTGCTTTGTGGAAATGTCCTATAATTTATTGTGTACCATTTCTATTTCAAAACATGTTTCTTAGGTTTTCATTTTTACTCATACCAACATTAACAGGAAAAAAACACCATAATAATTTGAGATAAATACAACAAAAGAAATTAGGAAGCTTTATCTTCTGGAACTTCTAATAACATGTTTTTCCTCTTTTTTTTTTCTTGTTGCCAAATAACTTTTATTATTTTTATTTTATCATTTTTATACTTATTTACATGTGTATTCATTATTTGGGCCACCTCTGATTGCTTCCAGGCAGAACCTGTTCTGCCCTCTTGTTCTCTGATTTTGTTGAAGAGAAAACTTAAAAGATAATAAGAGAAATGTATTTTTGCTAGTTTGAGATAAAGATAGCTATACAGAGATATTCCTAGAGTTGTTTCCATGCACTGTGTATTGCAACCCACACTGGTTCATCTCTGCCAGACCTCTTCACTACTTCCTAGTCCCCTTCCCATAGTGGCCTCTGCCAGTTTAAGACTACTATAGTCACCCTATTCAGTGAGCACATCAACCAAATTCAAGTTTTGGTTTCCTCCCATTTCCCTATCCCTCCCACAGTCTCCCTTTAGTGTGTGACCCATGTCCAATTACATTACTCTATTTGTTTTAGGTCTACAATCCACATATGAGGGAGAACATGCAATTTTTGGTCTTCTGAGCCTGGCTAACTTCACTTAAGATGATGTTCTCCAGTTCCATCCATTTACTTGTGAATGACAAAATTTCATTCTTCTTTATGGCTGAGTAAAATTCCATTGTGTATAAATACCACATTTTCTTAATGTATTCATTGGTAGTGGGACATCTTGGCTATTTCTGTAGCTTGGCTTTTGTAACTAGTGCTACAAAAAACATGGGTGTTACTTTTGTAATAACCTGAGTCAAATTCCTTCAGGTGTATCCCTAGGAGTGGTATTGCTGGGTCATATGGCAGATCTATGTTTTTTTTTAAGAAGCCTCCATATTGTTTTCCATAGTGGTTGTACTACCTTACTTTTCCACCAACAGTGTATGAGTGTTCCTTTTTCCTGGCATCCTTACTAATATTTGTTGATGGTGGTGTTCTTGATGACAGCTATTCTAACAGGAGTGAGGTGAAATCTTAGAGTGGTTTTGATTGGCATTTCCTTTATGGCCAGGGATGAGCATTTTTTCACATGTTTTTTTGCCATTTGGGCTTTTTCCTTTGAAAAAGTTCTGTTCAGTTCAGTTGCCCACTTCTTTATTGGTTCATTGATTGGTATGTTGGGGAGTTGTTTTTTGAGCTTCCTATATATTCTGGTTATCAGTCCCTTGTCTGATGTATAGCTAGCAAAGATTTTCTCCCATTCTGTGGGTAGTCTCTTCAATTTAGAGACAATTTCTTTTGTTGTGCAGAAAGACTAATTTCATCTAGTTCCATTTGTCAATCCTTTCTCCTACTTGCTGGGCTGCTTGAGTTCTACTGAGGAAGTCTTGCTTATACCTATTGCTTCCAGAGTATTCCCTGCTCTTTTATATACTAATTGCAAGGTTTTTGGTCTGATATTAAGGTCCTTAATCCACTTTGAGTTGATACTAGTACAAGGTAACAGGCTTGGATCTAGTTTCAGTTTTCTGCAGGCAGATAACTACTTTTTCCAACAACATTTGTTGAAGAGGCTGTCTTTTCTCCATTGTATGTTTTTTGGCAACTTTGTTAAAAATAAAGTGTGTGTAGCTGCATGGATTCATATCTGGGTCCTCTATTCTGTTTCACTGGTCTTCACATCTGTTTTTGTGCCAGTACCATGCTGTTTTTATTGCAATGGCTCTGTAGGATAGTTTGAAACCCAGTATTGTGATACCTCTAGCATTGCTCTTTTTGCTCAGTATTGCCTTGGCTAATTGTAGTTTTTTATGTTTCCAAATGAACTTTAGGGTAGATTTTCAACCTCTGTGATGAATGTCATTGGGTTTTTGATGGGAATTGTGTTGAACATGTACATTGCTATTGGTAGTGTAACCATTTTTACTATGTTGATTCTACCAATCCATGAGCATAGAGATCTTTCCACCTTCTGTAGTCTTCTTTGAGCTCTTTCTTCAGTGGTTTGTAATTCTCCTTGTAGAGGTCATTTACATTCTTTGTTAAGTTTATTCCAAGGTATTTGATTTTTTTTGAGGTTATTATAAATGGAACTGTTTTCCTATATTCTTTCTCAATTTGTTCATTGTTGATGTATAGAAAGGCTACTGATTTTTGTAAGTTGATTTTGTATCCTGCTACATGACTGAAGCTGTTTACAGTGTGTAGGAGTTTTTGGGTGAAGTTTTTTTTGGTCTTCAAGCTAAAGGATCATGTTATCTGCAAATAGGGATAGTTTGACTATTTCTTTACCTATTTGTATTCTTTTTATTTCTTCTTCTTACTTTATTGCTCTAACTAGGAATTCCAGGACAATGACAATGATGTCTTCTAAATAGAACACTCCAGATCAATGAATGAATATGCAATGGCTGTTTCTGAGAAAAAGATAGTTCTGAGAATATAGTTAAATTCTAATACTTCTGAAATTAGATGAGAACTATTATCCTCTAGTTTTTAAGAGATCAATAGCAAAATACTAAAAGAAACAAAATTCACCCAGATTAATTGTATATTTCAAGAAAATGTTTGTGTCTACACCACCTACACAATTGTGCAAACCTGTGGTTGGTCACTGAACTTAGATACAGCAGATAATAGATGCAGAGCAGCCCCAAAGGATTTGTCAATGAGTTGTTAAGAAACAGCACCTGCTTTTTAAAGTGAATATAGCAATCCACAAATAATTTATAACTTTAACATAGTTCATTTGGTGTCCTCATAGCCATTGTTTCCCTTGTTGAAATGAAAAATCTTAATGTGAGCTCTGTTGCATAGGGTTTTCATCATATTTTTTTGATGAGGGAATGTTGCTTAAAAAAAAAAACATGAAGAGATTTGGATCCATGGGTCAAAATGGCACTTAGCCTAAATGGGGGAAAAATGAGGGGTGAATATTTTACTCAGTTCAGCTGTTAAGTTTTAATGCAAAGAAATAGCTTTCCACAAATCTGTAATGGACACCAATTTCTAATCTTCATTATTAGCTTTGAAAATTTTATCATAGTGTATTTTGGCAATAAACCAAACCCAGGATATCCAGATTAGTAGATTTAAACTGATTTTTTAGGATTTCCTTTCTTCGGCCTTTCAAACTGTACAGCTAAACCTCTTGGTGAACTGCTGATAACACTTCTCTAAACTAAAGTTACCTTTGGACACAAAAGAAACATTCTTGAGGAATGACACAATTTTGCCACTGGGCCAAAAGAAAACCATGTTGTGGAGCATTTTCTTAAATGACAAAATATATTGTTTCAGGATTATACAACCCAATGTGGTATCTCACCAACCAGATATTAAGGCTCCTAGAACTGAAGTTACATCCTTTAAGGCCAGAGAGGGTATGTAGTTCCTTATAATGTTTCTGGGACATCAGTTGTCTCACAGCATCATCATATACAATCCCTCTATCATTATAAATGGCCATGTGAGAAATTTAATTCTAATTAACCCTGGGTGTAGAGGCACATGCCTATAAGTCCAGCACTCAAGAGGCCTGAGCTAAATGCAGAGACCCTGTTTCAAAAAAAAAAAAAAAAGACTAAATGCTACATACTAATGTATATTAGTAAAATTCCCCTTGATGGTTACAGAGAAATAGACACTGCCTCAATAAATTCTGGCCTAAAATACCAGATCAAACAAAAATGCATTCATTCAACAACTACTCATTATCTAAGCTATACCTACTGTGATATAGGCAGATAGAGATGTAATAACCTTATTGAACTTACAGTCTTTTTGAGTACAAAGACATTGATGAACAATTCATACAAGTAAATGTCTGTGATAAGAACTAGGCTAGTAGCTTAGAATGCTTTAGCTGTGTGACTTGAATAGGCTGCTTAATTTCTCTGAGCTTCTTTTCCTAATTTGGAATGAGGTTGGTGGTTCCTGTCTCCAAGGGTTATTGTAGAGGACTACATGAAATAAACAATGTAAGTGTTCATAACACTATCTTATATAGAATGCCTTCAATAACTGCTAGCTATTATCATTGGCATTCTTATTTTTAGTTTCATTACTGCTGGTAGAAGAGGTCCATGAAGAAGTGAACACTAGAGGAGGGTGGGATTTGAAGACAAACTAAAATCAATACAGTGAGGAAGAAGGGGTGAAATTTCTAGACAGAAATAGTTCATGCAGCTGTCCTGTGGGGGACAGAACACCGTAAGGAGGACAAACTCATAGAAGGCTGCCACATGAACACCAAGACAATACAAATGAGGCTGGAGAGGTAGAGAATGCTTTTGTGGGATAAGTATTTAGTTCATTTATAATATTTACTGTGGATTTGTAAACACAGACAAAGAACCATTTCTGCTTAAGGAAAACCTAATTTTACAATACTGTGCAGAGCAAACATAATAATTCTGTAGTTTCAGACTGATTCTTTATTCAATTATTCATTTATCCACTGTCCACACATTCAATATTTGTTAATGTCTACTGTTGGCCAAGTATGTGAATGGGTACTAAAATTAAAGGATCAGCCAAGCATCATCCCTGCCATGGCGAGAGATAGAAATATAAAAATCACAACATAGAATTACTATGAAGAGGATGTACCAATTTCATCAAAGGGTAGAGGAAAAATCTACTAACTGTAGAACTAGGAAAAGCATTAGGGAAGAGACTTTTGAAGAATAAATAAAAGGAAAAACAAAAAAGAAGAGAGAAGCAGATGGCATGGGAGCCAAGCATGTGAGGACAGAGGGGTCTCAGGCAACCAGGAGAGGGAGGAGGGCAAGCACAGAGACAGAGGGAAGACTGACAGAGACACAGTGGGGTAGAGAAACCTGAAGACAGGTACTTTATGGGATTTTATTCTTTGGCATCTGGAGCTGAAAGAGCAGAGCAGCGGCTTAATCACTGGGAACCAACTGAGAGTCTTCCATTTTCTGACTGCACTGATCACGGTGGCAAAGAGGTGAACATACCAGTGTCCACTGTGCTCAGGTTACTTAGTTCTCCACTTAGTTCTGCCTCTTTGAAGGTGAGGCTAAAGAAATTGAAAAGGACAGAATTTGTTACTAAGAATGAGGTACTTGACATCATCTAATGTCCAGTGCTGTGGACTGATAGACTGAATCATAGCACAAATATTGACTCAGGAAATGTGCATTGAGTCACAGCAGGCTGCCACATGGACACCAAGACAACATTTAAAAATTGCCTTTTGAAGTGAAACAGTCATCAGACTGTAGAGACAGACTATAGGCTGGGAGAAAATCTTTGCCTGCTATGCATCTGACAAGGGATGAATAAACAAAATATACAAGGAGTTCAAAAAACTAACCTCTCAAAGAATCAACAACCCACCAAATAAATGGGAAAACAAACTGAACAGACAATTCTCAAGAGAAGATGCACAAATGGCCAATAAACATATAAGAAATGCTCAACAGCTTAACATCACCATCCTTGGCCATAAAGGAAAGACAAATCAAAACTACATTGAGATTCTACCTCACTCCAGTCAAAATGGCCATCATCAATAACACAAACAGCAACAAATGCTGGTGAGGATATGGGGAAAAGGAACCCTCATGCACTGTTGGTGGTAATATAAATGGAAAGCGATATGGAGGTCCCTCAAAAAACTAAAAGTAGAATTGCCATACAATCCAGTAATAGCACTCCTGGGCATTTATCTGAAGGAATGTGCTCCAGGATACAGAAGAGCCACTTATGCACCAATGCTTACTGCAGCACTATTTACAATAGCCAAGCTATGGAAACAGCCAAGATGCCCCACTACTGATGAATAGATTAAGAAAATTGTGGCATATATACACAATTGAGTTTTATTCAGCCATGAAGCAGGATGAAATTATGGTCTGTGCATGTAAAAATGGATGGAACTGGAGAGCCAGTTCCATCAAATGAAGTAAGCCAGGTTCAAAAAGTCAAAGGACCAAGTTTTCCCTCATATGTGGAAGTGAGAACTATAAGTTAAATGTATATATAGAAACATACATGCTCATATCTATAGGTATGTGTATATCTATATCATTTATATCTATACGCATATATTTAGTGAGAGAGAGAACAAAATTGTATTAGTGAGTCTGTCTGAGAGGACTACAGGAGGTGGGAGAAAGAAAGAAAATGTCAGAGAATGAAAAATATTGAAACAACCCATCTATATATGAATATAATATAATGCACTGTACAGTAACCAGTTGAATATTAGGGGAGCCCAGTGATAGAGAATGAGTAAACAATGGGGGGAAAGAGGTTAATTTGATTAAAGCACAATATATGCAGACCTGAAGTGCCAAGGTGAAACAACTTGGACTATCAATACACACTTTAAAAAAATGAAGGGCAGGAGGGAAAAATTGGCCTCTTCCAGGGATGGGTAACAGTGGAAGGTAGGTGGGCCCAAGGAAAGGGAGAATGAGGGTAAATATGGTGGTTGTATTTTGTATCTGTATATGAGACTAGAAGAATGAAACCTGTTGAAATTTTTCTAAGAAGAGGGAGAAGGGAAGAAGAGGGAGAACAATTGAAAGGATAAATCTAACTAAGATATATTGTAATCACATATGTAAATATCACAATATTTCCCCATTACAACTATTATATGCTAATAATTTTTTTAAATTGTGCTTTTGAAGAGTATTTTATGTCTGTTCACATGCTCACCATATAATGCTTACTGAACAAAAATTTTAAAAGTCCATAAGTAAATGTGAGACTCCCACACATTACTTTAGGTTACAAATTATGATGTATGAAAGAAATGGTGTCCTTTAAATTATCTCTGAATGTTGAGATTACAAGTGATTTTTGTTTGCTTCTCTTTGCTTTAGTTTCCAAATTTCTTCAAAAACATATACCAATTTTAAAGTTAAAACACAACATAATAATTCAACACTATATTAAATAAACATCATCAGTATTCAAGATACTCTGGAGGGGAAAGAGTAAGGAAACCTGAGCCCACTAATATGTGAGCCTTAGGCATCAATTTGCAATGGTTTGTAAAAATTATTTATGTCAAATATGAGGCAAATGATTAAGGAAGACAGAAATAATTCCAAGTTAATTTATTTAAAGTACCTACTAAAGTACTAAATCTATCGTGAATGATAGATGGAACTTGTTTTCCTGAAATTTAGCGACTTTCTCTCTCTCTGAGGAAAAGGCACCATCGTCAAATTAGGGAAAAACTGGAACCATATCAGACCTAAATGATTTGGGATCTTTCTACTAACTAGAAAGCAAGAAAAGATAGTTGCTTATGAACTGGCCCTGAGGTGAAATACAAACATATCAATTATGGTGAGTTTCAGATTATAGAGTAGAACGGTATTTGAAGCAAAAATGATTTACTGGGCCAAGAATGGGCATATAGGCATGTCTAAATTTCTAACCTATGGCTCAGTTGTTAACCCTTGCATACAACATGTATTATCATGCTCCCCTGAATACCTTGTAAATCCAGCTGGGCATGAATTAGCATTATTATTTCTAAGAAGTGAGTTGCTTTGGACAAAATAAAAGGGAAAACCATACCAAAGAAGAAAGACAAAGAAACAAAAGAAAGGAAAAAGGAGAGAAGAAAGACTTGAGCACATTCAATTGTAGTTGTTTATAACTAAGAAGATAAAATGGATAAACTGCACAAAATCAGTATGCTTAAGATTCTCCTGATTTCAGCTAAAGTCAAAAGGTCAACATCATTTTGAAAGCTGTCAATTTGAAACAGTACAGCAAAATAAGACCCCAAGTCATAAATACAGGTTCAACCTATTTCCTGCAAAACGTTTCATCTACCTTAACCATTCTTGAGTATGGAGTTTCTCTAGACCCAGTAACCAAAGTGGCTTTTCACCTTTGTCTCAGTGTTTCTGCCTCATTCTGTTCCTACCACAACAAAAGTACACTTTCGCTGGCTGATGGATGGCTTCTCATTTTTACTTAATGTTCACTTGTACTATCAGTGAACCCCAGAAATATCTAGAGATGTTTCCCAAGGGAAAAGAACAAAAATGTATGTCTCAAGTAATGGTTTCATTGTTACAATGCCGAATCAAAATGTTTACTAGAGTGAAGGAATTAATACTTAATCATCTCCTCTTCCTTATTAGAAGGAGGGTTATAATTTAAAGTGAAATAATTTTACTGATCCCAATGCCAGTTCCAGCTTGTTGGCTTTAATGGGGAAGTATAACACTTGAAAATGTGAAAACACAGTGGGTAATATTTTTATGAAATCTTCAAGAACCACGGTATTTTGCTCATGTGGAACACTATGGCGTTTTGCCTAGATCGGGGAACCAACGGATTAGCACATTCACACTTTAGAAGACATGCACATAATTTGCTTTGCATGTGGTCTTTGACTTGTAGGAGGAACACCTAATAGTTTCAAACTGACAGACTGTTTCATAAAACATTTCTTGTAAAACTGGCTGGTTGCTAAGAAGCTCCTAACATTATAGAACCAGTATAAGGTTCACTTTTGAGCAAAAAGAGTCCACTTGAGACAGTTCTAGAAAATATTCTAAAAATATAAATAAATTAATTTTAAACAGTTCTTAGATTAATCATCAACTATATTCCACATTCTAGGAGTGGTTCTGAATGCTATATTCATATCATGTCATTAATTGTCCATGATTAGGATTTGTAACTATTCTTATTTTAGAGGTAAAGCAAGGGAGACACAGAGAAGTTAAAAGATCTTTTAGAAAATCATGTCTGATCACTGAACAAGATTAGATATGAACCTGAGTAATCTGACTTCAAGACCATGTTCTCAACTAGTAGGCCACACTAACCCCATGCATGGATAGTCTGAGAGTTCCGATGTTCAAAACCAATCTATAAGTGAGTAAATATTGTTATCTACAGCATTAAAAGTCTCTTTCCCCGTCCCATATCTTTTATAAGTGGGGAAGGACTGTATTTACCATTTAATTATGCTGAAACCAAACACATTAATAAAGTTGCTATATACTGAGTGATTGTAATGTTTATGCTACTAGAGGTAAAATATTAATCAATAAAAGATTTCATTTAAATTGGAATAAACATCCCTCGCAGTCTTGCTTACAATGCGGCAATAAAATTTCTGCTTTCTCTAATTTTTCTGATTCTCCATAGAAACAGTTTTTGTTTCATTGACTCAAACACTAGTATGGAATTAAATTTTAAAGAATTCATGCTAGTTAGCCACTCTATGGCTTCATTGGAGAAGACGAAGATGATGATGATGATGGTCTAAGTGAATTTTAATGTGACAGAAAGTAAAGGTGGAGAGAAAGAAGGAATGTATGAAGATGTAGAGATACAGTTGAGAAAACAGCCTTCGATCCACACTGAGTCTCCTACACTGACAAAAAAGATCCCCTATCCAGGAAACAAGGAATAATCAGCAGTCACAGAGATCACTAGTCAGCTTTGGAAGCCAGGTGTTACATGCATTTGGGAAGAACCCTACCTTTGCGAGAGCAGGTTACTTTCCCAGAATTTCTGACAGCCCACTAAATGTCATCCCCAACATGACATTTAGACAACATTATTTACACCAAGATCAATGACAGCTATATTTTGGGTTAACCAAATACATTTTGGGGTAACAGAAGGCAGGCAGATATTATTGCTTCCTGAATTTTTTCTTTCTTGTTTCTGGTTTATCCAGAAGAATTGTGATCTCCCTTTGTCACTCTGACTTTTCCTTACTGACTTCTCCCCATACCACATATTGAAGTTCACATGTTGAAAATGAGAAATAAACTAGATGGATGAGAAATCACTCACTACAAAGCTTGCAAATTTAACCACACTCTAGTAAATTCCCTACCAAAAACTAGAATATGAAATATTAGACTCTCCATCAGATCTTTCCCCTCTCAAAACTCAACTGATACACTGAAACATTCATTCTGGCTAATTAGAATCAGAGCATTTGGAGGATATTTTTTGTCTCTCTGTTCTAATGCTTAGTGCCATTGGGTCTTTTATAAATACTTGCAGTCCATCTGTCTGCTGTCTTTGATAAATTATCAAGAATTATTTGGAAAAATTATTGCTCTTTCTTTTCAGCCTTTTAAATACTCATTCAATGATTCTAAGTAAAGGAGAATCATTGCAGATTTGTTTTCCATTAGTCCCCCCAGAGTTTATGAAGAACTGATTCAAAGTAGGTTAGATTGTAAGCAGGAAATCCAGATAGGAAGCTGAGGCAGCCCAGGCAAGGTGATGAGGAAATAAGCCAGGGTGATATTACAGGGATGGGAAAGATAGGAAATTTTTAAAATTACATTTAGTGTCCCAGGACGTGGCAAGATAGTGGAGTAGAAGCTTTCTCAGTCAGACTCATAAATGAGAAGAGTCAGGGTAAGGGTAACAGAGAAGAGAGACTACATTTAGAACATAGAAAGAGAGAAAGAGCACTGAGAACCACAAAAAAAGTGACAGGGCAGTTGAACAGTATGACAAAACACAAAGGTGACAGGAAATTAAGAAGACTGCAGCTGTAGCCTCAACTCCCTGTCAGAAAGGGGAAGCCAAAGACTCAACCACAAGGTAGTCTAGGGTGCCTCATGACAGACTGGGGACAAATCCACACTTCCCCCAACCCTTAAAAATTCAGAGTGGGGATTTGGTGGGCAGTGTCTCTCCCCCAGTATGACAGGCTAGCATTGGATAAGATAATCTTTCACTCCCCATAGCTGGGAGAGCTGTGGCAAGGGAACATCTTGAGAGATGGCCAAATGTTTGAGACTGAGGTACCTGGGGGTCTTGGAAACAAGGAGCAATTGCAATACAGGACATCTTGTGACAACCAGCCACAGTGTCCAGAAGAGGCATGGCCATAAGAGGAGAGAGGTTTGAAGTGGGCGAGCTGTGAAGTTAGTTGCAAGCAGCCATCAGAAGCTTGGGAAATGAAAAGCACAGTAGTTGGCAGCCCCGGCCAATGTGATGAAAGCAAGCTTCATTGCCTGAGGACGATTTCAGAAACAGAGCACAGAACCCATGGCTGGCAGAGTGCTCAGGTTTCAGGAGCTGCCAGTT
This sequence comes from Castor canadensis, assembly GCF_047511655.1. Lineage (NCBI taxonomy): Eukaryota > Metazoa > Chordata > Mammalia > Rodentia > Castoridae > Castor > Castor canadensis. The sequence continues at coordinate 76,689,884 of NC_133386.1, read as the reverse complement.
GGGTGCAGCCAGACAGGGTTTGAGACTGAGCTAGCTACTCTGGAACAAGGAACAATGGCAGCTCAGGAAATCCTGGGACACTGGGCTACAATGTCTAGCAGGGAGATGGCCATAAGAGGTGGTTATAGAGAGGAAGAAAGAGCTGATGCAGATGGAGAAGTTCAATTAGCCAGAAGCTCAGAAAGTAAAGGGTCTGATGGTCAGTAGTCACTCCCTACCTGACAAGAGCAAGTTTCATCCCTGAGGATCACTGTAGAAACAGCACCAAGCCCATGGCTGGACACGTGCTCAGCGTCCAGGAGCCATCTGCTAGCTGTGGGAGCTTGTTTACAGGCAGGGCTGAGAGCTTTGAGCATGGGACCTGGGAATAATGTGATATTCTCCTGCCTCTTCCTTTCCACAGGGTGATGAACTGTTGGGCAGGATCTGAAAGAACTGAGACCTATAAGCATAGCATCTGAGGCACTCAGTTCTCCACCAATGAAGAAATCAGTGCTTTGTTTGTTCCCCTCAATATAAGATGCATTTGGAATACACTCTGAAGGTGGAGTGCAGGAAATTGTCTGCTAGCCACAGGCATTTGCTGCCAACCTGAGTTTGAGACTGAGCTACTCTGGGGACTTGAAAATCAAGGAACAACCATATCTCATGGAGTCTTGGGACACCATGCCACAGGGTCAGGGTAGACAGCCATGACAGATAGTCTTGGAGAGGGAATGGGTAAGATGAGGACCTCTTGAGTTTAAGCACAGGGAGCCCAGACTTGTGACTTGTGGAGTACTTGGCTTCTAGGAGCTGTCTGCCAGCTGCAGGTGTTTTCTACTAGGTGGGGTAGAGAGCTCCACCTAGAGCTACACATTCTGTGTTCTAGAACACAGAATCTATGGATCTCACAGTCTCCTCGGTCTCCTCTCTTCCACAGGGGGGTGAACTGCTAGGTGGGGTCTGAAAGCACTGAGACCTGCAGACAGAGAGTTTGAGTCCTTCAGTTCTCTACCACAAGTACAAAATGGCAGAACTCAATGCTTGGTTTGCTCCACCTACTCTCTGATGCATTTGGGGGACATAGCTAAGCTTGTAAACTTACTGCCCCTGGGGTTACAAACTGTGGTTGAGAGTGCTTGCAGCAAGTGGGAAACTGCCTGTTCCATAGACTACAGTGCTGCCAGCAGTGACTTTCAGTGCACAAAGAAAGAAAGCTTGTAATGTGAAAGCAGCACAGAAGCTACTGACCCTCGACCAACTGTGTCTTCACACACAAATAGCAAACAACCCCTACATTAAGAACTACAAAAGACTCCAGTTTTCTTCTATCTGAGCAGTGTGGCAGACCAGGTTTGGTACCCTAGGCACACAGATCAAAGGTGGTCAGTGGTGAGAAACTATATGCCACCCTCCCACTACTGCCTGAACACTGAGACTAAAATTTCCAACCAACACCTTGGCCTCAGATGCATAAATCTCAGTACAGAAAAATAAGAAACATGAAAAAAAACAAGCCTACATGACACCTCCAAAGTATCATGGTAAGTCAACAATCCCATAGTAAACAACACTAAGGATAGTAAAGAAGAAGAAGGAAGAGGAGGAGGAGGAGGAGGAAGCCTAGACAGAGAACTAGAAAGCAGGACCATAAGAATGGTCAATGAAAATAAAGAAGACATGTATAAAATCCTGAATGAATTCAGAGGATACAAATAAAAGGTTGAATGAAGTAAGACTGACAATGCAGGATATGAAAGAGGAATTCAATGAACACACAGAAATTCTGAAAAAGAATCAATCTGAAATTCTGGAAATCAATAAGTCAAATATAAACCTCAGTGGAAAGTCTTTCCAGTAGAGTAGATCATATTGAAGTCAGAGTATCAAGGCTCAAAGAAAAGGCAGATGTATTAAAACAGTCAGATAAAGAAAAAGTAATAAGTAAAATAAAATTTGATTTAGTGATTGACTGAATATATGGCTAACAGAGATAAAATATGGAGGAACAGCAGGCTCAGTAGCAGAAATAAAGATTTCTTTCTCAAATAAGTTGAGTGTGTGGTCCTAATGGGTGAACAATATGAAAGGGTCCAGCAGAGTTGTATTACATGAAATTCATGGAGATACCTGTGGAGGAATAATAGACTAAAACATCATCAAGCTGCAGGAGGTTGTACTGACAATAACAGATGAGACAAAGAAAGTTCACACTGAGAGCAAAGAAGCAGCAACTCAAGTACAGAACTCTTAACAACATTAAAGAGGTTGGGGAACAAGAAATGCCTGTGAATGATAATATGCCAAGTGGAATCTATTAATACTCAGATCTAGTCTACCCTTCCAAGCTCTTCCTTATGCTTCAGGAACTAAAAGCCTTGAAAGTACATCTCTCCAATTTCCTTGATAGTTATGTTCCTATTTAGATTTGTAAAAAGGTGCTTACATGAGAATAGGAGACAGAAGGTGGAGTTCTCTGAAGTCCTGAGTTTCAACGTCAGTAGAGTAGACTTCTACTTAGACTTTCTAGAAGCTTCTGGTATTGTTCCGAGAATCACTGACTCCAGTACTGGTAGCAGTTTATTGGCTGTATATTACTGGGATTGTGTGAAGCTGCTTGCTTACAATTTACTTCTTAAACATTCCAATGACTGAGGAAGTCGCTTCTTTCCTATATTAAATTTCTTCCTGTTCAAAACGCTCACAATCAAAGATCCATACTCATGAACAAACCTCTGTTAATGTAGAAAGTGTAGTGTCAAAGAGGTACAGAGACAAAACATTTTTTAGCCCTCACTCTCAGTGAATTATCAAGAAAACGGAAGAGACAAGGAGCATAGACACAGCTGGGGAGGGGAAAACTTTATGAGAAGAAAAGGAGATATATTATATGGCAGCTAAAAGTGGAGATGGGTCAGAATAATTTCAAAGACAGAGTGTGTATGTTTTATAATCAGATAAGACATGAGCAGATTCATAAACTAAGGCCAAGTAAAAGGGAGAAGGAGCTGAGCACAGTGGTACACCTCTATAATCCCAGCACTCAGGAGACCAAGGCAGGAGGGATAACAAGTTTGAGTCCAGCCTGGACTGCATAGCAAGACCACATCCAAAAAAGGAAAAAAGCTGGATGTAGTGGCTCATGACTATAATCCCAGGTACTCTGGGGGCAGTGATTGGTAGGATCATGGTTCTAGGCCAGTCCAGATAAAAAGTTAGCAAGACCTCGCAATCTCAAGAAACAAGCTGAATGTGGTGGTGCACACCTATGATCCCAGCTACCCGGGAGACATATAGGAATATTGCAGTCTGTTGAGCAAAAACTAGGAGACACTTGAGTTCAAACCCCAGTATCACCTAAATAAAAAAATAGAAGGAGGAACAGGTCTATGGAATACTTAACTATGACTGAAATGATCCTGGGCTAGGTGGAAGGAGTCAGGCCAATGATAAGTTTGGCCATAAACAGAAAAGGGGGGATTCTATTCACTTAAGACCACAGCAATGCAGAGGATACGAGCTAGGAAAGTAAAAGAGCCACTTGCCTAACTGCAAAAGTGCAAGGGAATCTGGGTGTGACTTCACAGATATTCATACCACCTGCTTTTGGAAAGCAAACCCTGATTTCTCTTGGGAAACCACCTCTTTCCATTTTCAACTCTGAGTATGGAGTGGAGCCCATGACCCTGCCCCAATTCCATGCAAACATCACACTCTACTGTCGATAGTGATGGGTCCAGGTGCCTGATACAGCTGGAGCTCATGGGAAGTGATGGGACATTTTGTGAGGCTTCTGGTTATAAGGCAGGTATAAGCCCCTGCAGTGCTTCAGGCAGAGACAACACAAATTATCCTGATCCATGGGAGGAAGAGTATTTCTGAGAACAAACCTAAACCAGAAAGAGTATAGCTGAAAAGACTGAGAAAAAACAGGTCCTGCAGAGAGAGATCAAGCTGCCTGAGCTTCATTTGAAACCAGACCCTCTCCTGGACTTTTCAATTAGTTTAATCAATGAATTCCACCAGTAAGCCAGTTTGGGCTGGGTTTTCTCTCATTTGTTGAAAGCATCCTAACAATGTAATGAGGGTATCTGCTGAATGAGAAGGGAATAAGATGTATTTCAAAAACAAATATTAGTCTGATTACATCAACAGCAAAGGGAAGGATCTTAACCAACAATCACCCAGTTAGATCATAACACAGTTCAGTTTGCTTGCTAATATCAAGCCCAAGTCAATAATTTGGTTTTTTAAATGTTCTCTATGGCAACTAAAGGAACTGATTTTTTTCATCACTTGCAATTGCCTTTGTGAAGCATGGACCCCCCCCTTTGGCTGGGCTCATATGACACCTAACATCTGGACAAAAGTTGAAAAATATGATGTCAACCATGTGTTTTGTCAAACACAATTACAAACCCCTTGGCAGTTAGAAAATATCTAATAATTGTTTCAGATTTCATCTGAGTCATGTATGCACAGCATTTGTGACTTAAAACTTTCATGGAGTTAAGGGACACAACCTCTGCACCCACCATTCCTTGGTTTTACAAGTCAGTCCCCCAACCCAAATGTGATATCACCACTTAATATTTCCCCCATGTAGGATTTTCTCCATGCAAATGCATCACGATTTCAGCTCCATGAGCAACTGTTCATGTTGGAGTCTTATATTTCAACTGTCACATAAAGGGCATTAGAATTTAGGATATTCAAGATAGAAGGTAAATGTGAATTTGGAAGGGCAAACTAAACCTTTTATTTTACAAGAATGAAATGATGTTTGGGATGTACACATAACTCATGCAAGGTCCCTTCACTAGCTAGTGCCTAAAGTGAGACTTGAACCTATGACTGTTGACTACAGCCACTAATACCATCAGTGGTAACTTGCTGAGAAGTAAATTTTGGTTACATACCATTTGGCAAGAAGGAGCATTTAGTGGTTATGAATATATTCAGAGCTACCCAAAATAGTGTCAACCATTTCTAACATGTCTTATTCTAAACATCCAAAAAGTTAAATCTTTAGAGATCTGAAGTTTCTCTATACTACTGAGTATCTAAGCACCAGAGACATTATTCTTCTGTCTACCTACCATTCCTAGGATGTATTATCCAAATAGTTAATGCCAACTTGTGGCCACTACAATTAAAGGGGCTCTTACCTGAATTCTTGTCTCTGTGATTCTTTTTCAATACACATCGCAATTTCATATATTTGATATTGTCTTTTGGAATGTAATGGAATATAAAAATCAAAGTCATTCATGCAATGTGATCTCATTTGTAGTGGGCAAGTCAGATACATATTTTGTATAATATTATTTTATATAAAATATAAAGATTTTTATATGAAATATAAAGACTTAAATATTTTATATAAAAATATTAATGGAAAGCTTAAAACATTATCTTCTGACATAGAGATTGGTCTAAGAGTGCAAGCAAGGTCATTTGTTCAAGGGACAGCATGTGACCTGCAATTTCTTACTCACTAATTCACTCACAGCTGCTATACAACCAAGTATTTCATGATAAAACATCTATTACTTCAGTATGTTTAAGTATTATTATCAAATGGAATGCTATGAAATCACATAAACATGGATCTTAGCTAAGAATTATACAAAAAGCTAACTAATTTATTCTTAATTTCAGGGAAAAGAGTTTTATATTTTTCTCCATGTTTCACAGCCAAGATTAAAATAAGATTTACTAAGATGGCTGTTTGGTTTAAAAAAACTAAAGAAATTAACGACAAGGGGATTGGAATATGAGCACATGATAAAAGCGAGAGCACACAAGGGAGGGGTGAGGATAGGTAAGACACCTAAAAAACTAGCTAGCATTTGTTGCCCTTAACGCAGAGAAACTAAAGCAGATACCTTAAAGCAACTGAGGCCAATAGGAAAAGGGGAACAGGTACTAGAGAAAAGGTTAGATCAAAAAGAATTAACCTAGAAGGTAACACCCACGCACAGGAAATCAATGTGAGTCAATGCCCTGTATAGCTATCCTTATCTCAACCAGCAAAAACCCTTGTTCCTTCCTATTATTGCTTATGCTCTCTCTACAACAAAATTAGAAATAAGGGCAAAATAGTTTCTGCTGGGTATTGGGGGGGGGAGAGGGAGGGGGCGGAGTGGGTGGTAAGGGAGGGGGTGGGGGCAGGGGGGAGAAATGACCCAAGCCTTGTATGCACATATGAATAATAAAAGAAAAACGAAATAAATAAATAAATAAATAAAAATAAAGAAATTAACAAAAAAAATTGGAAATTTAGGCAATCATTATGCATTTGACCCCTTTGAAGTCAGAAAAGGGAAAAGTAGGGTCAGTAATTTAGAAGAACTTTATCTTTTGAAAAGATTAGTATTAGTAGATGTCACAGATTTCTGAGTTGCAAGGAACAATACAAAAATTACCAAGTAACCAATCAATTCACCAAGCATAGGAAACATAAGGGACACAGAGAAGGAGACATGGCTTGGCTTCTAAAGCAGTTTATAATCCAGTTGGGATGATAAGGCATGGAATCAGTTAGAGGAAGTATCAAATATTGTCATAATATTTAAGTGATAAATTATTCTTTTCCTTTTCCTCCTAGTCTACCCCATAACAATCTGATCAGAATTTTTCCCAAAGTAAAGTTGTATAATGGAATAAAGACTTTTTGTTCCAGTAATTCAAACCTGAAAGTTGGTAAATCGATGCTGAAAAAATAGTTCTTCATTCTGAGGACTTAAAAGTTTACAAAACACTTCTCTACATACTATTTCCTCAGAAAGAATTCAGAAACCCTATAGTACTTATAGAACAGAAATGTTTCTCTCCATTTTGCAGATTAAGTAACTTAGGCCAAGAAAGAAGACTACTCAAAGACTTTGGTAATTCCTAGATAATTGAGGCACACTGAAGTTTAACTTAATTAAATATCAAATTTAATTCCATAGCCATACAATCTAAAAGTCAGGAGAACTGGCTAAAATCTCAGCTCTGTCACTTATTATCTGTGTCATAAGAATCATGCCACATTCAGTCTCTCTGGGCCCAATTTCAGAAAGAGCTGCCTGCATCAGTAAAATTAGGTTTGCTTCTGAGTAATAGAAAGCCAATAGTAAGAGTGATTTAAACAAGATACAAGTTTACTTCGTTTACTCACAAAGGAGGTCTGGAGGTGGGCAATCTGGGGCTGGCATGGTATCCCACTGGATCAGGAATCTAGGCCTCTTGTACATTGCTGTTTTGCCATTTTCAGCAGTTTTCTACTTCAGGGTTCAATATGGTTGCTCAAACTCCAACTATCATACCCGTATTCCAAACAACAGGAAGAAGGGTGCATCATCTCTCCCAAATTATGAAATATACTTTCTGTGAGTTGCATACAACACTTCTTGTTTTGTTAATGAGAGGCTATCATATCCATGCCTACTACAAAGAATACTAGGAAATAAATCTTTCTGTGGAGTCAGGCATTTATCTAAAAATCAGAGATTCTATTATGAAGAAAAATGGGATGATAGGATTCAGAGACCAATAATGCCATCTACTACTCTGGCAATATCATTGGGTTGCCTTATACAGCAGGTTATAGTGTTATCAATGAAGCTGACTTCGGGTAGAGCAGATGTCTTGCCATGGTGCTCTTCCCACAGGTTTCACAACAGTAGAGCACAGGTGTGACCACCATGAGCACACACCTGCAGACTTCCCTCTATAGCTGATTGTATGCCACAGTGTTGACGTGGGGCACACCTCACAAGCTGTCCAGCCAGCAACTGGATAGGCATGTTTTCCAAGACAGTCTCAATCCTGGAAGACAGTCTCATACTCAGAATGCAAGTAAGTTTTGCTGAAACTTCCTTAAATGGCACAACAGTTGAGGAGCCCCACCTGCTCTTCCTCTCTCCTTTGCTCAGGACTGCTTGCATCATGACCTGATGGCTCTTCCAGACTTCTCTAGCCACTTTCCTATTTTCTCATTCCCTTAATGAAATCCTTGCATGCTTAATCCTATCTTGACAGCTGCTTCTCTGAAGATTCAGATTAATAAAACACAATGTGTTATGAAGAGATATAACTTGTAGGATTTCTTGATTAAGAAACAGATTTTTGAGGCCAGGTGTGGTGGCTCATGCCTGTTATCTCAACTACTCAAGAGTTGGAGATCAGGAGGAAATCCAGTTTGAGGCCACCCAGGCAAAAAAGGTAGTGAGACTACATTCTAACAAATAAGATGATCAGTATGGTACGCTTCTATAATCCCAGCTACATGGGAGACCGTCGGTAAGAGGATCACAGTCTGAGGTTAGCCCTGGGCAAAAACGCAAGACCCTATCTGAAAAATAAAGAAAAAAGGAGCATGGTTCAATTGGGAAAGTCTAACGAGTGGAAGGCCTTGAGTTCAAACCCCAGTATAGTAACACCAAAAAAAGAAAAAGAAAGAAACAGAAGAAAAAAGATTTTTAGTGTTGATAATGTAGATGAGTGATACAGTAAGTACCTGCTTAGCATGCAGAGAGCCCTGAGTTCAACCCTCTGCAACACCACACACACACACACACACACACACACACACACCCCGGAAGACTTTTTGGCAACACAAAACTTTTGCTAAGTAAGCACATCTTCGTGATCATCTTATATGTTCCCATTCATGAAAAGCTCAGGTTCACTTTGTAGATCACTTTTAACTATGCAGCAATTAAACACGTCATAACATTATTTCCTTTCAGATACAATAGAAACATTTTACTAGGCTTATCACTTTGAGCTAGTAGAAATACTTTGTAGCAATATTTTTAAAATTCAAAATAATATGAATATGTGTTTAAAATCTCCATTACTAAATCCCTATGTGGTTAAATTGTTTGTTCATTCATATACATAATCAAGTACTTTGTACCCACTATGTGCTAAATACAAATTTATGAATGAATAAAATACATCTGCCTCCAAGGAACCATGCCCCCTAGTCACAGAGAAACACTGCTAACAGTCAGCTACCATTCACTTTACCACACTGGCCTTTGTCTGTGGGAATCTTGACTGGGAAAGGACCACTGTCTCAGATCCCAAGGAGCTTGCTTGGTAAGGTCTCAGCTGTGCTTCCCAAGTTACCCATGCAGCTCTGTAGGCACAGTGAGACTTAGACATCCTGGAGAACAGCTATAAGCCCAAAAGATGTATGCCTGCACTTTCTGTTCAACCACTACAGAATAGTCCATGTGGAAAGAGCTCTGGGAAGAAGGGTCAACGACAAAATAAGAAGGCAGTGGTTAGACACAGGGCAGCAGACAGCAATCTGTCTACTCTGGGCCTAACACAGACAATAATTCCGGGAGTCATTTTATATCCATAAATACTGTAGGGGAAAGTACTACAGAAAAGAAGGTCCCAGAGAAAAGTATGGACTTGGTTCTTGTTTCATTCCCAAGAATCATACTAGCAATGTTTAGGATATTGCTCTCCAGCGTGTTTTCCAGCACATACAATGGCAAAAAGTAGAGCCTAGATTCTTTAGAGCTCCTCCATCCAAGATTTCCCTTTCAAAAAAAAAAAAATATTTAAACAAATTCAATTTAGTCACTTTCAGTTATTTCTGAATAAACTAGACTATATATTGAATATTGATGATAGACTTATGAGCAAAAAATGTTGTTGAAGGTATTGCAGAATTTAATGTTTTCAAATGACTAATGTGACTTTAGTGCTGTAAAACACTCTTAGAAAATAAAATATTGTGTATGTTTTAAATTTTTCAAAGTGTCTCTTTTTTCCAGCTTAAAATTTTTAAATCAGAAATTTTAGGTTGGGCACAGTAGCCCACACCTGTAATCTCAGCTAATCATGAGGCAGAGATCAGAAGGATCTATGATTTGAGACTAGCCTGGACAAAGTTAGCAAGACCCCATCTCAAACAGTTGGGCATGGTGCATGTCTATAACCTCAACGACACAGGAGGCATAGGTAGGAAGATAATGAGACCAGCCCTTAGCTGAAAAATAACTAAAGCAAAATGTGAAACACCCTATCTGAAAAATAACTAAAGGAAAAAGAGCTGGGTGAATGGCTCACATGGTACAGTACTTTCCTAGTAAGCCCAAGGTCCTGAGTTTGAACCCCAGTGCCACCAAAATAAAATTCTACATTCTTTTATGATATACAGAATCACTTTTGGAAAAAAGAAGCAAACTCAATGAAACTAAGCAGAATTTTTAGAAGACCCAAAGTTCTTTGAAGAGAGACTTTGTCACATACATACCTATTCTGTGCTCCCACCCTGATAACTCCTGAAACAGATATAGATGTCCAAATCCTTTTGAGATAAATGGGTGGGAAATGGACAGTTGAGTGGGTAAAAAGTAGGAAAGGAACAAAGAGAAGCAGGAATGAGAGCACTGAGTATTAGAGAGAAACTGAAAAGAAGGGCACCAGATCCTAGGAATCCAATGAGCTCATGACAGTCAAGAAAACATATAGTCAGTTGTCTTTGTCTTCAAAAATAAACAGCTAGAGAAGACAAGCACCTGAACTAATGAAAACTGTTCTCTTCTGGCTTTCTCCTAGGAATTGAAAACAGCTCACATAGCCTTCTCTGTAGACACAGATGTCTGGGAAGTTAATTGCAAATAAGACCTGAGGGTTGCCAAGGATGTCGGCTGTGACATCACTGAGGGAGGTGTGTGAGGGGTGAAAGGAGCACAATGGCACTGTACTTGGCAAGTCTCTTCTCCTCTCTAAGAGGCAGTGTTCCCACAGACTTGGGCTAATGTCATTTGGCTGGCTCCAGGCTTCAATTTGACTCTGTTTGTCATTTGCTCTGGAATTGGAAAAGAAACTATTCAAATCCTGTGGCAAGCAGAATTTTGACAGCAATCTGGGTAGTAAAGGCATGGAGAAGACCAGGAGGCTGAGATTCTTGAAGGGGGAGCCATGAGACAAGTACCAAATGGAGCTCAGAGGTCCCTTTCCTCACCAGAAGAGCCAGAAGGAACATCCTCTGTCCTCAAATCTAAGTAGTTTATGCATCTCTTACAACATTTCTCTCAATCAGCTTTGTATTCAATATTAGTGAGATTTTCTTTATCTCTCAAAAAAAAAAAAACAGGTTTCCTCAAGTTATTATTCCCCCTTTCTTTGGCCCACAATGGATGTTCATTAAATGTTTGTTGAGTGATTGGGCAGAAGACAGACTCGTGGAGCAGGTCATGGCACTATCCACTGACTAATACCTCCCCATTATAAACTCTCCTCCTGAGGTTTTGTTTCGTGTTTTCTCCTTTCTGAAATTTCCCTTGGAAAGACTATCAAATGTGTTCAAGCAGAAGTAAAGTAGAGATCCCTTCTAAGTCTCTTCGGTATCTGTTATGATAGTGCTACATTGGTTTAGGAACAACTTAAGGTTTGGGTTCTGTTGCCTCATCTTCCTATTGGATCATTCATTCCCAGTTTTCTTTGCTTTCTCATCCATTAAAATTAGCTAACAGCTATCCATAAAATATCAACCTTTATTTATTTGACAATATTTTATTGAGCAGCTAGAATGAACCAGGTGCTGTTTTTATGTCCATAGAAGAGAACTGACTCATCTGACTTCAATTGCCAACTTTATGTGCTGGGTCACAGATGACAAGAGGGAGTCAGCTCCTTGCACAATAGATGTGATGGTGCTAAGCACGTGGACCCCTGGCTGTGGTTAAAGGAGCTTCTGGGTAGCTTATACTCCAATACTTCAAAATCCTGGACTTCCAAGGTCTGTCTTCATTGTCCTCCCCTTAACTCCTCATAGCTGCCCCCCACTCATTCTCTGTGTCACTACGTACCCACATGCCCTACCCCTTGCTGAAAGTATTACCCTCTAATCCCTTTCTCTGCTTTCCAGGTTAAACTTTTTAAAAATTCCACTGCAGTGAAAACCTCTTTTCAAGAAGTGATTTCTAAATCCCAAAACATTGTTGAGATGACCCATTCTTCTGATGACATTAACCCCAAACCAAAAACACTACTTGCTTGGTAATTTTGCGAATTATTTCCTCTGTAATTCCTTCTCAATGCAGGTACAGCAGTCATTGTGGACACCTTCCATAGGAAAGACTGTGCACAATAAACAAATTACACTGCAGAGTCTCTGCCCTATGCAGGCTTCCTCCTGGCAAAGGGAATAAGACTGAGCTTGAAGAAAAGTCAGTTGCTCTCCGGCCCCCCATTTCTACCTGCCTTCAGAGTAGGTGCTTCCTGCTCCCCACTGAGTAACCAAATTCCTCCTAAAAGGGTTGAAAAATCTTGAGGTACCCCCGCTGCTTGCTACACCTACACACACATGCACACACACACTTGGAATCGTCTGTGTGGATGGGATCCAAACATATAAGACTTCTGACTCCAGGACCAAGCTTGAATCCCTACTCCTGGCCCCAAATCATGGCCATCACCATGGCCACACCTAGCAGTCCAGGAAAGTATGAGAGGACCTGTGTGCGCTGGCTGTTGGCTAACCTGTAACTTTGCATGCTGCACAGCACTTGGATCAATGGGTGGAGAGGAGGAAGGAGCAAAAATGAAGAACAGAAGCATCCTAGAGGCCCCGAATAGTGTCTCTAACTTATTCTCCAGGGGCTCGAATTTGGCAAGTCCCAAAATACTCTTTGCCAATAATTTCTTTGCCTTAATTTTTAAAACCCATGTGAATTTCAAGGGAAACTCGGTCCTTATGTTTCTGATTCACTTACACTTAACGCACCACAAAGTTGTTGTGAAACAGCCATTTGATGTCTAAGACATCTTTAGAAGTCCTTTCCTGTGCCTTTTCTCCCTTGCCAATGCTAACTGCAATTCCAATCAGGAATCTCCTTCAGTTGGAGCTAAACTCAGAACTGAAACAGAGCTCATCTTGATAAAACATTGTTGTCAGCAAGTAGACAATGGAAGCCCATGGGAAAACAGAATTCTCTGAAGCTCCTGAAACTTCCTCCAATTCAGGGCTTTATTCCCTCTTACAAAACTCATGTTAAATCAAAAGCAGAATGCTGATAATGTAAATGGACATTTTACCAGGTCCCTTCTCAATCATAGCAGAAACTCCAGAGAGAACAGTTACCCTAATTTTTTCTATCAGATATTCCAGCTTGAAGTCTTCAGGAGAATTGCAGTCACTTCCTCTCACCATAGAACTTTTTCAACCACAAGAGTCTTTGATCTTTAACATGCAAAGTAGCTCTGCCATCAGTTATAGAAGGCTGTAACTAAAATAAATATCCATTTACCTCATGCATAATATAGGTTCAAAATAAGCCAAATTCAAACTGATAGTGTTTAGGAGGAAAAGGATGTATAGAGACTGTGGTTTCCAGCTGATCTTTTGGTGTGGACATTGTGGGGCTGGATTCAGTATCAAACACTAGAAAGACAAAGCTGGGAGGTAGTTTGGAAGGTCAGGGCAGGTCTTCCATACTTGTTCAGGCATGGTGAATTCCAAATTCTTAAGCACCCTGGGGATAGCAGGTAGAGTCTGCCAGGCTGGAGAGGAGAGAGACCAGGGCACCCTGGGCACTTTTTGGCCAGGTATTCACTCAGGCTCAAATGCTACTTCAGCATCTTATCTTCCTGCCAGCACAGTCCAGCAGAACAAAGACTCTTCAGATCATGGAGATCAGGACTGGGTCAGGGTAGCAGGAGAAATCACTCCCAAACAATCCCCTTCTTCACCTCTATTCTCCCCACCCCACCTCTTCTTATTTCCTGCTCATTCTGAAATCATTCTCTTAAGCATTTTCAAACTATATTTGCATTTAATCATCTGAAAACATATCCTTTATAGCCTCCTCAGAGCTCTTTCAAATACTCCTTCATGAATCTAAACATAACTTGAACTGTTTCTAACAACTCCCTCCTGGCTCAGTAAAGTTGCCATGTTTTTCCCCCCTTATTTTAAATTGTGCAAACAATTAGACATTTTGAAAACGGCATACATCAAGTACAGCAAGTCAGGTTTTAATTACTTTTTCTAACCCCTGTTGTCAGAATCAGCCCTCCCCACCCCCCAGTCATATAACATTTTAGCAAAATCATGCTATCTTTCTAGTTTGACCTAAATATCTATTTACTTAACTGAGTAAGTAAAGGGCTGATAGGTCAAGTGTGAGGCCTGGCTGAATAAAGAGCAAATACCTGTTACAAAATACCATCATTACGAAGAACTGTAAAATTAAATGCATCTTTAGAGGTTTGTAACTAAGTTCACATTTGTATTGAAATACCAAATAATCTTCCAATTTTTATGCATAGTTTTCAGTCACTGTAACAGAAACATGATGTCGCTCATGCTGAGCGTACCGATCTTGGTTTCCTTGTTTACATTCACAGCTGTAAACACAGCTTAATCCAGAACTTGCTTGGAAGTGAATTCTTTATTGTTTCCTGCATTCACCATATTGAAAAAGCAAGTGTTTCATTCTTTTCCTCACATTCTCCTTCTTTATGCACTCACCCACAGGTACCTAACCTTCTTAGGGTCTGACCTCTCTTTTTCCTACCAAAATCCCAATGTAGGTCTACCCTCTCTTAATTGTAACTCCTTGCAGATTTCAAAAGTAAGGTGGAAATTTTAAAAATGTGGCAGGAGTATCAATTCTTTTCTTTAGCCTACACTTCGTCCTATGCAGTTTCCCAACATTTGACCCCCAACCATCTTTTCAGAAGAGGCTCAGGTCTCATCTTCTCCATCAGTGCCACACTGGTCATACCAAGGGCAGGGAATTTTAAAGAATTTTCAGCTCTCTTAGTTGCCCAAAAAGGGACCCTAAATGAATGCAATGGCAATAAATAGTACTTAAATGGGCTTCTTTGAATTAAGCAGAGGAGGGTTGGAAGAGGGTACTTCAGAAGAAAGAATAAGAAAGAGAAATAAATGATAATCAGAAGGAATTTGTTGAAAAGGAGAGAAAAATATTTAAAAGCAAATATAAGCAAAAACCATTAACATATTAAATGGAAACAGAGCAAACAATATGAATAGGGAGAGAAAAAAGGGTTGAATTCAGTGATTTTGGCTGTGTAGAAATGTAGATTCCAGAAACAAAATTCCCCAAATGTACATTTTTTGTTACCAATATCTATTTTGCATTATGGAATTACTACACACACACACACACACACACACACACACACATCTGAAATGCTGCTTTCCAACACCAGATGGAGTCACTAAAAGTGGGAGAGGAAACTACCCCTGCCTCTGTCCTCTGAGTCCCCCCCACACACACAGCACATTAAGACCCATATCCTACCCTCCATCTCCACCCTGGCCTGACAACACACACTGCAGGTCATGGATGGTCTTCCCCTCTGTGGTATCAGCAAGTATCAGAGCGAGACATTAAGTTCCCTCTTGTGACAGCTGCTAAAACCTCAACTCATTCAAAACACCACTAAGATTGTAGACACCACTCTGGTTTCTTAGCAGTACCCAGTAAACAGAGAAAGCAAGGCAGACAGACACTGCAGATGTCTCTGCCCAGGCTCTTCCCTTGAAATTCTCAAGCACATACTATGAATGTGTGTAAGACATAAAACTCCTGCTTTCTTATTGCCCTTCTCTGTCCCACCCAGATGAAACTTTCTGAAAGAGATCTTTCCATGTTGCCTCAAGAGGCAACTATATCAAGCCTTCTCTCAGTTCCTTGATGGATCATGTCTTCAAAATAAGGGAGGAATCCAGTCCACTATTGAGATTTTATTACTAGCTTGTATTTCTACAGGACTGTTTTTTCACTTATTTAATTTGTTTCTAATAAATAAGATCTACTTTTATACTTTATTTCATTCCTTGTCATTTTCTCTTGGAGAAAAATGTAATGCTGAGTTCTGAAACTGGAACAAACATACACAATTCTGTAGTCCCTGAACTCAGCAAAAACATCCTTATAAATGAGGAATATCTAAGCCCTGAGTTCAAACCCCAGTCCCACCCAAAAAAAAAAAATGAGGAATATCTTTAGACTCAAGGAAAAGGTACACATGTATTATTTTATTTTTAAGACAGGATGATGTACCTCATTTGGCAAGGGACACACAACATAGGTCTCACTTCTTTGAGTCATTGGAAGCCCCTGTAGTTTTGCTGCACTTTACAAAAGCCAAGACCCAAAACAACAACAAAATGCTAAGACCTCCCCAAAATCCAGAAATCACAAGTGACCCTTTGTTTATTCTCATGTACAAAATTAATGTTTACACTATTGATTTGAAACAAAGATCCTGAAGTGGCTTCTGCTCCAAGGAATCAGTAAGAAATATCCTTGCAATCTAAGGAATCAGTAAGAAATACCCAGTATATGCAAACATGCTTTAACACATTTTAAAACCTTTTTATTAGTATACAGTAGTTGCACAGGGGGTTTCATTGTGACATTTTTTATATATGAGTACAATGTGTCCATCCTCACCATTATTCTCCCCCATCCCCTCCCCACTTCTTTGAATGACTTCATCAGAGTTCAACATTCCATCTTCATGCACATATAGAAAGTGCATCAGCCATATTTACCCTCTTCATTTACCTCCTCCTCCCACTAATACCCTCCCCTTAACATGAGCTGTTTTACATTCTTGTCCTTCATTGTTTAAGTGTATGTTCATTGTTCAAAGGGTCTTAGCACATTTTTTTTTAGTTAGAGATTTATTATAGCATATTAGTAAGAAAATCCTGGTCCCTGACCACCCCACATGAAGGAAAAGAAGCCATGAAAAGTGCTTAAATTAGCAGAGAGATAAATCCATAAGCAGTGCAGCCCAGACAAAAACTTTTGTTTATTCATGGATAAAAAGGAAGCAAAAGAAGATACAAGAAAACTGAAAGGGAGCCCCAGTGAAATATGAAAGTAGATGAGAATTGCAGGAGAGACATGGGCCTTCCTGGGAGTCTCTGAACATTGTGGGCCCTGTCTCCAGAAAAACGCACATAAAATGCACATGCACAGTGTAAACAATATCAGGAGGGTTCTCAGGCCCCTCAGAGGCTCCTAGAGAGTTCTGTGGTAAATAATAACACAAACATCTTTGAAACCTACCCTAGAGCTTAACCAAGATGTTTAGGAAACAGGAAACTGGAGAAAAAGACAATTGTGTCATTCAGAACAAAATCACTGCCAAGGATTCTTTTGCTTCAGTGAGGGGTGATAGGTCTGCTGTTCGACCAGAACTTGCGTACTGAACCCAGGTGTGGATAGTCCTACATCCCACACTATTTTCTTTATAAGTATTCGGTTAGAGATAGGGCCAGCCCTCAAATTTTTTACATATGAAAATCATTTTAAATTTTTTGATGGTTCTAATTCAATCATTTCATGTGGTCATAAAAATAATTTGTGCTTAAGTGCTCTCTGAAGACTCTGGTTCCAAGTGCTGTAATTCCTTTCATTTGGCCGACAGCCTGGGTGACATTTCCCTGCTAAGGGCCTCCCATGGGTTCCATCTGGATCATTTGAGTCTCTGGATAATTTGCGTTTACTTTATGTTGAGATGGTTCCTGGTTCCAACAATGCTGTGTCAGAGATGGAGTTAAGTGCCAAGTTTGCTTAGAGGTTTGAGACTTCAACATTTCCGATTGTTATGCCAGAGAGGGCTACTTTCTGAGGTAACAGATTCAAATAACAGTAAACAAACTAGAAAAAGATTCAGTCTCACTCACAATTAAAGAATTGTAAGTCAAACCAATAATGAGGAACTGTTCTACAACATTTTTTAAAGTTAAAACATAACATTATTTGTAAGAGCTGACATCACTGAGGAATGGTACAGTTCTTATCAAGTTAAAGACTATTTTATTAATATGCGAAGAAAGCAGTAAAAATCTCCCTTCCTCTTGACCTAACAGTCCCATCTTTAGGGAAGCTTGAAGAGGGTGGGGAAATAGAATCCATATTACAAGTTGTTTTCAGCAGCATCATTTGTACTGAAAGATTAAAAACATCCTACTAATTGGACAGCAGAAGATGGCTGGCTCTGTGGTAATGGCTAGTCCATGGGGACATTTTGGTCTATGTTGCCCACAATAATCTAACTTACACCCTAACTTATACCCAAGCCCAGAGATTGTATTGTAAATGCTTAGATGACTTAGCTATGGCCAAATTAAAACAAGAGGAAACTAATTTTTGAAAGAAAAGCAAGATGAGAGGAAACATTTTCTGAGGAGTTTAGGGGAAAGATGTGTCTCTCCTAAGAAAGAGACACAAGAAGCCATTTATCCTCTAACTCTGAACAGAGTGTTGGATGTGGTCACTGGAGCTGCTGCAGCAGTCTTACGACCCATCTGAGGAAGAAATTGGCCCTGAGGAGCAAAAGTTAGAGAAATGGAAAAACCTGAAGGCTCGATGACAACATTGATCAACCCACAGCCTCAACTTCCATATTCATGAAATACTAAACTTTTTTATACCTTCAGCCAATTTGAGTTTAATTTTTCTGTGATCTGCTGCCAAAAGAATTTAATAGAAGATCCAGACCTGGTGGCTCATGCCTGTAATCACAGCTACTTGGGAAATGGAGATCTAGCAAAAAGTTAGAAAGACTCCATGTTGACAAACAAGCTAGGTATATTGGCATACATAAGTAATACCAACTACACTGGAGATGTGTATAGGAGAATTATGGTTCAAGGCCAACCTCAGGCACAACTGTGACGCCCACTCCAAAAAATAAGTCAGAAAGTGCTAGGGGCATAATGCCTAGCAAATAGAAGGCCTTGAGTTAAAACCCCAGTACCACCAAACAAATAAAAATCTAATAGAGTCATGGCTGAATGCCGGTGGCTCACGCCTGTAATCCTAGCTACTCAGGAGGCAGAGATCAGGAAGATCGCAGTTCAAAGCCAACCCAGTGGATAGTTCATGAGACCATATCTTGAAAAACCCCCATCACAAAAAAGGGCTGGTGGAGTGGTTCAAGGTGTAGGCCCTAAGTTCAAGCCCCAGTACTGCAAAAAAAAAAAAAAATCTAATAGATTTTTATCTAATAGATAAATTAATTTTATCTTCTATATACATTATAATAGTGAAGTCTGATGTAAATCTATAGCAAGTATATGTCAAAAATCATAGATAAAGAAAGTAAAATCCCCCAAGGGTATCCCGTATAATTATAACTATATAAAAAACATGAATATATATACATACCTAGATATCATGTAATAGTAACAAAATATATCAGAGTTGAAGAAATTAAGAGTGAGATAAAATATTTTAAAATTTCAAATTTATACTCAAGTGTTGCTTTGTAAGTTTCCTTCATGTCATTCTTCAAAATGGTGAGTCCCTAGAGATGAAAGGGGACATTTGATGTATCCTGGTTTCAAGTATAGTTACTGGAATATTTTTAGTCTTACATGAGTCAGATGAATTCAATTCTGTTCCAGTAACAAACAGTCCCCAAATATCAAAGTCCTAAAAAAACAAAGGCATATTTTCTTGCTCAGGCCATATGCACACTGGAGTTAGGTGGAGAAGTGGGATCCTCACCAGTCCCTCAGAGTCCCAGACTCATGGAGCAGCAGTATTCTGATCACTGACTGAAACCAAGCATGCTGGCAGGAAGAAAATAAAGCACGCAAATAGCATCCTGGATTTTAACGTTTCTATCTCCTGGTGTCCACTCACATTTCATTACCACAGCAGGTTACATGGCTATACCTTAGTTCCAAAGAAGAAAGAAAGTCTAACTCTCCCAAGTGCCTGCAAGCCCAATATTTGGCAAATAACACAAACAACTACACAGGGTTAAAATAAATGGCTGTAGGAAGTAGAGCACAAGTATATGTACACAAAGCAGAATTTTGTTTTTAATACCAGAGCGTTACGGGAGAGGTAAAGCCTTTATGTAGTAGAATTAGTACAGAGACACACAAAACAACCTTGCAGTTTCTGCGTACATGCCCTACTTCACCCAGCAATGGATTCAACAGGATTCCTATAGCTTCATAAAACATGTAGTTTGAGTCTCCACATGCCATAAATATAACAGAGACTGTTATGTCATTCTTAAGGTGCCATTATGAAGACTACCAGACAGAAAATAGACTCATTATGACATAACATGCCCATGAAAAATCTGCACACATCACCAAAAACAACTAACGATGCACCTCCCTGATAGAACTTCTTAATGCTTCTCCTCACTTCCCACTAGCTTCCCACATGTGCTTTGGACATTTTTTTTTTAACACTTTAACATTCTGGTCTCAGATCAAGCATAAATTCTAAATTGTGAAACTTAAGAGTCTACATATCATAGTTGAGTCCTTATCTTATTTCTCTCCTCTTCCCCTTCATTCCTCTTTGTCTATGGGGAAAACTTTTTTTGGACCACATTCTCCTCCTAAATGTTGCACCCTGATTCCCCAGAATATGGCTCAATTTCCTTTTTCCACTGCCAACTGTGACTCCTTCACCATTCAGTTCTCATTCTTCCTGAGCTGCTGACTGCAATAGTCCATAAAAGCCTTTGGGATTCATAGGCTGCTGGAAATCAAAACTCTCAGAGTGCTGTGTTATTTCCTCCTCATTCTTAGAAGAACAGGTGGGGTTCCTTCTCAGAGTACTATGGTGGACCAACAAACAAGTTAGGTAAGGAAAGGCTAATTTTACTTTCCCTTTTTTGGTATTTTCCTGTTTATATATTTTTTCTGTTTGGTTTTTTTTTTTTTAATCTTACCTTTTCTTGATTGGATCAACCAAGAATCTTTAGATTGTAAGTAACAGAATTCTTCATTTAACTGTGTTTTAAAAGTTTTTTTTTTCAGATAGTCCCATAAATCATAAAACATTCAAGGATAGGTCCAGTTTCAGGCAAGGCTTCATCCAGGGACTCAAATGATCTCATCAGAATGTGATTCCTCCTCTGTTTCTCTGCCTTCCTTTCTGGCTCTTGTCTTAGTATTTGGTAGATTTCCTGTCATGACTGAAAGACAGATACTGGAAGTTCCAAGGGACATAGTCAGTTCTCAGCAGTCCCAGCAACAGTCCTGGGTTCTACAAACTATTCAAGCCATAGGATTCCCCAATCCACCAATAACTGCCCTGGAGGAATGAATATAAAACTGGATTAGGCCAATCAGGCTTCACCCTGGGGTTGAGAGTGAGGTCATGGCTACCCAGCTCATGGCTGTGGAGTTGGGAACAGAGTCCTCTTTTATAGAAAGTCGGTTGAATAATTGCCAACAACCTTGGCATGAGCTCCTTTCCTGCTTCAACATTAGTCCTTTGCTTCATTCTGGGGGTGGAGGAGATAGAAAAGAAGTGGTATCTGTCTTCAATAACAACAATTGCTTCATGTTCTGGCATTTCTGTTTTCATGCAGTCTTCCTGAAGACCCTAGTGGTTCAGAAGAAAGAGTGTTGACTAGGGGTCTGATACCTAGTGTTGGGTCTCAGCTCTGAGACCAGAGATAACTCACGTTGTATATGTGGGGTTTTTACTGATGAATTAAGGAGAAGGACTACATGATCTTCTAGGGCCTGCCATTTCTGAACACTACAGTTTTCTTGTTCTATGACCCTAGTACAGGATTGCAGAAGTTACTTTGTTCAATGCCTCACAGCCAGCAAGAGTCCCAACCTCACCTTGGGGTAAAGCCCTTTCTAGTACCCCAGCTGCCACTCAATAAAAGGAAGAAGGAAGGGAAGGCTGATAGAATTGCTAATTCATTGTGTATAGGAGTGGGAAGTAGAGAAAACAAAGATACCACTAGACTTTTTGAATTAGTGACAAAAATGATCTTAAAACTGGTACAAGAAAGGAAATGTTGTTTATTTTCTGACCCATGAAGGAGACTAATTTGGTTTAACAGATTTACCTATTTTTAAATGTAGGACAATGTGGAAATGCACAGAAGACCTTTAAAGTAGAGTTGTAGGTTGGCATGTAGGACAAGGCTACAAATGTTGAGGCCAAAATGGACTGAGTAGAAAGCATGACTGAAAGGTGGACCAGAGTCCTGGAAGGATAGCATGGGTGAGGTCCTAAGACTGGGAAACATCCACTTTCCAGGGAAGACAGCAGGACACTCCCCAAAGAGGAGCATCCAGAAGACACATGAAAGAGTTAATGAAAGGGGGAAGGAAGGAGAGAGGTAGGGTAGAGGAATGAAGGTGTCTGGTGACTTCTCTCAAAGGGACTTCTGGATCTACCCTCAGGTCACTGGGTAGGAGTCCCAGACAATGACTGTAGAAAAGACAAAGAAGGTGTTGAAATGAAGGCAGTGAACACAGCTGAGATCAGACGACTTTGCCTGCTCAGCAGCATAGGAGGGCAAGGAGTTGGCTAGGAGCACAGAAAGCTTTCAGAAACTGAAGGGACCATGGAATTACAACTGTGAGGAAGAAATTAGAGGATTAACAAAGTTGGGTTTTTAATACTTGTCTGGCAGAGCTGACCAGCTGATATTAAATTGTGTGAATTGCTCCTTAAAAGGATGCTGAAATGGGATGGCAACACAATGACAGAAAACGAGAACAAGCTTCACACAAGGTAAACCAAGTGGACTTTTTATTTATTTTTGGTTGCTCTAGAGACCACAAGTGCCATGAGTTGTTTTTTTTTTTTTTAATTATGCATTCCTTTTTTATCTCCCCACTTCGTTTGGCAAAATGTTGTGGGGCCCAGTGAGTCCAAGACTACCTAGGGAAGGAGACACACTCTTCCTCCAGAGGAAAGCATTTGCTTCCTCTGACCTCTGCCTGGTATAAAAAGGAAGGTGCCATGATTTACAAATGGAATTACGAATTCTTGCATTACCCCAAAACAAAGCTGTGGCAGAAATTACTACCCCATTTCTCTTGAAAGGAGGAAGCTGGACCCACTGCTGAAACAGTATGCACATGCACAACCTTCTTAATTGTCTTTTCTCAAAGGAAAGGGAGAGACCTAATGCATCCTTGGGTACCTGAGTTTTAATATCAGTCCCTTGCTGGAGATCCTGGCAGCTGTGAGCTCTGTGCTGCCACCTAGTGGAAAGAGTCGGTAATTCAAAATGCTTGGGAACTGTCAGGAAAGGAAAACTTCCTGCTTCCCAACTTCGCAAAAGGGAAAGAAACAGAAAAACATGAACCAGAAGAGACCATCCGGTCCAGAGTGTCTGTAGTGCAGCAGCAATCAGCCTCCCAACAGCTGCAAACACATCCCTTGTTATAATGTCCTTTCCGCAGGCTGTGGGGCCAACCAACACTCCTTATGCCGAGCCTGGAGAAACATGGCAGGTGTCTGCAGAGCACAGCAGGTGAACCCCTGACCCCACAGGGACACAGCCTATGCTGTGGTTTCTGTCCTAGCAGTAGAACTCTTCCTTTTCTGGATCTGGGCTTCATCATCCTGCAACCCTCTTTATTTCAGGCTCAGTGATGACACAATAGGTGACCACTCTAGACAAAACACTGCACAGAAAGAGATGAGACAAGTTAATGAGATTCAGCCAAAGTCTCTTCCCCATCCCATCTCCTGCTCCTTCACAGGAAGCCAAGTCATAACAGGAGGCCAGCATTGCTGCAAGCATGGTCAGTGCCAGCAGGCAGCACTTTGGGTGGGAGTCTTGGTTCTGGTTCTGTGTCAAGTAGAGTCTCTCCTGTGTTTCACTTTTCTGACAAAGAATTTCAAAGTCCTATTTGGCTCATATATTCAGTTCTTAGCTATCACCAGCCACACATCTGTTGGAAGATGGCCTTGTTTTCCTATTGCTAGGGCCACGTCACTGAGACAGCCCTGTTCTCTCACTAGTTGTACATGGCAGGGCAAGATCAAAACAGACCTTTTCAACTGGTCATTTGACATCATGCAAAAGAATTAGTGAATGGTTAGAAGACTAAAATCAGTGGTTATCAGAATTTGGGGCAAAATCTTTAGATATGCATTTCCTGATGAACAGGAATACTCTATCATTACTTAAATAATTTCATGAAGACAAGTTTGAAACAGAAAACAAACAGAAGACTGTGAATTCCACATAAGATTGCCAAAGGTGGTGCACTATCTATTGTTTTAAGAAACAACTGACTTTTTAAAACCTCCATATGATTTATAAATCAAAATCATTTTTCCCTTGAGTACAATCCAGAAAGAGTAAAACATTCAAAACACTAAACTTTCAAAAGATCTGTTGGGTTTAAAAATTCTATCCAAGAAAATAACTCCCTGGATTACTTTAATAGCCATGCAACTCCTGAAGGCACAGATGAAAGACCCCATCAAAGTACAAAGTGTTAATAATCACCCTCAGTGTCCAGCATCTAATTCCTTGTTCTTTTAGACAAGCATCTGCCTAGTTCTGTTTTATTGTTTGATTTCATTATGTATTTCTCAAACATCTGCACCCAGGCTCTCTGAGACAACAGCAAATTCCACTTGGAGATGAAACTGCACATGAAGGGGAAGGTATTGCAGAATCCTGCAAACCTGATGATCCTTTTAAAGGAGTTTGGAGGACTGCAAGCACCACTTCCCCACTAAACACTGCCCAACTGGAAGCCAAGGAGCTGCATTTCTGAATTACTCCTTGAACATAATATAATAGAAAAACCACTCTGTTACTAAGACCCTGTGTATTGTAGCTGTAGCAGACCTTCTCAGTGCACTACCTCTTATCCCCTGGGATTTCTGATCTACATTAGTATATCCCTGTTTGCAGTCACTCTCAACAGCCAGCATCTATATCACTTGTAGAGCTGCCAAAGGCATCTACCTTGCTTGCAAGTCAAGGAGTCAGAGAATTTATTCCCTCGCACCTGAGGTGCCCTTTAATCATGAAAGGCAAGTGTGAAAACATAAGTACCCCAGCTTCCTTAACCTGATGGAAGCCACTCAGTGGTAAACTCTGTTGTCTTTTGCACAGAACTGAGCCAAAGTTACTGCAGTGGTTTTTAAATATGTCAAACTCTTTGATGCTTCTCTCTTCAAAAGGTGGAGTCTAATTTCCTTGTCCCTTAATGTAGGCAGACTGAGTGACTCTCTTGTATTGCTATGTGATTCTATGTGACTCTCCAGGCTAGGCCATTATAAAGAATGGCCTCTGCCTAGCTCACTCTCTTGAATTGTACATTCTGGGGGGAGAAAAAGAAAAAGAAAAAGAAACAGAAGCTACATCATGAGGATACTCAGGCAGTCCTGAGAGAGGCCCATATGTGGAGCAGAAATGAGGCCTCTTGCCAACAGCCAGCAACTCCCCAGCATGTGAGCAAGCCACCTTGGAAGGGGATACTTCTATTCCAGATCAGCCTACAGATGACTGCATCCCAGCTGACATCTCCCACCTCATGAGAGACTTCTAGCCAGAGCTACCCAGCCAAGTCACTCATAAAACTGGTGTACTTAAACCCTGAGACATGATCAATATTTGTTATTGTTTTTTTTCCTGACCCAAGTTCTTTTCCATGCAAAAAAAAAAAAAAAAAAAACTTTTCTAGTCTATAGTTTTACCCTTTTCCATAATAACTACCCACAATCCCTTTCACTCCCCATACCCTTTCCCTCAGCTCACAGACCATGGGAAAAAGAAGGCTGAAGTTATGAAACCGAGCAGAGGAGACAGAAGACTGTCTCCGCCAAAGTCCATGTTAACATGTAACTGCCACTGTAACAGTGTTAAGAAGAGGTGATCCAAGCCACACCTATAAAGAATCCCAATGAATGACAGGTGACACTGCACTAAATGAAGAAATGACATTTCCAAAACCAGTACCAGACTACTCATTACATAGTAGGGGAAGTTATATTTCTCATTGTATAGAAAAATCTATTGGCTAATTCAAGATCTAAATTTGAACAGCATTATTATAAAATTATAAAATTATACATAAGAAATTTTTAAGATTTTGGATAAAACTTCTGAATGACGGAAGACAATGTAAATAAAGTCCAAAAAAATACCCAAAGTGAGAGGATATATTGGTGTATGTGTGAGTGAGAAACTTAGTACCTGAAATGTATACTTCTACAAATTGCCAGGGAAGGGCGATCTAATACACAAATGAAAAAAAGCTATGAATAATCAATTCACGGTGAAAGAAACTCACCTACAACAATTATCCCTAATTCACTCCTACTATTTGTTTTAATCAGATTTACCTATTAAGTCTGTCCTTCAGACAGACTTAAGTCTGTCCTTCCTTTGAGTCTTACTATCAAAAGGAATACTGTGTGTTTTGAAAACGAGAAGACTTTTGGCTGAATGGATTGTAGTTAATGGAACTTATGAGGCAAATTAATCAATTAATATTAGAAAAAATGGATGTTTGAATGTTAGGATACTGTACTGGAAAAGCGCATTCCTCTCAAAACGATGTTTTAAGTCCTTTAAAAGAAACAAGAGGTGATCAAGTCATGAAGGTGAGCCCTCATATACGGGTTAATTCCATTACTGAGGGAGTGGATTATTTACTACAAGGGTGGACTTCTATAAAGGCAGGCCTCTTCTTGCTCTCTCTAGCTATCTCACACATGTTCACTTGGCCTTCTACCATATCATTACCCAGAGAGAAGGCTCTCACCAGATGCAGCACCCCCAACAAACCATCTTAGATTTCCTGATCTCCTAAATTGCCTACCACATAAACTTTCATTGTTTGTAATTTATCCTGTCTGTGGCATTCTGTAATAGCAGCAGAAAGTGGACTATGATACCTATCCACCACTGGCAACGTGAAGCACTTCAGCACCTTGCAGTCAAATGCACTCTGCCTCTGTAGCCTCAGAGAACTGTGAGTAACACTGATCTGTAGCAGGATGGAGGACTGGCTGCAGGTGGTAGGAGAAACCTTGTGAGCTCAAGCCACCTGTGAGTCAGGCAGAAGTCTATACTCAGATGGAGCCCTTCCCTGGGGACATGTGAAGCATTCAAACTATGGACCAAGGCAAATTCCTTTTTATAACTAGACTTAAAAGGTGGCAAGTTTCTACGAAATCCATGCTCTGTTAATTTCTCCCAATAAAGAAAACTGCAAGATCACGAATAATCTTGGGGTATTTCCAATGTGGAAACTCATGGCTTGAGGAGCAGACCACTATAATGTAGACTGCTGAGCTGTCAGAAACAGCAGGAGAAAACACACAGCCATCAACGACCAAGAACAAGTCCCACATGAGAGAACAATCTCTCAGACATGGCTCAGGTAGAGAATGTACTTCTAGCTAAGCCAGGTTTTAAGTCCCTGAGATACCTAAAAAATTAATTAATTTGAGTTCTTTCCCTTATAATATGTGATTATGTGCCTGCCTTGTGACTAAACTTACTTTTCTACTACCAGTGAGAAAATAGTCTGCTAAGTATATTACTAGGATAGAAAGGTAGTAAGGAATATATATAACTTATTTACAAGAAAAATAATCTTTCTATAAATGTTTGCACATTTATAAAAATATAAAATGTAATATGTAGCTTCAAGTGGAAAGAGTCTTCAGGAAAACACTGCTAACAGTTACGCAGCCAATATACTCATTTTAAGTAAATTTGCTTTTCTTTAAAAGTTGTTTTTTTCAAGGTCAATGTATTAATTTTCTAGGGCTGCCATAACAAAATGCCACAGCCTGGGTGACTTAAAAAACAGAAATTTATTTCCTCACAGTTCTGGAGGCAAAGAGGTCCAAGATCAAGGTGCTGGCAGGGTTGGTTTCTCTTGAGGCCTCGCTCCTCCACTAACAGGTGGCCGCCTTCTCTCTGTCTCTCACATGGCCTTTCCTTTGGGTGTGTCTCTGTCTAAATCTTTTCTTCTAATCTGTATACCACTCATATCTGATTAGGCCTACCCCACGACTTCATTTAACCTTAATCACATCTTCACCTACAATCACGTTCTGAGTCACTGGTTGTTAAGACTTTGACATATAAATTTGGAAGAGGAACAGAAATCAGCCTAAAGTAGACAGACTTTTTTTCTTCTAGTGCTGGGGATCGAACCCAGGGCGTTGCACATGCTAAGCATGTGCTCTACCACTGAGCCATACCCACAGTTCAAAGGAAAGTTTTTAATAATTCAAACTAGCTTTTTTTCCTTAAATATAAAGTTTTGCTGGGTATTAAACTTTTAACCTCTTCTTTTAAGAAGCAGGATAATAAAATCCCCGTAAGGATTGAGAATAAAACCAAAAGAAGAAACATGATGTTTAGAAATTCACATCTTTGTAAAGTTAGGGCAAAGTTACAAAAATCCTGATCTGGAAAGATCTCTGGAAATAATGCAGCCATTGCTTTCCTCCATTCTTTCTTCTGATTATCAACCTCCACTAAGCTCTAGGTGACAGTACTGAGCCTCCTTCATCATTGCTCTTTATGTTGTCTTTGGATTTACCAGACACGACGTGCTCAGACAGATTAACCCTAGCCACAGTTGACATGAGTGCTTCAGCTGCATCACCCTCCCAACTTCATGACCAACAGGAAAGCCAACTATCACAGGGTAATGCTTCCACTTATGGTGACAGGCAGGGCAGATTTGGGGAAGGAAGCTGACCCAGGGTGAAATTTAGAAGTCCCTAGGCACCACTCCCCAAGTAGTTCCTGAGACAAAGTTACTCCAGGGTTTAGTCTATTTACAGGCCTTACTGGACCTGAACTTTTCACAAAACAGAGGTATCATCTACTCACTTATTCAGTTGGTTAGTTCTTCATACAAAAAATATTTGCAGGAGTCTTCTGGTACCATGTAATTTTTAGGCACCAAGGACACAGAGGAAAGCAAAACACATCCACTGCTAGAGTTTATGGAGGATTCTGTAGAGCATTTCAAAGGGCACTAGTCAAGGTGAAAGTGGGAGAACATCAGAGAAGACAGCCTGGAAGAGGAGGTATTTGATCTGAGTCTTGCAGGATGAGTAGGAATTCCCATCAGAAGAAACACAATACGTACACATATGAATGAACTTCCTTAGGAAAACATGACCCTCTGATTAAAACCCAGGGGATCAGCAGCATTGATTTCTTCTGGAAGTTCCAGGACAGCATCTGTTCCTTGCTTCTTCCAGCTACTAGAGGTAGTTGGCATTTCCTAGTTAGCAGCTGCATCATTCCAGTATCTGTTTCCATTGTCACCAGGTGATTAAGGTCAAGATCATTTGGAAGAGTCTCCCTGAAATGAGATCCGAACTTAATCACGCCTGCAAAGTTTGTTTTGGCATGTGAAGTAAAAAAATCACAGGATCAGGACATATACATTCTTGGAGGACATTATTCAGCCTGACACACTACCCTGTTCCTCCTGACCAGGAGATTCTTTTCATGGGCATCAAGTGGTGGTCCTTATGTTCTTTCTTAGCAGTTCTATATACAAAATCAGAATAGCCCTCTCTACTGGGCATAAGAGGGCTACAGGACTGATCAGCAAAGTGGTGCCTCCCAAATAAAGGGGGATACTGGATTTTAACCTAGATGCCTTGGGATCTTGCCCAAAATAAGATCACAACTTCTTTGCCAGATGTAATCTGGCCCCACAATGGAGAGAAAATATTTCCAACCCAATTGACAGATTTTACATCACCTCACCCACATTCTGTTCTTCTACCCTTTCAGAACCAAGGGCAAAAAGAGCTGGGAACATCCAGAATGGCAGTAGTTTTCCATGGTGAAGACATGATGGAAATGCTGGGAGTTTTATCAGATTTGTTCATCTGAGAAATGTCTTCAGATGCATCGTTATATTCCCAGATCCACAACTGATATCCAGACCAAGGAATGTGTAAAGTCATACAGTGGGAGCTGAAAATATCCAGACATGAAAAACACAGAGCAGGAAGACGGAACTCCCTCTGGAGATGATGGGAGAGATAGTAAAAACTCAAGTTTTCACACACACATAGATTCACACTAGCACTGTACAGAGAGGGAAACCAGCAATACACCAAGAACTCAGGTTTGAGGAGTCCCTGGTGGTGTAACATACAGATAGCAACTGAAACACATCAGTATCAGTGTCAAACCAGTAGACTCTTCAGAAGGATTTGACCCAATAGGCCAATGGCAGGCATGGCTGGAGAGGGTCCTTCCAAAGGTGTGAAACATTTAGCACAATGAACTGAGGAGATCAGAAATTTTATTTTTAAATCTTAAAAATACACACACACACACAAAAGTGCTAGGCTCTTAGGGTTTCTGGACTTAAGTCCTAAAAATCAAAGGATAGAATTAAGTGTGGTTTAACACATACACACACAAACACACATGGACTGACTTTTTAATTTATATAAATTGTGTCTGCAGAGGATTTTCCAACCCAAGTTGCCTATGGTGAGAAAGCAGAGACTACTTAAATAACTAAAGGAGAAGGATGCATTGTAAGCTGGAAGCACCTGAGACCAGTTCACCCCTTTGCCCAAAGTACAATCGTAGGGGCCCTCCCTCAGTTCAACTTGAGCTCTAATCAAGACTTCCTGGCTGCCTCCACTCTTTGTTTTACCTTTAGAATATGCAATATTGTTTCAATTTTGAAAGGGGTGTGAAGTTTAATAGTCATCTGTGTATGCCTGCAACAATCATCTGCTAAATTTTGTCATACAAGTTTGTGATTAACAAAAGTCCAAATTCATTTAATTTCAACAAGACCCCATTGACTTTATAGGACACGAGTTCTTATTCCAACAGATTCTAACATTCTTTGGTGGCTAGGGAAACTTCTTTCTTTGACCCATTGTGCTAAGTCTGAAACTAAAGAGTCCTATACACTGTTGGTGGGAATGTAAACTAGTACAACCACTCTGGAAAAAAATTTGGAGGCTACTTAAAAAGCTAGACATTGATCTACCATTTGATCCAGCAATACTACTCTTGGGGATATACCCAAAAGACTGTGACACAGGTTACTCCAGAGGCACCTGCACACCCATGTTTATTGCGGCACTATTCACAATAGCCAAGTTATGGAAACAGCCAAGATGCCCCAGCACTGACAAATGGATTAAGAAAATGTGGTATCTATACACAATGGAATTTTATGCAGCCATGAAGAAGAACGAAATGTTATCATTCGCTGGTAAATGGATGGAATTGGAGAACATCATTCTGAGTGAGGTTAGCCTGGCCCAAAAGACCAAAAATCGTATGTTCTCCCTCATATGTGGACATTAGATCAAGGGCAAACACAACAATGGGATTGGACTTTGAGCACATGATAAAAGCGAGAGCACACAAGGGAGGGGTAAGGATAGGTAAAACACCTAAAAAATTAGCTAGCATTTGTTGCCCTTAACACAGAGAAACTAAAGCAGATACCTGAAAAGCAACTGAGGCCAATAGGAAAAGGGGACCAGGAACTAGAGAAAAGGTTAGATCAAAAAGAATTAACCTAGAAGGTAACACCCACGCACAGGAAATCAATGTGAGTCAATGCCCTGTATAGCTATCCTTATCTCAACCAGCAAAAACCCTTGTTCCTTCCTATTATTGCTTCTACTCTCTCTACAACAAAATTAGAAATAAGGGCAAAATAGTTTCTGCTGGGTATTGAGGGGGGGAGAGGGAGGGGGTGGAATGGGTGGTAAGGGAGGGGGTGGGGGCAGGGGGGGAGAAATGACCCAAGCCTTGTATGCACATATGAATAATAAAAGAAAAAAAAAACAAAAGGAAAAAAAGAGTCTTATAGACTACATCAACATGGGGCTACATATTAGCAGAAGAAGATGTGATCTAATATTAAATCTTTAACATCTTCCATGAAGAACAAGGGAGGAAGGAAACTGATTTTCTTGCCTGTTTGCTTAAAGTCTTACTCTCTAAATTGTGCATTGCATTCATTATCTTCTTAACAAGACCTGGGGCAGAACTATTTTCAGATGAGTTCTCCATCAGGCTGAAAGAGATTAAGTAACTTGTTTATTATCACATATCCCAGTCAGTGTGATCCTAAAGTCCAAAGTGCTTTGCATAGAGTGTTTTTCCTATAATGACCATGATATTCTGGTCATAACCAGGCATGATATGGTTTTTGTTTATGCAGAACTATAATGTCCAAAGAAAAGAAACTATAGCTATAGGGGGACTTGGCTCATAGTGGGCCCTGAAAATAAATTGCTCATTGAATGAAAAAGGATTTTTTTTCGGTAGATATTTCTAGTCCTGAACGGAAAATGTGACATTCTATTGCACTTTTGCATCAATGTTCTTGGTCCCAAGCTCCCAACTCCTTTCTATTTCTTTTTGCTGTTTCATCCCATAGTCTACTACCAAAGAGGTAGCCAACTGGCGCTCATCCCCTGTGATGCAACCATGAGGCAGGACTGGCTTAGTGATAGCAGCACCATCTTCTGTGTCACACATCTCACTTAGTGTTCCTTCCTTCCCAACATCCAGCTTTGCAATGGAAACCCACATCCCTCAAGTTCAGATCAAAGAGGAGTCTGCTACTATTTGTAATATGTAATGTCCTTGTTTTCTGAGAGGCACGGGTTATTCAAGACAATATCACCTTTTGTATCACCATAAAAGAATTGGTTTACATATACACACAGACAGATTTTTTTACTAGGTCACCCTTGAATAGAATTCTCATTATAGCATCTGGGGCTCCTCAGTGAATGACTACCTAACTAGAAGCCCCATTCACAATGCAATATGCTTGGGTACCTAGCTTCCAGAAGCACTTAATTCAAATGTCAGAACAAGTGCATTTGGAGCCGATAACATACTCTTTGTACAAATTGAGAATCAGCCTTCAGTGGTTGGGAAAACTGAAGCTGATAGGCAATGATAAAACTGCTCACACTCCCAGGTGATAACTCAAGTTATCCAAGCTTCCCAATTCTGCAAAATTAGCTACAAATCAAGCAAGAACCCACCTTCCCTGAAGATGAAGTCCTGGAAACTCAATGTGAATCACCACATTAATCACAATTTTTTTTTTTTTTTTTAGAAATTTAGGACCCAGGCAAAACTCAGAAGGATAAGCTTTATACTAACATCAGAAAATATTTAGTTCATTGTTCTGTTTTCAGAAATACTTCTTCCATCCCAAATTGCATCTTGTCCATGAAATAGTTTTTTAAAATGTTATTTATTGATGGAAAAGGAGACATGAACTAATGAATTAAACATCCAAGCTATCCCTAGACCCATAATCATTACCTTCAATGAAAATAAAGATGGATCCATCATCTACATGTCCATGAAGGAGCAACAGAACAATCTTGACTATTTCTAAAATCAAGAATGTATCCATAGCAAAGAATTAGCATGCCACTGGCTATTTACCTGCAACTTGGCATGTTCTTGGGAGGGGGGTACAGCCACTTTGACATCCTTAATTGATAGACACACATTTTCCACACAGCTAGAACTTCAAATAGCAGCTTCTATGCCCTTTCCACATAAAGCCCTAACCACTAACATGCCTCACAAAGGCCCACTAAAATATGAATGTGCTAGAATTCATAGTGAACTTAATTGCTAATATTCCTTGGCAAATCAGATACACTATTAACAACATAATAATGAGTATGCATAGCAAGGCTCCCCAGTGTGACCAGATGCATGTGTAAAATAAATAAATAAATTTAAACTGCCATGCTAAATAAAGCTGTCCTGCCACCTCAGGTTACCATCTGTTTCTAGTTTTCCTCAATGGTTTTCCCTATTTTCTCAGCTCCAAACCACTCCAGCTGGCTAGCCTTCCTTCCATGCAACGTGGACCAGGCTACAGGTTACCTCCTGCATCTCTGAAGCTCAAATTTGGATGTCACTTCCATGAACAAAATCCCTGCCATCCTGCAACTTTTTGGTGTCCCATTCCCAGTTTTTTTTTAAGCAGAGGAGGGAAATAAAGGGAGAGGAAAAAAAAGAAAAATTAAAACATTTTCTTGTTGGAAGATGTTAATAATGGACAAGTGTGAGATTTGGCAATAAATTATTGTCCAGATGAAGGGAAAACAATTACAAATTAGAAACAGATTTATTCACACTCAGTGCATTAATGAAAACTTTAAAAAAAAAAAAAAAGAAGGAAAACTAAACTGTGTGTACTGTGTGGAAAAAAATAATGGCCTGGCAGGCCTACTTTTTATTAACAACTCATCAGTAAGCAGGTTGTAATTCATAACAAAGAATTCACCCCAAGGAAGGCCACATGACTGTGAGCTTTTTTGAGTTTCCTAAGAAAATACATATGTTGTTCCACTTGGTTTCCTTTCAATAAAACCCACCAGTTAGCACTTCATTTTCAAGCTGTTCTGACAAATCAGGTGAGTTAGCTTTGTAGAAAAAACAGAAGCCAATTTTTCAGCTGAGAATTTTAGGAAAATTTTTTTAATAACTTAAATAAATGTCCCAACAGCCAAGGAAGCCATGATAAAGGCTATGAAATGAATTCATTTGAAGCAGCTTGAAAGAAAGTCCATTTTAATTCACTTCATGAGTTTTTTTCCTGAGGAAATATTTAAGGATACATTCCTTGCTGCTAAGGTGTGTGTCTGAAGGGGTGAGAAAAAGGAACTCTATGATTTCTATATTTTTGTAATCCCTCAAAAGATGATTAAAGATGTTCTGAAAGCTCTCTCAGCAGCTCCATTAAGTAGAAAACTTAACAATGATAGCAGCAAGGACTTCCTGTTCCCAAATACTTTCTGAGCTAATCAAAAATCATGGGACACTATAGTATGGCCACTACACAGGATTCCAGCCTGATTTCCCACACCTCCCCTGAGGGCACCAGGAAAACCAAACAAGTGGATGTTTCCAAGAAAGAGTACATTCTGCTATTCCTTCTGCAGGTAATGACCAAATTACCTGTGACTTTTCATGTCTTCTAAAGTTCTCATCATCCTTTGCTACCCACTGTAGTATGTCCCGCTTCCTCCAAGTAAGTCTTCCTTAATCACCTTCAATGAATGAACCCACATCTCTGCCTTTGAACCCACTCAATAAAATGTTTATTCCTGCCTTGAATAAACTTCCACGTAAAAAAGTTCACTATATTTTAAGAGAAAGGTAATGAATTAACCAAATATCACATTTTTTAGCTACTGGTAATTATGGATGGTCATGTGACTAATCCTGGCCAATGAGCTGTTTGTGACTATTCTTGTTGTCCTCTTCCACTGCACAGCCAACAGAGAGGCCTTGCATTGAGATGGTAATCCAAAGATAGAGGTGGCCTAAACCTCTGTCATTACAGTGCATAGTCTTGGAGAGCTGCTCAGCCAGCAGTCTGTTTATGGGATAAAAGATAAACATTTGTTTTGATAGGCCTCTGAGATTTGGACCTAGGGTGGCCTGGACTATCTTGACTAATTCATCATGGTCTAACTGTTGGTATTAAGAATTATGTACTTAACTATGCTTCACTTTCACTTTGAATGCATGAAAGTTGGTTTGAATTCCAGATTGTGGCTCTCTAATTTAGAATCTATGTTGGCTACTATGTCACTATAATGCTTTTCCCCTTCCTATATGTGATCCTGATTTTATTTTTAATTTAAAACTTTTAAATTCCAATTTAACATCAATTTATTGTGAGGATTTTCTTGTGAGCAGCTTCAAATTCCTTAAGATGAGGCATGAAATACACACACAAACACACTTATAAGGAAAGGGTTAAGACATTTGTATAAGTGCGTGTCTCACGTATATGTAGTGCCTTACATCAAGTAGGCTGAAGATGAAGAAGCATTGTTGATGTATCAAGTAAAAGAAAAAGACAAAGTGTGGGGGAAACACCAGAATGAAGACATAGCTACTTAAAAGATTTATGTATCACTGAATGTACATGTCATATTCTTCCTAAGACATTCTAAATTCATTTTGATCTTGATTCTTATAAAGCATGAGGAGCTAGGGGGGAAGAAGGGAAGAGAAGGAAGGAAGAGAACAATAGAACAGGAAAAAAAAAGAAATGTACAGTACTCGTAGCTGACCTCATTGTCACAGGACTGAAAAACCAAGAGTATGTTGTTATGGAAGATGATAGTACCAGAAAATTGATGTTTGTCTTCACATATTTAATGCAACAGGGTTCCTATCGTTTGTTTTCATTTGAGATTAGAATCTTTTAAACCCCTCCTCCCCATGCTTTCATCCTCCCCCTCAATATATGAAGAGCATACCATTGTACCCATGACTACTGAGAGGTGACTGAGGTAGAAAAGATGTCTAGATCCTGTGAATTCTCATAGGATCCAGAAACTCCCCATATGGCATGAGTAGCAGTACTTCTCTCTGTATACTGTAGCATTGCTGTCACCAGGCCTCAGCACACATTAATAAAGCAAGCCTATTATGATTCTTGTTCAGATGATTTGGGAGAGATGCTCCCAACTTTAAAGTGATTGCTGACAAACTCTGAGTTGTGGTTCTTGATGAGGGTTACATTGAAATGTTCAGGAGCTACTGAAATGATTCAACATGTAACTTTAAAAGATTATATAAAAGCCTCTAGTCTTCCAGCTAACATTTCTTCCCTCATATTTGTAATGACCCTGCCCCTAAGAAAGGAGCATTGGTCCTGGCACCCTCCATGAGATGACACACACCTAAGAGGGCACAAGCCACAGTCACAGACCACCTGGAAAAATGCATCAGTTCTCAAAACTTTTCCTTGGACTGGTGGACACTATGATTAAAAAAAAATAATATGCTTAGTGTAATTTATGAAGGCCCATGCCCGCCTCTCCAGACTTACCTTGCACCCTTTTCCTCCTTGCTCTGTTTCAAGTTCTCACTCTTTTCTTCACTCTGGTCTCCATGCACAGAAGCCCCCTCCACTGTCTCTTCAATTCTACCTCCTCCAACCTGGCTTGTATCTCCCTATTCTGTAGTCTTTAGCTTAAGTGTTGCTTCCTTTGGGAAGGTGTCCATAGAATCCACACTGTCAGTCCTCCATATCTCCTATCATTCTCCTTCACAGCACAGCTGTAACCCCCTTCTCTCTGCAAGTCGCTTGAGGGAGGGACTACTTCTTCCTCCTCTTTGCTGTACCCCTACTGCCCAGTTCTGTGCTTGGTCCACAAATACTTACTGAGTGAGTAAATAAGTGGATGGACGGGTGGGTGAGAGTCAATGAAATAGAACAGAAATTCAATGGCTCTCCCATTCTTCTCATGCAGATCGTAAAGTGATTGAAAGGAATTGGCCAAGTGGGGAACAATGTTCCCTGCATTTGACATGAGCATTAGCTCCTAGGCAGTTTCTTCCTATACCTCTCCATGTTCAGAAGGAAGATGCAAGATTGACCTTGGCCTGAAATTGTCCAGAAAAAAGTGCAAATTGCAAAAGGGCAGGTTGGTAAGCAAACTCAGCAAAAGAAATAAGCATAGATTTGACCTTTCAAGAAGGAAGATGTGGCTTTGCTGGAGGAAGCTGCTCAACCACCTTGAGGAGGAGCAGGAGCTCAGTACCGGACAATGTCTGTCCTGCTTGGCTCCACCCACACTTCCTCACTCTGGCTTCCTTGGCTTCCCTACACCTTGGCTTTGATCTCTGCTTCTTGCTACCATACCAGCCCAGAGTCACTATTTGAATGACACCCTTGGAACCACTGTTCTGATAAATGGTCTGTCTATCTGTGACCCTTGGTTACTGATGTTACTCACCATTCATCTCGTCATAGCTATTTCTATGAATTGAAAACTCTCTTGCCACCAGCCCTAAATCAGCTAAAGCCAGCTTACCTCTAACTGAGCTGCTTGGGTCAGGAGATTAGACTCAAAATACCCAGCAGGACACTGTCCCAAGTGCAGTTGTCTAAAATGCAGTTTTCCCACTAACTGGTTCTCTTCCTTTTCCAAATCTGTTCATCTTTTTATTAAATATATCACTTTTATTCATCTTCTTAAGCAAGAAACTTAAACTCATTTTTGGCTTTTCTTGCTCCCTAACAAACCTAAAATAGCTTGTGAATGTGGGACATTCCAGTGACAAATCATTTCCATCTTCTCTGCATCATGTTGCCTTTTCAATACATATGGTCTCCAACCTGGACTACTGTGACCATCACCCACCTTGCACCTTTCTCCTTCAGTGTCTTCTCCCAGCAATCCTCTACTGTACTATTAAACAAATTAACTTCCAAGCCACAAGGAATAGCAAGCTAGTCCCCTGCTCTACAACCTTCCATTCTCCACAGCTACAGAACAAAGCTAAAATCCTTCACATTGGTATTCAAGGCCCTCCCAAATTGGCCCTAGCATATTCAGCCATTTTCTTCCCCACGTATGTGTCCTTT
Source organism: Castor canadensis (assembly GCF_047511655.1). Classification (NCBI taxonomy): domain Eukaryota; kingdom Metazoa; phylum Chordata; class Mammalia; order Rodentia; family Castoridae; genus Castor; species Castor canadensis. Next base: position 76,651,723 of record NC_133386.1, on the reverse strand, counting down.
ATTCCCATCACACCAAACTCTTTTCTTATGAGAAAATTAGGAGCCTACTGGTTCTGATTTTGAACCAGCCAGCACAGAATCCAGTAAGAGGATATGTTCTCCATCCCAATCTAAGTCTCCTCAGTAATTCTCAACATACCCCCTGCACACTTCAGAGGCTGATTTTGTTCACAGGGTTTCCCTCCCTCCTCATAACTATTTAAATATTCCAATCTTCCATCAAAACTAGTTGAAGCTTCAACTCCTGCATCTACTTTCTAAAGCTACTTAAAGATCCCAGGCCCCACCTAAAGAAGCTAGATCAACTCTCAAAGAAAAATCACACACTTACCTCAACAGCTTACCTGCTAGCACCTATGATTTTCTGTCCTTTCTGACCTCCTATGATACATAGTGGCCTTATGCCCCTGGGTTCAGAACTACTGAATCAGCAACCTGGGTTTTAGTAATCCCCTCAGGTGATTCCCAGGCATAGTAAGATTTGATCTTACATTGTACAGATGATAATAGACTAGTACCCAATGGCTCTCTCAGTCACTTTGTGGATTTTGTCTTTTTTTCACAAATACTTTTCAGAGAAAATGTCTTATACATCTGTGCAGAGCCAAGCAAACAGTAGTCTCTTAAATACTTTTATTGGGCTGAAGAACCACCTCGTGATACTACTTTTTCTGAATCCCTACTACATCTGACATGAGCTGGGTATAGACTAAATCCGTCTTGTGCCTTCAAATTAGATCCTGCTGCTAATAAAGAAGTTGATCCCCTAAAAGCAAAGTAGAACAATTGACTGCCCTCTAGTAGCCACCTGCAAGGCACTGCTTGCAATCAACTAATTTTCAAGTAGGTAGGAAAAAAGGGTTAAATGGCCAGACTGCCACATGGCTAAGAACAGCAATGTCCTAGAGGAAGCCATATAGCCTGCCCCAGAAGAGAAAGCAGTGGAAAGGTCTTAGTTGCGCAGGAACAGGAGAGAATTGGCAAGGGAAGACTGGTATGTTTTTATGTGGTTGGGTAAAGAAAAGTTCGTATCATAGCCCTAGTGATTCCTATAAACAAAGATAAAAGCAGAGACAGGATATTATCAAGTTTTAATATACAGCTGCTAGAGCTTGTTACCTAGGGCTCAATCAACAGCGCTTAGAAACAGCTGGCTTTCAAGGTGAAAGCCAGATTAGGGTACCCAAAGGTGCTGATGTTAATGTGACTAAAGCCACATGTTCTATTAAAACTCTTCTAGCCTCTTTCTCCAAGGGCTACAGTAAGTCCCGTCATGAAAGCCATCCCAGGTGTGAAGAATTCAAACTAAAAGAAAGTTGACCCCGAGCTGGTGGATTATATGAGGTTTAGAGGCTAGATTTGAAAGGTGGCCCAAAGGAGGATAATCTGGTTATATATTTTTTTTCATAAAAGTAGGACAGTGCACATATGTAAAGATGAAATCATAGTTACCTATTTTAAGTGCTTATATACATGCACATGTACACAATACACAAACTCACTTGATTCCCTTTCTCACTATAACCCCAGACTGCTAGGATATTGTCTATTGTCAAACTACTGGTTCTCTTTGCACCTCAATTCATTATCTAGGATCACATGTCTTCACATTTTCTCAGACCTTTTAATTTTGTAGAATTGGGCTTTCCATAAAAGGAGAAACTTTGAAGAATATTTTCCAAGTAAGGAGTATGGAATTTATGCTATCTATTCATACTGCCTTAGTCAGGAGCTGTGAAAAATGGCAGAAGGTATTCATGGGAAAGAAGATGGTACCCATGGGCCACACAACCCTGGTTGAAGATTCCAAGGAAACTCTTCTCACTCTCCAGTGCTTGAAGCTTAGTGGGAAAGGTAAGCAAGGCTACACTACACACAGAGTATGATGCAATAAACACAGAGCAGCATGTGCACAGAGATAATAAGCACCTCAGTGGATATGATATGATTAAAAGAAATAGCTTTGTGCATCTAGGAAAACAGAAATAAGCACAAAAAAATGGACCATAACGGGAAGTCTGGACTGCCTAGAAGTTAGTGAGATGAGGACTAGTAAAGAGAATTGAAATGGAGAGGACCAAAATTCATGGAAACCACACCATTAGAGTTGAGAGATGTGTTGTATGTCTTCATTTGTTGCATAAAGAGAGACTTCTAGAATAACCATCAGCTTTCTTGTCTTCTGATGCCTTCCTGGAGAAAGAATTGTAACTAAGGAGTTAAGGATACAGGCAATTCTACCAAAAGGAGTAGGAAAGTGCGTCCCCTGGAAGAAATCTGGCCTTTAATTGTTTTTATCCCAAAGTCTCTACCTGCTGAAGAGAATGGGCCTTCTCTATGATCTCTCACAGATGTCATGGTCACATTCCACCTTCCCTCCTTTTTTTTTTTTTTTTTTTAAGGAAAGTTCACTTGTATCACAGTCCAGCTTAGGAAGCAATAGAGACTACACAAATTCATTGATTTCCAAAATGACAAATGGTTTTTCCTCATCTAACTTAGACAATAGGTAAATTAGTGTTTGGGATGGCTGATTAGATAAGAAAAGCTTGTAGTACTCCAAGTACCGTGTTCAGGCTGAATTGCTGGTAGGAAGTACTTATAAATCAGTTTTTTCAAGTTTTCCAAAACCTGTTTCTCAAAGCTCACCGACTTGGGGCAAGTCACTGCTTTTGATTCAAAAAAAAAAAAAAAAAAGGTTCTAAGGTTCTATGCTACTGGCATGAAACCAAATTACTTACATTAGGCAGGACATGTCTGACCCAGGATCACTATTCAGATCCATAGTCTGCATCACTGAGTTTCATTTCTAGTCTGCATGGAACAGTACAGTTATGTGTCAATGTGAAAAACCCAGGAGAAAAATAAAGTATTGAGGGAAAAACATAAGAATGGTATGGGCAGTATTTATCAGTTTCTGATTTTTAAACCATTTTTAATAGGACAGAATTGTCTCTAAGATAGTTTAGGTCCACATATTATCCATGAAGAAACAAATTGTTAATTGTAGAAAAATAAAAGACTACAACTTTAAAACAACAACAAAAAAAAAATCAGTGTAATGCCTACAACTGACATTTGAGATAACCTGTGTATCTTTGAACACATAGTCTTAACAGATCCGTAAAATATTATGCATACTTTTTGTTTGCATTTACTTTTTATAAGATAAAATATTAACTATCTTTCTATAGTAATATTTCTATAAAATTATTAATGATTACCTAGTAGCACATCTTATGCAAGTGCCATAATTTATTTAACCTAATGGAAGATAAATTACTTCAAGTTTTTCTTCAATATAAGCAATTCTGCTATCCACATATTCTCAGAATTAAATATCTATTTTCTCCTTTGCTTATTTTCATTAGAAATATCCCCTTCATTGTGAGTGCATAAAAGGTTGATCACATTTATTTAGTTGCCTCATTTAAATATCCTCAACTTAAAAAAACTAGATAGCAATTAAATTTCATTTTACTTCTCTATTAAGAACTTCAAGTTTTTAGCTTTTGTATCATTCCCATGTTATATTGAAAAACTTTTAAGGTAAATGCATTCCATGAGTAATATACTTGTAGAATAAAGAATTTAACTGAAAGAGTGTTAGGACTATATGGAGACATCTTCAGAAGATTACCAGTAATCTCTGGTGCCTAAGAATCCATGATGGCAGTAAGACAAGGATACAGAGAGCTGGAAAGCAAATAACACAGGTCAGTAGAAAGCCATCAACAGTTACTGGAATTGCCCGAGGAGGCCTCTACTGATGACTGAATGTTTCAAGCTGGACATGGTAGCACACACCTGTAATCGTAGCACTCAGGAGGCTGAGGAAGAAGGATCCTGAGTCCAAAGCCAACCTTGTCTACATAGTGAATTTGAGGCCAGCCTGGGTTGTGTCCAAAAAAAAGTGCTTAATGGAGGAGTAAACACTTGAAAAGCATTAAATTTCTTTAAAAATCATCACATTATAAACTATGCAGAGAATTTTTGACTCATCAAAAATATTTAATTTTTTTCAAAGCCAAAACTATTTTATTTACTTTATTTTTTAATTTTTAAAAATCTTATTGGCACATAATAGTTGTATGGGGGATTCATTGTGATATTTACATATGTGGGTGCAATATATCTTAGTTACATTCACCCCTCCATCATTCTCCCTTATTCCCTAACCCTCCCTTCTTAGAACAATTTCATTTTTCTATTTTCATCTATGAATACAAAATGCATCCACCATATTCCCTCGCTCATCCTTTCCTTATGACCTCCCACCTCTCACTGGTACCCACCCCTGGAAAAGACCTATTTTACCTTCCTGTCCTTCATTATTTTACATTTATATTGGTAGTAAGACTTGTTTCCTTTTTTATTTTTATTTTGATTTGAGAATCATTTATTTTAATTTAACTAAGATAACAGGAACTGAACCAAATGGAATATTTATTATTGAAAGGAAACTTCCATTTGAATTCCAAGGAGACCCACTGCATCCACAAAGACTGAGAGAAGACAGAGAATCTGGGAATTTGATGAAACATGAGTTGTACTGTTCCCTAAGTTTTCCTCAGAGGAAACTAGGGCTCTAGGGCCTTTGTGCCTCATCTAATCTCAAAATCACACACCCTGCGATAGCTGCACCAGCACTAGAATCCAGGGATCCAGACTCCAGTTCCATACTCCTTCCATCACTCAATATTGTTTTCCCAAGTCCTGCTAAGCAAATTTATGAAGGGTGCAGAGAAAAATAAAATGGGTATAAAGAAAACCAACAGGTGCAGAAACGTGAGAGGGTCTTTCACCTGTCATATGGAGTTAATGAACCTCTTCCTGTAAATCTGTGAGGCTGAGGAGTTCATTCAACATTCCTTCATTCAACAAGTGTGTACTGAGTGGCTATGATGTACCTGACATTGTGCTGGGCAAAGGAGAGTGAGAGTGAACAAGCCAGACCCTTGGAAGCATGCCTGTTCAGATATCAGCATCTGCTGCTTAACTTGGAGAGGATTGTTAGGAGTAACTGGGTGTTGATCTGTCTCCAGGGAAAATGAGGAGAGGTCAAATGTTCCACTGTAACCTGCCATGCTCCATGAAGATCTCAACCTCGTGCATCAGTGATCTGGAGACTACATTAAAACACACACCTGATATTCCCATAAAGATAGAAAACCATGCCCACCTCTCTGCAGCCCACTATATCATCTCTCTCACAGTTCACACTCACTCTAATCTTTTGTCCAAGATAAATCATTCTTCCAGTGATAGGTTGTTCACTCGGATTAGAATACAGAGGGAAGCATGAACACTTTGTACCAAGAGATTCTCACCTTGAAAATATTTTCTTCTCTCTGTGCTGGATGCTCTGTCTTGGTCACCTTTTCCCTTCCTCCCTATCTCCATGAACTCCTAGCATCAGAAACCCTAGAACTTGGCCTTGGGACTCTTCTCTTCTCCGGTCATATCCACTCCCCCTACCCCATTACTTCATTACATCTCATGCCTTTAAAAGCCATCTACATAGATAACTCCCAAATTTATGTTTCCATCCCAGGCTCTCTTCTAGCATCTCGTATCTGACAGTTTTCATGTTGGAAATGGAAGTTCTGAATTTCCCCTCAAACCTCGGGTCATCTTTAACTCTTTTCTCTCACACTTAAATCGAGCCCATCAGCAAACCCTGTTTGATTCTTCTTTCAAGAGATATCCTCACAGTCTGTGACAACCCTAGTCCAATCACCCTTGTCTCTCATGTACACTATCACAAGCCTGTTTATTGGTTTCTTCCCTTAGTCTCTTCCCCTCTCAAGTCTATTCACAACACAGCAATCAGTGATGTTGCATGATGGATATCAGACTGTGTCCCTTTTCTGATCAAAACTCTTTTATGCTTTCTGATCTCATTGTGAATAAAAGCCAAAGTTATCATAACAGCCCCAAAATACCCCATTTCCTCTGAATTTGTCTCCTCTACTCACTCTCACCTCTGCTCTCTTCACTCCAAGTCACCTGCCCTCTTTACTCTTCTTTTAAAATATCAGGTTTTTTCCTCCCCTAGGGCATTTTCACTTACTGTTTTTCTGACTGAAATGCCTTCCTATAGTTACATGGTTCTCTTACTCAAGTAGTTTCTTTTAAAGTTTTCCCTGATCTCCCTATTTAAAGATGCAACCCTCCCAACCCCCATCACTCCCTGGGTTTATTGCTACCTTATTTTTTCCATAGTACTCAATGCTATCTGATAGATACGTTTTACTTACGTATTTTGTTAATTCTCTATTCCTCCCACTAAAATGAAGACTATGCATAAATAGAGATTTTTGTCAACATTGTTCATTATGTATCCCCACCATCTTGAGTAACACTTGATTAGAAATAGTTCCTAAGCATTACAAAGCAATAGCAATAAAAACAGCATGGTACTGGCACAAAAACAGACATGAAGACCAGTGGAACAGAATAGAGGATCCAGATATGAAGCCACACAACTATACCCACCTCATTTTTGATAAATAATACACAACGGAGAAAAGACAGCCTCTTCAACAAATGCTGCTGGGAAAAGTGGTTATATATCCACAAAAAACTAAAACTAGATCCATGTCTATCACCCTGTACTAGTATCAACTCAAAATGGATCAAGATTCTTCATAACAGACCTGAAACTCTGAAGTTAGTAAAGGAAGGAGCAGGAAACACTCTGGAACTAATAGGTATAGGCAATGACTTCCTCACTACAACCCCAGCAGCCCAGCAACTAAGAGAAAGGATGGACAAATGGGACTTCATAAAATTAAAAAGCTTCTTTCTGCACAACAAAAGAAATGGTCTCTAAACTAAACAGACCACCCACAGAGTGGGAGAAAATATTTGCTACTATATATCAGACAAAGGACTGATAACCAGAATATACAGGGAACTTAAAAAACTAAACTCTCCAAAAATCAATGAACTAATTAAGAAATGGGCAACTGAACTAAATAGAACTTTCTCAAAAGAAGAAATTCAAATGGCCAAAAAACACATGAAAAAATGCTCACCATCTCTAGCCATAAAGGAAATGCATATCAAAACCACACTAAGATTACACCTCAACCCTGTTAGAATAGCCATAATCAAAAACACCACCAACAATAGGTGTTGGCGAGGATGTGGGGAAAAAGGAACCCTCATACACTGCTGGTGGGAACGCAAGCTGGTGCAACCACTCTGGAACAAAATTTGGAGGCTTCTTAAAAATCTAAACATAGATCTGCCATATGATCCAGCAATCCCACTCCTGAGGATATACCCAAAGGAATGCAACACAGGTTACTCCAAAGGCACCTGCACACCCATGTTTATTGCAGCACTATTCACAATAGCCAAGTTATGGAAACAACCAAGATGCCCCACTACTGACTAATGGATCAAGAAAATGTAGTATTTATACACAATGGAATACTACTCAGCCATGAAGGAAAAGGAAATCTTATCATTTGCAAGTAAATGGATGGAAGTAGAGAACATCATTCTGAACCAGGTTATCTAGACTCAGAAGACCAAAAATTGTATGTTCTCTCTCATATCTGATCTTTAGATCTAGGGCAAATACAGCAATGTTGTAGGACTTGGATCACATGACAAGAGGAGAGCACATAAGAGAGATATGGGAATGGGTAGAAAACCCAAAACATGAAAGCATTTGATGTCCCCACTCCAGAGGAATTAATACAGAAACCTTAAAGCCACAGAGGTCAACAAGAGAAGGGGATCAGAAACCAGTGTAAAGATCAGTTAGAGATAAATCAACCTGGGTTGTAACACATTTGTACATGCAAGGAATGCTAGGAATCTCTCTGTATAGCTGTCCTTATCTCAACTAGCAAAAATGCTATATCTTTCTTATTATTGCTTATTTCTACTCTTCAATGGAACTGGAGAAAAGCACAGAACAGGTTCTGCCTGGAAGGGAGAGGGGAGGGGAGGAGAGAGTGGGGGAGGGGAGCAGGAGGGAGAAATGACCCAAACAATATATGCGCATGTGAATAAATGAATAATAATAATAAAAAAAGAAATTGTTCTAAAGTAAATTAATTAATATCCATAATGTTATAACAGTGTATTATATGAAAGCAATTCTAAATTTTAAGCATTTTGATAAAAATAAAAACAACTAGAACAATTCATAATCCTAAAACAGATGGTAGGGACCCACCCCTCCCTGGCGCCCTGGGGCACCCGTGAAACATTGTTCCAGCACTGTAAATACCATTACAACACTGTTACTGATAAACCTTTGTTGTAAGCACCCTTTTGAAAGTTTATTTTTCCCTTAAAATGTGCTGAGATGTTGGGGGCTGGGAAGATTTAACTCTAAAATTGGCAGCTGTTAAATTCTTCCTGGTCCCCTGGCTGCCTTGAGCAAAGGAATGCCAGCCAGGCAGCTGGACTGCCCTCAGACCAGCACAGCCACTTCAAATCCAAAGCACAACTCTGACTCCAGAAGGCACTGCCCCAGCAAGCAGCACTGGACTTTTGCCATCTAGCAGCCACTTCCATCCAGGCCAGAGAGGGAGCACTTCTTTCCCCTAGTGGCCCCATGAAGGCCTATGATTTGTGCCATTGCATAAGGGACTCCCATAACTGGTAACAGAGACTGTGTCATGATTGGTGCAATACAATCCTTCATTTGCATGAAGGGACTGCCATGATTGGTATAGGCACCCTTGTCACACCCGCTTCTGGCTATAATTATCAGGCTCAATTTGCTCAGTTTACTGCCCCTTGGTGTTGCAAAATTAGGTCTGCTTTTCCTACTTTTGATTCTTGTCATTAGTAGATCAGCTGAGCTGGTAACTTGAACAAAAGAGAATAAGAGGTGATATAAGCATCAGACCTGGCAAATAGTTCCCACAGTAACAGGAGCTGGTGGCAGGCGTGGCATTTGGGTGGCAGAGGCAAAAGTAGCAGCAGGGCAGCTGAAGCATGAGTGGGGGAGGGGACCAGTAAAACTGGCTAGAGCAGCTGGTAAGGGCAAAAAGTAGTGAAAATGACATCAGCCAAATGGGATCTGGGACAGAGACACACCTCCTGCCTGGAGTCCTTGCCTGAGTGCAAAAGAGCTGTAACACCTTAGACCTCTGCCCAGCCCCCAAGGCCTGGAGTGACTACACACTAGCTATCCAAGGCCCAAGGCCACCTGCCACTGCCACTGTCATCCACTGCTGCTGCTTGCAAATACTTGCTGAAGGCACAGAATAACTGGAGGAGCATTTCCTTGCCTGCCTGTGATTTCTCCCTGGGGAGAGCACAAGAACCCCAACTAGTTTGTGACAGTCCTATGAGTCTTACTCATACCTGATATCTGGTTTGAATATGTTACTGGTAGGCATCGGTAACAGTGACCACTGCAAGTGAATATATTGAGCCAGAGACTACTGGTGTAAAAAACTTATACTAGACATTCCTGTATCCAGAAAGCCACAGATTAAAGTGCAGGCTTGCCTTGGACTAAAAGTAAGGGAAATTGGCAAAAGAAACTTATGTAGTGACAGAAAAAGATTTCCTAAAGAAAATAATGAAAAGTATAAGTATGATTAATAAACTAAAATTTAGCCCTGTATGTTTAAGCCTATTTTTCCCTCTCATAATTTGTTTAGTGAATTTAGTGAGCTTTCTATTAGAACTCAGCTATTCTACCAACCTGGATGGCTATATAACCACCCTTTCTCTCTAGCTCCTATACCAGCACTCACAAGTCTCATGCTTTGTTTATATGATGTAAACTGGGAGAAAAAAGAATGAACATGGGAGAACTTAGGAGAGACATGTTGACCTGGAGCCTTCACAGTGACCAGATGAGAGACCCAAAATACACTTTGCATTTATTTTCTATTCTTGGTGATTTCAGCTCCAGAGAATACACTCTGTAATTCTCCAGCTCTGATTTGGAAATTCCTTGTTGTTCAAATGTTACTGTATGAGACACGAGGCAGGGAGAGAGAACTCAATTGATGAGACTTTTGAGGAGGATATAAAGTTAGAAGATTTTGTTAAAGGAAAAGGGAACTAGTATGTAAAATGAATTTTGGGGACTTGTCCTGTCTATGATACAAACCATAGCTTATTTATGGAGTTTGTCTCCAAACTGATGAATGTTTAGTGGTTATGGATCACCAAATGACACAATGGATGACATGGACACAGAGTCCCTACTGTATAAAGGATCTTCACTTGGATGTCTGAGAGACATTTCAAACTTAGCATGTTCAAAACTAAACTGATTTTCAAAGCCAAGTCTTCCCATACTCTCCTCGGCTCACTGATGGCAACTTCTTGCTCAGGCCAGAAGTCTTGGAGTCACCCTAGACTTTCATTTCATGCTCCACATCCAGTTTGTCAGAGTATCATCAGTTCTACCTTGAAAACACATCTGGAACAGAATCACTTTCACCACCCAACTCTTCCCACTGAGGTATATCTATGCTCCTTTCTCTCTGATGGACTCTGTGCTTCTATCTTTACTCCACAAAGCAGGTTAAATCGTGACCCCTTCCCCCAGTAAAAGATATATTCATGTTCTAGCTCTCGTACCTTGACCATGACCTCATTGGGATTTAAATTCTTTGCATATGCAATTGAGATGTAAATTAATATGAAGTCATACTGAATTAGGGTGTGCCATAAGTCCCATATGAGAAGAGGACACAAAGCAACACAGAAACACATAGAGCAGAAGATCATGCGATGAGTTAGACATTGGAGTGATGCAGCTACAAGCCAAAGAATGCCAAGGATTGCCAGAAAACACCATAGGCACAGAAGCAGCAAGGAAGGATTCTCTGCTAGAGCCCTCAAAAGGGGTGTGGGCCTGCTACAATATTGACGTTGGTCTTCTAGCCTCCAGAATTGTGAGAAAATAAATTCTGACCTTTCTTTCTCTTTCTCTTTCTTTCTTTCTTTCTTTCTCTTCCTTCCTTCCTTCCTTCCTGCCTTCCTGCCTTCCTTTCTTTCTTCTTCCTTTCTCTTTCTTTCTTTTTGTTTTTCTTGTGTTTTTGGTGGTACTGAGGTTCAAAGTCAATTTGCTAGGGAGGTACTCTGCCTCTTAAGCCACACCTCCAGCTCTCTTTGCTCTGGTTGATTCTACCCAAGCCAACCTGGACTGTGATCCTCCAGTTTATGCTTCCTGAAATAGCTGGGATGACAGACACATACCACTGAGCCCAACTATTAGTTGAGATGGGGCCTCATAAACTTTTTGCCCAGGTTGGCTTCGAACCACAATGCTCTCAATTTCAGCCTCCCAAATAGCTGGGAATATACTCATGAACCACTAGCACCTGGCAGCACCTATTGTTATAGGCATCCAATTTGTAATACTTTGGTTTAGTAGCCTAGGAATCTAATATGCCCCACTTCAATCTGTTCTTGACGTGTAGCCAGAGGAATTGCTCTAAAAGACAAAGCTGATCATACCATTCTACCACTCAAAGATCTTCTTTCTTCTCCCACAGAAAGAGCCAAAAGCCAAGGCCCAATTCCTCAGATACTACTGTGACTTTATTGCCTTGCTGTTGCTCCCATACCTCAGACCACTCCTGCTTTAGAGCATTTGCACTGGCTGTTTCTTTACAAAGGAACCTTCTGTTCCCAATTTATGCGTGACTAGTGCCTCATTAGTTCAATTATGTCTTTGCTTAGTAGCAAAGTTCAGTAGAACCTAAAACAGCTACCTTATTTAAAACCACAATCTTTCCCACCAGTTCCAAAGCTCCAGAATCTCCCATCCTGCTCTCCTTTTTTCTCACCATAGCACATAGCCCCATCTCATGTTCTGCATGATTTACTTAATCACCATGTTTAGTTTATGTTGCCCATCTCCCCTCATTAGAAGTAAGGTTCATGCTAATGAGGATCTTGATTTACCTACCAAAAAGTGCCTCTTCATCATAGATGGCAAATCAGTATTCGTAGGATGAATGAACAAGAAAAGGCATAGATGTGAAGGCTCACCAGCCTCTGATCTTTACTATTCTGTGCTCATTTTATTTGGATGATTGATTAGGAAATCCCTTGGTATTCCTGGCTAAAATCCTCACTTTGTCATTTTTAGATAGGTAGGCATAAACTGTTACACTTAATGTATTTTTCATCAAAAACTGTCAGCAAAACAGAATGTAGAGGAAGTGCCAAAAGAAAAGAGTAAACCCCGGCCACTATTGAATCCAAGATATCCCTAGTAAGGAACAAACTAGGCAAGGCAGATACTAAGTACTTCAAAGGCTCCTTTCCATCATTGCAGAATGGGCTCACCATATCCTCCATAATTTCTATAATTAGATATAACTAAATAGTGTAAGTATATACATAAAAAATTCTTAGGCAATTGACATCCATGAAAATCATCATAGGCTAAAATACTTAATCTTCTGAGCCTGAATCCAAATTGCAAACTACCCAGGGAAAAAGAATGAGAACATGTATCTGCTCAGATCATTTTCCTATCTGCCAACAAATGCCTCTAAAAAGAATTGTGTACACACACAAACACAATTCATTCCAGAACAAAATTAGTTTAAAAATATTAATATCTATCAACAAAAATGTAGAGATGACTGCTATTTGATTTTTAGGTGAACTGTGAATTTTTTTTTTTTTTACATTTTAAGTCATTGCAAAAGACTGGAGGTGTGGCATGGCTCAAGTGGTCAAGTGGTAGAATGTCTGCCTAGCAAACACAAGGTCCTGAGACTGCCAAAAAGAAAAAAAAGAAAGAGTTGCAAAAGGAGAGCTGCAGAGATAGGCCAGGTGCAGTGGTTGAAGCCTATAATCCTAGGGCATGGTAGCACTCACTGTTGTCCCAGTTATGCAGGGAAGCATAAACAAGATCACAGTCCTGGCTGGCAAGGCCATAAAGTGAGACCCTATCTCAAAAATAACCAAAGCAAAAAGGGCTGGCGACATGGCTTAAGCAGTAGAGCACCTGCTTAGCAAGTGCAGTGGCCCTGAATTCAAACCCCAGAACTACCAAAAAAAAAGAAGAGAGAGAAAGTTGCAGAGGTGAATGAATAAAAATATGTCATCAGAGAACAAGAGGGTGGAACAGGTCCTGCCTGGCAGGGTGGGGTTGGTACCACTAGGAAGGGCTGAAGGTGGGAAAAAGGTATAGGAGAGTAAATATGGTACAAATACTGTGTGCACATGTATATAATTGGAAAAACTATACCTGTTGAAACTATTCCAGGAATGGGAGGTGGGGACAGATAAAGAAGAATGATGAAGAGGGTGAGTTCAAATATGATACATTTGATATATTGTAAGAACTTTTACAAATGCCACCGTGTACCCCCACCCAGCACAACAATAAAATAAAATAAACACAGCCAAAAGAAGTGCAACTACCTAAGGAAGAAAGAGAAAGACTTTGAATTTAAAAGAATTTATAATGAATGAATTATTAGTTATTCTGGTTGTAAAGAAACAAAAATATCATGCAAAATGTCATTTGGTTAACAAAAAGTTATCAAATGTTCCAACTGTGAATTAGCAAAATAGACTAAAATAAAATATATTTTAATTTAGAGTACTGTAAAAAAAATCCATGGCCATTTTGGATGAGTCAGTTAAGCGTTCTTCAAGACGTTCCTAGGCCTTATGGGAACCACAGCACTTTGCTACAACTACACACAAATGCCAAGTAATGCAATCCTGCTAAATAACAGAAAGTTTATTGTAGATGAAATTCAAGCTTACCCAGACAGATACTTAACTTCTGATGTAGTTCTAAGTTTTATAAGTCGCAAAACTTAGAATCCTCAAAGTGTCTGCCTAAATTCAACCCCAGAATGAGTGCTGATTTCATTCTCTCCAGCACTGGGCTCCTAGACTTGTCCTTGATATCTGCTGACATTATTAAAAGAAGCACATTCCCTTACAGATCAAACACCTCCTGTCTGAGTAGTTGTTTGAGATCCACTTCAGTGGAAAAAGGCATGACAGCTAATAGGTGTTAAAAATAAACCAAAACGGTTGGAAACAAATGCACGATAGGAATGGACATGTTCTTCAGATGTAAGAATTGGATAGATACAAAAAATAAAACTTTGGGTCCTATTGGGCACACCATTCTCCCCTGGGAGGCCACTTGCTATCGCGTCTGTGCTCAGTCTCTTGGAACTCCTTGTTACTAATAAGTGATTATCCAACTTAATCATAAGTGATACAGTCAAACCCAGATAATGCACACATATTTCACTTAAGAGAGGACAATGCTATGCCATGTTAGTCAGATAAATGCCAAATCCAATTTTAACTCCTGAGTTTGACAAACCCACGTCTACTAGCAGAATACACGAAGGTCTATGAAAGGACTTTATTCCACTCTTTATTATATAACATCCTCTAGGATGATGCCTTTCACATAGGAGACATGGGATAGATACTGGCTGAATGAATGGGTCATCTTTTCTACAGTAAAGACCTCTAAGACGGTAAGCACTTTCAGTCTACATCATAATGAAGTTCCTCTGGCATCCAGTTGGTGCTGGTATGGCTTTCCCTGATGCCAGTGCTTCCAAAGCAGCAGTTCAAAAAACTTTTCAAGTTATTTGGATTTTTTTATTACCAGGATGTAGTTCTGATAATGTCATGGACACTAGGGTATGCTTTTTCTTTTTAATTCATTTATTCACATGTGCATACATTGTTAGGGTATGCTTTAAGGACTGAAGGAACAAGGCAAGTCTTACTTCAGTACAGATGCACCAACTGTAACAGCAGAATTCCAGAATGGTAGCTTATGAAAGAGGATTTGGACAAGTTAACCTCCCCGTGACCCTCAGATAATATGTAAACTGGCCCTGTTGTCTCTGTTCCTTTGCACAATGATCTTGCTTTTTCTCTTAATCTCATCACTCAGGGGTTCCTCTCCATTCCATCTGTGGCACAAAGCTTCACTGATCTTACTCAAGCTGTCAGAACATCATCACAACTGTTGTCCCTCACTCTAATCTTTTAAGATATCAAATTTCCTGATAGTATATCCAAGTCCAAACCCCTCAACAGAAAATCCTTCACAAACACACCTGAGTGTAGGCTTATCTCTTGGCATCCCTTTCTATTATTTTACCTACTTATAAATTTGTATGTACACATTGTACTTTCCTCTATCTCTTGTGCCCTTTCCAGCATCCCTGTCCTTGCTTATATAGTTTCTTCCACTTATACTGGCTTCCATATCTAATATACTTGAAGCAATCCAAGTTCCAGTGCCACATCTTCCTTGGATATCCCACTACACACTATGTCCCCACCCATACCCACAATGTTCCCACAGCCTGACTCAGAAGCACTCAGGGACATCTTGGCTCAACTGTGCAATCCTTCATCTGGATTTCCAAAGTACTTTTATAATACTTCCAGTGTGGTACATTGTCTCCCAAAATGATCACCCAAAACTCCCCATACCTATAAAAACATACCACTCATCCAGTATATTTCTCATTCCTTAAATTTTTACTGGCCTTGAGACTTAAACGAAATACAGTAGAAGAGATTTTGTGCCTGTTCTGGAGCCTTAAAAGAAGTCTAATACCACGAACTGCAACGGCAACATATAGTAGTGTACATGACTATATGACAAGAGACCATATGAAGAACCAAGGGACTTTAGGCCACCCCAATGGAGGCACAAGGCATGAGTAAAGTGAACTTAGGCATTCCAAGTTCCTAGTTAAATACAGCCATGTAAGTGATCCCATTTAACACCATGTGATACAGAACTGGCTAGCTGAAAACTGATAAGCAATTTTTTAAGGCACTAAGCTATGGGATGGGTTGTTTCTCAGCAACGAGTAACTGAAACACTTAACACAGTGTACTATAACTACATATATATATGTCTGATTACCTGTGGGAGACTGGACTTTCCAAAGATGACTACAGAAACATCTCCCATGCCATGTGCTCTTCTGCTATATGTCCTTGACATTCCACCTTCAAAAAGTGGAGTCCAATTTCTCTCCCCTTGAATTTGGAATGGCCACAGTGATTTGCTTATAATCACAGAATGCAGAAGTGATGCTGCTTGATTTCCAAGGTCAGCTCAAGAGATCTTTTACCTTCTACCTTGGTATCTTGGGTGTTGTCACTCAAGTGCTTCTTCAGAAATTCAGCCACCACACTAGAAGAAACTGAATCTGCATGGAAAGGACATGTGTAGATGTTCCAGTCAACAGCCCCAGCCAAACTCAACCAAGGAACCAAACCTGGAAGTAAGGAAACCTCCAGATTGTTCTAGCCCCAGCCATGCACAGCTGTCTTAGCCACGAGGTCTTCCTAGTAGAGACTCCACTGAATCCCTTACCACAGAATATAAAAGCAAATTACTGAATTCATTACCACAGAATCTAAAAACAAATTAAAATTGGTTGTTGTTTTATGTCACAAAGTTTGGGACGCTTCGTTGTTTAGCAGTATATAACCAGAATACTTCCCCAATCACACTGCAGGCTCCTGAAAGATGGAAAAAAGTTCAGTACTCATTGTATCCCAAGTTTGTAGCATGATACCTGGAGCATGAACAAGGCACTTACCAAGTATCTGTTGAGAGTGGTGGGTAGGTTTAATGTCTGCTACATTTATGTGTGTGTGCATGCGAGTGTGTGTGTGTGTGTGTGTGTGTGTGTGTGTGTTCAGATTTACAGTTTTGGAAACTTACACATTTGAGCTGGAAATAATACAGGAAAAGCATACATAAGCTAGGTTTATCCTACTCTGTTTTCAGAATTCATACAAAAACAGCTATTTACTTTTCCTTTCTTCATTGTATGAAATCTTATGGAAGAAGTTGGACCAAGCAAACTAAATAGAACAAAATAGAGGAAAACAGTCAGCAAAAAGGAAAATCAATCTAATTCAGTTGAGTACAGGTCATTTGTTCCTTTTTCAATCAAATTGCTCATCCGTGTTCCCTGCTCCATTTTACATTAGGGAAATATTTCTAAATGTACTGTGTAGTCATTGTTTTCTTCTTCCCTACCAATCAAAATTCAATACCAAAATGTTGTTCAACATAATTCTTCAGTTGCCTTGATTCAATAAACTGTCTACAATGTTGAAAACTTCTTTTAAAATATATATCTTAAAACCCAACATGTGGTAGCTGACTTTAGTTGCACACTAAGTTTTCCAGCTTTGTCAAACAATGCAGTGCTCAGAGTAGGTGAATTTTCCAGATAGCTGCCTCCTCCTCCTCAGAGGACTTTACTTAGAAAGTCTATAAATTCTCCACCACAAGGAATTGATCACTCCTATAGTACCTTAGACAGAAAGAATAAGACCTGACCAACTCTTGTAGGGTCAGTAAATCATGGGTTTAGAAGCTTCCAATCTTAAATTGCGTAAAGGCTAATGGTTGCATACTCAGACCCTGAGGGCTCACTGGAGCAAACCCCATCAGTGACTAAGAATTTAGCCATAGAAAATAGTAGGCATGAAATAAAACATAAGTTTAATAACCTTCTTCCTGACGTTTACATTATTTGTTTGTATAAACTTGGATTGTGCAGAATTGGTCCCCATAGCCCAAGGCTGCTGACTCCTTTCATTTCTTAGCAGCCTGACAATGGGGTGGGTCAAAACTCTCTGGCTCCACTGACCCAAATAAGAGGAAAAGTGCTATCTCTCAGTTTCCTGACATGTACAAAAAAAGATTCTTCCTTATACAGATTAAACATGTTTTCACTTTTTTCCATGATTCATTTAATCAGGTTCTTGTTGACACAATTAAGTGCCTGGTGCTCAACTTGATATTAATCATTTATTCAATTGCATATCTATGCAGCATTTATTAAGTAACCTATGTGTCAAGTCCAGATTGTATGCTGTGCTCAGAAAAATAAACAGCTCAACTCTTCTAGGAAACTTGTGGTCTAGTAAGGAAGAAAGGCAAGCAAATAACTGATTCAAAAATAGCAGGGGTTGGTAAACTTCAGACTATGGGTTAAATCAGGCCTGTCTTCTGTTTTTGTACACAAAATTTTATAGGAACCTAGAGAGTCATTTGCTTATACATTGTCTGTGGATGCTTTCAAATTATAATTGCAGGTCTGAGTTGTTGCCCACAAAGACAAAAGTACTTACTATTGGACACTTTATAGAAAAGTTTGCTGACTGCTGCCATGTAGGAAGATAATGAGTATAATAATACAGGCGTGTTCCATAAGCCACCATCCACAGAGGGGAGGATGAGTTACCAGGGAGATCTCAAGAAGCAGGAAATGCCTGTGCTGTGGGCTGGGCAGTGAGTGGAAGACCACTCAGAGACAGCAGTAAAGCCAGAGGGACGATAGGGAGAATGTTTGCCCTTCACCAGGGCCCTTCTGAAGGTGGGTGGTAATGGGTAGAGACAGATAGAACAAAGGTGTGTGAGGTAAGGCTGAGGACCGAGGAAAGGCAGCATCAGTAGGCTATTAGTAAGATTCTATTCTGTCAGCAATGAGGATTCATCAAAATGTTTTAAGCAGAAGAAGCAGAGGATAGAAAATAGATTGAAAAGAGGTAAGCAGAAAAATCAATGAAGATTTTATTGCAGTGATCTAAACAAAAGATAATGACTTGGGGGATAAAAGGTCAGTGGCTGTGGAGACTGACAGAAGGAGTCAAAGTTCTTATGGAAACTGGAAATTAGCAATGAACACTTTGTTCTGGTGGCCAGATTTCTATGAAGACATGGGCAAGTTCTTTTGAATCTCAGAGGTTCCAAAAGGAAAATCTTTGGTCAAGTTTTTTAATAATTATCATTATTCAGTGGCAGCTAGTGAAATGAGTGGAATGAGTGACTTCATTGTTAGTCACAAGGACCCTATTACTGCTTATTTGGTCACTGGCCCTTTCCTGCTTTTCACTCTCTGTGAGACTATACTCACAATGAGGCCGGCAGATGGTCATTGAGGCAAGTCCTAACTTGCTCACTTAATAGCTCTATATCCTCGGGCAAGTTACTGGGAATTTTTGAATCTCAGGATAATTATCAGTAAAAGGAGGACAAAAATAGCCAAGTAGGAATCTTTATATGTTGGCATATGAATAGGGTAGTATAATACAAGCAAAGTGCTCAACACTTTATAGTATAGCATATTGTTATAATCAATGGGCCAATATTAACAAATTATTATTAAATAATTTTCTCAGATCATTTAGATTTCCTTAGTTTCCCCCTGGTGCTCCTTTTCTCTTCCAGAATTTGCATCCAAGGTGCTGCATTACATTTATTCATTTAATTGTCATGTATCCTTAGGCTCTTCTTGGCTGGGGCACTTTCTTGGGCTTTCCTTATTTTTAATGACCTTGGCAGTTTTGGGGAAAACTAAACAGACATTCTGTAGAATGTTCCTCAATTGGCAAATTCATTTCTCTTAAGTAGATTAAGGTTATGGGATCTTGGGAGGAAGATCACAGAGGTAAAGAGTTGTCCTCATCACATCATTCATATCAAGAGTCTTACTATTAACATACATACAACTTTCAATGTAACCTTGCTCACCTGGCTAACGTAGTGTGTTTCAGGGTTCTTCACTGTGAAATTACTTCCTCAGGTCTTTCTATTCTGTTCTCTTTGGGAGGAAGTCACAATGTTCAGCCCATGTTTAAATGGGTAATTATGTTCAATTTCTTTTAGAGCAGAGTATCTACAATAATTAATAATTATTTGGCATTATTTTACAGAGAATGTGGGATTTGTCTCTTATTTCCTAATGATTTATTTACTCAGTCATTTATTTACATCAGTATGGATTCATGAATATTATTTTACCTTTTGGATTCTATTTCCTTTCTTTTCTGGTACTGTAAGAAACTCCAGGCTCATCTTCCTACCCAAGAATTAGTCATTTCTCTAAAGAGCCCTGGTTGCTTTTAGTGGAGGATATTGGAAACAAGGATCTGGGTGCTAGATGTTCTCATTGCTATGGGCATGCCATTGTTGCCAGGCACCACCAGCTGCAGGACTAAGGAAGTACTGACTCAGATGCTTATGTATACTAACGCATACATGTACGTAGACATACCTACAGCTATTCCTATAGGTAACCATTTGTACTTATATTAAGCTTGACCTGAGTTTATACAGGTATCTCCAGCTCTACAGACCTAATTTTTACATGTGATTAGGTCTTACATATGATTTTACATATGATTAGGTGACTTAATTTTTATATATGATAGCCTGGTTTTTCTCTAGAGAGTTATAGTTCTCTCCTAGTTATCACTTAGAGATTGGAGGTACAACAGATAGCTAAGGGACAACTGGGAAGGAGTAGGAAGAATTGGGAGGCTCAGTGGCAACATAAGAAGTAGCACTGGAAATCAGGGAGCCACATTTGATAGAAATGAAAGCAACATCAACTAGAATAGCACCACTTTCCAGAAACTATCCTGTATGGGAGCAACAGATGCCAACAGAGAGGCAGAATTGTCCCAGATTACATTAGCAACATAGTCTGGAGCCTTAGAAAAATGGCCAGTAATGCCTACACCTCTGCCTTCATCACTGTGCGTGACAGTGGTCCTGGTCACCAAGAAAAGGTGTGACATGTTCACTCAGCTCATCATGACTGAGGGGCATGTAATACATCTTAGAAAAACATCTACTAAAATAGTTTAAAATAGTTTGGGTGTTTTAAGTACTATTAGATCTAAATTTTCTGCCTTAGAATCTATATTTTACTTTGGTCTCAGATTGCTACATCCAAAACCTCCCACTGAGATATCTAGAAACACAAACTTTGTGTTTAAAAAAATCAAGGTATCTAAACGTAATGAATTTCTGGACAACTTCCTCTGAGGCCCTCTTACACTGTAGTCTTACCTTGCAAGCTTCTCCTTGGCTCTTGGCTTTTGGCAGCCAGAACCTCTATCAATTAGTCCTCCTGTTCCCAAGTCTGACAAAGTTGAGCTTTTTTGAGATGTTCACGTCTCAGTGATAAGTTCAGCCTAGGAAAGCAGCTTCCAGCTGGGAAGAGGGTCTGAACATTTAAACCCCAAAAGATTTCAAGAATCAGAGAAATGTTTCTTCCAGCTCAGTAACTCTCATTTCTGAACAATAGGGTTTAAGGGCAGCAATACTGTGAGGCAGAGAAAGTACACAGGGAATAGGTTCTTTTCTCTCTCTGTGTGTCTCTCTGTGTGTCTCTCTCTGTCTCTGTCTCTCTGTCTCTCTCTTTCTCCTCCTCTCTCTCTCTTCTCCTCTTCTTTCTCCGACTCTTATCCTTCTGCTTACCGTCCTTCATTTGTTCAACAAATACATATGGTGCTCTTTCTTTGTGACTGGCACAAAGCTGACCCTAGACACATAGCACCGAACAAAAGAGGCATGATCCCAGAAGCTTCACTGTATTTGGGGAAGCAGCCATTAAAAAATTAAGATTCAATTATACAGTCACAGAAGTGGGACTTCATCTATTTGGTGGGAGTGAATGTGGGACGGGGCTTCCCTGTTTGGTTGAGAACTGAATGGTTCGTGTGCTCACTTATAACAAAGACAGCTGTCATTTCTTGAACACATCCAGAAGCTGCTGGACTTTGGATCATGGTTTAAGGCAACATTCATGCACTTAGAACATCCTCAAAGCCTCCTTGAAAGGCTGGCAAGTCAATTATTTCCTTGTGTATTCTTTTTCAATATATGCATCCTGCAAGATAAGAGGGCATGGATTTATCAAGGAAGAAAAGCCTACCAAGAAAATAACAAAAGTTCCTGTAACACTAGGAAGCCAGTTGGTTGGAATTTGTTAGGGAAGACCACTCCCTGAACATTTACAAGCTTCTCAAGCTGGCTCCTAAACTAGCTTCCAGCTAAGAAAATGTGTTAAAGCATCAATAAAACTGTTCTAATAAGCCCTCTATAACCAAACCTCACTGAAGCTTATAAAGAGAGAACACTAAGCACTCCTCAGAAGGCATGAGAAGGATGGCTGGTTTTTAAGAAACAGCAGGATTGTGCAATGTGAGGGAAGAGTACTATAGTGTCTGTAGACACAGATACTCCAGAGGAAACATCTAATATGGGATTACATCACTTGGTTACAGAGGGGCTGTGCTCTAGCAGGTAGAACACTTGATAGGTAAATGGGAAATATCATAAACTGGGTAGCTTATTGTGTTAATTAGCTTTCCATCACTAAAACAAACTACTTGAGGTAATCAACTTCAAAAGAGGATGGTTTGTTTTGGTTCAGTTTTAAAGGTTTCACTCCATGGTTGTTTGGTCCCATTGCCTTTGGGCCTGTGGCAAGTCAGAACATCACAGGGGCAAAAACACTGCACAGGAGTCCTGCTTACCTCAAGGTAACAGGAAAGAGAAAGGAGAAGAGGAGGTGCCAAGATCCCAAGATCCCTTCAAGGACACACCTCCAATGAATCTAATTTCATTCTACTAAGCCCCACCTCCTAAAGGTTATACAACTTCCCTATAGCGCTATAGACTGAGAATCAGGCCTCAAAGCATGGGCCTTGGGAGGACATTCCAGGTCCAAAGTATAGCACTTCTTTCCTACAGTTCTGGAGCCTGAAGGAGTCAACATTGAGGCCCTGGTGTCTCATGAGGCCCCATTTCATCCCCACCCACTTAGTGGCAGGTAGTTATAATTAGTGAGCACAATTAAATAGGCATTAGGAGCATCTCTTTCTTCAAGTCTTTTGGACTACATAATGTTTTGTGGAATTCTTAGTGTGAGTCTTCCTGTTAGCTAATCACTGGACAAGCATCAGTCAGTGCACTTGTTAAATTCACTTCTTCTGTTTATCAATTGTGTGAAATATTATTAGTAGATCTGAACCATGTGGTCTTCCCTTCTACCTTTTAAGCTCTGTTTCTCCTAGTCTGACCCTTGTACCAGTACTTCTGAGCACATGTGAAAGACTACATTAACATTCTTACCACAAAGATACATTAAAAAGTCTTATGGAATGGAAAAGTTATATTATACAGCATGTCCTAAATCATCCATCCATGGGTGGACTGCCTGGAAACACCAAATATTTCTGTGAGTTCCATCTTCACCTCATTCGCAATATCTTATTTTGTTCCTGGGCTGGCATGCAGGACCATTACATTGTTCACATTCTTCTGTGCTCATTCTCCCCCATTTCCAGGCTTCATTCTGAATCTCACCTTGATGAAAGTGGGTCATCAACTCACTCCATCCCCAGGGCAGTCTGCACCCTCGCAGCAAGATCTTGTTCTTAGAAGTAGTCTGAACATTTCTCCACTCAACCAAAGTCCCATCTTCTCCCTCTGATGTTGTCTTATTGGTTTCCCAGGCAATGGCCTCACCCCTTCCTCTCTGCTATATTCCATAGTGCATATCCACATGACTTTCCTGTTTCCAATTCTCTTAGCATAATGTAAAGTAGACCTGAGAATGCTTATTTAAGTGGCTAGAAATAACCACTAAAAAGAAAAAGTTAAAGATTATGGAAAAGTCTTGGAAGAAATAAGGGACTTGGGGTTTTGAGTCTGGATGGTTGGGCTTGAGAAGGGAAGAAGAAAAGAGGTGTAAGAGTGGAGTAGAGAGGAGGTTAAGATAGTTCATTTTCATAGCATCTTTTTTTTTAATAGAAGTAAAAAAAGTCCCTGCTGAGACTGCATGTGGGAAAAATTGTGGAAAATAAGAGAAAATTAAGGAGCAGCTATTGAGGAGAATAGGAGAAAGAGCTGCTCTGGAGTAAGGGTTAAGATGTCTACCATCACACTACAAGTCCTCTTGAGGCTACATACACCTATCATGAACCTTATCATGGCACATTTATCCACTTGGGATGGCTTCATATTTTCATGTAGATCTTAAATATTTCCAAGTGTGTATTTAACAGAGTCCAAAAGGTTAAAACCCACTGCTCTGGACAATCATACATTTTCTGACACAGAAAAAGGTGTCAGAACACCTTTCCACCACAGAATTGTTAAAACACCTCAATCTGATTTGAAATAAAGGAGACATAAGGTACTAGAAGGAAAGTTTATATTCTCATAACTTTACTTTATCATGGGCATTATTTTGGTATATTGCCAAACACCAATCAACTCTGGGTAGTGCCTGCATTCCAAAATAATTCTGCAAGAATATATTATTCTATGAACAATAAACTATTGTAAGGTTTCTTAGCCCCAATATCAGACCTTAAAGAATACCACATCACTTGTTCTCTTGATTATTTTCTCATGAACTTGGAGTGTTTGATTTATGCTTAAATATTTCCACATCTAAAAACTTTGGTATTTTATAATCAAGTTTTAATCTTCTAAACTAGATGATTCAGGGAAAATACTTAATCCATCAAAATAACTCCAAACCATGTGCTTTTCAAATCACCTCCAAAATGGCATATAGTTTTCATCAATAATTAGATTTGGACTGTAAAAGACTATGCAATTTATGATCATTGGCTTATTTCCAGTTCTCTGAGCTTTCAATTCTATACTAATGCCATCCTCCTAGAGTCCCCTGGCTAGATTTCACAGGGATATCTGTGGGTTCAGATGAATAGGAATAACCAATGAACTTATTGAGTAATACCAATCAGACTTAAACTCTAGTCCCAAATGCCCCTATAATTCACCAGAATTCAATTTTTTAGTGGAAAGAGAAAGGTTAATATAAAGAGAAAGAAAAATCAAAGTATTAAGTGCTCACCTAGAGCCAGTTACTTTGCATATATTATCAAATTTAAATACAGGAAATTATTTATCACAGAGAGAAAAAAAAAGGCTCAGAGTTATATAGTCTACACAAAGAACTAGACAGGGGTTAGATTCCAGGTAAGTCTGACTCTTAGGTTTGTGGTCTTT
The DNA here is from genome assembly GCF_047511655.1 of Castor canadensis. NCBI lineage: Eukaryota > Metazoa > Chordata > Mammalia > Rodentia > Castoridae > Castor > Castor canadensis. The sequence continues at coordinate 76,626,894 of NC_133386.1, read as the reverse complement.
TCATTCCATTCCAGTGATTCTTATTAATAATTATTAAAACCAAAATAAACAGCTCCAAAAGTCTATTTAAATAAATTTCTATTGGGGTATAATCTCTTCATAAAATTTTTAAATTTCCCCACTAAATACAAAGTATAAGTGAACATTTGGTCCCCTAAGACAACAGTAAGGAAAAATGTCTTTCCCAAACCACAAGCAAAGCCAATATATAGAAACAAATAAGTTCTGATAACTTTCCAGACTTAAACTAAGCCTAGAAATTTAATTTTAGAAAAAGAAAAGCATATCTAATAGTACACTAAGTGACTAAAAATAAGGAAAATTATCTGAGTAATTTTCCTTACCAAGCTGACTCTTTCCAGTGTAAGGGGGAATTTATTTTTCCATATTGCTGAGAATAACTGTCCTTGTCTCAGCCCTGTCTTTTGAATGTGCACACAGATATTGTTGAATATAAAATATGCACAGTATGTAATCTTCTAACATTCTTATGTTTGAAGAAGCAAAATAAAATCACCCTTCAGAAATTCCTTTCTGGCCTCCTATTTTAAGAGGTCCTTTTTAAGGAAACAGAGGGCTTTACTATTCAATAGAATCACTTCTTTTGTAACAAATATTTATCCCTCAAATTACTTTTACTCTTCTACCACAAAAGTGAATGCATTTTTATCAATAAGACTTTTTTTTTTCAGTACTGTGGCTTGAACTCAGGGCCTACACCTTAAGCCACTCTATCAGCCCTTTTTTGTGATGGGTTTTTTCAAAATAGGGTCTCACAAACTATTTGCCTGGGCTGGCTTCAAACAATGACCCTCCTGACCTCTACCTCCTGGGTAGCTAGGATTACAGACATGAGCCACCTGTGTCCAGCAAATAAAAGACTTTAAACATCTTTATTTCTTAATAAATCCTTCCAAATGTTTACCTTAGGATGATAGGTCTGCCTCCTCTTTCTTATTTTAAGTGCATTTCTACATCTTACCTTAGGAAAAAATGCAACAAAAATAGCAAGTCTTGCTCAAGGAGTAGCACTTGATGTGTTTGGTTTTAGGCCTCTGAAATAAACAGGTAAAGTCCACCACTTATGTATGATCCATGTGACCTCCCATGATTTACCTCAGTTCCCCAAAGCCCAATTTTTTCAGCATTAAAACAGAGATTCCAGTGCCATCTCTACAGAATCATTGCATGAGTTGTGCCAAACCTCTGGCTCCGTAGTTGGTTATTGCCTGTCAGTCAACACTGGTCATCATTAGCTCTCAGTTTCCAGTAGGGAAAGCCCACTCATCTGAAGACCTGGAAATTCACATGGCATCTAAATATTCTGATGCTATTATCTACACTGGAGTACTGGTTGAAAATCCCTTGTTTTGGATAAGGGCCTTTACTTGGAACCAAAATGTTTTGGATTTTGAGGTATTTGCATATGCATAATGAGATATTGGGAGATGATGCCCAAGTGTATCTATAATTTTTGTTTCTTGTACACAAAGCCTGAAGGTAACTTTGCATAGTATTTTTAGTATACCTGCATTTTAATTGTGACCCATCATGTGAAGTCAGGTGTGGAATTTTCCACATGTGGTATTATGTCGATGCTCAAAATGTTTCAGATTTAGAACATTTCAGATTTTGAATTTTTGGATTAGAGATGTACAGTCTATACCATGATTGATAAAACTCTCCTATAGAAACAGCATTTGGAGCAGTCTTCAGGGCTCCTGTGAATAATGTGGACTTTTTGAAGAGCTGCACATTTATTAATGTGAAAATATGGGAAGACACTGACATTAGGATAAGTTATATAGTCCTAAGTTTTTACTCCATCTCTTCACTTGCCTATCAAATCATTTTCTCTTTCCCTTTTATCAATCAATTAAATCACACTTACTAAGCAACAGAATTTGACACCACAAAGGTAGGAAAGAATTATGTATGTTAGTCCTGAGGCTATAGAGCTTGGGATCTGCGGAAGAGGCAAGAACCATGCCAAAGAAATAGAGATTGCAGCTCAAGATGGTGGATTATTCAGTGTGGAATTGAGAGCTACAGAGGAGTTCATAGGACAGAATTAACTGTATGTGAGAAAGGCACAAATTATTCACATCACCTGCCCTCCAGACTGTCTCTATCTACCCTTCATCTGACATTCTCTGAGAATAATGATTCCAGGAAGTGGGAGGGTGATTTCTTTTACGTGGGTCCTAGAAGATTTAAATTTAGGGAGTATGAGTAAACATTCTTCAGACAATTTTAAGAGACTAGGGAGGGCAGGAAAGGCTGCTCAACAAAATTGATAATGTATACCTCCCAACATTCCCCACCCAACTCCCTGTGTGCAATATTCAACATTCCCTTTCACTGCCAACTTCATACTCAGCCAGGCTCAGAGGAGGACGAATGGCCCAAGGATGACCATACTTGCCACTTTGGTTTCCATAATCTGTATTCTTTCACTTCACACTCATTCCTAGGAAATCGCCAATGTTTAGCCATTTCTAAACACTAGCAAAGAGACAAGATTACTATTTCTAGTGGGCAAAATCTAAATATAAGATACAGAGAGAGAGAGTGCAACTGATCAAATGTGTTAGTCAGTTTTTCGTGACTGTGATAAATACCTGAGAGAACTTAAAAGGAGGGAAGATTTATTTTGATTCATAGTTTCAAAGGCTTCAGTCCAATGTCATTGCTTTGAGCTTAAGGTGGGGCAGAATATCATTGCAGTGGGAACATGTGGTGAAGGAAGCAGCCCGCAAATAGAGAACAGGAAAGGCTGGGAACAAGTTATGCCTTTCCAGGTATCCCCAGTGACGTACTTCTTCAACTAAGCCCTACCTCCTACTTTCCACCATCTGCCAATAGTGCCACCATCTCCCAATAGTGCCACCATATTAGGAATCCATCAAGGGATTAATTCATTAATTATGTAGAGCCCTCATTTCATATTGAAACATTTCATGTTGAAATAATACTAGAAGTCAGAGAGAATGGCAGAGCTAAAAAGGAACAGGAATGGCACTCAGCCTGTGCTCTCTAAAAATCCTTCTAGAATTTCCTAAATAGGTTTGTGACATGTCTAATTATGATGTGCTAAAACTCATTAAAAAAAACATGCAAATTCTACTTAGAGAAAAATATTTTTAAGACAATTAAAATGAATGGTATGATCTACACATATTCAGGATATCCTATAGATATTTATACTACCATATGTGATAACTAATGAGTAGGTCTATAAAAGTTGTTTTAAGCATAGAAGACAGGGTAAGGCACAACCTGTATAGTGTACTAATTCAAGAGGTCCTTTTTCCACTGCAGTGGTGAGCAAAGTATGTGTCTTACTTTCTCTGATTAGATTCTGTGTCTGCAAGTATAAGTCAAGTTTCTAAAAGAGACTCTTAAGTTTCAGTCTTAGACAGACACCGTGATTCAGTGTTGGTGATGATTCTTTTACCCATGTGTTCCTTTCACTCACTCATCAGTGGCCACCATGCGCTAGGGTTTGTGTCAAGGGCCAGGGTCTTGGCCACTGCCTCCATTAAGCTCTACTTGTGCTAGAAAGGCAGCCCTGAGATGGCTTTATCTGAGTTGTTGGGAGAGAGCCTAGCTGTGAGGTCATCACAGGATCCTCTTTACCTGCCTCGCTTTTCTTGCAGCTGGAGGGATATTTTGCAACCCCCAGACCCCAGTTCTCCCAATCAAAGCCATCAGAAAACTCCCACTGCTGCAGGTGTGTATGTGTGGAGGGAGGGTGTAGTGGAGAAAAAAAAAGTGGGGGGGCTCCTTAGAAAGTGAGGCTGAGAAAGTAGAAGCTGAGACCACTGCTTACATGACACGATTCCTAACATGTAGCTCTTAGCCAATTCTGTCTTTGTTTCTCCATTCCACTTCATCTATTTATCATCTCCACATATATTGTAAAAGCCACAAAACTGCAATGAGTCCTAAGCTCTTTTACAGAGAGGCAGTCAAACATTCAGCAAATAGTCATGAAATGACTACTATTTGCCAGATGTTGGTGTTTTCCATTCTTCTATGCTATACTTCTATTAGTTTTTGTTTAAATATTAACCAGGAATACATCAACAATACAAAATCTGAGCTCAAATCCTGATACCAGGTGTGTCAATAATAAACTGTGTAACCATGGATAATTCACTTTCTTTCTGTGGGCCTTAGTTTCTTCTTGTTCAAAATAAAGAGACTATGATACTGCTTTGGACTGAATTGTCCCACATGTCAGATGTTGAAGCTCTAACTCCCAGTAAGTCAGAATGAGGCTATATTTGTAGACAGGGCCTTTAAGGAAGTGAGTAAGTTAAAATGAGACCATTAGGGTGGGCCCTAATCTGTTCTGACAGGTGTTCTTATAAGAACATCAAATTAATACACACTCACACCCAGAGTAAAGTCAATGTGAGAACTCATCAGCAAACCAAGGAAAGATACCTCAAGAAAAGCAAAACCTGCAAATGCCTTGGTCTTGAACTTCTGGTCTCTAGAACTGTGAAGAAATAAATTCTTCTCATTTAAGCCATGCAGTTTGTGGCATTTGTTTTTCTGGGAATCCTATCAAATTAATATAGATAGCTACCAAAGGCTCTTCAGGGCTACCATCCTAGAACCATCTTTTTGTTCAAGGAAAATATAAATATAAAATGCTCTAAGTAACAATATAAAAGTTTAAAAATGCTATTGCATCACATTACCTCTCAAATAAAACTGATTTAACTAGTAACTAAGTTCTCATACATTTTAAAAAATTCATTTTGAGGCTCAATTGTTTAGTAGTGAGAACAATCTTCCAGTGCATGAGCTGGAAAGCATTCACTTCTCCCTCAGAAATCATATGATGTAGACCCTCAATTTTTAGTTGAGTACATTTCTGAAGTGAAATCCTCTTGGATTCCATGCAAGTAACTGAAACAGCAGAAAGAATCCAGGGTACTGACTATGCCCCGCTGAGGTTCATATGTCCTGAGAAAAACTTAGAAACCATATTTAGTTGTTGCTGCTTTTTTTAAAAAACCAGGTTTGTATACCATTCTATATCTCTTAGTGGTTCCACTGGTAATGCCTTAAGAATCTGAATTTAAATGAACGTTGCCTCAATTGTTGAGTATCAGTTTGCAGCTTTCTGGCTGCAAGGGGTGGGATGGCTGGGTCTGACAGGCTGTCAAACTTTAAACAAATGTGAAAAAACAAACTATAAGACAAAGACCTATAAATGTATAAAGAAAGGGAGGGTGGCCTGGGTGAGATTATGGGAGTGACATTTTTCTTTTATTAACTGCTAGCCAGGAAATGAGGCTTAAAGTATTGAAGGGATGATGAGGGAGGGGAAAAAGAGGAATCAGGTAAATGGATTGCAAAAACAACACAGAAAAGGTTAAAGGCTGTGACTGAAAAACTGGTTTTAGCAACCAATTCTGTTACAGAGGCATAGGAGCCAGTCATCTCAAGTCCTCTGGTATTAACTCATACATTCATTGCTAATACCATCTCAATCAAAGCCATCAGAATGTCTTTGTTTTCATTTCTTCCTCATCCCCATATTAAAATCTTGAATGGCAAAATTATGACTTGGGGAAAATTACCCCTGAGAACCATCACTTTGTTTTTCCTTGGCTTCAGGCCTTCCCAAGCATCACAACTACCCATCCCAGGACAGCAAGACCTGCAGAGTAACATCAATGTCAATGCAGTGTTGCTAACTGTTGTCATTGTATGTCATGCAACAAGACACCGAGTTTTCTAAGCAAGGGTACTAGAAAAAGAACTATTTGGATAAGGTTACTATGGTAACAAGATTGACTCTATTAGTTGGTCATTTAACAACTTCCACAGAACCTGATTGCCTTCCATTTAATTTCCCCATAATCCATCCCCTCTCCTGCACATAACACCTTTAATAACCCTATGTCATATGTTCATTAATCTTTCTACCTCTACATCATAGAGTTTTACATTTTAATATTAGATCTGGTCATCTTGTTAGCTTGATTTATTGTTTTCCTTTTTGGAAAAGCCCATACTCTTTTTCTAAGTACTATAAATAACAAAGTATGGCTCCAGATTGAATAACTGAGCTGTAATTCAGGCTGGGGACTTTGCTGCCATTCCTCAGGCCTCCAGCTGCACCCCTGGGAACACAATGTCAGGAGAGGCTGGTGATTGAGTTACAGCCCTGCAGTCAATCAAGGCCTTATGCTATTCAAAGTATTTCCCCAAATGACAAGCTATTAATGCTCTGAAATGAAAGTCTGTACTACAGTAGATCAGATGTTAGTTTAATGAAGACAGCTATTTTTTTCTTACTTAATGAGGCAACAGGCTTTTTTCTATTTCTTAAAGAAATAAATCACAAGTAATAAGAAAAAACTTACGTAGTCAAGATTTATTAATTATGTTCATTGTTGTTTACTATTATTTCTAATTTTTCACAGTATTCTTTGCAAAACATTTATTTTTAGAGTACTAAAAATGAAGAACTAAACAAAAAGGAAAGAAGAAAGGAACAGAGGGAAGGAAGGAGAGATGGAAGGAAGGAAGAGAGGGAAGGAGAGAGAGATGGAAGGAAGGAAGCAATAGAGGAAGGGAGGAAGGGAGTGAGTCCTAAACTTCCAATCATTTCATAATTGAATTTTGTAGTTCTGGACACTGTTGAAGGATATGGATATGAATGCTGGCAAATGACAAAATAAAATCCAACAGCTAAATTGTAAGCTTTAAGATTTCAAGTCAAGTAGAGTCATATGTCTTCATTATTAATGTCTCCGGAAAACAGGCTATAGATGCAGAATATTGTAAAATCCTGAAGAATTCCCAAAAGCTATTTTAAGCACTTTTTTTCTTAAACTTTAACAGAACGAACCATTTCAATTTCTCAAATGTTTGATTTTTGAGGACAAAGATGATTAGAAAAGACTCAGAAACATGACGCAATCTGCTTCCATCTGCAGAAAAAGATCATTATAACCAAATAGCTCACCTGAAAAACTATCTTTATCATTGGTCAGGGTCCATAATCATGGACGCCTTTGAGAATCTGATGAAAGCTCAGGAAAAAATGACATAAAAAAACCTCTCCTCTCTCTCTCTCTCTCTTTCCCTCTCTCTCTCTCTCTCTTTCCCTCTCTCTCTCTCTCTCTCTCTCTCTCTCTCACTCACACACACACACACACACACACACACACTCTACTTCTCAAACATGAAATTTGGCACATTTTACAAGATGACCTCAGGGTAGGAACACTCGTCCAATGGGATACAACACTGTGTTTTAAAAAGGAAACAAACTTTTGTCTGGTTTTTTTATGTAGAATAAATCTCAAACAGATAGGAAAAATAAGTACTTCTATTCTATTACACAAAAAAGTGATGATAGTCAATAGTATTGCATCATATGATACAAAATAACCAGAAGAAAGGATTCAAAATGTTCTCATCTTAACGAAATGACAAATGTTTCAGACAATGTGATCCTTACACAATGTATGAATGTGCCAAATATCACACTGTACCCCAAAAAGACATACAATTATTATCCATAAACAAAAATTTAATGCTTGATTTATATATTAGAATAAAATTCAATTTCCATGAGGGACTAAACTTTATTAAGTGTTTTATATGTTCTAGAAAAATGTATCTCATTTCAGAGAACAAAAATACCTGCTTGTTGAATACAACTCTTAATGCTATAAAGATGTTCTTGATGGAAAAGGTAACATAGCAGTCTAAGAATCGGTGTTTTTTTTGCCCCACCACTGACGAATGGATTAAGAAAATGTGGCATCTATACACAATGGAATTTTATGCAGCCATGAAGAAGAACGAAATGTTATCATTCGCTGGTAAATGGATGGAATTGGAGAACATCATTCTGAGTGAGGTTAGCCTGGCCCAAAAGACCAAAAATCGTATGTTCTCCCTCATATGTGGACATTAGATCAAGGGCAAACACAACACATGATAAAAGCGAGAGCACACAAGGAAGGGGTGAGGATAGATAAGACACCTAAAAAACTAGCTAGCATTTGTTGCCCTTAACGCAGAGAAACTAAAGCAGATACCTGAAAAGCAACTGAGGCCAATAGGAAAAGGGGACCAGGAACTAGAGAAAAGGTTAGATCAAAAAGAATTAACCTAGAAGGTAACACACACGCACAGGAAATCAATGTGAATCAATGCCCTGTATAGCTATCCTTATCTCAACCAGCAAAAACCCTTGTTCCTTCCTATTATTGCTTATACTCTCTCTACAACAAAATTAGAAATAAGGGCAAAATAGTTTCTGCTGGGTATTGAGGGGGGGAGAGGGAGGGGGCGGAGTGGGTGGTAAGGGAGGGGGTGGGGGCAGGGGGGAGAAATGAACCAAGCCTTGTATGCACATATGAATAATAAAAGAAAAAGGAAAATAAATAAATAAATAAAAGAATTGGTGTCTTTTTATGGTTAATATTATAATCAAATCAATAATAAAAATAATTATTCTTTTAATTTCATAATGAAGTGATGCATGTGATTAAAAATACTCTCTGGATCTCATTTTGTCATTAGACACTAAATATAACTCAATCTAATAATGCTAGCCTTTGATAAGAGCCTAATATTGTATGGTGACTATTACCAATTTTATCAATTCATACCTATATGCTCAGAGTCTTAGGGAAGCACAAATGAGACTGTAAGTTATCTTTAATAAACTTCTCCCAGCTGTTCTTTTGAGCTATACTACTCTCTCAGCTTTGAAATTTCCTGCCTGCTGGTGAAAATACCTCATTTTATCTTTATCCCTTGGTCTTCACTGCCCTTTTCAACATATGTCTGTGCATATACAGATTACACAAGGTCTTAGGCTACTCTTCCTGTGGCCTTAGTTAGGTAACCAACTGACCAGTAGAGTCCATTCCCCTCATCCAAGTTTTTGAGACATAGTGACAGAAGTCCTTGATGTCTTTCCTCCGCTGTGACTCACAGGCAGCAGTGCCCAGGGGTTTCTTCAAGTTTTCCTACTTCACTGGATTCTTTTAAATATCATTCAAGATGGGAGCGTTTTTGCGGCAACTAGCTCTGCCAAACCAACTATCACTGTGAATTGAAAGTTCTCAGTTGAAAATAACTGGAAAACATTTCATTCCTATGGCAAGAACATCCCCCATTCAGTAAACATCAAAATAATCTGGGCTCACCCTGAGTGAGCCAAGTCTAAATTTCTCACTTAACTTGACTCTATGACAATAAGGGACATCAGTCTGGGCACCCAAATAACCTAAAATCATTCTCCTGCCTTTCAGTAATTAAAACCCACTCTATAAAGAAACTACATATAGAATGCAGCAGTAAATCGGGGCATGCCACCCTTGGTTCTACCACTGAAAGAAATGTTGTATTTTTACTACTGCTATGCATGAACAGCCCTGTTGAGAATAAAAAGTGTCAGAATGATGGGTGAATTCTATCAAGTTTGAAGTCTTTTGAGTTATTAAGAGCTCATATTTCTTGGAACTTTGTGGAAATTCTTGTTCTTAAAGAGCATCCATCAGAATATTTTCTTCAAAGTGATTTCCTCCTACAATTGCCTTTCATCATTCTATTAGCTCCAGTCTAAGATCTTATTTTGACATTGCTACATGCAGATGGGAATAAATGTGTCTCTAGGCAAACTCTGGGAAGCATCTATCAAAGTCCAATTAGGCCATGTGAGCAAGTAATCCCATTACTACATATGTACCCAAGGAAATAAGATTAATATGTCAAAGAGACACCTGAATTCACATGTTTATTTAAGCACTAGTCACAATAGCTAAGATATGGAAACAATCTATGTATCCATCACCAGATAAATGGATAAAGAAAATGTGATCTATATTAAATAGATAGATAGATAGATGATAGATAGATAGATAGAATGTAATATTATTTAGCATCAAAAGGACTATAGTTGTATAATTTGTAGCAACATGAATAGAACTGGAATACATTATGTCAAGTAAAATAAGTTAGGGGCAGGAAGACAAATATCACATTCCTCACTTGTATATGGAGGATAAAAAGTTGTTTTTATAAAAGTGGTGAGTAGTATAGTGATTAGAAGAACTTGGGATGGATAAGGGAAAAGAGAGAAAAGAAAAAAGCTAATGAGTACAGAGGTGCATTGGCTAGGACACAGAGCTTCTCATGCTCTATAGTGCAGTTAATAACTAAGGTTGAACAAAAATTGTATATTTCAAATACCTTCTAAAGAAGATTGTGAATGCTATTACTATTCAATCACCCTAAAATTACAATTACACATTGTATACCTGAATTGAAAAGTCAAAATGTACCACATAAATACCTGTATTTATTATATATAAATTAAAAACTTTTTTAAAAAAACCAAGAAGGCTCAAGGTTAGCTTGAACCCACATTTACTGAGTGTTCTCTGAGTGTAACATCACAGATACAGCATTTTTGCATGCTATTAACTTATTACAGTTTCACAGTCTGGAAAATAGCAATATGAATTTCATGATACATAGAGAAATTCAGAGAGAGAAAGCAGAAACTTTTGCATTGGTTTGGCAGATAAAAAATAGCTTACAATGAGAATTCTTCCATCCTCTCTGTTCTTTTTCCATTCATCCTTTAATCTACACCATTTCTGCAGTACTCTGGAATAATCCAACTGGAAAATCAAACCCAGAGAAATTGTCACCTGAAATCATAGTTTGGTGCTGAATGGCTCTAACATTTTTTTAGTTTTCAATTACATTACAGAGGTCTTTTTCTTTTCTTTTTTTTATTTGTTGCTGTTTTTATTATAAAAAGAATACTGCCTTGTTTTGAAAATTAACATTATACAAAAGAAATACATAATATGAAAGCACAACTCTCCATTGCTGCTCAATGTCCCCACTCTATTTTTTTATTATTATTGTTCTGGGTGTACATTGTGACATTTGCAAAAGTTTTTACAGAATATAATTGAATTCAACCCCTCCATCATTTTCCTCTATCCTCTCTCCTGTTATTCCTGGAATAGTTTTAGCAGGTCTTATTTTTCCATTTACATATATATGTACATAACATTTCCACCATATTCGTCCTCCTACACCCTTTTCTTATATCCTTGCCCCTCCCACTGGTACCAAACCTCTCAGACAGGACCTGTTTTGCCTTCCTGTCCTGTGTGTGTGTGTGTGTGTGTGTGTGTGTGTGTGTGTGTGTGTGTGTGACATTTTTGTTTGTCTAAAATAGATACACAAAGTGTGACATTCAATGGTTCATCCAAGTGATACACAAATAAAAATTGTACTTTAAATACAAAATAATGATATAATTAATGAGTAAGTTGACAGAAAGTAAGGTAATTCCTCAAATACCAGAAATGGCTTTTTAAAAACACAAATTATCATGGGCAAATAAATTCTGGAGTCAATATTTACCCAGGAAATATAGGACAACCTTTGGTGCTCTGAGCTGGAAAGCATCAGATCATGGATACTAACTTAAAATCCAGGATCCTAGTGGGGACAGTTACTCCATTGCTGAGGCAAAGAACATCAGTACATGCCTGCCTCTTCCTCGCCAGGGCCTAACCTCAAGCACACTCACTGAAGATTAACGTGGGGACCTGAATTTATGTTACCTTTGAGGTCAAGAAGCAAGCAAACAAACAAACAAAAACCCCTAAACTAAAAATGCAGTTACAATGGTCTCAGATGATAGTGGCCTCATGCCCCAACAGAGACAAATGAAAGCCTGCTCTTGAAGAATGAACTTTACAAACAGGCAGCATAGAGTCACATCACACAAGAGTTCCCAATCATCGAGCATGATCATGACAGGAAACGCTGCAGTTAACGAGCTCATCAGGAAGAACTGTAAAGGCTCCAACAAGGGATGTGGGTACAGAAAGTGTTAGGTGCAGAACATCAAGTAGGTTTAGCAAAAGAAAAAAAAAAGAATAGGTATAATAAAATGACAAGGATTTTTGTCAAAATTGGCAAGGCAGGCTTGAAAAAGTAGTATTTTTCTAAAAACTGTATATCTATATGCTATATATATATAAATATATATTTATATAGAGAGATATAGGTGTTCAAATTCTTAAGTTGCATGTGTTCTCTCTATATGCTTAGAAATTATATAGAAGTGCATATGCAGTATATATATGAAATTAGAAACTCAATGAACGTTATGTAGCAGATTATTAAACTCAAGTAAAGAAAAATATTCATAAAGTAGATGAGTCTGAAGAAAATTCACAGGACACTGCATGATTTAAAAAAGAGGGAGGAGAGAAATGAGACAGAACATACAGCCAAAAGTTCTATTTTCCAATTCAAAGTGCCACAGAGAGTAACAGAGAAAACCACATGCAGGATGATGGTTAGTTTTAAAACCCCACCCCTCAATTTTAAGATTCTCATTAATTCCCACTCAGGATTAACAAAATAAATGCATCACTTTAAAAATAAATAGCATCAAAGTAAAGACATGATTTTAATGAGTGGATTGCTCAGGGAGCAGCATGTTGAATGTCTGCAATTTCCTTAGAAATCCACCAAAACAATAGATGGATTAATGATTGGACACAAGGATAGACAGATATATGGATACATACATATCTGACAACACACATGTAGTGAAATAATGGTAGATAGTGAGTACATGCATGTTTGCTGTAAAATTCTTTCAGTTTTGCCGTATGCTTGAAAAACTCATAATAAATATTGGAGAAAGGACAGAATAGCAAACTTGTAAAGCTGATTCCCAGGAAGGAATCACAGTCATTAGCCTATCACCATTATCTCAATATAGCAAAGAAACCCAAAGTAGTCTGTCAAATGATGGCATCAGTTGTGTAAAGGAAACAACTGACAACCTAGACTTCTACCCACATCGAAACCACATGGAAAGAATGAGGGGAAATTAAACCCTTCTTAATAATAAAAACAAAAAAACAGTTGCAAGGAACTTCTAAAGCATATACTTCAGGAAGAAGTAAAATGATTCTAAGAGGAAGAGCTAAGACCAAGAACTTAAGAAAAATATTAAATATATAGAAAAATCTAATGTCAATTGAATAAAACATTGACCTAATAAATTACATCTGGTATTAAAAATAAGATTAAAAGTAAAATTGTAGACAACAGTGACATGCAAGAAGGCAGGGGTAAATGGTGGCAAAGCTTTCTAAGATTCTTTCATTGTTCAAGAAAGAGATTAAATTATTCATCAATTTTGAAATTGTTACATCAGCACTTTAATGTTTCCAGAGAAAGATTTAAATACATAGAAACCCACTTTGTAATTTTGCAGTGCTAAAGGAAAAAACTTGAATAAAGAGAAAACATTTCTTAACCAAAAGAAAAGGAGAGAACTAGAAAGAAAATAGAGAAAAAAAATTGATTTAAAACTATCAAACAAACAAAAACATTGTTCTGGGTGCTCATGTCTATAATCCCAGCTACTCAGTAGGAAGAGATCATGAGACTCATAGTTCAAGGCCCGCCTGGGTAAAAACTTAGCAAGATTCCATGCCAACAAATAAGCTGGGCTTGGTAGTACACTCTGTAATGGGAGGCATAGGTAAGAGGATTGTGGTCCCAGGCTGCTGCAGGCAAAAAGCAAGACCCTGTCTGAAAAGTAATCTAACAGCAAAAAGGGCTTGGAGGCATGGCCTAGCAAGTGCAATGCCCTGAGTTCAAAGTCCAGTACTACCAAGAAAATAATTTTTTTACAAAGCATGACAAACAGAGAATACCAAAAACAATTATGGAAGTGAATACAGGTGTATCGGGGTCATCTTCAATGCAAGTGAAGTATACATTCTAATTACATATAAAGATTACTAGACTGAATTAAACCATGCTAATGTCAGCTATAAGAAAGCAGGATAAACTACATTTGCATTTGACAAAGTAGATTTCAAGGAAAAAGCCATTAGTAGAAATAGCATACAACTTTAAATTTTGGCAGGAGGTGAGACGAGATGGTGGAGTAGGTGCCTTCTCCATCTGACTTCGTGAATGAGAGGAGTCAGGGTAAAAAAGGAGACACTATACTCAGAAAAGAGAAAGTGATGAAGAGCATTAGGATTCATAAAAGAGGGACAGGACTGGTGAAAAGCACAGAGAAGCAGAAAAGCAGCAGAGGAAATTGGAAATTAGTCTGAAGTTCCACCTCCAGTCCCAGGGGTGGAGAGGAAGAAGGTACAAGGGAAAGAGAGAGGGAGTCAAAGCCTCCACCACCCTAATCTAGGAGACCTCAGGAACAGACTGGCAAACCTAGCTGTGGGACAAGCCTACAACCCCTACAAGCCTTAAACTCAATGTAGGGACAGTGGGATGGTGACTCTACCTGAGCATGACAGGCTAGCATTGGACAAGAAAGACATGCTTTCACTCCCCATAACTTGGAGAGCTATAGAGAGGCACCATCTTGTGAGAGGGGTTATTGTTTGAGACTGGGCACCTCAGGGGGCTTAAAAACAAGGAGCAACCACAACTCAGAGAGTATTAGAACACCCAAACAGTGTCTGGGAAGGAGATACCCATGAACACATGAGAGGTGGTCTTGGAGAAGGAGGAGTCTGATGAGGGTAAGCTGAAAAGCAGCCAGGAGCTCAGGAAGTGAAGGTCACAGTGGTTGGCAGTTCTGCTCTCCATGGCAAGGGAAGTTCTACTGTTCCAGTGTCACTGTGGAAACAGAACACAAAGTCTGTGACTGGAAGAGTGCTTAGGTTCCAGGAAATGCTAACTGGCTGTAAAGGGCTACTTCTGGGTGGGGTTTGAGGCTGAGTTACTCTGGTGTCTTGAAAACAAGGAAGAATCACAGCTCAGGGAGTGTTGGGGCACCTGGCCAGTGTCTGGGAGGAAGATGGCCAGGATAGGTGGCTATGGAGAGGGAGAAGGTCTGACATGGACCTATGGAGAAATTTAAGCAGCTGGGAGTTCAGACAGTGCAGGGCTTGATGGTTGGTGGACCTGCCCTCCTTGGTGAGAGCAAATTCCATTGCCTAAGGATCACTGTAGAAACAGGGCATAGAGTCTGTGGCAAGTGGAGTGCTCTGGCCCCAGAAATTGACAGATGGCTATGGATGTTTGCAGTCAGTCAAGGTTTGAGACTGAGATACTCTGGGGACTTGAATACCAAGGAACAGCCATAGCTCAGGGAGTCTTGAGACACCCTGCCACAGTATCTATGTGGGAGGAAGCCATGAGTTGTAGTCGTGGAGAGGGTATGATATGGACCTGTTGAGTTTGCCCAGCAATAAAGGGCATGGTGGTTGGAGCCCCACCTTCCCTGACAAGTCCCATCGCCTCAGGATCACCATGGAAACAGAAATAAGCTTGTGAAGTTCTCATCCTCTAGGAGCTGTCTGCCAACTGCAGGTGTTTTCTGCTAGGCGGGGCAGAGAGCTCTGAACACAGAACCTATGGATATGGATCTCAAGATCTCCCTCAGTCTCCTCTCTCCCATGTGGTGATGAACTGCTAGGTGTGGTCTGAAAACTCTGGGACCTGCAAACAGAAAGCCTGAGTCCATCAGTTCTCTACCATCAGTGCAGAACTACAGAACTCAATGCTCAGTTTGCTCTACCCACTGTCTGACGTTTTTGGGAAACATCTCTGAGCTTGCGTTTCTGTTCCTGGATGCACAAAGAGGGGTGGGTTGGGAAGGGGGTATTGCAGCAAGAGGGGAACTTCCTGGCCATAGACAAAGCTCTGTGCTGCCAGTGGTGGCTTTCAGTACACAGAGAAGAAAAGTTTCTAAGGTGAAAGCAGCACAGAAGTAAACAACTGATCCTTGACCAGTCCTGCCTTCAACCCACATAGAACAACAACCACTAGGCTAGGAAATACAAGAGTTGCCAGCTAGTTTTCCTCTGAGTGGTGCTAAGGATCCAGTCTGATATGCAGAGCATGCAGTCAAAGAGTTTGACTACTGAGCTATACCCCAATCCAGTAGTGAGAAACCACACCTCAAGTCTGCCACTTTCAGTCCTGCCTAAACATTGAGAACACTTCAACTGAAGGACTACAGGTAATTAAAACTTTCATCCATTGATTTGACCTTAGACACATCCCAATGCAGAAACACAAAACAAATGAAAAAAATGCAGTGTGATTCCTCCAAGAGCCTACAATTCCATGGTATTGATGTTAAGAATAATGAAGCAGATAAAAACAGGAAACTCAAAAGAATGGCTATTAGAATGATAAATTAAGTTAAAGATAACATGTATAAATACCTGAATGAGTTCATAAAGAACACAAACAAACATTGAATGAAATAAGGCAGTCAACACAAGATATGAAAGAAGAATTCAATAAAGATCTAAAAATCCTGAAAAAAATCAGGTTGAAATTCTGGAAATGAAAAGCTCAATAAGGCAAATAAAAAACTCAGTAGAAAGTCTCTTCAGTAGTCTGGACCAAATCCAAGTCAAAACGTCAGGGCTTAAAGACAAGGTAAACGTATTTGAACATTCAGGTGAAGATAAAGTAGTACAAATGGAATATGCAAGCCCTCTGGGGCACCATTACAAGACCAAATCTATGAATCCTGGGCATAAAAAAAGAGGTGCAAGCTAAAGGCATAAGAAAGACATTCATTAAGTAATAGAGGAAAATTCCCCAAATCTTGAGGAAGATAATGGTCATCTAGATACAAGAAACTTTTGGGACACACAATAGACAAGACCAGAAAAGAACCTCTCCAAGACATACAGCTAAAACATTAACATACAGAACAGGGAAAGAATATTGAAAGGTGCAAGTAAGAAGCACCTATGCACCAAAAATTTCATAAGTTAGGGAGCCTGGGGACATCCTGCTACATTGTCTGGGTGTTAGACAACTATAAGAAGCAGTCATGCACCAAGCTGCCTTCCTCAACTTAGGAAAAAGGTCTTCAAGCAAAGAAATAAACAATGAAGTAGTGAAGGCCAGAGAAGAATGGGCAAGGAACAACAAAGTCTACTACTCAATGACTTCAGAGAGAAATATCCTCTGCTAATGACTAGAACCTGGAAAAGCTATTGCTGTTTCTGATGTATAACATATTGCTATTTATTAGTCTTCTTATATAAATACAAATATATATGTAATTTGAATTTTTGGAAATTTTAGCTATGCTGTCAACATTGGAAAAAAGTACCCCAATTTATCCTGTTTAGTTGGCATTGTACAGAAATTAATAGTCATATTGGTCTAGAGATGTTAAACTTAATTTTTTCCATTGTGCAGTGGTTAATACACTGTATTAAATATGTAAGATCTTATCTATGTGGGTCTGATTATAGAAATTAAAGTATTCTATAAATGATTTAAAAAAAAAAAAAGGCCATCAATGGAGAGGAAGAGGGTCCAGCCTAGACCCACTGAGAAGTTTAGGCATCAGGAAGCTTGGGCTGTGGAGTGCACAATAACTAGTGCCCCTGAGCTCTTTGATGAGGAATGAACCCTGATGACTGTGGATTACTGCAGAGACTTACAGCTCTGGTGGATTAAACAATTCCTCCAACCTCATTCCTCCTACAGGGAAGCTTACTACTGGGCTGGATCAGAAAGTACTGAAACTAGCTGGCAGACTACAGGGTCCCGTGGTTCTTCCCCTGCAGTGCAGAACTCAGTGCTCTGTCTGCTTCTCTAACTTTCTCACACACTCAAGAGATACCCTTCAGCATGGAAGTTTGTCACCCCTAGGGACAAAAACTAAGGGGACCCCTGGTGGGGACAGAAACATGCCTGGTCCACAGGCCACAAAGCTTATTGAGATCAGCAGTGGCTCCTTGTACCAAAAGAAGGGAAGCTTATAAAGTGATTTAGCTCTGAAGAGTACAACTGACCCTTCACTGGCCTGGCCCTCAACACACACATGGCACCAGCCTAGACAGCAGGAACTACAGCAGACTCTAGCCATAACTCTCTAGCCCACACATAGCAGATTCTAATATTAGAGGACCCAGAAAGAAGCATCTTGAATTCTTTGTCTTTTGTTTTTTAACTTTCTTAAAGCTTTTCTCTTTTTAGTATTATTTTTCTTTTATGCCATTTTTAAAGAATATTTTAGGTTTTTAGTTTTTAACTCCCCTTCTTACCTTTAATTTTTTACATATTTATTTTGTAATCAACCCTTGCTCTTTTCCCTTCCTCCTCTTCACATTGTTTTCCCTTTTCTTCTTTTTCTTTTATTTGACCTTGCTTCTTCCCTTCTTTGTCCCCTATTTTATTTCATTCATTTATTATTAATTTTTAACTTCATAGTTTATTCTATCTACATTTTTTTAACAGTTTCTTTTCTATGGTTATTGGTGTTAAGGTAGTTAGCTTAGTTGATTTTAATTGCATTTCTACATGGTGTTGTTGCTGTTTAGTGGTTTATTTTGCCCTCTTTGAGTGGGACTGGGTACTGGATCCTTAAAAGAAGGCTGCTTATTAAGAATATCCTCCTATAAAACTGGAAGATGTGCAACAGATATGCAAATCACAAGTTAGAAACACAAAAATAATGAAAACATGACTCCTCTAAAAGTTTGTAACTCTTCAATAGCTGAATCCAAAGATATTGGAGACTGAAATGCTAGACAAAGAACTCAAAGTCGAGTTTTAAAAATGATTCATGACCTCAAAGAGAATTAAAATAAACATATGAATAAAGTAGAGAAGTCAGTTCAAGATTTGGATAAGAAAACAACATGTATAAAAACTTCAGTGAGCAGAGACTGAAAAAAATGGAAAACTTGGAAATGAAGAACTCACCAAATAAAACAAAAACTCAATGGAAAGCAACACCAATAAAGCTGAAAAAAAATATCAAGATTAAAGATGAGGTTGAGGAATTATCACATTTAAAGGAATGATAAAAAAAAAAAGCAAACATGTCCACAACACTCAAGACCTCTGGAATGGCTGGCCATGACCCCCTATTTTATATTTTCCACCATTGCTGGGATGACAGGCATGCATCACGACCACACACAGCCTTTGAACTGCGCTCTTCTGGATAGCATCCCAAGTAGATAGGATTACAAGCATGAGCCACCAGCACCCACCTCATTCTCAGTTTTTATGCTTTTACAAGAAATCCTGCAATGAACTACTAGGTATGTCATCATTAAATCCATAAAACTATAGATTATAAGATGCACTGTTATTTTATGTAACTGTAAGAAATAAAAAATACTGTCAAACAAAAAAAAAACCCTCTGGAACATGAATAAGACACTGAACCAAAAAATCTGTGGTGTATATGACAGAATCAGGATAGTGATTAAATGCACAGAAAACTTATTAAATGAAATTATGGCAAAAAAAGGTCCCAAATTTGGGGAAGAAATGGACATGGGGCATTTAGAAACCCAAATAAGCATGATCAGAAAATAAATTCTCCATGTCACATTATAGTTAAAATGCCAATAATACAGAACAAAGAAAATACTGAAAGTTGCAAGAGAAAAGTGACACAGTACTTACAAAGATAAACCTATCAGAATAGCAACAGACCTCTCAGCAGAAACTCTAAAGGTCAAGAGAATATTAGAGATTGATGTAGTTCAAGCCCTGAAATAAAATATCAGTTAAGATTACCTTGTCCATCAAAGTTATCCTTCAAAGTGAAGGAGAGATAAAGACTTTCTGTGATAAGCATAAACCAAGGCAGAATTGAAGAAAATACTTAACAGAATACTCCATAGAGAAGAAAGAAAGACAAAAGCATGAGAGTCAGGAAAGAACTAAACTGACCAGAAGAATTAAATAAATAAATAAGAAATAGGAAAGACTCAAACATTATTAATTCAGTAAACCAGCAAACTTCTAAGGTGAAGAAGGGAGACGTTAATACATAACTCTAATAGCCCTAAATTTAAATGGTCTTAACTCTACAATTAAAAAGTGCAGAGTGGCTGAATGAATTAAAAAACAAGATCCAACTCTTTGCTGTCTATAAGAAACTCAACCCTTTGTTTGAAGGTAATATACCACAATGTACTGCAAGCTATTGATTAATAAGAGATCAGGGTGATAGAGACTAAGTAATAGAGGAGTTAATCTGATTAAAGCATGATATATACATGTCTGAAATACCAAGGCAAAACCCCCTGGAACTACCAATATACACTTTAAGAAAATGAAGGACAGGAAGGTAAAACAGGTCCTGTCTAGGGATAGATACAAGCGGGAGGGGTAGAGCACAAGGAGAGGGTAAAAGAGGATGAATATGATGATTCATTTTGTATTCATATATGAAAATGGAACAGTGAAACCCACTGAAATTGTTCTAAGAAGTGGGAGAAAGGGGAATGAGAACAATGGAGAGGGTTAATCTAATTATTATATATTATAACCAAACATGTAAATGTCACAATGTATCCCTCCATACAACTATTATATGCCAATAAAAAAATTCTGTGGAAAAAAAAAGAAACTCACCTCCCTGTTAAAGATACACAGAGACAGAAACAAAGGATGGAAAGCAATATACCAAACAAAACCCCAAAGCAAGCAAGAGTAACCATATTCATAAATGACAAAGAAGACTTCAAGCCAAAATTAATCAGAAGAAACAAAGATTATCACTATATATTAACAAAGGGAAGAATTCATCAAGAAGATGTAATGACTGTGAATATACATGCACCAAGGTTTGGTGAACCCAATTTCATAATACAAACACTATTAGACATAAAGAAACAGATGAATTAGGATACAATATAAGTAGGTGACTTCAATACCCCATTGTCCAATACATAGATCATACAAACAAAAAAGCAACAAAGAATTGAAGAGTCAAACTGAATCACAGATCATATGAATTTTTTTACCTGCATTAAAATGTTACAGAGATCTCAAGTAAATAATATGACATACCTCAAGCTTTTAGAAAAACAAGAACAAACCAAATTAGAACATGAAAAGCATTAATAAAATAAGGGCTGAAATTAATGAAATTCATACTAAAAAATACAAATGATCAATGAAACAAAGAGTTGGTTCATTGGAAATATAAACAAGATTGACAAATACATAGCAAAAGTACCAATCAAGAGAGAAAAGACTCAATAAAATTAGAGGTGAAAAAGAAGATATTACAACAAATACAATTGATACCAAAAGAATCATTAGGAAGTATTTTAAATTTTAGTTTCTAATAATTGAAAAATCTTAAAAAAGGGGCAAATTTGTAGACATGTAAGATCTACCAAAACTGACTGAACAAAGAAGAATATAAACAACTTAAACAAGTAATGAAATTGAAACAGTAATAATAGTCTCCCAACAAAGAAAAGTCCAGAACTAAAGGATTCACTGTTGAATTTTACCAGACCTTTAAAGAATTACCAAAAATGTTCCTCAAACTATTTCATAAAATAGAGAAGTAAAGAATGCCTACAAACTCATTCTATAAAGCTAGTATTACCCAATACCAAAACCAGATAATGACTCATTAAAAAAAGAAATCTTGCTGGGCACCAGTAGCTAACACCTGTAATCCTTGCTACTCAGGAGGCAGAGATCAGGAGGATTGCGGCTCAAAGCCAGTCCAAGCAAATAGTTCAAGAGACCCTATCTGGAAAACACCTAACACAAAAAGGGCTGTGGAGTGACTCAAGGTGTAGACCCTGAATTCAAGCACTGGTACCACCAAAAGAAAAATAAAAGAAAGAAGGAAGGAAGAAAGAGAGAGGAAGGAAGGAAGGAAGGAAGGAAGGAAGGAAGGAAGGAAGGAAGGAAGGAAGGAAGGGAGGAAGGAAGGAAGGAAGGAAGGAAGAAAAGAAGGGAGGGAGGGAGAGAGGGAGGGAGGGAGGGAGGGAGGGAAGGAAGGAAGGAAAAAAAGACAAATGAAAAACTAAGGACCAGTTTCCTTGATAAACATAGATGCAAAATTTTTCAGTAAAATACCTGAAAACCAAATTCAACAATACATTAAAATAGATCATACACCGTGATCAAGTTATAAATAATGCCTCCAGCAACAGCAGGCTGACAGCAGTAGGCAGGCAAGCCACAGCCACAGATACCATTCACAGAACTGTGTCTAGGCTCTTTTTTTTTTTTTCTCTTTCCCTACCTTTGATGAGAAAACAACCGAACTACACCTGCATGCTGAAAAACTTACTGATACTGTATTGCATTTGAATTTGGGACACTTTGTGGGGTTTTTTTTGTGTGTGTGCAGTTTTGTTCTACTTTATGCATCCCCTTTGATGAGACAACTACAAAACAACATCTGAGGCACCATCTCCAGGATTGGAGACTGAGACGGACACCAAAATTATTAAGACTGAAACTTCATTGCATTTGAACTTGGAAGGTTTTTTTATCTATTTTTCATTTTGTTTTATTTTATTAATATATACATATTACTTTCATTTACTTATTTTTTATTTTTATTATCTTTATTCTTTTTATTTTTTATTTTCAATCCTCTCTCTGTCTCTCTAATGCCTGTTCAGCTTACTGTCGATTAGTACACTAACGCTCCCTGTTTATACCTTTGAAACTTTCTTGTTTGATTCCTTGTTTTGTTTCCCCCTACTTGTCTGTTTATTTGTTTTTCCCTTTTCTTTAACTTCTTGCTTTCCATCTCCTCTCACCCTTCCATTCTAAATATTACCATTGTTATTATTACAAGCTAGAAAATACTTAATTACACACAGTAACAACACCAAGGATGATGACGGGAAGACAGAAAAAACAGGGAAACCAGTTTCCCCACAGCAAAAAATTAGTACAGGAACCAGAGGGGAATGAAGAAAACAGAAACTCAGATCCAGACTCCAACAAAATGAAGATAAACTATGCCAAAGGACCCAACCCAATGAAGCCCACAAGAATAATTTAAAAGAAGACATACTAAAGGTACTCAATGAGAATTTTATAGAGATGATACTGGATATGGTCAACTAAAATGTACAGGAGACACTCAAGAAATTCCAAGACAACAAAAATAGAGAATTTGAAAAAGCAAAAGAAGAAATAAAGGAAACCATAGAAGCACTGTATAAACACCAATGTGAAACAGAGAACATGATGAATAAACAAATAAATGAACTCAGGACAAAAATAGACAACATTAAAGAGGAAAACCACCAAGGATATGGAAAGCCTCAGAAAAAAAGAACGAAACAGAACTGCAAAACAAAACAGAAGGCCAATCCAGCAGAATAGAACAAACAGAAGACAGAATCTCAGAACTTGAAGATGAAATGGTAATTAAAGGAAAAACAGAAGAACTATTAATTAAACAACTCCAGATCTGTGAAAAGAAAACACAAGAACTCACTGACTCCATCAAAAGACCAAACTTGAGAATCATGGGCATTGAAGAAGGAGAAGAGGTGCAAGGGAAGGGAATGCATAATATATTCAGCAAAATAATAATGGAAAACTTCCCAAATCTGGAGAAAGATATTCCCATACAGATGCAAGAGGCCTCCAGAACACCAAACAGACCAGATCAAAATAGAACTACCCCATGACATATCATCATTAAAACAACAAGTTCAGAAACTAGGGAAAGAATATTGAAGGCTGTAAGAGAGAAAAAACAACATACAAAGGTAAACCCATCAGAATTACAGCAGACTTCTCAACAGAAACATTAAAAGCAAGAAGAGCATGGGGTGAGATCTTCCAGGCACTGAAAGAAAATAACTTCAACCCCAAGATACTCTACCCAGCAAAACTATCATTTAAAATAGATGGAACAATAAAAGTGTTCCATGATAAGCAGAAACTAAAACAATATGTGATCACAAAGCCACCACTACAAAAGATTCTTCAAGGGATTCTCCACACAGAAAGAGAAACCCAACTTAACCATGAAAAGGCAGGCAGCAACAAACCACAGGAAAAGAAAAAGCAAGAAAGTAGAGAGTAACCTCAACTTAGGTACACACAATCAAACCTTCAAACAACTAAGACAACTAAATGACAGGAATCACCACATACCTATCAGTACTAACACTTAATGTGAATGGACTTAATTCACCCATCAAAAGGCACCATTTGACAAAATGGATTAAAAAAGGAAGATCCAACAATTTGTTGCTTACAGGAGACCCATCTCACTGACAGAAATAAGCATAAGCTTAGGATGAAAGGCTGGAAGAAGATTTACCAAGCCAATGGCAAGTACCAATACTTATCTCTGACAAAGTAGACTTCAAACCTACATTGATCAAACGAGATAAAGAAGGACATTGCATACTAATAAAAGGGGAAATAGAACAAAAGGAAATAATAACCATCAACCTTTATGCACCCAATGTCAATGCACCCAATTTCATCAAACATACCCTGAAAGACCTAAAAGCATATATTAATGCCAACACAGTGGTTGTGGGAGACTTTAACACCCCATTATCATCAATAGATAGGTCATCCAAACAAAAAATCAATAAAGAAATCCAAGATCTAAAATATGCAATAGATCAAATGGACCTACTTGATGTCTACAGAACATTTCATCCAACTTCTACACAATATACATTCTTCTCAGCAGCCCATGGAACCTTCTCCAAAATAGATCCTATCCTAGGGCACAAAGCAAGCCTCAGCAAATATAAGAAAATAGAAATTATACCATGCATACTATCTGATCACAATGCAGTAAAAGTAGAACTCAACAACAAAAGTAAAGACAAAAAACATGCAAACAGCTGGAAACTAAATAACTCATTACTTAATGAACAATGGATCATCGATGCAATAAAAGAGGAAATTAAAAAGTTCCTGGAAGTCAATGAAAATGAAAACACAACCTACCGGAACCTATGGGACACAGCAAAGGCAGTCCTGAGAGGAAAGTTTATAGCCATGAGTGCATATATTAAAAAGACTGAAAGATCCCAAATCAATGACCTAATGATACATCTCAAACTCCTAGAAAAACAAGAACAAGCAAATCCCAAAACAAATAGAAGTACAGAAATAATAAAAATAAGAGCTGAAATCAACAAAATAGAAACCAAAAAAACCATACAAAGAATTAATGAACCAAAAAGTTGGTTCTTTGAAAAAAAAACAAGATCGATAGACCCCTGGCAAGCCTGACTAAAATGAGGAGAGAAAAAACCCAAATTAGTAGAATCAGGAATGCAAAAGGGGAGATAACAACAAACACCATGGAAGTCCAGGAAATCATCAGAGACTAGTTCAAGAACCTATATTCAAATAAATTTGAAAATATTAAAGAAAAGGGGAATAGGTACTAGAGAAAAGGTTAGATCAAAAAGAATTAACCTAGAAGGTAACACCCATGCACAGGAAATCAATGTGAGTCAATGCCCTGTATAGCTATCCTTATCTCAACCAGCAAAAACCCTTGTTTTTTTATACTCTCTCTACAACAAAATTAGAAATAAGGGCAAAATAGTTTCTGCTGAGTATTGGGGGGGGAGAGGGACGGGGCAGAGTGGGTGGTAAGGGAGGGGGTGGGGGCAGGGGGGAGAAATGAACCAAGCCTTGTATGCACATATGAATAATAAAAGAAAAATGAAAAAAAAATGTTTGCAACATATCCACCATCCCATGTGCTTTCCCTAATCACTCCCCCTTCCCACTAATACCAAACTGCCAGGTAGGTCATGTTCCACCTTCCTGTTCTTCAACTTTGTAAATGAGAAAAAAATGACATTTATGTTTGGAAAGGCAGCTACACAGGGAGTTTCCTTGTGACTTTCCACATATATATGTATTAAAACCTGAATTTGTTCATGTCCTCTGTTTTTCTTATTTTGACTTTAGCCACCTTCTTATGGTAGCTTCAACAAGCTTAGAACTTCTATACTCATTCTTTTTTGTTTTTGTTTTGGTGGCTTTGGGGTTTGAACTCAGGGCCTCACACTTCCTAGGCAGATGCTCTACCACTTGAGCCACTCTGCCACTTATACTCATTCTTTTACAGAGAGTACATCAACCATATTCACCTTTTGAACTTCCATCTTTGATCCTCCCTTCACCTGCACAAAGAAGAGTGAAGATGAAGAAATTTTAAACAAGGAATTTATCAAATGATTATAAGAATGATCAATGAAGTGAAAGAGGGCATGAATAAATGCACAAAAAAAAATAACATGACAAAACAAATAAAGACTGATTAAAAAAAAAAAGAAGAAATGGACAGATTTCTAGATACATATGATCTTCCAAAACTGAACCAAGAGAAAATTAATCACCTGAATAGATCTATAATACAAAATGAAATTGAAGCAGCAATCAAGAGTCTCCCCAAAAAGAAAAGTCCAGGACCTGATGGATTCTCTGCTGAATTCTATCAGACCTTTAAAGAAGAACTGATACCAACCCTCCTTAAACTGTTCCATGAAATAGAAAGGGAAGGAAAACTGCCACACACATTTTATGAAGCCAGTATTACACTTATCCCAAAACCAGGCAAAGACACCTCCAAAAAGGAGAACTATAGGCCAATCTCCTTAATGAACATTGATGCAAAAATCCTCAATAAAATAATGGCAAACCAAATTCAACAACACATCAAAAAGATTATTCACCACAACCAAGTAGGCTTTATCCCAGGAATGCAGGAGTGGTTCAACATAAGAAAATCAATAATAAAACACATTAACATAAGCAAAGACAAAAACCACTTGATCATCTCAACAGATGCAGAAAAAGCCTTTGATAATATCCAACACCATTTCATGATAAAAGCTGTAAGAAAACTAGGAATAGAAGGAAAGTACCTCAACATTATAAAAGCTATATATGACAAACCTACAGCCAGCATTATACTTAACGGAGAAAAACTGAAACCATTCCCTCTAAAATCAGGAACCAGACAAGGATGCCCACTATCTCCACTCCTATTCAACATAGTACTGGAATTCCTAGCCAGAGCAATTAGGCAAGAAGAAGGAATAAAAGGAATACAAATAGGTAAAGAAACTGTCAAAACATCCCTATTTGCAGATGACATGATCCTATACCTTAAAGACCCAAAAAACTCTACTCAGAAGCTTCTAGACATCATCAATAGCTATAGCAAGGTAGCAGGATATAAAATCAACATAGAAAAATCATTAGCATTTCTATACACTAACAATGAGCAAACTGAAAAAGAATGTATGAGAACAATTCCACTTACAATAGCTCCAAAAAAAATCAAACATGTAGGTGTAAACCTAACAAAAGATGTGAAAGACCTCTACAAGGAAAACTATAAACTTCTGAAGAAAGAGATCGAGTAAGACTATAGAAAATAGAGAGATCTCCCATGCTTATGGATTGGTAGAATCAACATAGTAAAAATGTCTATACTCCCAAAAGTAATCTACATGTTTAATGCAATTCCCATCAAAATTCCAATGACATTCATTAAAAAAATTGAAAAATCTACCATGAAATTTATATGGAAACACAAGAGGCCACGAATAGCCAAGGCAATATTCAGTCAAAAGAACAATGCTGGAGGTATCACGATACCTGACTTCAAACTATATTACAAAGCAATAACAATAAAAACAGCATGGTACTGGCACAAAAACAGACATGAAGACCAGTGGAACAGAATAGAGGACCCAGATATGAAGCCAAACAACTATAACCAACTTGTCTTTGACAAAGGAGCTAAAAATATACGATGGAGAAATAGCAGCCTCTTCAACAAAAACTGCTGGGAAAACTGGTTAGTAGTATGCAAAAAACTAAAATTAGATCCATGTATATCTCCCTACACCAATATTAACTCAAAATGAATCAAGGATCTTAATATCAAACTCTAAAGTTGATACAGGAAAGAGTAGGAACTACTCTGGAGTTAGTAGGTATAGGTAAAAACTTTCTCAATGAAACCCCAGCAGCACAGCAACTAAGAGATAGCATAGATAAATGGGACCTCATAAAACTAAAAAGCTTCTGTTCATCAAAAGAAATGGTCTCTAAACTGAAGAGAACACCCACAGAGTGGGAGAAAATATTTGCCAGCTACACACCAGACAAAGGACTGATAACCAGAATATATAGGGAACTTAAAAAACTAAAATCTCCCCAAACTAATGAACCAATAAAGAAATGGGCAAGTGAACTAAACAGAACTTTCTCAAAAGAAGAAATTCAAATGGCAAAAAAACACATGAAAAAATGCTCACTCTCTTTAGCAATAAAGGAAATGCAAATTAAAACCACACTAAGATTCCACCTCACCCCTATTAGAATAGCCATCATCAGCAAAACCACCACCAACAGGTGTTGGCGAGGATGTGGGGAAAAAGGAACCCTCATACACTGTTGGTGGGAATGTAAACTAGTACAACCACTCTGGAAAAAAATTTGGAGGCTACTTAAAAAGCTAAACATTGATCTACCACAATACCACTCTTGGGGATATACCCAAAAGACTGTGACACAGGTTACTCCATACCCTGCATACCCATGTTTATTGCGGCACTATTCACAATAGCCAAGTTATGGAAACAGCCAAGATGCCCCAGCACTGATGAATGGATTAAGAAAATGTGGTATCTATACACAATGGAATTTTATGCAGCCATGAAGAAGAATGAAATGTTATCATTCGCTGGTAAATGAATGGAATTGGCGAACATCATTCTGAGTGAGGTTAGCCTGGCCCAAAAGACCAAAAATCGTATGTTCTCCCTCATATGTGGACATTAGATCAAGGGCAAACACAGCAAGGAGTTTGGACTTTGAGCACATGATAAAAGCGAGAGCACACAGGGGTGGGGTGAAGATAGGTAAGACACCAAAAAATTAGCTAGCATTTGCTGCCCTTAACACAGAGCAACTAAAGCAGATACCTTAAAAGCAACTGAGGCCAATAGGAATAGGGGAACAGGAACTAGAGAAAAGGTTAAATCAAAAAGAATTAACCTAGAAGGTAACACACACACACAGGAAATTAATGTGAGTCAACTCCCTGTATAGCTATCCTTATCTCAACCAGCAAAAACACTTGTTCCTTCCTGTTATTGCTTATACTCTCTCTTCAACAAAATTAGAGATAAGGGCAAAATAGTTTCTGCTGGGTATTGAGGGGGTGGGGGGAGAGGGAGGGGTCAGAGTGGGTGGTAAGGGAGGGGGTGGGGGCAGGGGGGAGAAATGACCCAAGCCTTGTATGCACATATGAATAATAAAACTATAAAAAAAAAAGAAAATACCTAACACAAAAAGGTCTGTGGAGTGACTCAAGGTGTAGACCCTGAATTCAAGCACCGGTACCACAAAAAGAAAAATAAAAGAAGGAAGGAAGAAAGAGAGGGGAAGGAAGAAAGGAAGGAAGGAAGGAGGGAGGGAGGGAGGGAAGAAGGGAAGGAAGGAAAAAAAAAGACAAATGAAAAACTAAGGACCAGTTTCCTTGATGAACGTAGATGCAAAATTTTTCAGTAAAATACTTGAAAAGCAAATTCAACAATACATTAAAATAGATCATACACCATGATCAAGTTGTTTTCATTCTAAGGATGCAAGAAATCTTCAAGTATCCAAGCCACTAAGCCACTAAATGTGATACAGCAGATAAACAGAATCAAGATCAAAAACCACAGGACCATCACAATACATGCAGAAAAAAATCCTTTGACAAAATTGAATATCCTTTCACGATTAATGCTCTGAAGAAACTAGGAATAAAGGTATCAGAACTCAACATACTAAGGTTATATATGACAAACCTACATCCAACATATACTGAATGAGGAAAATTGAAAACATTTTCTCCAAAATCAGGAATGAGACAAGGGTTTTCACTCCCTCCCCCTTTATTCAGTAGTCCTTGAGTTCTTAACCGAGCAATAGTGCAAGAGAAAAGGATACAAATAGGAAAGAAAAAATCAAATTATCCCTATTTGCAGATGATATGACCCTACACTTAGAGTCAAAAAGACTCTACTAGAAAACTTTAAGTTCCAATAAACACTTTCAGCAAAGTAGCTGAATAAAAAAACTACATACAAAAACAGTGGCTTTTTTATATGTCAAAAAACAAATATGCTGAGAATGAAATCAGGAAAAAAATCCCCTTAACAATACCTCAAAAACAAATAAAATACCTAAAGATAAACATAACCAGCCTTGTAAAAAGGTTCTTTAATGGAAAAATTATAAAATGCTGTGAAAAAAGAAATTTAAAACACTAGAATATAAAAATACCTTCCAAATTTGTAGATTGGCAGAATTAACATTTTGAAAATGGCTGTAACTGAAAGTGATCTACAGATTTGATTCAATCTTATCAAAATTCCAGTGACATTCTTCACTGAAATAGAAAAAATATCCTGAAATTCATATTGAAGCACAAAAGACTCCAAATAGCCAAAGTCATCCTGAGCAAAAAGAACATTGCTAAAGGTATCACAACACTTGATTTCAACTTATACTACAGAACCATAGCAACAAAAACAGCACTGCATGAGCACAAAAACAGGAGTACACACCAACTGAACCTAAAATTAAGACCACACAGCTATAGCCATCTTTTTCTTGACAAAGACACCAAGTACATGTTGGAGAAACGACAGACTCTTCAACAAGGAAAACTACATATCCACATATAGGAGACAAAAACTAGATCCCTATCTCTTACCCTGCTCAAAAATAAACTCAAAATGGACCAAAAGCCTCAATATAAGGCTAAAAGCTTTGAAACTACCAGAAGAAAACATGAGGAAGATATTTGAAGATACAAACAAAAGCAACAACTTCCTGCATAACTTTCAAGAGCAAGAATTGACAGAACTGCATGAAATTAAAATGCTCTGGACATCAAAGGAAATAATTACCAAAATGAAGAGACAGCCTACAGAATAGTAGAAAATCCTTGCCAGTTATTCATGTGACAAGGGATAAATATCCACAATATGTAAACAGCTGCAAAAATTAAACACCAGAAGAGCAAATAATCCAATTAATAAGCAGGCCAATGAATTGAACAGATGGTTCTCTGTCTCTTGAGTAGCAGGATTATAGGCATGAGCCCCTGGCACCTGGCTAACAGACAGCTCTCAAAAGAAGTACCAATGGCCAATAAACACATGAAGAAGTGTTCAACACCCTTAGCAATAAATGAAATGCAAATCAAAATTAGAGATTCCATTTCACCCCAGTCAAAAGAACAATCATCAAAACAACTAACAATAACAAATGCTAGTAAAGATGCTGAGAAAAGGAACACTTATCTGCTGTTGGTTGGAATGTAAATTAGTCCAGCCACTATGGAAATCAGGAAGGAGGTTTGGCTAAAAACTACAAAGAGAATTACCATATGATCCTTCTATACCATTTCCAAAGGAATGCAAATCAACATACAATATAGATGCCAGCACACCCATGTTTATAACAGCACTATTCACAATAACCAAGTTATAGATTCAGCTTTGGTGCCCATCAACAGGTGAAGAAAATGTGACACACATATATATGTATACACACACACAATGGGGTATTATTCAGCCATAAAGAAGAATAAAATTATGTCATCTTCTGGAAAATGGATGGAACTGAAGATCATCATGTTACAAAAAATGATCTAGACTGAGGAAGACAAATATCACATGTCCTCCTATATGGAATCTAGACCTAGAAAAAAAAGAATGATATGCGTGTAAAGCAGGGACGGTTTAAGGATAAGAACCAGTGATGGGGGAGAGGGAGAAAGAAGAAGATAAGTCAAGAAGTGAAGATGATCAAAGTACTTCATATGCATGTATGAAAACAGAATAATGAAACCTGTTAAATTGTTTTAAAAGGTGGGAGAGGGCATAAGGAAGAGAAAGAGAAGGGGTGAATTTTATTCATTATATGTATGTATGGAAATATCACAATGAAACACCTTGTACAATTAATATGTGCCAATTAAAAAGCATAAAAAAGAAAGCAATGGAGCAATATAAAATAAACCTTTGAAAGGCATAAAGAGCCTAAGTAAAGAATTTTGAATCCAATCCAGAAATATATAGAAAGCATAGAGACATCTCAATGCATGCAGAATAAACATTAAATAATTTTAAAACATTTAATTAAAAAATTCCTAGTAAACTAAAAATAAAAAATAACTTGCTTAACCTACAATAAATAACATATCTTTCTTTAACATTGGTCTTTCAAATCAGAAACAAAATGAGGTTGTTGGCTATTACTGCTTCTAATCAGCATTGTTTTGGAGGTCTTGAATAAGAGTTTTGCAAGAAAAAATACAAAATTCCCATAGTTTACATGCATTTAAAAGGAAGAAACAATATTGGCCACATTTATAGGTGATGGTTGTTCATGTAGAAAATCCAAAAAATGCATGCAGAGATGTTTTTGATTAAAAGAAAACTAAATAAGATTGCTGTATACATAGTCAATTTTTAAAAAATAAATTCAATTAGCAATGTATTAGAAAACAAAATAAAACAATATATTCCATAATCAATACACATGTAAATAAATTATATTTATAACATCTAATATTACAAAATAATTCAGAATCAAACTAACAGAAGTCTGAGACTTCTGTTGGAAAAAATATAAATTTTAATTAGAGAAATTAAAGGAGAATTCTCCAAACATATGGTTCTAAAATAATAACCACTTTATTTCACTAATAATGAACTCTATGGATCAAGAATTTAGAAAAGGAACAGTGGGAAGTTATTCATGATAAAAACACCCTGAAGAAGTTAAAAGGTAATCCACAGAGTAGGAAAAGATATTTCCAATTTCTATTAACAAAAAAGGATTTGTATCAAAGATATATAAAGAACTTCTACAAATCATTAACAAAAACACTGGCAAAGGGAAAGATGCACAAAAGACTTGGAAAAGTCCTTCAAAAGGAGAAATTAAACCTCCAACAGAAGTTTGAAATGGCTTTCACCTAATTTAGTAATCAAGAAATACAAATTTAGGGCTGGTGAAGTGGCTCAAGCAGTAAGAGTGCCTACCTAGCAAGTATGAGAAACCCCAGTGCCACTAAAAAAGAAAAAAAGAAATACAAATTTAAAATACAATAAGATATTACTTCACATCTACCAAATTAGTAAAAATTTTTAAATCTTGCAATACCAAGGATTGGCAAGAATATGAGCAATGCTAACTAATAAACTGTTGGCAGAGGGTAAAATGTTATTAGCACTTTGAAAAATGGGATTACATAGGAATAGTGACTGTGCATATTCCTTATAAGCTAGGAATTCTCTTCATGGGTTTCCCTTGAGACATGCATGATGATCACAAAGTATCAGAGAAAAAAAGCAACTCAACAATGTTAGTATAATATAGTCATAAAATGGAATGTTATACAGCAATGAAAATTAACAAATTGTGCATCAATGATACAATGTTGAGTGGGGAAAAAAGACTTACTGGAGAATGTATACAATAGAGTTGCATCTGTTTAAAGGTCAAGAACAACATATTACTTAAGTATATACAAATGTATTACAAAGATAAAACAAAGAAAAGTCCTGGCATCATGGCTCACTTCTGCAATGAGGTGAGGGAGGTGTTGCTATGAGGGAGGTGTTGGCAGGAAGATTTCATCTGAAGCCAGTTCCAGGCAAAACTGCAAAACTCTATCTATTCTTTCCTTCCTTCCTTCCTTCCTTCCTTCCTTCCTTCCTTCCTTCCTTCCTTCCTTCCTTCCTTCCTTCCTTCCTTCCTTTCTCACTCCCTCCCTCCCTCCCTTCTTTCCTTCCTTCCTTCCTTTCTTTCTTGACAGAGTCTCACTTAACATTTTTCTCAATAGCTTTTATCTCCTGTAACAAGTTACCTTCCTTTGCT
The DNA here is from genome assembly GCF_047511655.1 of Castor canadensis. NCBI lineage: Eukaryota > Metazoa > Chordata > Mammalia > Rodentia > Castoridae > Castor > Castor canadensis. The sequence continues at coordinate 76,593,147 of NC_133386.1, read as the reverse complement.
GCTCTTTTTGTTCTTCCACAATGACAACTAAAATCTGACAACTCAAAATTTTGAAAATGATCCAACTTTTAAATTCAGTCCTAGATTTTCTTACTTACAGATATAGATCATTTATTTAAGTTACTGAGATGCAACCAACTCACAATTATACCCAGTAATGAAGACTGGGTAAGCAGGTGTATCTTAATTCCACTGATGATCAAGAAATCTCATTTGCCTTCCTCATTATCACATTTTTACCAGAGTTACCAGACATGATCTGAAAGGATTGTTTCAAGTTTCAGCCTCTTTTATTTATCTTCATCTTCTCATTCCTCTAGTGAGAGGTCTAATGGGTCTTCAGAGCCAGGCAATAGAGAAAGAAGATCCAAGAAGAAGAAAAATATACAATATGCTACCCAGATAGTCACCCCTGAGTCAGGAAAGTTGGATTTGTTTTCTCCTTGGATTTAAAATTAATTTAGAAGCTGCATGTTTTTACTCTGTGTGTTAGTGCTTGGGCTGAACAGATGTTCCACCACTGCCACTTTTGTTAACAATACATCTATCAATGTGTTCTTTGCTTTATCCTTCTCTCCTTTTTTTTTTCTTTTTCTTTTCTTCTTGTTTATCACCAGCTAGATCTCTGGTTTTCCAGGCCTTCTTTTCCTAAATTCTTTTTTTTTTTTTGGTGGTAGTGGGGCCTAATGTTTGCTAGGAAGGTACTCTACCACTTGAGCACCCCAGCTGTTTCTACTTTAGGAATTACTTTTATGCATTGGTCAGCCTGGACTGCCATCCTCCTATTTATACTTCCTGCTGTTGCTGGGATGACAGGCGTATACCACTGCGCCGAGCCAATGGTTGAGATGGGGTCTTGAGAACTTTTTGCATGGGCTGGCCTCATACTACCATCCTCCCCCGATCTTTGTCTCCTGAGAAGCTGAGATTATAGGTGTGAGTCACTGTGCCCTACTCCTGTATTCTTTAGTAAAATAGAAAACACATAAAGTCCACAGGAGCAAGTATGGGCTCCAGAGAATAGTAGAGAACCTTCAGCAATAAGGAACATCACCTAGCCCCAGTCTTTTCTACTTTCTATGAGAGGTGCCATCACTTTCTCTCTTCCTCCTGGTGCCAGAGAAGAAAACAAACTTCTACTGTGTACTAGCAAAGTACCAGGCTTTGCTGGGTATCCTACATCTATCTCTACTCAATCTTACCTTTAGCTAAATACAATATGGAGTTTTCATGAGTATTTTAAAGAAACTTCAAAAGGGTTTGTTTGATTCTGATACTAAATACCAGAGGCAGGATAGGGATTCAAGTTTTTGCTGTTTCTACCACAAAATATTACAGGGTACAAAATACATAGCATCTCTTGTGTGCTCTCTAACTTTCAATCTATAATTTGCTCAATGTGTCGTGTTTCCCATATTAAGTCCCATTTTAAAAGGAAATGTAAAAATTGAAGAACATCGAAATTTTAGTTAAAAAACTAAATAGAAAATGTGAGAGTTCTAATGAATACTGAAATTAATCAGTTTCATTCAAAATATTTCAGAGAAATATGAAGATAGGAAATGGGTATTTACGTCTAAGGATGGAAGCTTGTTGTATTATCTCTGTCCCCTCTAAAAATTCTACTAAAATGACAGAAAGGATGTTTTTAAATTATAAACCCATAGGACCAAGAGAATAGAGGAGAAGTTAGACTCAAAATTCTACATGCTAGAGAGCAAACAAATTTGTGCAATAGAGTTAACATCCCTAAGAAGTAAACAGCTAAATCCACAGAAGGAAAAACAAAAATAAACAAGATTTGTGCCACTGAAACCAAATGAGTCTTGGGAATTGGTAGCCCCCAAGCCTGGTGGAAATGGGGGTGAAGGTAAAACTAATAGAAGCAGTATTGACTGACAGTCTGTATGAGATTTCTAAATACCTCCTCCAGTAGCAAGAGCCGGTGACTGTTGTTCCTTACCATGGCAGAAAATGAGAATTTATCCTCCAGAGAATGTAATGGAAAAGAGCTCTTAGCTGAAAAACATCAGACCTAGATAAAGACGGGGAAAGCACATAGTTAAGTAAAAGTATTAGTAATAGCTTCTGTTCTCTGGCTCTCTATCCACATATGCCCCCAGACACCTGTACTATTTCCTCCTGTTAGATACTGTAATGTCCTTCTCTAGGGAATTTAAATAGCCCAGGAAAAAAGGCCTAAAGATACTGACATTGAATTTTGTCCCATTGAAATAACCCCACAAGTCACCCTGATCTTCAGCCCACAGTTGGCCTCAGCTCCATGTGCAGAGTTTACCCTTACTCTGTAGTATCCAATATACCCTTAAACATTAAAAAGTCATGACTCTCTGAACTTCTAATATGAAAACACAAAGGCCAAAAAAACAGTTTGAATTCACATGGAGAGCAGAGGATGTAGCTCAGTGGTAGAGAACTTGCCTAGCATGTGCAAGGCTCTGGGTTTGATTCCCAACACTGCACACACACACACACACACAAAAATCATATGGGGGCAAAAAAACAATGCACAAAAAGAAGATTTCATAAAAGCTATTTAAAATAAAGTATTTTTGAATAATACTCACAGAAAAACAATATATTGTACCCATAAAACAAAAATAGTAGTCCAGTCCAAATTAGAGCTAACAGTATTTGTAAGAATAAAGGGATCATGTGTGTATGTGTGTATGCATGCATGTGCACACAAACACATGCACACATTTCAGTGTGTTGTAAAGTGGATGTGGGTGAAAAGAGAGCAAAACCCTCATTTTTAATAACTGAAAATCAGTAGAAATGTCTTAAATTTGAAAATCAAATGAAAACACTATAGCTTGGTACACAGAAATACGATATACACACAAAAACAGTTATAAATCAGTTATATGCATCAGCAGGAACTGTAGACGTGGAAGAAGTGAGAATGTGGACTGGAGGTGTGGCTCTAGTGGTACAGTGCCTGCTTTGCAAGTACAAACTCCTGAGTTCCAATCCCAGTCCAACAAAAAAGGTGAGAATGACCATTAATAAAAGTAAAAAACAAATTAAGACAATAATAGGAATTTTTTTTGTTTTGGATTTGTTTGTTAACTTTATTCTATCAGAAAATTATAATACCAAAAGTGTAAGAGCAATCATTTGAGGTTTATATTAGTAAAACTGTGAGTACACGTCATACCTTTGGGGTTTTTTTGTTTTTTTTTTTTTTGGCTGAATAAAGATGACAAAAAGGAAACATTTCAGTTTATTATTTAGGACGGTGTGCTTTTTTTATTTACACACTTATTATATTTCCTAAAATCTCAGTTTGTCAAATTGTCTTTATTGGATACCACTTTGAGGTGTAATATGCTATGTTTTGTATCACTAAAATGTAGTTAAATTATGGCATTTTAAAAATCAAGGATTAAAAGTTAACCACCTCTGATTTGGGAATTAGTGCTACAGAAGGAAATACTCTCCACATGTTCACTTCCTGGCCACAATAGAGAATCAGTATGACTTCTAGGTAAAGTGTCATGGGCTTGTTTTTTATACCAAAAAACATTGGTATAAAAGGATCATGCTCTAAAAGGATGAACCTGTAAAGTGAGGTTCACATCCCCCATATACTTCTTACATGGATCACTGTTCTTTCTCCATTCTATATAATATGGTGAATCACAGCCTTCAGAGTAAATGGACCTGATGGGTGTTCTCCTGAAGTAGAAGAGGTCTTGAGCCTCAACTTGTTACTGTGTATAAGAAGACATCCCAGTGAGGCACAAGAGGATCTTCACCAAATGGCCCCAAAGTTTAGCCAACCATGGCAGTTGACATATGGAAGATAATGGATAAAATCACGTTGAGTGAGGGAATGTCAGATACAAGCTGTAAGAGGTAGGCCACTGCTGTACCTTAGATCTGGAATGCCCCCTGCCAAAGGCCCATGTGTTCAACAATTGGTCTACAGCTGGTGGAAACTGTAAAAAGTAAAATCTAGTTAGAGGTTTTAGGTCTTTGGGGACATGCCATCAAAAGAGATTATGAGATTACAGTCTCCTTCTCTCTCTTTTCACTTCCTGACCACCACAAAAAACAGTTTCCACTGTCCTGCACTCCCACCATGTTGTACTGCCTTGCACAGGTCCCAAAGCAGTGGAAAGAACCAATTATGGACCTCCAAAACTGTGAGACGAAATAAACCTTTCCTCTTTTTAAGTTGATATGTTAGTCAGCTTTCCATTTCTGTGACAAAATAGCTGAAAAAATCAACTTAAAAGAAGAAAAGACTTCTTTTTTTTTTTTTTTTTTTTTTTTTGGTGGTCCTGAGATTTGGACTCAGGGCTTTGTTTGCACTTGCAGGCGCTCCACCACTTGAGTTATGCCTCCAACCCCTTTTGTTCTGTTTACTTTGGAGACAGGATCTTGCTTTTTTGCCCAGGCCAGCCTGAACTGGGATCCTCCTATTTTAGGGCTTCCCACCATAGCTAAGATCACAGGAAAGATTTATTTTGACTCACAGGTTCATAAGTTTTAGTCCATGGTCTCTTGGCCATATTGCTTTTGGCCTGGAGCAAAACTGTGTCTCATAGCAGAAGTGCATGGTGAAAGAAACCTCTTCACCTCATAGCAGATGGGAAGCAAAAACAGAATGAGAACAGGAGACCAGGGTCCCAATAACTCCTTCAAAAGCACACCTCCCAATGAACTAACTTCCTTCTTCTCGGCCCAATCTCCTAAAGGCTCCACCATCTCCCAACAGAGCCAAAGTCTCTAGCATATGGGTTTTGTGGGATCAGTTGAGACCCAAACTGTTGATTATCTCAAATTTTTTATTACAGTGATGAAAAACTGACTAACACAGCCACCTTTTAGAGTCCTAAGAAAACAGACAATTCAAAGTTGATCTTGAAGAATCTATAACCACTGAAGAAGAAATCTGTCTCGTGGCATCAGGAGCAGCAGTTCAAGTAGATTTTTTGTTTCCTAAAGCTACAAAGGCCTAGGAAAATAAGTTCTCATTAAAAAAAAGTAGTTGGTAGATTAGGTGATAGAAGGACAAATCTATGAATCATATCATAGAAGCACTGTCTATGAAGAACAGGCCCTCATCCAGCACCAACCTGCTGACACCTTCACCTTGTACTTTCCAGCCTCTGGAGCTGTAGCAATAAATTTCTGTTGTTTGTAAAATATCTTTTGAAACTATTTTGTTTCAATTGCCTTAAAGAACTAAGACAGTAGGACTGAAAGCCCCCTAAGTGAAAAGCAAAGTTAATTGGATTGAACATTGACCAAAAAAGCACCATGAATAATAACTAGCATACCATGCCATGGGCATTCAAGGGCTAGGTGTGAAGGCAAAAGGAAATGTTCAATGAGCGTGGATACTGACTATGTTCCAGGTACTGTACATAGAGATTAAGATGTATTCGTGCATTTAATCATCACAGCAGTACCACACTGTAAGGATATTTTGTATGTTCCTAAGGACTATCATACTGCAAAATGCAGGACTCCCCATAGCTCACAATCCTGTGTGCTTATTGCAGAGGATTTAGGGATGTCCCTTTGACCCTAGGAAGGCCACCACTTGTGACCAAGAATAGTTCGTGGTATACTCTTCCATGGATAGCTCTTTTGAGGGAAAGCATTTCATTGTTCTCATTTTATAATAGAGAAACTAAGGCACAGAAAGAGTAAGTAATTTGCCCTAACTCACGCAGATAGTGAGTAATGGGGCTTGTATTCAAACCCAGGAAAGCCATCCCTGTTAGGCCTGTGTTTTAATATCCACACTTCACCCATGAACGAGAAAGTGAATGAATGAAACATCCTTAAAAGGCTCAACTTGCCTGTCACACATGCTATAGAAAGTTATTCCACTATCAGGATTGTGACTCATTTTCCTTGATGTTTGACTCATTCTGCACTTTCTAAATAAGACCTGTTTATAGCAGTAGAGTGCATTTTAAGCACACATGCTTCCAGCTTGTTGAAGGCTCCATTCCAATCCCCCCCTTCCACTACCCTAAGGATCTAGATGAGAAGGACATCATGCCAGAGAAAAAAAGCTAAAATATTAAGATGGTTCAACAAGTCACAAGAGTGTTCATTTAAGTTAGGAAGAATGCAATGGTACATTTCTTGTGTTCCTAAACCTCTTTTTGTTTGTAACCTGAGACAACATCTGTGTCCTCCATGTTGCACAGGTTGGTACATGACTTTTGTCCGACCATCATCAGAAAGGCACTCTTCTTATTATTGTAAACAATGAATCTTTTATGTGGAAAAAAAATGGTTTACTTTACACTGAAGAAAAGCTCCATATAATTAACCAAGGAAGATATTTTTTGAGCACCTGATATGTGCAATTTGTTCACATTTGATGTCAATGTTCCTTAACTGTAAGCCTTCAAGAGCTACCAATATAACCAGGAAGGCATTCCTACAGATATACCAAAAATAATGATAATGGCTAATATTTGCTAAAACATTTTTTAGACATTAAGCTTTATATGTGTTATCCCATTTAATTCCTACAACAATCCTGAAAATATAACTTATCCCTGTAAATAAAATCATTACAGTACTAAAGAATATGAAAATGAACCACAAAGAACTAAGTGACTTGCTCAATGTTACACAGCTAAGAAATGGCAGAGTTGGGATTCAAACCCAGGCAACAAAGGCTGAATCTAGAGACTAGCCTATAGTTTATACTTTATAGCCTCAAGGTAGTACTCAATGAGTATTTTGAGGAAAGAAAATGTAAAGTTGTTACCAAATAGTGAATTCCAGCTTAAATGGCTTTTTACCATTATTTTACTGTCAAAACAAGAGAGAAGTTAAACTAAGACTGAACAGGTAAAAGAAAGAACCTAAGGAGAGACCTGGGAAGCACTTTGGAAGAGAAAGTGCAATGTCTCAGAGCAGAAACAAAACTAGTAGGGTCAAGAAAATAAAAGAAGATCATGGTATTAAATGAAGATGAGAGGGTAGCAGACTAGGCAAGGGTTTGGAGATTCATCTCATTTTCCTTGCATTTGATAATCCAGTCAGCCCTCCATATCCATCAGTTTCACTCCTGTGGATTCAGCCAACTGTGTATGGAAAATGCTTTAAAAGCAAAACGTGCATGTAGTGAACATATACAGATTGTTCTTGTCATTATTCTCTGCACAATATAGTATAAGAACTATTTTCATAGCATTTATGTTGTATTAGGTGACATAAGTAATCTAGAGATGATTTAAAGTAATGAGGAAGGACATGTGTAGGTTATATACAAATACTGCAGCATTGTATATAGGGATTTGAGCACCCTTACATTTTGGAACCTCAGGAGTCCTGGAACCAATCCGTATGTATACTGAAGAACAAACACCAGGATTTATTTTTCATTTTAATCCCAAACTATCTAAATGGGACACTGAATTTTCAATGTGTTGATTTAAGGAGACACTTATTGGTAAACCATAATCAAGGGGCATTAGGAGAAAGCAGACATAATGAAAATTTCTTATTTAACAAACAGAACTTTGAATTCTGAAGCAGAAGTCATAATTCAATTTATTTTGATTTTTAAAGTGCAAGACATTCATCAACATTGAAAACAAAAGCTTCCCCATACCACACCCATTCACCCTGTGTCCCCACAGCTCAAACATTTTACACTCACTGCAAAAGAAAACCTCATTTCTAAAATGACCACTCATCCTCACCATCAGTGGTCACTAAACTGAGTGTGACTCAACTAACGCAGGTTTTAACAATGTCTTCAAACATCCATGCTGTTTGAGCTCTAATCCCTTGGATTAGACACTCAGCTCCATGCTTTCTAAAGAATCCAGGATGAATGGAGCAGTATGGGGGTGCCAGTCCCCACTAAAACATAAAACCCTCAGCCTCTCCATCTGACTGCTCCTTTCAGTTATTGTTCCTTCTCCAGAAACAGCACTTGGAAAACTTAGAGTCTATCCTTTTGTACTGCACAGTTCCCTGCCCCCCACCGCCCCTTCAGTAAATCTACCTCAGATTAATTGGCACTAATGCAACCATTCACAGCTGTATACAAGATGTTGGGGAGTGCAACAGAGAGGAGTGATTATGGTTTCCTGCACACTGTCATTGCGTTGTAGGAACAGATTCGCCTCCTTCAGAAATGGCATGATAATGGAATGTAATAGCAGAGCCTCTTGGCAATCAATGCCATGGTAGAAATAGGAGCACATCTCAGTGACAATAACAAAGATGAAATGTGAAACAACAAAGCCCTCTCTCTCTTGGCTAGGACTCTCCAGAGTGCCTCATTACTTTAACCTTTCCACCTTCACTGGATACACAATTAGAAACATACATTTCCATGGGCACTAAATCCACTCACTTGTTCACTCTACCCTCATTAGAACACTCAATGGGGCCCAATTAGCTGAATGGTCAAAAACAGATGTTTGTGACTTAAGAAAACATTCTTGGAAACAAAAGAAAATGGAGAAAATCTTGCAATACCCATCCAATTAATGACCTGAAATCTATAGAATTTACATTTTGACATGAGCCTAAACTTTTGACAGACAAAAAACTTACATTCAAAACACAGTTCTTCTATAGCAGAAATCATTATTTAATTCAGGTTCCAGAATGAAATCTAGTCAACCTTCTGAAACTGAGAAATTTTGCAGATTGTCTACATTCCGTTCTTTCAGCAACACTGAGTCCACTTTCCTGCATGGTCTTATGGCTGGAGGTAAGTAGTGTGTGCCCCTGGTCAGGGAATATTTGCTCCATGTTCCACCTTCCCTGTCATTACAGGCCCCCTCTTGAATCTGATCCACTTCTTTTATTAACATTGGGTGTTTTACACCCATTGGGATGGACTCAGACCTCTATAACTTATCAACTAGTTAACTTCTCTGTTCCTCTGTTTGGTTTTCTTATTTAAATTAAAAATGGAGTTATAATATTCTGTGAATTAAATAAATAGAAATTTTAAATTGCTAAGAATTATGCCTTTACTGGGCAGTAGCTAAAGATATTAAATGTCCTATTAGGGTTTGAGAGATTCAGGCACAGCCAATTATGTCCATCCCAAAAGGTTGAGGCAAGCACCATTGAAAAACACCAAATGATTCATTATTACTCCTAATCAAATAGAGCATTAGCAGAATATTTGACCCCATCCCCAAACACTACTGTCAGAAAACAGTTGGGTTGAATTATCATTTAAGAAGGAATATCTGTGGTGTCAACTGCAGTGCCGACTGCAGAGACCCTGCTAGAGCTTCACTCTTTTGCTCTTCTTTGGCATTTCTGGGATAAGCCACATGATTCCAAAGTTTCTCACAGGTACACCAACTCCCTCCTTACATGGAGATATTACCACACCCTGGGATATACTAGCTTTTGCTCTGGGTGTCAGGAATATGCCTTAGTGAGGCAGAGAGATGAGGTTCATGTTTTTATTAAGTATCCATTCTAGAAGGGGGGCAAACTATAAACTAGCAAATAAATAATGAAAAATATCATTTCAGGTGATGAGAAAAGGCAGGACTATAATGAAAGAGGATACTATGATGGGATGCAGTGAGCCAGGGTTCCCTGAATAGAACAGTCACAGTTGGAAATAGCCTCCATACCTGAGAAGGCACCAAGGAGCTGACTCCTGGCTAATAAGAAGAAACTCACCAAAAGAAGATAGGATGTGATGGGTGAGCATCTCAGGCAGAGAATACGACAGAAGCAAAGCTTAGGGTGGGATGAAGTAGGAATGTTTCAGGAAGAGAAACAAACCAGTGTGACTGAGCAGGAGGGAAAAAGTATTAGACAGAGTAGGGAGGTGTAATGTTGGGATTGGTTCAAGAAGGGCATTTTAGGTCACAGAGAAATGCCTCCATTTTATTCAAGGGAAGCCACTGAGGAGTTTTAAGTGGTGAAATGACAGAATCAAATGTAAATTTTTAAAAGAGCATCCTGGGTGAGGTGTGGAGAATGGATTGTAGGGGATGAGAGTAGAAGTAGGAATGCCATAAAAAAGATCGTTGGACAAAAATGAGGATTTACTGGCTCCTAAAATCTCTTTCACCCCAAAGTTTTATCTTTGTTCCTATGGCTCATAAGAGGCAATTAATATAAGACAGAGCTCAGAAATGGTTTCTTGGTATAAAACGAACACAAGGATCCTAGAATTTTATGTCCTTACACCCTGCACTCTTCTCAGAGTTCTATGGCAAGGAACCCATAATGGTACTAGTGTACTTGTTGTATTGGTTGGAAACCAAAACTCTATATCTGATATTTTAACCACAAATATTTCTAATTGCTTAGATTGGATACAAAATGTAGGGGGATTGATTTTTTTCCTCTATTGTTTGTGTTAGGCAATTTGATTTTTTTCAACATTTCCCCTTAACTGTAACTTTGGGCAAGAAATACATTTTATAATGCACACAGTTCCCCTCCCCCAGGAGCAGACAAACCACATTACCAAGAAATGGCATCTGGCAATCATTATTGCACTTGGTTCACAGCTGCTCATAGAAGAGTTAAAAGGGCTGTGAGGCAGAACATGGAAATCAATTTTTAACTCTTATTTTAATTATTGGTTGCTTTAGTTTAATTCTTGGTTACTTTTCATAAACATCTTGCATTAGGTAGGCAGCAAGTCTTTCCCTGATTAAAGAGCCTAAATTTTAAAATTTATGATCCTATCCAAATGATTGACTTCCATTACAAACAGAGAGAGGCTTCCTCAGGATACCTGCCTAAGCATGAACTTCTTTTCACGTGGATATTTGGTTATTCTGGAGGGAGTCATTCAAAGCCCTCTACCATGGCTCCAGGAGCTCTTATCATCATAACAAAGTGGTCTTTCTCAGGGACCAGTTGCCTCCTGCAGAGGGCAAGGTAAATGATGTTAGCTAAACAGCTAAGGTGTCAGTAAGGCATCTAAAGATATTCCTTTAATGTTGACATTTGCCTAGGAAAAAAAATAAGACTAAATAAATGTTGGCAATTGAAAAATCAAATTAGAGTTATACATAGAGCACAAAGAGAGAGTAAAATCTTGGAAGTGAATAAAAGGAAAGGAGGAACTACTTCTCTGTCCTCACATCCATCATTACACACCTGTTCCCCACTTCTCAGCTTCCCTTTGTAGCTACAGGTAACCTTGTGGTCCAGTTTTGGCCAAGGGGACATATGATGTTTTTTACCTTCCTCATAAAAGTAACAGATGCAGCCAGCATCACCACCACCTTCCCTGTTGGGCCTTCTTTCCTGCTTCCTGCTTTCGATATGAAGAAAGAAGTAGCTATAGCATGGATCCTGCAACTGTGAGGGAAACAAAGCAAGCCAACAGAGAAACCAACCTAAAATCCTGACACTGTGAAGCAGCTAAATAAGGATCAACAATTGCTGACCAGCATACTTGTTATGTAAGAAAACAAAGTCCTATTTGATTTGATCCACTTTAGATGGTTTTTCTTACCTAGTACACCTAGATTCCATCACAGACAAAGACCATCATCAGCCATGGATATGAGAAAGATCAAGAGCCCCTTCCTCCACAGACCCCAATCTGACATTTCCATAGAACATACTTCCATGAAAATAATCTAACTTGTAAGTTAAAGTTTGCTCTCTTGGCACTAAGTACTGATATTTGCTGTGACAAAGCTTGATTAAACATTGCACTGGACAGGGTTGAGTGAGGAAAATAGAGTCCATTTCAGATAGTTTGTAGGAAGATTTTATGCCAGTACATAGTTACAAAGGCACTGGGAGAGCTGAAAAGCCTAACAGCATATGGTGACAGAACCTGGACAGTACCACAGCAAGAAGTCACAGCCACACCAAAGGCTGGAGGGACCAGAGAAAGGGAATGGAGGCTGTCCAGACGGAGCTGGGACCATTAGGCTTTTCACAATAGGGAACAAAGCAGAAAGGATGGAGAATGGGTTTGAAAGCAACCAGCTAATGCCTAGTACAGACATTTGCCGCTGTCAATAGTGAGGTATGCATAATAATACATCAATGACTTTTTTTTTAACTCTCTCATGTCTGTGGCCCCCACACATTCTCTGTTGAGCTTTACGATGATCATAGAGTGCTCATCACACAAAGTGCCAGATGTGGGGGTTTCTCTGAGAGAAAAACATGCATTTTTTTCTTAATATTTTTTGTACAAAATCATGAGGAAGTTTCACTCTAAGCAGTTACAGGATTGAATTGTGGAACAAAGACAAAGAAGAGCAAATGACCTAGAAGCATAATTGCCATCCTAATGGCCCCTTTGATTATACTGAAATCATCAGGAAAGAATTCCCCCTCGGCCTGACTCCATGCTAAGCTCCTCTCTGAACAGAGACACCTGATCCTCATGCTTTCTACTCTAGTGGAGTAGAAAGACAAGAGCAAGGCTCTGCAAGAGTGGAGGGAGAGAGAAAATCAACATCACAGTCCCCAGAAAACTTAGAATCAATCATGAATTTGCAGAATTAAAAAAAGATCTTCATAAAGTAAGATTATGTTGGTAAATACTTTGAAAGTCATGGAGGAGTATAGAAGGAATACAGGTTGAGTATTTCTTATCCAAAACCAGAAGTACATTGGATTTCAGATTTTGGAATATTCGCATATATATAACAAGATCCCTTGGTGATAAGATTCAAGCCTAAGCATAAAGTTCATTTATGTTTCCTATATACCTATACAAATATCCTGGAGGTAATTTTACACAGTATTTTAGTGTGCCTGTGTTTTGACTGCAGTGCATTACATTAGGTCAGGTATGGAATTTTCCACTGTGAAATAGTAGCACTCAAAAAGTTTCATATTTGGGAGCATTTCAAATTTTAGATTTTCACATTGGGGTTGCTCAACCTCTATACATTCATATATATATACATACTATTTAATTCTGACTTTATATAAACTTCTCTAAGAAATGGACTTTTGACCTCAGTTTGAATCTTTACAGTTACAGAACTTTCAGTGCATCATGTTTTAGCATGTGCTGGAAACACATCATTCCAATCATTAAAGAGCCCAGTCTTCCTCACTTTTTTTCTACCCTGTGGTGCTGCTCTTGCCCTCCTTCCTCCACTTACCTCATTCAAGTTCCATGCTCCTCTGCTTCAACTACAGAGCTGTTCCTCATCAATGCACGCTATCTTCAACCATGTACGTCACCTTGAACTTTCTTATCAACAACACTCTGGCTAAAATCTTGCATCCAGTACTGACTTGACTATGTGGTTTTTGGGCAGCCAGAGCACAGTGCAGTGGGGCTCATTTCTCTTCCAGACACCTCTGTCTGTAGAACTTCAGGTATTGTTTACTGTTTTATCATGGGTGTTTTCCACAAGGTCTGGTATGGCCTTTTCAGGGACTTAACAGAGCACTAGTGAATAAACAACGTTCAGCATATGATACCCATACTGTCCTAGACTACTATTATTTTTAACTGCTCTTAAAATGCCATCATCCCACAGTGGCATTATGGTTTTGTCACATGAATCTTTGACTTTGTTACAATTTTAGCACATGGCTTGGGCCCTATTTTTTCTTGCTTGTCATTTGAATATTTATTGGGGCTGCTTCTAGTTCTACTCCCTTCACAGACTACTAAGATTTCACATCTGGGGGAAACACAGCGAGGGTACTGCACAGTCCATGCCTAGATGACAATGATTGACCCATTGATCTACCCACTGTGGGCAAGTTCTTCAAGCAACAATCAATCCACCCACACAAACTATTCTCATATCCCTTCATGTATAATATGTACATTGTACATGAGGCTATCCCCAAGAAACTCTGTATCTCTGAAAATTTATATATATATATATATGTGGATTTCTGTATATGAAACACAAGGGTGACTTAGGAGACAAAGTCTATTCAAAACAGGACTAATATATTTTATTTATTATTAAAATAAACCTAACAAGACAGGAATCTTTACTTGCAGATTTTAAAATAATCATCTATGTTGAAAAAAATTTCCTAATTTGTTTTCCCTGCTAACAAAACTTTTTTCTGAAGCATAGACTGCAAAATGTAGTTTTTAGTTTGAAAGTGCAAGGTGGATTTCACTAATTGGTAGCTATTTGGCCACACTGATAGCAGAATTTATAGGAGAAAATATGCAGGTACAAAATATGTCTGAAGTTGGCATGGAGGCTGGGTTTCCTGTTTGTCCCTAAGCTCTTCAAGGCCAGATAACAAGAGAAATAATTATACCCCAATTCCCTGGATATCATATGATTTCCATATGAAGAAGAAATGGGAAGAAATCTTTACTTAATTATATAAAATTTTGCTTTATCATGCTTTAACTTGTTTTCCTTCAATGAAGGAAGAATTAAACTGTGTCCTCATGTAATAATAATCCTTACCTCTCATTTCTCAGAAGAAATCACAGGATCATGGGCCTCTTTGAGTTCAAAAGTTGTCATTTTCCTAGCTCTTAAAATCAAGGAAAGGAAGACAACAGCAAAGGATATTTATGTTCTCAGTCTTCTCTGATGGGTTCTCACTGAACTAAGAATAGTTTTTTAAATGCTACAAAAATTATTCTTATGGATAATTTTATTCTCCCATTATCCAAACTTAGCATAAGAGGAAAATACAAACAACAGCTATATTCTAACAAGCTCTTCCTATGATGTTTCATTTAATATTCACAAAACCCAATGAGGTAGTACCATTACTATCCTTATTGCATAAGTGAAGAAGCTGAAGTTTAGAGAAGCTAAGTAACTTGCCAGGGATACATGATTAATAAGTGATATAACCCATGCAATATAATCCCCAAGGCCTGATTGTGTAACCTTGTTTCCTGCAGACCTGACTCAGATGCAAGGCATGTCCAAGAACCCAATAAAATAACTTGTTAATAGATAGAGAAGAGATTACAAGTGTGAGGAAGGATAGATGAAAGCCATTGTTATACTTTTGACAGATAGAATAACAAACATTTTCTTGAGGCTTTATAAATTCTTATGAAACTAGGGCCTACTTTTCATACTCTAAAGGAGATGTTATTATTGGAAAATTTTGCTCACCATTTGATGCTAAGGCATAGGTGTCATTGATAAAATTTGCCCTAAAATTTTGAGTCCAAAGTTGAGTTTGATGTTGAAAGTCTGTCATTAAGGGCTCAGCTATCTTGCTGTTTCTGTCTTTGGATTTACTCCACAGTAAGGAGTTGCATTTTGTTTCCAAGAAGGTCCTGTCTGCATTCTGAAGAGAATTCATTCTGAGTTCACAGACTGCACCTGCGAATATAAAATCCAGTTACTCGAAGTCCTGGAATGTTTTTTAGCCTATTTCCTATAAGAATTTATCAGCAACACATCTAACATATGCCAAACACACATGTATGTAGCTCCTGTACCTGCAGTTGCCTCCCACTATACTTCAGTATACCTCACATTTGCCTCATGTCACTGACAGGAATGTCACTCCCAACTTTAATGTGGAATGCTGTCAGACATGACCACATGACTTGTTGATGAGCTCATGTGTTGCTCTCTGGCCCAGATCAGCACTTTCTCCATACATCTTGTATAAGCCACACTTTCATTTGGGCTTTGGCAGAGAAGAATAATTAAGGTTTGGATAAGGCAAGAAGGCCTTGCCAACTTAGTTACTCTTGAGAGTAGAGATTACCCAAGCTGTTAGCACAGCCCAGAGGAGCAAGAGGTGTTGATACAGCAACACCCAAGGATGCAGCAGATGCCTGGCCAGTGACTTTTATTCTTTTTTGACTACGGGCTACAGTAAGAAATATTATGCAATACAATATCACAGTGCATGCATATTAATATATATCGTATCTGTGTGTATATAAACACACACACAAAGGCTAAAAATATCTACCCCCAGACCACATGGCTAGTATAGGGAAGAATGTATTTACCTGAGACTCATTGCCCATGTTCCTACTGCCATGCCTTATAGCAGCTTCTCTCACGTTCTCTTAACCTCCATCCAAAGCCAAACCTTATGTCTTCTCTCCTGTCCACCAGGTCATTGTGAGGGGAAGTAGACTTCTTCAGGGCTGAGTTCCTGGAATTCCTGAGGTCTTAAATGGCAATCTTCTTTATCTAGCAACATTTCCAGAAGTACACTCACTCACTCTCTCCTCAACTCAAATGCAAGTCTAGTAACTGTACATGTTTATATACGACAGAATGTGTTGGCTTTTAACAACACCAAGGAATCTGACAAAGCTGAAATTTAAGGCAGAAATAAAGCTGTGTAAGTCCAGAAGAATTTAATGCAACAAACTATGAAATTTTATTTCAAGATTTATTTCTAGGCTTTCAAATTAACTTGGAGAAAAATGCTCTGATAATCCTCATGAAAACTTTCCAAGTATTACTAACTATTGGGTACACTTTAGCCTTGCTAACACAAAGGCTGGGACATGGTGAATAGGATGAATGGTGCCTTGAACCATCAGGTTACCTGAGAGTGCTGAAGTGAAACTCCACAACCCTAAAATCTAGGCCTGATCTGTCACCAATCTCGGCAACCTTCTACTTAGAATTTTAAACTCTCTGGCCATCAGAGAAACGTAGTGCAGAGGCTTAATCTGTGCCTTCTGTAGCCAGACGAAATTTTAAGTTCTTAAATTGAAAAGGGCACCTTTCCAGTTTATTCATTAGAAAATACAGACTGCCAATGAAAGAAGTTTCTCCAGTCATTTTCATGTGGCTTCCTGAAATAAAAAGATAGTTAAAGGAGGATATTTGTCAAAGGTAGTGTCCCAGAGCTCCTTCGGGAGACTGGTGTCACAACATCGTTTCTCTCTCCAGCACCCCCTGGGTCACCATTTATCGCATTCCTAATAACCTCAACAGTCTCCTAGGAAAGTGGAAGCCAACCCCCCATTTTCTCACTCCAGTAAGTTTAGGATGAAGATGCAGTGCTGCTTCATGAAATTAAAACTATTTGATTCAATGACAACTGAACAGAGATGTACATGTTAAAAAAAAACCAAACAAACAAATATGCACTCTAGCAGAGCAGGACAAAGCCCAACAATCCAATAGCTTGCCACATGTCATTTTTAAGAATAAAGCCTGGCATATAGTAGGTGTCAATAAATGACTGTTGAATAAATGATCTTGCAATGCAATAAAAGATCAATACTTTTTAGCTGTAAAGTGTCACTGGCATATCACAGGACAGAATGAGCGAGATTAAGGGTTCATGGTGTGATTTTATCGGTCTAAGGATATGGTGTTTGGGGCATTTTTCATAAGAAATCTAAAAAAAAGAAAAAACCAAAGAAATTATAAATAACTCTTCCAGCTTCCATCCATCCCAATCACCTTTCTTTTATGGACAAATGCAGGAGAGAAAAATGGAATAGACCCACTCAAAGTATTGCTTAAAAATGCTTGACTGCCCTACAGTGTGATAGGAAGATCCTTTAAATAAATGGAGCGGGACAGCTTTCAACCTCCTCTCTATACTGCTTCTACCTTTTCATGTCTGAACTTTGACCATTGTGTCTGAATCCTGCCCCACCCCCACTCCAAAAAAGAGAGAAATTAAGTTAATGAAGAACCCAGCAGCTTCATCCAATGAAGAAAGGAGGTCTTATTTAAGCCTGGTCTAAGAAGCAAAGAAACTTGAGAGCTAGGTGTAGGATGGGAGCAGAAAGAAAAAGAGATACTATGTCATCCTAAAAACAAAACTCACAGAAGTAGGATAAAGATGGGAAAACTGAATGATAGGTTGGAAATTTGTTAATAATGAGAAGTCTGTTTCCCTGGAGGCAACCCATCATATCAGAGCAGCTTAGACCATGCTTGAGATGCTGTTTCATAGAGAACTGGTTCTCCCTCAGCTCGTTTCAATGACAATGAGCATTTCTAGTTGAGTGCAAGAAGACATGAAGGGCATCTTTTATTTTCCTAAGAGGAAATTGAACCTATACATTGTGAGACTTCAGCATATGCCTGTATATGAAAATATGAGCCAAAAGCTTTTGAAGAGAAACAGAAGTATGCTACCCTTGTGACAGAGAAGTGTCCAAGAACAAAGACAGAGGTATTTCTGCGTGCAATTCCCACCCTACAGATTCCTTGTTGTGATACATTTTATGACCAACTTTAAAGACATTGACCTGTTGATCTTGTTCTGGTTTTTATTGGCTACATCCTTCATAACATAAGAAAAAGTCTTTAGGAATAGCAGGGTTTTCATTTAAAAAAAAAAACCAAACTCTCCATACACGGCTTCAGTATTCTAACAGTCTCTGTCCTGCCATATACTGCCAGCAGTCACTGCTTTAAATGTATAAAAGGGAAAATGGCACCATGCAATGAAGTTGAGCCTATGGCAAGAGTCCCACCCACATGCTGCCCCATGGGTGGAATTAGAAATTTAATCCACAAAGACACTTCAAGTTGCCTTACCAGATGCCCTCCACTTGGCTGGAAGTTGAGTTATGTCAAGAAGTCACTCTTCTAGTGAACAAAATTTCTAATTAACACTGAAAATGCATGGTAGCTAAGTCTGTGGTGAAGACAGGCCATCTCCTCATTCTTCTTAACTGGCGCTAGATTAAACTATGAAAGGGGTGGGGGGAAGACAGGATAATTGCTCACGTTGGAGCATGGTGTTTTCTCCCACACAAACATGTAATTAGGCTGTCTTAACCTCTTGGTTCAGCAATAAACACCACTTCACAGACTAATTTACAGGCAAGAGTTGCAGAAGGCTATGGAATAAACTCTCAGGGCAACAGCTCTGCAATTCAGTAAAAGAGAGCAGCTTCACTATTTCAAGTCATCAAAAATCCTTCTGCGCTTACCACAAACTAAAATGAGATTGAAATAAGGGCTATGCATTCAAAACATTGAACACACCAGCTAATAAAAAATACATTTGTGACTGGTCGTAAAAATAGTGAATGTAATTGGCTATACCCTAGAAATATCTTTTACTTACAATATTTGGGAAGACAGGGGTCTCCATAATATTGACTTTGCTAACATGTCTACATTTTTCTGTCCGCCATAATTATGCATCAGTCAGCGACACCTCACTCTTATAGCTGCCAACAGGCCTTGACTCAGGCAGTGGGAGGCAGGCTGGCTGCAGCTCGGCACCAGATTATATTTGCCTGGCAAATACTGTTGGCTTAGGGCAAGGACAGGGAGGTGCTCTATAAAAGAGACAGTCCCTCATGGCTGCATCATTCTTCCATGCAGACCCCCAGGACTGGTGGGTCTTTCTGAAGGACATTGGAGCTGTTCTTCAGCTGTCTACTTTGTCCAAAAGTCTTCTTTAAGCATGGAATACAACACAGGACCTGTAGGGGAAGTCAAAGTAGATACACCCCTCTGTGGGAATTGTGTTTTCCTTTAACCAAAATAGATCAACTAGAGACAGAGAGGCTGTGGTTTGACAGTGGTTGGACACCAGGAACAATCACAGAAGGGCTGTGGGCTGTGGATATATTGGACATGATTCATGTGGTGTGAGAATTGGAGAAAAAAATGGTAGACAGAGACACACAAGGGAGGCCTAGAGACCCTTCAATAGGATGAGAAATCAGACAAGTCCTCTTTTTACATTCAGTCCTCATATTTTGTCCCAAGTCCTCTTTTTTACATTCAGTCCTCTGTTCAGCCAAAATTTTCAAAGGTAAACACAACACTTCCAATATGGTAAGTGCTTGGGATCTAGACATACCCATTATAAGTATTGTGCCTAATCCTTGTGCAATGAGCAAATGAATGAATGAATGAATGAACATCTTTCCTATTGAAATACTAATAAATAACAGGCTACCCTTACATTTTCAAAAGTAATTCCAAAAATCACATTTTTATGTGATTTATGAATCAAAGAAAAATGATCCATGAATGAATTCAAATGAAAATAATTTAGATGAAATAATTATCATTTTCCTAAATAATTATCATGTTTTAAAATATTATTATGAGAAATTAAAAAGCTCCATCATAAAAAAAATCAAAAAAAGTTATATTTACTTTGAAAAGAGTCATTTGTCTCTCAAGTAACAATTTTATCAAATAAGCATGGTTACCTTATACAAGCAGCATCTTTTTATTTTGATAACTTTAAACTGAAACTACAGTGCAGGGAATGGATATTAGTTTTAGTGAACATTTATTCTGCATTTTTGCATTTGAAATTAGCAATGACTTAGCACTTGAGTGGTTAAAAAAAAAAGGTAAATGATACCAAGTTTCAAATGACTTCAAATTGTCCCCTATTCATATTATTAAAAAAAATTAAAAAGCTAAACTATCTTGCAGATTTTTAGTACTAAGCCTATAAACTCCTGATGATACATATGACTACAAAATTATAGTTGATATCCTCAAGAGAATTAATGCTATAATTGATATTTTATAATTTTTAAAGTCATACTCATAATGCAGACAATTCTACTTAAGTGTTGTATTTAACTCCCTTAATATGGTTACGGGGCCCTTTTAAGAATTAGGCTTTCTCATCTTTTAAACAGATTTTAAATAACTGAACAGTAGCAACAAGATATGGTACTGAAATTGAAGATTGTAATAAAATACATGCTTCAATTAGATATCTGTTCCTTTAGTTAGTTAGTTCGCTGATTAGTTTGCTTTAAATCCTGCCTTCAGTACTAGCAGTATTGCAACCAATAAAGTTTATCCAAGGAGTGATTATTGCTATTGAAAACCTGTAAACAGTTTAAATACATCCACTGTCAAAAAGACTATATCTTTATATGTATTTTATAGATTTAGATTTTATATATTTAAAAGGATGATAATAAACAGAATTCCCAATAATTTTGTTGTTCTTAGGAAGAACAGTTTTTAGAGAAAGCAATTGGTAAATGAAATATGTTAAAATATTTTAAAACTTTAAATAAGAAAGTAATTTCATTTAAGCCAGGCTATCCAAGATCAAACGACAAAGAAGACATAGGGAGCACCCTGGTGATGCTTGTGGGTGCTCATACACGCACACACATCAGACTCTTAACAAGAAATCAGTCAATAGGCACTTTAAATATCACTGTCAGGAATCATTCACACACACCCCTCGTGTGAAACGTGGCAGTGGTATTAAGGCTGAACACAAGCACTGCACACAACTCTAACTATTGTGAGACTTGTAACCCTGACAACTGGCTTCCACAAATACCTTTAATTCCAGGCTCTGGCTGGAGCCGAGGTGAAGGCTGAAGCAAATAACATGAAGGGAGTGAACACAGGATATTTTCTATTGTGTAAGGAAAGGGGAGAATTAATCAAAGTAAGGAGCAACTTGGTAGTTTAATTATGAGTCTCTTAATGTCTTTTCATAATCAGTTAATAAATACCTTAACAATAAAATTGAATTTAAGCTTGTAATAGGCCGTGTTGGCTTGAACCTAAACAAAGGAATTAGCAGCTCCAGGCATTGTGTAATAACTGGCTCCCTGTTTGGTGCCAGGAGAAACAAAGCATTTCAAGTGCTTTTTTTGTACCTCACCATAATAAACGCTTGTAATATTCCCCAATTTCTGGAGTGTAAGACGCAGATCTTATTTATCACAGTATGGTGACACACCTGGCACGCGGATCAGGAAACAACTGTTTTACTTCATTTCTGTCATCACCTTCCAACAGATTTCTTTCACATTCCAATTTGGATGGGAGGACTTGACTTTCTCTCCATAAGTTCTCCATTAACAGTTTCTCAGCAGAAGGCGCCATTGGTTCGTTTCCTTTTGCAGTAATTAATTACACAGAGCAGCGTGTTTTGACTCCAATGGCAGCAAAAGCGTCAAGTCACGGGCATTTACTTGTAGCTGCAAGCGACATCTTTATCCCCAGAACCATGTGTTCTCTGGTGAGGTAGTGAATCGTCACAGTTCCTCGGGCAGGCAGTGACGCACACAGTGTCATCTCAGGAGCACAGATTTCCAACTCCAAGTCCCTCCAATCACTTTTATTAATATGTGTTTTGCTTGGAGAAGACTTTCCTTTCAGGTTGTGTCACTTTATGCATGCTGCAGACGAAAGCCACTTTTGCTCTCTGCATTTGTAGCAGGGAGTGTATCAGACTTGCAGTCCTGAGCCCTGTGAGCTCCGTGAACAACTATGCACTAATAAACCTTGAAAAGCTTGAATTACACTATAACCCACAAAAATTTTCAAATTAAAAAGGCATATTTAGAGGCCCCCCGTGGATAGTGATTTTATTTAGTTTAATTCCCTCTTGTGGCCAATTAGGTAGACACCCCTGCACACAGGCACACACTCCTAAGGGAAGGAAAGGGGGGTGTTGGTAGCTTCGGATGTGAAAAAAAAAAAAAAAAGGTAGTATATCATTTCTCCATAGACAGAAATGATTTTCCCGGCTGTTGTTCTGTAAAGAACAGAGCTGTTAGAAATCTGTGGACATGTAGGCAGGATGGATTTTTATTTAATTAGGTTTTCTTTTTTTCAGGCTATGCAGGCTTCCAGCTTCTTCCTAATTCACTGGTAGTGATTTTCCAAGTTGAAAAGTAAAAGTTAAATTTTCATCATCACAAAACAGCATATTCCTGTTTTGTTCCCTTCAATTATTTTCTGGTCAGAATGACTTCTTTCTCAGCTGAGACTTCCAGCGCATGCTCATTTGCAGCATTATCAGCATTTGTTTTTAATGAAGTGACTTTGCACACCTTTAATGTATTTTTCTCACCTGCGCATGGAGCTCATTCACACAAATGGAACTCAGATCAACCCAAGAGAGATATCTGTCACAAAAATTGTTTCTAGCCTCTCTTGATGCTTGCCGCTGTTCTTTCCATCAAAATTGCAGAACTTGCCTACTTCTCATCTGGTGGCAGGCTCCATATGTGCCATATGAAAAAGGAGTTAATAAAATGCAGGTTGGAAATATAAAACAAGGTCAGGGGCGACAGTTTGGCTGAAGGCCTTTCTTTAAATGTGGAAAACAAAAGAACAAGATTGTTTTAGCAGTCACAGCTGTTGGGAGAGGCAGCTCTGGTGCAGAGTGGCAGCCCAAGCCTGTTACCTTTTTCATGAGTCCATCAAAACCACTGTCCTCTACCTAACACAAGTCCTCTACATAGTAGGTGCCCCAAGCTTAGGAAAGCCTAAGTAGGGAAAAAGGAAAGTCCCCATCCTGCCCCCAGGAGGGCTCTAGGGATTGGAGGGTCAAAGCAGTGGGAAGTGAAGGGTCAGTCTGAGGGTGGGAGGGTTTGCATCAGACTCTAGGCTCAAGAACCCTTGCAGCTGTGTGTCCTCCTCCAAGTTAGCAGTGATGAATGGTGTTACTGTGTCTGCTGTGAAAGCCACCCAGATTGGATGCCTGTCAGCGGTAGGTTTTTAAAAGTAAGTACTTAAGATTCTGTGGTTGGGTCCATCGTATGCCAACCAAACCGGAGGAAAGAAAACATTGTCAGTCAAGCAGTTTGCTTGTTCCACAAGACCTCAAACGCACCGCTACAGATTTGTTTTCTTAATGAACTGACTAGTTACTTTGGCAACACTTAAGAACATAAAGCAAGCAGTGAAACTGAATCAGAAGAACTTTATCATTTTAAAATGAAGATAAAAGAGAAAACACTTAATAATTATGTCACAGGATGAGGATAGTAGCCACAGAGCCATTAATAAGTGAACATAAATTAGTTTATCAGAATAGTTAGGATCCAGCAAAAGAGAAGATTTTACAGTCTTGATAATGAATGAGAAGACCAGGTCATCCAAACAGGAAAAGACAGGCTTGCAGAGACGAAAGGGTACTATGGCAAGGCTGGGGAGCAGTTGGGACGGTGAAAGCATCATGGGCAACCAGACATCATTCCTTCAACTGTTAATTCCATGGCCTTGGTGGAGTAACTTCTGTTTTGCTTTAGTTTCCTCTTTTGTGAAAAGGGAATGATAATTCCACTTTCCCAGACTGAATAGCACAAAGTGTGCAAAGAACTTGTATAGCACCCACTGCATAGTAAGTATGCAAGCACCCTTCTTTTGCCTTCCTCTAGCACTCTTTAGAAACATCTTAGCCTGAGTAAACTATCGCTCAGCATGGTACACTTGAGATCAGATTGTTTTTGTCTAAGGAAAATCTTAACTTCTATTGGATTTACCTTCACTAGAAGTAGTGAAAGGACCTAGGCCACTAGATACAGAAATTGCACGTATGTGAAACTTAGGTGAATGGTGGAAAGAACCTTCTACCTTGTCTTCTAGCTCTCTTCTGTTTCAACTTTCATACGTCAGATTGTTTCAGCAAAAATTTATATCCCAAACACTTCCCTCCAGACATTCGCTACTCAAGTGTGAGCTCAGAGAGCACAGCACTTGTTACAAGTTCACTAACTAGCTAGGCACAGTGGCTCATGTCTGTAAACTTAGTTACTTGGAAGGCTGAAATGGGAGAATTGTGGTGCCAAACCAGCTCAGGAAGAGAAGGTGCAGTTAGCAAGACTCCATTTGATCAACAAAAAAAGTGGATGTCACCTGTCATTCCAGTTATAACGGGAAACATAAAATAGTAGGCTGGCACTCCAGGCTGGCCTGGGCAAAAAGCAGATGTACTGCCAAAATAACCAGAGCAAAAAAGGGCTGGAGACATGACTAAAATAGTTACAGCAAATGTGAAGCCCTGAGTTCAAACCCCAGCACTACCACCAAAAAAAAATGGCTCAGAGTCGTAGCTTCACTATAAGGGACTTGCCTAACATACACAAAGCCCTGGGTTCAATTCCCATCGATCACATGTGCACACATGTACACAAAAACTCAAAAACAAAAAGCATAAAATCCAATCCTACACACCTATCCATGACACTTGCCCATTAAATCAGATTCTGCAACAATTCCTGGGTCATGCAATGCACATTAAAATGGGGAGTTTTTTTTTTTAAATACCGAGCCAATTAGACAAGAATTTCTGAGGTCAGAACCCAGACATCAGTACTTTTTAAGCCTCTCCAGACCATTTTAGGGGACTTAAAACCCATTTCCACTTTACTGCTGGAAAGTCTTTCTTCAAGAACACATTTACACAGGTCTAGTGCCACTAAGTTTCAGTTAGCAAAAATAACCTTACAAAATTTAAATATATTCTTAAACAAGATAGAGTAGAAAAGGCTAACTGCTTTTGAAGTATATCCATTGAAAGAAATTAGTTTTCAGATGAGTGCTTACAGGTATCTACATTTTTAAACCCTAGTGAGGGAGGGAGTACCGAGGTGCATTTCATATTTACTCCTAGATCTCCTACACCTCTTCTTGGTTAACAAAGTGCCCGGGTGGGCAGAACATTTATTGGCACTAGGCACCGTGTTTATTGATGCCGCCCGTTTTCCACTGATTTTAGAACTCTGTAGGGGAGGTGCTATGACTTTGAAAAAGCTATTTTTATAATCAAATTGTTTTACTTAAAGGTTTATATAACATGCTGTACTATTAAACAGTAAATAAAAACCACTGATAAACCCCATGTCCCCCACAGGTAGTTTGGCACATCCTTAATTATCTGGTTTATGAGCAAATTGCCACCTCAGCTTTGTTTTTCAAGTTTGCACACTCAGTTTATAGGACAACCTTCCTGTTAGAGTCTAAGTGATGCTGCCAAAATACTTGGAGGGACAAGGGAGGAGTTGTAGTAAATAAAAGGGCTGAAGTTTGGGTTGGAGACTTGGTGTTCTGTTTTTGTTTGTAGCAAAGACTTAATTTGATGGGTTTTTTTATTAGTGCACATTAGGTAGGGCACACTCCCATACTAAAGGGCCTAACCATGGTTGTCAATGACAGCTGACTCTACCATGATAGACCCATTCCGTTGCTATGCCGAGGTTTTTTGGTGAAAGCTGAAATGCCTCTAGAACAGCACTCCCATCTGTGGTACTTTGTACTTTCCCTGCCCAGCAAGAGTGGCCTTTCAGCAATTCAACCCTCCTAAGAGGAAAATCCTTCTCTGTGCCTTTGTCATTCAAATTTAAGCTAAATAACACTCTTTAGTGGCATTAGAAGACTTTTGTTCTACTTTTATTGTCTTGCAAATGTGTGCTCTCAGTGAGTCTCCCAAGTGTTTATAATCATCTCTAATCCAAGAACCCCAGGAAATCAGTGTTTTTCTTCAAGGCTTCAGAGGCTCAAGACATCTTGTGGGTTTAGCTCAAAGGGCGCCTCCTGGTGGCTACACCGGGACTCTCCTTTGAGAGTCTCAAGAGAATGAATTCCTTTTTGGAATCACTTGAAGACACAGGGAGAAGAGGGTAAGGCAGACAAGAGGTGAATAAACAGTGGGTTGCGTTGTTTCTTTAGGAATCAGCCTGTGTTAGAAAACCTTGAGAATTAGATTGCTGAGTGTGAGAGACCTACTCTTTTTTTAGTCACCTCCAGGTCCCTAGCACCCCTTGCTTGGTGGGCATTTATGGACCTTCCCCACTCCCCCAGGCCATGGGCTCAGGCGGTTTCCACAAAGCATAAGAAGTAAGTATTACAAACCATTGCAAACCCTTGCATCCGGTATTGATTAAACCATGTCTGGAGCTGGCAAACAGTATTAATATATAGAATGCTATAGAGATTGATTGCTCTACTTTCATTTTTCTTCTTCCTGCCAGCCCCCTACAGGACAAAGCCCTGCAGCTGTTCTGAATCCCACTGCCAGAGGCATATTATGGCTTGTTTTGATGTTTCACCAGCAAGTTCTGTGCCTCATACAGGGACAAGCCAAGGAGAACATCCCGAGTTCCAGCTAGAGGCTGAGGCACAATCACCCTGTCAGGTATTGTTAGTAAGACAGGATTGTAAAAGATAATAAACTCACTCCCATCTTTTATGACGGCACACGGAGATCAAACACTTTCCATACCTGAGCACAAAGCCCCCAGGACCAGTTCTCCCTGACAGATGTTCATCTGCTATCTCGGTATTGACGTGTTACTTAATTTATCGATCCACAGAGGGAAGGAAATAGA
The DNA here is from genome assembly GCF_047511655.1 of Castor canadensis. Taxonomy (NCBI): domain Eukaryota; kingdom Metazoa; phylum Chordata; class Mammalia; order Rodentia; family Castoridae; genus Castor; species Castor canadensis. The sequence goes on along the minus strand of NC_133386.1, from coordinate 76,566,188 downwards.
AATCTGGTATTGTACAAGCTGCTTACCAGGACTCTGAGACCTAGAAATAAAGTGGAGACTCAATGTCATGTTTTAGGAGCTGTTTGAATAGTACTGTCCTTCTTGGGGTTTTTTCCCGATATTTACATTTAAAAAATGTCACCAAAAGGAGTTAGATAAAACAGTTTTGTTGTTTCTATTTGTCTTTTCCTCAATGAACAACACACTAAATGGTGAATAATGTAGTTTGTTATTCTTATTAGCTTGCTGACACTTACCTGGCCCCTTAATCCATGCATGCAAAATGCCTGACTCACCCTAGGGTGATGAGGAATGGGGTGAAATAAAACTTCATGGTATGATGCTACATAATTCAATCTTTCCCACTCAAATCCATCCTGCCTAGATGACTGCTCACACTAAAGCAGAACTCTGATTGCATGGCTCTGGTTGCAGAGTTTTGGATAAAAAGAGGACACGTACCCATGGTGTTCAAAGCCTCCTTCTGGTGGTGGCATAGGAGGTGGAGCAACCAGCCTCACTAGTCTTATATATCCTCAACCATTCTTTTTCACATGCATGAGTCCCAGCCTAACTGGAATAACTACTGGTTCCTCTTTCTCACCTCTGTGACTTTGCTCATGAAGTCCTTGCCCTTGTCTACAAATTAAAATCCTTTAAGAATCAGACAAAATCAAACTCTGCTCCCCATTATTTGAGACCCTCGGCCCCACAGACTACTGATGTGTATGGCTCTCCTTCTGGACATTAAGAAATTTGAGGAAAGAACTAGATACTATGCTGCTTTTTGCCTCACTTAACCCTTCTCTGTTATGGAACAGTTACTTAATGCCAACTGTTCAGCGAAGGAATGAATAAAATGTCCTGCTCATCTTTGGAATCCCCTGCTGCAAAGATGTCCATGATTTCACCTGGACTAGGAGTAATAATCATATAACTTGCCAGTTATTAGTAATCAGAGCTTCTCTTTATTTGTCATATAAAGGACAGAAAAATTAACAATGACTCATAAGAAATCACAACCTAACACACAAACAAAACACACACACACATAACTAAAACCACACTTCTAAATTTAATACCCATTCTTTGCATAATGCAATCTAATATTTGCCATTTTTATTTCAGCTCATTAAAAATTATTTTAATAATTTGTAGGTCATAATGACTTTATGACCTACAAATGGGACATATCTACTAATGGGACAGTACTGAAAAACATCAACTTAGAAATTCCTAAATGCTTCTAGCTGCGAGAGAATCTTCAAAACCTTACAAAGACAGACAAGTCTAGATTATTCTTCCTGCCCTAGATATTCAAGACTATATAAAATTGCAACAAGGCAAATTTAGTAGCCTTCATGATGGTGTAAATAGGGAAGCCCCATACTGGAGTGAAATAGCCATAAGTGATCCAATTGATAGTCAAATCTGAAACTATACAATGTAGCTAGAAAACTTACTGCTTCTCATTGTCTTTTGCTGACTGACTGGGCAGTGAGACAATATGTTGCTGTGGCTGAGTCAATTAATTCCTCTGTTTTATTTGTATCACACCAAAGCTCTTAGCTCTATCAGTTGCTTGCAAATGTGTATCACGGGTCATTTGCAAAGAATTGTTTGAACTTGGCAAAGAGGGTATTTTATTATTGCTTTCTCTTAGCAGCACTTCTCAATGGTTCCCCACCCCAGGAAACACTCGGCAAGGTCTAGAGACCTTTTTAGTTGTCACAACTGGTAAGGGAGTGCTGTACTAACATCTAGAAGATAGTGGCCAAGAATGCTACTCACAGGACATCCACCTTCCTGGGACAAAACAGTTATTCAGCACAAAATGCCAATTCTTCCACTGCTAAGAAACATGGAAGCTAGCAAATTATATACTTTGTTTCTTCATTAGGTCTGTAGAATATTCAAGGACAGCTATACACACAAAGCAGAGCCAAGGACTACCACTCAGATTTTTCTCCGTATCACCTTTGCCTTTGGGACTTCAGGTTAGGCTCTATCAGGATAGCTGAGATGTACTCTGAAGGGTCCCACATTTTCCACCAAACTGTGGACACAGAGGGCCCAACAACCTCACAGCTTCACCACTTGCATCATCCAAGTCTCAGGACTCCCAAACCTCTATTTGACAATGGGGCACACCTGCAACCACCAGAAACCAACTAGGGAAATGTAGATGCTATTCCAACATCTGAAAGAAATGTCACATTTGGATCCCTAATTCAAAATGTGTCGCTTATCATTTCATATTTATGAAAGTGGAAGGGGAACTATTAGGAAAGAGGAAAGGAATCAAGGGAAAGGAGTAAGAGAAGGCAAAGGAGAAAGAATATGCTCAAAGGATGTTATATGCACACAGGAAAATTTTACAATGAAGCCCATTGTTTTATACAATGAATATGTGCTGATAAAAATGTTTTTAAAAATGTATCACTAAGTCAGGAACGTGTTCTCTTTAACATGTTCCTTGCTAAAAAGTTCTTGGGTCATTTGTTTAAACCTTTTCCCTGAGTAAAGTTGTTACTACCATCTGCTAAAGTGTTCTTTAACTCACAGGGTCATTGTGACATCATTTGGTGCTTGTCTTTCTGGCTTATTTCACTTAACGTAATGATCTCCAGTTCCATTCAGTGTTGTCGCAAATGACAGGATTTCATTCTTTTTTTTTTTTAAATGACTGAAGAGTATTCCATTGTATATGTGTACCATGTTTTCCTTAACCATTCATCAGTTAACAGATACTTAAGTTGTGTCTATTTCTTGGCTATTGTGAATAGTGCTGCACTGAACAGTACAGATGTCTCTTTGATACACCAGTTTCACCATCCTCAGGTATATTATTGTAGGAGCAGGAATAACGGATCAAATAGTAGTTCTATTTTTAATTTTGTAAGGAACCTCCATACTGTTCTCCATAATAGCTGCAGTAATTTACATTCTCACAACAGCACACAAGGGTTCCCATTTTTTCCATAACCTTGCCAACATCTGCCATCTTTAATCTTTTGATAATAGCCATTCTTAGTGGGATGAGGTTGTATCTTCTTGTTTTGATTTAAATGTCCCTGAAAATTAGTGATTTTTAACATTTTTTCACATGCCTCTTGTCTATTTGTGTGTGTTATTTTGAGGAATGTCTACTTAGTTCTATTGTTCATTATTTTATATTTTTTACAGTACTGGGGATTGAAACAGGGCCTTGCTCATGCTAGGCAAATGTTCTATCACTTGAACTATTCCTCTAGAACTTTTGTTGCTTTTTTTTTATTTTTATTTTATTCATATGTGCATACAATGTTTGGGTCATTTCTCACCTACCACCCCTCCCTCCCTTACCCCTCCCTACCTAGCAGAAACTATTTTGCCTTTATCTCTAATTTTGTTGAAGAGAGAGTATAAGCAATAATAGGAAGGAACAAGGGTTTTTGCTAGTTGAGATAAGGATAGCTATACAGGGAGTTGACTTGCATTGATTTCCTATACATGTCATGTGTGTTACCTTCTAAGTTAATTCTTCTTCAACTAACCTTTTCTCTAGTTCCTGGTTCCCTTCTTCTATTGGCCTAAGTTGCTTTAAAGTATCTGCTTTAGTTTCTCTGCGTTGAGGGCAACAAATGCTATCTAGTTTTTTAGGTGTCTTACCTATCCTCATACCTTCCTTGTGTGTTCTCACTTTATCATGTGATCAAAATCCAATCCCCTTTTTGTGTTTGCCCTTGATCTAATGTCCGCATATGAGAGAGAACATACAATTTTTGGTTTTTTGGGCCAGGCTAACCTCACTCAGAATGATGTTCTCCAATTCCATCCATTTACCTGCGAATGATAACATTTCATTCTTCTTCATGGCTGCATAAAATTCCATTGTGTATAACTACCACATTTTCTTAATCCATTTGTCAGTGGTGGGGCATCTTGGCTGTTTCCATAACTTGGCCATTGTGAATAGTGCTGCAATAAACATGGGTGTGCAGGTGCCTCTGGAGTAACCTGTGTCACAGTCTTTTGGGTATATCCCTAAGAGTGGTATTGCTGGCTCATATGGTAGATCTATGTTTAGATTTTTAAGAAGCCTCCAAATTTTTTTCCAGATCTATGTTTAGATTTTTAAGAAGCCTCCAAATTTTTTTCCAGAGTGGTTGTACTAGTTTACATTCCCACTAGCAGTGTAAGAGGGTTCCTTTTTCCCCTCATCCTTGCCAACACCTGTTGTTAGTGGTGTTGCTAATGATGGCTATTCTAACGGGGGTGAGGTGGAATCTTAGTGTGGTTTTAATTTGCATTTCCTTTTTTGCTAGGGATGGTGAGCATTTTTTCATGTGTTTTTTGGCCATTTGAATTTCTTCTTGCTTTGTTTTTAAGACAGGATCTTGCCAGCTTTGCCCAGGGTCGACCTTGAACTTTCGATCCTCCTGTCTCTACCTCCTGAGTAGTTGGGATAACAGGCATGAGCCACCATGCCCAGCTTCTACTATCTGTTTTAAAATCAGGTTATTTATTAACGTGCTATTGAGTTTTTAGAGTTCCTTATATATTCTGGGTATTAATCCTATGTGAGATGTATAGCTTGCAAATACTCTCTCCCATTCTATAGACTGTCTCTTCACTCACTGTTCGTTGTACAGAAGCTTTTTAGTTTGATGTAACTCTGTTTGTCTGTTTTAGCTTTTGTTTTCAAACATCTTCATACTTGATGTCTCTCTCCACCTAGTCTCCAACATTTCTCCTAATTTTACCTCTTGAAGTATACCCTCTCACTTAACCCTTACCAACTCTGGGTTTGTCTAACCTTACTCTTACTCTTGACCCCTTTGCATACTGTTTTCTTCACCTAGAAAAGCCCCTGTATCAGTTAGTATTCCAGCATAAGGCAGGACCAATGGCACTCAAATCCTTAACAAATTCCTCACAGACTTGTGGTCATTTCTTGGGGAATCACAACAAGGAAAACATTTTATCACCCTCCTGACCTGCACATCAAAGGGAGATGAACATGTTACCTGGAAAAGGAGCTGTCCAACAAGAGTCAAGGCCAAAGATCAAGGACCATGCAGCTTCCACCAAAGCCACAGCCAAGCAGGGAAGGGTCAGAAGAAGAAATGCCGGAGCCTCTCTGATCACCTTCACCTTCTGATTGCCTATCATTAAACCACCAGACACCAAAAGGGCAAGGGAGCTGGGTGAGGCAGTCCATGGTGGTCAGCCTTTGAAGACTGAGGCACAGCAGAAAAAGAGCAAGAAATGAATTCATGTGTGTCATTGCTACCAAATATTTTCTCTTCTCTGTCTTTTCACCCTGGATGAAATGGTGAGCAAATTGGGGGAAAATAACTATTTTCTGTGTCTTTGCTTCCCCCTATGGTTAAGTCAGTGCTGTGTCCACTGAAATGCTCAATAAGTGTATTTTGAATACATAAGAAAAAATTAAAATGGGTAAGAATTAAAGAGGACATTCTTTTGATAGATGATGGAAAATAACTGCTCATTGCCAAAATTATAGGTGGAAGACAAAAATATAGTTAGGATGCTGTTTTATTTGCAACTTAAATTCTGTCAAAAAAGGTGCCAACCTCTCAGAGGCACACCGTCCCCATTTCCCGTTCACCTTCAATGTTGACCCACTTTAGAAATAAAATTAATAACCCCCCAAAATAGAGCAGAGATGAGGTAGGAGCTGATGAAGCCCCTCTTCTTACCCCTTTCAAGTCCTGCCAATGAAATATGCAATGTCTTCTAAAACAAGGAGGGAACCCAATGAATATTGAGTTGTAATGATACAGAAAAGAGAAGAGTATAATGTCCAAGGAATTAAATAATGCAAATCCTGTGGCTGTGAGAACAACCAGTTCAAAAATTGTTTTCAAGATTTCAGTTTCTTTTGATGGCTGTGAGAGTCTTCCAAGCTTGCCTAATTTTCTTTCTCATTTTGAAAGCAATTTTTTAAAATTTTAGCACCAATTCACTCCCTATAAAATAATATATCATAAATGTCTGTTCTACAAATAGTACAGTTTTGGGTACTCAACCAGAATATATGTGGTATTCCAAAGTAAAATGCTTCAAGAAAGATTTAGTAAATTCTATATGATTAAGGAGTTCACATGCTCCAGGGACTTTAAATGAATAAGTTCCTTTAATAAGCTTTACACTTTGGCAGATCTAACAGAAGAGAAAATATTACTGTGAAAATATTCATCAGGAAAAGTGAATATTTGTATAGTCAAAGAACCAGAAGATAGAGCTGAGAGCAACGTGTATCAACACAATTGTTAGCCAATTTCCTGGAATAATGTATCTTGGGAAGTCTGAGTGTTGACTGGAGAAAAACCATGCCAAGGAGAGGACATGAAGAAAAAGAAGATTTGCTGGTGTCTGAGTAAGAAGAGTGAAGGACTGGGAGTAAAGGACATGGTGGAAGTCCAGGGGAAAAGGGTTGCAATGTGTAAGCAAAAACCGAATTTCTCCAACAGGGCAACCTCGACTCCAGATCTGATTGCTAAAGGATTTTAGATGCTTTTTAATTGAAATCTAGTAGCTTTTTAAAGTTTTGTTTAAGTGTTGTTTTCTTACAATTTTATGAAGCAGAAATATTCATAAAATAGGTATTTCAGTGATGAATAGAGAACCCACCCAGATTGCAAAGAGCTTGTCTTCAAAAATGTCGGAGACAAGGCTCCCTTTGTGAGCCATTCTGTCTTGACCTTGCCCTGGAACATTTTGCGGTTGTTTGTCCCAACTTCTCCATCTCCAGCACAAGATGGCGCCGTCCCTGCTTCTCTTCCGGGAGTTTACCTTGCCGCCGGCGCGAACGGGCACCCTATAGCAGAACCAGCCAACCAGCCTGCACCTCCTCATACCCCTCACTCCCTCAGCACATAAATACCCCTGTGTGAACAATAAAATTTTGCAGCTTGATCAGAACTCCTGTCTTGCTGTCTCCTTCGTGTCTCTTGTCCCTTCATTCTTCCCCTTCTAGGTTCGCTACCCACGCTGATGTGTCCTGCAGGACGGGACACAAAAACAAAATATACCAGATCAGGGAAGAGAGTCAATATCACTTTTATTTATGGACCAGTGTTTCTCATGAAAGTATTAGCTTTCAACAGATCAAGTAATAGTGGAGAATAAAGCCCAAGATTTCCTTCTGTCATTGTGATGAAGTCACCTTTAATTCAACTCAGTCCCATGTGGGTACACCTGCAAGTAAATGTCAAAGGGAGACAGACATTTTCACCTCTCTGATCAGCTAACATTTTCCAGTAGTATGATTTTTTTTTTTTTGAGGCAAAGTTCTACAAAGTGTGTTTCTTTGAGTTCTCTGAAATTAAGTGGAAAAAACTATTCCTTTCACTTAGGAATTTTTCAGATTCCTTTTGGATCTCATTGAAAAAAAATTAAACTTTACTTGTAAGGTTCTAAGTCTGGAATTATATGTACCATGATCCTGAACAAGAAATAAAAACTAGGGAGGTTATGTAAATATATTTGCTTTGGTTTTCCAGGCATGGTGATGCATGCCTGTAATCCCAGCTACTCAGGAGGTAAAGATCTGGAAGATCATGGTTTGAGGCCAGCCTGGGCAAAAAGTTGGCAAGACTGTATCTCAACCAACAGGCAAGTCATAGTAATACATGCTTGTAATCCCAGCTACTAGAAGTTGTAGGTAGGAGGACTGTGGTCCAATGAGAAAAATAACTAAAGCAAAAACGGGCTGGGGCATGACTCATATGGTAGAGTGGTTTCTTAGCAAGCACAAGGCCCAAAAATAAAAACGTAATACGTTTGCTTTGGAAATAAGTGAAGGCACATTTGTAAATATAGAACATCTCACAGCCACTATTCCCAGCTTCTTCACATAGAAGTCCTTCTTAAATCTGCAGACATTTCTACTCCAGCCACAGGCCAGGGAAGTTGCAGCCTGGAAGTCCAGAGGTTCAAGCCTGCCCCTTCAAAGAAACATCCCAGAGACAGGATCAGCGTCTGCCCTCATGCTTTCAGAACTATTTTAAAAGTAAATGCTTATTGAGCTCTACTGATGTCACAAAAGAATTCATCCATGAAACAATTCAGCTTTTTTCACTTAACCCTTGTGACAGTCCTGTAAGGTGGATTGTATTCCCATTTTTTCTGATTAAAAAAGCAAGTCTCAGGGAGATAAAGAATTTGAGACTAAGAATTTGAACACAGATTTTCCAATTTAGTCTTCCCTGGACTCCATCATAATATGTTTTGCATACAAGTCCTTGTGCTGATCCCCCATTTAATTAAGAGAAAGGAAAAGTTTAAATTTTATTTCCTTATCTATGTGACTCCTGGCTCATCTTCCAGGGCAACCAAAGATATTAAAAGGGGGGATAAACCAATCGCAATCCCCAGGCTCAAGCATCTTCCTTATAACAAAAAAGAGAACTTGTTAGAAACACATTTCCTGGAATTCTAAGTCCCTAGAGTTTCCTTCTGTGATAGGGAAGTAGATAGGAGTACAGAGATCCTATTACCCTTTGAGGGAGATGTGACTTTCCAAATTTCTTCCTGGAATTTCAGAAGCCCAGCTCCAACTTTTGAGGTTTTGAAAAAAAGAAATGACATGCTGAGTTGGGGAAGGAAGTACAAAAGCCAGGGCCTAAGTTTGTATCTACTCTTCAGTCCATTCACTACAGAAAGGCCTAATTCCCTCTCCTTCCCCCAGCTCTCTTATTCCTGCTTGCTCCTCACCCCATACACACACATTACAAGATATATTCTGTCATGAGTTCTCTCAGCCCAGAGCAAAACAAATCAAGCAGAACCACATAAATTTATTGCCCCAAACTGAAATTACCCCCACCCACTTAAAAAATCTGGCTTCATTTCAGGGTAACAGCAGCTCAGCTCTGCCAGGGCTCAGTCAACGTGGGTGATCTGTGACATGTGGCAAAAATATAGAACTCATCAGATTTAATAAAACAAAGTTGCACACACGATTGGAAGGCTTCTCTCAACAAAGGCCTGGAGTAGTTACCGTCGGCGGTCCCCAGCTTTCAGGGGAAACAACCTCCTCTGAGTCCAAAGCTCCCTGTTCACTCAGAAGTCATGAAAAACCAACTGGCTGCCCAAGCTAACAGGGGAGGTGCTGGAGTCAGGAACAAACGGGGGTGGAACAAGTACAGTGCTGCAAAGCAAGAGGAGTGGAAGGAGCAGCTGTGTGCCCACCTCAGAGATGGGCTAAGTAACTCCTCTGTATTCTAAGCATCTATTTGCATTCCACTGCTGGCAGAGGTGCCCTCTGCTGTCTGTCAGCCATGGTGCATCAGACACTGTGGCAACCTGGCCCCCAGGATAAGTCCAAGAAAAGGTGGAGCAACTGCAAATCTCACTTCTACTACTGGTTTGTAGGATAGAAGAGCCACTGTCAAAATTGTCCCAGGGTAACCAGGGGTACTGATTGCTTACACAATTGAACTGCATGTTTTAGATAATTCAGTTTTAGAGGCAACCACTGGAAACTAGGGAGCAGCAAGTGAGCTCTGAGTATCTCACTGTTTTCTCATCTCTGCAATAAGCCAATTAATAGCAAGATGGAAAGGGAAGCAGAGAGAGCCAAAGGCCTCATATCTGAGGAGAGACAGAAGAAAATACTCAGGATCTTGAAATTCTGTTGTCTAAGACTGTGGTCATTAACAGCCTTAGGCAATGGTTTTGCAGGATCCCTCCCTCCAGTTCCTGGACCACTTATACTTCTGGTAACAAAAGTGCCCACTAATGACCTGCCACTCTACCAAGCACCTTACTGCAACTCTGGAAGATAGTGTCCCCTCATTTCACAGATTAAAGGAGTTAATTTCACAAAGAAGTAAAGAAACTTGGCAAACGATACATACATGCTAGAGTCAGGATTCAACCCCAGGTCATTTTGACTATAGTCTCTCCACTGTTTCTGCCACACTACCCAGCCTCAGATGCTGTAACAGTTGACTGTATCCCACTGTGGAAGGTCAATCAACAAAAGCCTAACCTAACTCCTATAAAAAGGAAGTCAAGCACAGTGCAACAGCACACCACTGTGGCAGGGTATGTTTGCTTTTGTTGTCTTGGTAATCTCACTGTTTTTTTCTTTCTTTTTATGGTACTGAGGATTGAACTTGTGACCTCCTGCTTACTAGACAGGGCTCTAGCATTTGAGCCACACACCCCACTCCTACTTTCTTATGTTGATGACTTATGCCAGATGGCTAAAGGACTCCAGCACACTTAGGGAAGACAGTGACTTCACAGTAAGTAAAAACTATGAAGGAATAAAGAACACCCTGGAGGCATGGTTAAAAGCCTCCAGGTACTGTACATGAAAAAGAAAAGCACATGGTACTGTTTCTGTGCCAGTACCATGCTGTTTTCATTGCTATGGCTCTGTAGTATAGTCAGGTATTGTGATACTTCCAGTGTTGCTCTTTTTGCTTAGCATTACCTTAGCTATCCAAGGTCTTCTGTGCTTCCATATGAACTTCAAGATTGATTTTTCTGTCTCTATGAGGAATGTCATTGGAATTTTGATGGGAACTGCACTGAACATATAGATTGCTTTTGGGAGTCTAGCCATTTTCAGGATATTAATCCTGGCACCCCATGAACATGGGAGATCTTTCCATTTTCTGATGTCTTCTTCAATTTCTTTCCTCACTGGTTTATAGTTTTCCTTGTAGACGTCTTTCACTTCCTTTGTTAAATTTATTCCTAGGTGTTTGGGGTTGTTTGAGGCTATTAAACATGGGATTGTTTTCCTATATTCTTTCTCAGTCTGTTCATTGTTGGCATACAGAAAAACTACTGGTTATTGTATGTGGATCTTGCATCTTGCTATTTTGCTGAAAGTGTTTATGATGTCTAAGAGTTTTTGGTGGAACTTTTAGGGTCTTTTAGGTATAAGATCATATCACCTGAAAATAGGGATAATTTGAGTTCTTCCTTCCCTATTTGAATGGTTTGTATTTCTTCCTCCTGTCTTATTGCTCTGGCTAGGAATTCCAAAACTATGCTAAATAAGAGTGGGGAGAGTGGAACTCTTGTCTCATTCCTGATTTTAGAGGAAATGTTTTCATTTTTTCCCAGTTTAGTATGATGTTGACTATAGGCTTGTCATATATAACCTTTATTATGTTGAGGCACATTCCTTCTGTTTCTAGTTTCTTCAGAGCTTTTATCCTGAAAGGATGTTGAACACTGTCAAAGTTTTTTCTGCATCTGATTTATTGACTTGTGTATGTCAAACCATCCTTGCATCCTTGCAATGAAATCAGCTTGATCATGGTGTATGCTTCATTGAATTCAATTTGCCAGTACTTAAAAAAAATTTGCATCTATGTTCATTAAAGAGATTATCTATAATTCTTCTTTTTTGTTGTATTCTTGACTGGTTTTGGGATGAGTGTAATACTGGCTACATAGAATGAGTTTGTCAGTGTTCCTTTCCCTTCTATTTCATAGAAAAGCTTGAGGAGTGTTGCATTAGTTCTTCTGTAAAGGTCTGGTAGAATTCAGCAGTAAATACATCAGGTCCTGGGCTCTTCTTTGTAGGGAGGTTCTTTACTGCTGCTTCAATTTCATTGCTTGTTACAGGTCTATTTTGATGGCTATATCTTCTTGGTTCAATTTTGGATAGTGAAATGCATCTAGAAGTTTATCCATTTTGTCTAGATTTTCCAGTTTATTTGAGTATAGGTTTTCAAAGTATTCCCTAATTATTCTCTGGATTTTATTAGTATTCGTTGTGATAAGGACCCAGACATACATTTGCAGGTAAATGGATGGAATTGAAGAACATCATCCTAAGTAAAGTTAGCCAGGTTCAGAAGGCCAAAAGCTGCACATTTTCTCTAATATGTGGAATATAGACCTAATATGAACACAGCCATATTATGAAAAACAGGTCACACTAAGGGAAAGTCATATATGAGAGAGGGAAGATAAAAAAAGGAAGTTAAGAAGGTGAATATTGGTGATGTACTCTCTATACAAGAATTAATATAGAATTTTTAAACCTGTTGAAACCACCATAAGAAGGGGACTAAGGTAGAAAGAAGAAAGAGGAAATGAACAAATTTGGGTCATAATACATATATACATGGAAATGTCACAAGAAAACTCTCTGTGTAGTTACCTTAAACAAACAAAAATGGGATTTTTTTTTTTCTTTTACAAAATCAGAGAACAGGAGGGTAGAATAGGTCCTCCCAGTGGGACGGGAAAGGGAGAAGAAGGTGAAAGGACATGGGAGGGTGAATATGATGCAAATACTGCATACACATGTATGTAAATGGAAAAATTATACCTGTTGAAACTTCTAGGAATTGGGGGAGGAGGGGATAATGGAGAATGGTTGAGGGGGTGAATCTAAGCATGATATATTTGATATATTATAAGAACGTCTGTAAATGCCACAATGTACCCCCATCCAGCACAACAATAAAAAATAAACTAAATAAAATAAATTTATTAGCATAAACAAGACTCAGACATAAATCCATGCAGCTACAGCCATGCAATTTTTGACAAAGTTACCCAAAACATACATGGGAGAAAAGACGGCCTCTTCAACAAATGGTGCTGGGAAAATTGGATATCCATATGTAGAAGACTAAAAATAGATCCTTGTCTTTCACCCTATACTAATATCAATTCAAAATAGATCAAAGATCTTAATGAAAACTTGACACTTTGAAACTACTAGGAAAGAATAGGGAAAATGCTAGAACATATAGGCATAGGCAATAACTTCTAGATTAGGACTCCAATAGCTCATCAATTAAAAGATGGAATCAACAAATGGGATGACATAAAACTAAAAAACTTCTGCATGGCAATGGAAATGGTCACTAGACTGAAGAGAGAGGTCACGAATGGGAGAAAAATCTTTGACAACTATATATCTGTCAAGGAATTAATAACCAGAATATACAAGGAGCTCAAAAAAAGTAACTGCAAAGAATCAATAACCCAATGAATAAATTGGCAAATGAACCAAACAGACAATTCTCAAAAGAAGTATAAATGGCCATTATGTATATGAAGAAATGCTCAACATCTTTTTGATCATAAAGGAAATGGAAACAAAAATAACATTGAGATTTTATCTCAATCAGTCAGAATAACTATCAACAATAACACAAACAACAACAAATGCTGGCAAGGATGTGGGGGGGAAAGAACCTTTATCCACTGCTTGTTGAAATGTAAATTAGTGCAATCACTATGGAAAGCAGTATGGAGGTTCCTTGAAAAACTAAAAATAGATGTACCATATAATCCTGCAATACCACTCCTGGGCATATATCCAAAGGAATGTAAGTCAGAATGCGATAATGACACTTGCACATCCACGCTTCCTACAGCACTATTTGTAATATGGAAAGAGCCCAGATGCCATAAAACTGATGAGTAGATTAAAAAATGTGATACACACACATATACACACAATGGATGTATATATACAATATATATATACACACACATATATATATATACATATATAGATGAAGAAGAATGAAATTATGTCCTTTGCAGGTAAATGTATGGAACTGGAGATCATCATGTTAAGTGAAGTAAGCCAGGGCCAAAAAGACAAAGGCTGCATGTTTTCTCTTATATGTGGAAATTAGATCCAAAAAATAAACTTATACATGAATACAGCATGATTATATATACATATATATATACAGAACACGTTTCCAATAGTGGGACTGTTTGAGGAAATTAGGGGGTAGAAGAAGAGGAAAAGAAACGTATAGAAAGTAAACAGTATTAAAATGTGTCACATTTGGGTAGTAAGAAGGCATATCAAAACATACTGAAAGCTGTTGAACAATATGGGGTGGGGGAAAAGGGTAAGGAAGAGAATTAGATTAGAGGGGGCTAGACAGGTTAAAGTGCAGTATATCCACAGGTGAAATACCATGGCGAAACCCCTCTGAATAATGAATATACACATAAGCAATGAAGGACAGGAATGTATAACAGGTCCTGTCGGGGAATGATACTAGAGGGAGGGGGAGAGGGAATGGACAGGGTGAAGGGGGTAAATATGGTTGATGTACTTTATATATGTGTATGAAAATAGATCAGTGAAACCTGTGAAAGCATTTTAAGTAGAGGGGAGAAGGATGAAGGAGAGCAATTGTGAGAATGAACCTAACCAAGGTACACATAGGTACACAAGGTAAGCATATATGGAAATGCCACAATGAAATCCCTTGTGCAACTATTATGTGCTAATAAAAATGTTTAAAAAAATTTTTTAAATAAAAAAGTCTCCATTCTTCTCTACTATGCATGTCATTAGCAACAACATCTCAGGCTTGTCATTCAATTTCCCTGGGTCCCAGTTTCCTATTTTACAAAGTTACTGAGGGGACTAAGTAAGATCATCTATTTATATGCATATGTGTGTACATGTATACATATTTGTATCACATACCCATATGAAATAGTTAACCGTGTGATATACAAAAGTTAAGTATCAATATTAATCCAAAGCAAACAATAAAAGAGTTTCTTTAAGACTTTTTACACTGATGACATGTTCGTGAATTACTATAAAAAAGGGGCAAACGTTATGGTTCTTAAGGAATCCATAATATTTGTGGCTTACCTTTCACTTGGGGGTAAGTTCAGAGAGAAGATGTGGTAGGAAGGCAGCTTATGTAAGGACATAACCTCAGCCAGCAGGCAGCATAGGTGCACTTCTTCCTCTAACATTTGTACCAACGACAGACAGTTTAAGGGTTACTCTAATCTCCCCACCCACCTCACAAACTGTTCTTCACGTTTTGCTAGCATATCTACATCCAAAACATCTTTACTTTGCAGTACATCTGGGGAGTTTACCTGAAGGCATTCCCATCAATAAAATCATGCAGAAGAAAGAGTACTACCTTATCCCTTGCCACATAAGGTCACTATGATCTAGTTGCCAAAGAAACATTAGCAACAGAGAAAGTCTAATAATCTGAGAATGGAGTTGTCCATGTTCTACCAATGAGATTATACAAACAGGTAATTAAATTTTAGCTACATATTCCATTGGGAAAGAGCACACTTTAGAAAGTGTGCTATTTTCTCTATACAATACATATTATTTTTTAAAAGATACATTTCAATCTTATTTTATCTACCATCTCCTAATTTGTTGTTTGGCTGATGTTAGTATGATGAATTGTTTCTTCAAGGAGACATAGGTGAGTGGTTGGGAGCTTGGTCTCTGGTATTGTTCAAACCTGGTTTTTATCCAAGCATGGCCACTGATCAGCTGTTGGTTTTAGGCAGGTTATGCAATACCTCTGAGCTTACAAAATGGAGATAAAAATACCAAAGTCAGAGATATGTTGTAAGGACTAAAAAAGGTAATGAAATATTAAGTAGAATTTTAATTTTCCTGCCTAATCTACCTATTGGATAATCTACCTATTGTTTGGTTTGGTTTTTTGTTTTGTTTTTGGTCATACTGGGGTTTGAAACTTGGGATCTTGTGCTTACTAGGCAGGTGCTCTACAACTTTACCTATGCCCAACTTTTTTTTCTTTTTTTTTTTTTGTTTTTAATAATCTTTCATAGGTTCTCATACGTTTGGATTGTGATCTTCCTACCTCTACTTCCCAAATAGCAATGGTGTTCATCACCAGGCCTGGCTCCTAATAAATTTGTATTTTGATAGCTTAAGAGTGGTTAGGTGAAAATGCCCCTACTAGATGCTTCCTCAAATCAATTCTTTGGAATTTTTGAGGTAGGACATGGCTTTGGAAGGTACTGTCATTATTTTCTTGAATATTTAGCCAACCCCAAGTTTCTATCGCCACTTGTTGCCAAACACTAAGAGTATTGATTTCATCACAACTCCATCTGCCATATTTAATCTCCACATCAGCCAAATGTGCTGGACTCTCTACTGTGCTCATAAAATAAATGTAAGACTATTGCTGTGGTTATCTGCTCAATGCTGCTTCATTTCTTCTGACCTTCCTCAGAATGTAATTGACTCCATGTACCACATGCTTCCTCCAAAAACAAGATTTAGCATTAACCTCTGCTCCCTCCACCTTAAAAAAAAAAACCCAACACTTTTGTTATGTAGGAAGAAGCTACACTGAAACTGAAATATTTGGTAGGAGTTCATTTTCTGCACACTTGGGGCTTTCTAAAGGAAACACCACTCTAACCTTAGCTGTCAACACATCAACAAAACTGTTCCCAAACTCTTAAGTTTTCTCTGGCCCTCTAGAGAACACTTAGGAGAGAGAATTTTCTCCATGTCATTTTCCTTCATCCCCTGACCAATCTTTTTTTACTTCTACTATTCTCCACTCTGGTTGTTCTTCTCCTTCAACCAAGATCATTATCTCTCAGTCCCCTCATTCTCTCCACCCCAAGAACCAAATCCAGAAGTCTACTTCCAAATGCTACCAAATTCCTCAAGTCTTGTCTCTTTATGGTTTAGACAACAAACTTCCAATTTAGAAGTGAATAAATAAAATAGAAATGTTGAAACAGGGTTCAAATTTTTGATCTACAATAATGAAAACAAAATTTAGTAATGATAAAGTTTAATTTACCAATCACCTGATGTGACCAAGGTATTTCATATATTCTCTGTTTTAACTGTCACAGATTCATTATGCCAAAAAAAAAAAACGGGGTCCCAAAATGAATATTAACCTTCCTATGGTAACACTCCTAGAATGCAACAGGTCAGGATTCGGAGTCAGAACTGCCTAATTTCAGAGCCTGTATTTTGAAATTATTCACTACCATACTTGGTTACTGAGACTTATCAAGGCTTCATGGAGGACAAATTAACAGGACGAGTCAGGTAACAGCTCACTACTGGAAGGCAATGTCAAACCAGAGCCTGGACTTCTACTATTCTCCACCCTGATTGTTCTGCTTCAATCTTCATGTCACCGGGTCAGTTGTGAACATGGTCCTGTGATCTCACTCTTTTCATCCATACTACAGCTCTTGCCTCAGTGCCTGGTAATTTATGCAGGCTTTGTTTTACATGTTGTCTTCCCAACTAGACTAGGAGCTCCTGAAGGGCAGGGAATATTCTTACTTTTGCATCAAAGGGCTTTACTTAGCAAGAGTTTTTATATGTATTTATTAATGAATTCAAAATGAATCTAGGATTTTGTATTATGACATCTCTTCCCTAATTTTTCTCTGACTCTGCTGCTTCTTTATATTCATGACTCCTGCCATTTTTATAGTTTTTTTAGTTGTTCGTATCTATTGGGCTAAGATAAAAACAATCCCAGAAAAGTTGTCTCGATCCACTTAAAAAGGAAACTGAGTCATGAAACCAGATGCTTCTAGTCACATGACTGTACAAATGATTCCTTCTCCAAATCAAACATAGAGAACTAAAAGAAAGGACTGGAGGTGTGGCTCAAGTGGTAAAGTGCTTGTCCAGCAACATAAGGTTCTGAGTTCAAACTCCAGTACAGGCAGAAAAAAGAATTATAAGAAAAATTGAAAATATTTCAAAATATGCATGCAGTTTCAATAATAAAATTGCAAAATGTGGCAATCAAGGGATGAAGGGGAAAGAAAGTTTTCTGCTTAAGTAGCAATATTCCATCATTAATGTCTATTGGGTTGGAGAATTCGGGGCTAAGCTAGGGCTTAGAGAGATGGTGCTAAGATTAACTGGGAGAGTGGAAGATAGTGCCAGACATGCCTTATATTTGCTGTGCTTGGGGTAGCATATAATAAAATAGTATTAGATAATGCTTTGTAAGTTCAGAATTTTAGAATTATTCAAAAGGAAATAACTTGAGGATTATGGACATTCCTGTTTGCACAGAGGAGTTACAATCTACCACTTTCTAATGTTGTTTGATCACTGAGTTGTGCCCAAAAATATACTTTATGTATTTGTTTATTTATAAAACATCAGAAATCCAAAGATAGCAGATGTGGAGAAATCCAGAACTTCCAGGAGTGACCACTTTGTTGCGTTTCAATCAATTTAAAAGACAGCTAAAATTCCACATCCTCAGAAGTGATCAACAACAAGGGAGGAAGATGAGGCCAGTGGCTCCTTGACCAGCCCTCATGCAAACAAAACGCCTAGATGGGGACTTAGGTTTCCAACAAGTGACTATAGCAAAGTAGTGATAGCAAACAATAGCTGTTCCTTTTGGCTCCCTACTTTATTCCAATATAGTCATCTCAGATACATAAGCTCCATAACAATATTCCTAAAATGCTGAGGTGAAGATACTTGCCTGAGGTCAAAGAACTAACCATATTTCAAAACAAAATCCATTTAATACATCACACTGTACTTTTACCCCAAATTCTTTCTTGGTTGCCATAGAAAAGGTCAAATTGAATCAAAAAACAACCTGAGATAGCCTGTGGGCTAAATCACACAAACATTTTTTCTGCTTTAAAACCTAACAAATATTAATTAAATGGCACAAATGTTTAAAAGCTGATCTTTTGCTGTGATTTTAAGTGACCCTTATACCTAGAAGTCTTTTTTCTATATTCCCACGTCTTTTGTCTTAGATTTATTAATTTTATTTTGTCACTCTGAATAATGCTTTAATCTACTGATGGGTGTTTTTGAAATAATAAGCCCCTCATCTTTTTCATTATTCCTGAACAATAGAAAATAAACAAACCAACCCAGAAAACATGCTCTTTCTTTGGCTACTGTACTGAGTACAGGATTCTGGCAGCAGGTGACCAAATATCCTATTCAAACCACTTTTGGCAAGAGAATATAATATTTCTGACTGTTTTAACCAGCTTACACAGCTTCATTCAGGGCTCAGACAATGACCATCTTTCACTCTTTATTCCTCAGTGCTACATCCCTGGTGTTGGCTCCAAGTTTAGTCACCAAATGGAAGCAAGATGCCCACAGTAGTTATTTTACCTCTCCTCACAACTTCAAACTCAAGAGGAGAGCATATGTTTGTCCTCCAGAAATTCCAGGAAAGGTCTCCTTGGGCACATCAACTCTTTCTTACTACACACTCATCCCTGAAGCAGCCCTTTTGAAGGAAGGACTATGAATACTTGGCTGGCTTAAGCCTATGCCCACCATGGGTCAAGCCACATAGACTAAGGTCACCTGAGGTCACAAGGTCACCTAAGCCACATAGACCAGAAGGAGAGAAAAGATGAGGGAATTTGAGGCAGCACGGGAATCAGGAGGAGAGTTTACAGATGTAAGAAGTTTGGATCTGGGTGGTAAAACGAGCAAAGACCCACCTCTAAAGAACCCCAATAATCTCCTCATGGTAGTTCAAAAATAAAATCATAATAGGTTACTAGGAGGAAATTCAACATTTCTGCAGGAGATCCACAGAAACTTCTTGGCAAAAACATCATGATTAAAATCTGTGAGCATTGTTGAACGTGATATACTCCAGAGCCTCCCACTAGGGAAGGAGGCTTTCTCTCTGATTGAGCTTGAGTTACATGACTCTAAAATTTGCCACAATCCCAGAGGGAAGTTCTAACCCCAAAATGAAGAGCCATGTTGTTTTAGGCCAGTAGGTGGGAACTGGACACTGTGAGTTATCACCAAAATATGCATAATGGCCTCAGTGGGCAAGTCACATGAACATTCATGCCATCCTTTCACCAAATAAGAGAGAGAAAACAAAACAAAACAAGCCAGACACTGTTGAACTATTCTCCAGGAGGGAAATGATACATCTGGAAGCTCAGAAGTGAGGGCTCACCAGTCCTAAAGCTGAAGTCATAATTCTACTAAACACCAGTGCACTATTGCCACAAATGTCATTCAGAAGGGGTGGGTAATTTTCCTCATTAGTGGAGAAACAGTCCAAGAGCCATGAATAAGCTGGTGATGTTAATGGTCACCAGTTTAACCAGTTTTAAATGTTTTGTGAAATGCTTCTTTGTCCCCTTGAGAAAAGAGAGAGGTTATAATTTTGAGTCAGAGACATCCTTGTGATCCCCAAACATGGGCTATAGATCAAGTACAAAAACTGCAAAACAGCATGTTTGGGATAATGACTCTAAATGGAATAAGATGACCACCTAAGGGGGTAAGATTTAAAGGTAAGGGTAAAGAAATCACCATGGACTTGTAATAGGAAGGAAATGAACAAGAAGCAATTATGGATTTTAAGATAGGGAAATAGTCATAGATGAAAAACTGAAAAGGTTTGTATCTTTTTTCTCATTGAGAGCATGGGTAAAACAGTTGATCTTCTCAAATCTCATTTTTTGAAATCTAAAATTAGATTCAAGACCTTTCTTCTGAGGAAGATGCATTGCATCCTTCATAATTGAGAAATCTGTTTTGGGTCTA
The DNA here is from genome assembly GCF_047511655.1 of Castor canadensis. NCBI lineage: Eukaryota > Metazoa > Chordata > Mammalia > Rodentia > Castoridae > Castor > Castor canadensis. The sequence goes on along the minus strand of NC_133386.1, from coordinate 76,545,859 downwards.
TTTGTTAAGTGATTTTGGTCAGATTTGGAGACTTTTTTCAAAATGTTTGTTTTTCTAGTCAGCCTTTAGTAATAAATACCTGATTATGAGATTTGGATTCAGTTTCTGAATTAAGGGGGAAATGTTGGTAGGAAATGGGGTAGAAATAACACTAAAAAAAAAAAGAAACTGATAAACATTCTGACACGTGTTTTATAACCACAGAAATGTTGGTTCTTTTAAGTTCATCAGATGACTCTCAGGGAATCCAATAAAAACACCTGCAGATAAATTTGTATCCTAGAATACCATTAATAGAAACACAAGATCTGAACACAGCCCTGTGCTATGAAACAAAGCGCATCAGCAGATCCTCACGTGTCTCTTACTGGAGAAGAGAAGTCCATCCAGCATGTTCACATTGCTCACCACAAAGTGCTGGGACTTCCTCTACCCTTGGGTGGTTTCTCTACCATTATTGTTCGCACCTAAAAATATACCCCAAAGGCTCAAAGGCCCAAAGGCTCCTAGCCGGTGAGCTTTTGACTCATGGAGACTCTTAACTTCATTAGTGGATTAATCCATTGATGAGTTCATAGCTGAATGGACTATTAGGAGGTAGGCCTGTTTGGAAGAAGTGGGTCACTGGAGGCATGACTTTAAAGGGTGTATCTTATTCACAAGCTCTTCTTCTCTCTCTCTCTTTCTCTCTGCTTCCCAGCTGCCAGGAGGTGTTCTGCTCCATTCCATGAAGCTCTGTGTCTCCTCAGGGCAAAAGCAATGGAGCCAGTTGACCATCAACTGAAACCATGATCCAAAATAAAATCTTTCCTCTTTTAAACTGCTTTTCCTCAGGTATTTATCACAGTGATGAAAAGCCTAACATTTCTACTTTTAGTTCTAGGGTAATTTTGGAAGAGAAAGTTCAAAGCTCTCTAGAGATAATACAATTAAAAAATAAATAAATAGGAGAATTAAAAAGTTGTGAATGCATCTTCTCTCAGTGAAAGTAATAAACAGTTCTTTTCAATTATTAAATTTTAAGAAAAGCATTAGTTGCCACGGTTAAAAAGTCAATACAACTTTAAAACCAGTACAGGTTTTTATAATGTTATTCTACAAAATAAGGATGAGAAAAAAGCAAACTCTGTATCAGAGCAGGGATTAGCAATCTTACCAAAGTCTGGGGCTAAACTTTCATTCCCCAGCTCCCTGGCCAGGAAAGGATATCAGAGGGAAAAAGGCATTCATACTCGTAGAGGTGATGCATTCAACCCTGTAGAAATGCTGTTATTTGGTCAAATGAGACTGCAGTACTGCCTGGGGAAGAAATGAGCCTAAGCCTCCAGCTCTAGCCTGTCCTGTTCATCCAGGCCTGGAGATGGAAGTCTGGGGGAGATCAACACTGAGGACCTTGCAGCAGGCCTTTCCTAAACACTCTGTTTCTACAACCCAAAAACTAAATGTGGAAATCCTCTAACTCAAAGGGCCTTGAGCCATTCAGAAAGATTCACTGTCACTGTCTTTAGTATTTGTATTCAGAACTAAAATCACACTATAAAGTTAATTTTTTTCAGTCATCATATTAAACAGAAAAAAATATACCTGGCCTTATTAGGGTAATAATGTGCTTAATAAATATTATAGTTTAAATACTCATAATTTAAACCTTCTTGCCTACAAACAAATGGGCTCTGGATGAATGAAATTTAACATAATCAATGAGGGTGCTCATATTATTTAAATGCCTGACATTCAAGAAGTTAAAACAGTTACAACAGTTAAAACAATACAATCTATCAAAAATCATACTTGATGATACATAAAAGACATTAGAGTTACTAATTGGTGAAACATTAGGAAATTTTAAAATCCTCATGTTTACTAATAAAAATTTTTGATTTTTAAAAAGGTAAATCCAGCTTTGAAAAGATGTTGAGCAAATAACAATCTTGAAAATATAATTAAAGCTTCTTGGATTGGTATAAATTTATTTTCCAATACATTTCCAGGATAATTGAAATGAACACTGAACAAGGAACCCATACGTAGCAGTATCTTATGTAAACACAAGTAGCAAAAAGCATCTTGACCAAACTTTTATGGTATGTTTGCTTCTCAGAAATGAAACTTGAATCTATCTCTGTAACTTCTTTGCATTAAAAATGGACTCCAAAAGGAAAATGTAAGAGTTTATTGAACTTTAGTCACACACAGTCATTCAATATTTATTGACATTCTTATATGTCAGACTCTGTGAGGGAACACTAAGCTAAAGTAGATAATCCCCATATACCAAGAACTTACAATGTTGAAGAGCAAGAGATTCATTTTTGTTAGCCATGTTCTTCTTCACCTAGATCAATGCCCTGCTTCTCCCCAAGCTTCCCCAGTGTTCCACAAGACAAGTGGGGGACAGCAAAGGGCACTTTGGTGGGAAGGATGAAGGGATTTCTATGCAAGTTCAATTTTTACTTCTTTATACACTTGAGGTTGAATGGGTCCTTTCTCTGGAAGATATCCTTACCTGCAAAAGACTAAGAAGAGCTCAGGGTTGCTACTTGATAAGGTCATGGAAGACTGTGATGTACTCAGGGAAAGCAGAGGAAGTCCTTTTTAACCATTGGCCGCTAACCTCTCAGACATGTCCTACTAAGTTTCTTTGTGTCTTACTCACTCCTCTGTGGATACTGTGAAGTTTGCTCTTACTCAAGCTATATTCTCCTGGTCCATTCTTATTTGTCTCAGTCTCATTCATCTTCCAATGCTTCCTTCTCCATCAAACATTTCCTGATCTTTGTCCCTGACTGACCCATTCTAATATATAGTTTCCCTTCTTGGAAAAATATGTATCATAATTGATGTGACAATCCTGAAGAATTTATCACACTCTAACTTGGGCACTTCTTATTCTCCATTCTCATTTGACTGTAAAATGTTTCAGAATAGTCTGTTTTGGACTTTTTTTTCTCTCCCTGGACAAAGCAGAGTCCAGGCTAACCTGTATTTTTAAATTACTTTCGTTAATTAACATTTATTGGCACAAACTATGTGCCAGATACTGGACTAGGAATTCAATAGTGAGTATAAATTGTTTCTCTGTCACTCACGTGACCAAATAATCAGTATTATAAACTATCTGCTAAATTAATCAAGAGTTTCTCTAAGAGTAAAAAATTCTCTCTTTATTAACCCCATTCTTTCTCCCCCACCATTTACTGTTTTAAATGTATTTTCCTAAGCAGTAACTAAAGACAGAAAATCAAGACAAGAGATGCTTTATACCTTGAGCACTTTAATTGGTGGTTGAGGATCATGCTTGTATCTGATGGTTTAATGTTTATGAGCCCCTAAAGGCAACGAAGGTACACTCCCTAATGCCTTGTAAAATGGTAAGACTTTGTCTAAACAAATGATACACTCTTCATAATGAAGATAATAGTAATAATAAGTGAGTGGCCTTTGCTAGAGATTTCCCCATTCACAAAGAATCCTGAGATGCTGAAAATTATGAAGCTGCTAGCATCTAGCAATGACCAGATTGGAGTTGGTGATGAGAGGTGAATAGAGCTGTAGGAAGAAAGACATCTCCAAAGATTAATAGACCTCCTCTCAGCTGACTTTTCTCCTAAGGATGCCCCTTAGTGTCAATGCTAACTAGGGTGGTCTCTCCACAAACCTCCTCAGTTATCTGCTCCTATGGCTACTAACCTGAGACTCTTAAACCTGTATCTTCAGACCTCACTTCTAAGCTCTAGATTGATGTTTTTAACTGAATTTTTACCTGAGTAGTCCTGGGGCCCATATCCTTCAAAAGTGGAATATATTGTATCTCCTCTTCCTTCATTCTGTCCCTCCTCAACTAGTCTCTGTATTAGCAGCAGCCTTCACAAGGTCTGTTCCCTAGAGTAGAATGCCCTTCTCACCTTCAGCTCCTGGAAACATCTTCCCATTCTCCCAGTCTCAGCAAGGGCACAGGCTTCTCTAGTATGACCACCCTGTGTAAGAGAGCAGAAGAAAATGGTCCTTCTCTCTACTGCCAGGAGACCATGTCCTGATCTCTGTTAGAGCTCTTATCACACTGCTTGGCAGCAATGAGCTGACTGATTTAATTGTGGTCTTTTAGAGCAGCATGTCTTGCCCCAATTGCACATTGGAATCACCTGGAGAACTTTAAAACTAGTAATGATTGTGCCTTCATTACACACTACCCCATCACTCACCCTACCCATCACTCACCCTACCCCTGGATATAGTTTAATTAGTCTGAGGATAGTGGGAACGTTGACATGGCTTTTTAAATTTTGGGGGGGGGGGTTAATATCTCCCTTACACAAGTCAGGTGCTTAATAAGTATTTGTAGAAAGAACAAACAATTATCTACCCAAACACCTGAATAAGAAGCCATGGAATCCTAAATCCTATTCATCCCAATACCTGTGAACTCTACCCCTGAGAAGCCTCTTTTATTTATCCTCTCATACATGCATAGAATTATTACCTTAGTTCAGGTCCTGAGTTTTTCCTGCCAGACTATTATATCTTCCTTCTCATTGTCTCCTTTTTGAGTTCCCAAGATGTCCTCTAAACTGCTGTTAGATTTATTTTCTAATAGCCTAACCAGATCTTCTTCCTGTTTAAAACAGATATGTGTTGCAGAAACAATAAAATATAAACTCTGTGCTTTGCTTTTCCTCCTTCTCTGCCTGGATCCTTCTACTCTTTTTTAATGATTCATCTCAAACATCTACTCTTTTACCAAGCTAAAACTCTTCCCCTGCAACCCTCCTAGGAAAAGTTATCATGCCCCTTTGACCTTATAGCACTTGATGTATGTCTCTTTTCATAGCTTTTTTCTATTGCATGTTGACATGATTTGTCTACATATCTGTGTTCCCTACATGAACTCCTTGAGGGCAGAGACTGTGCCCTGTTGTCTTTGTACTCCTATTGCACAGGCTCTTTGGTAGTTAAATAAATATACATTGGATGGGAGGATAGATTAATGAGAGGAAAGAGAGAAATTCAAAGAATGATGTTTATATTTAGAGGAAGGCACAGCCTAAAAAAGTGAGGATAGATATGGGAAGCTCCTGGGGGAACCGAGACTCCTATTCAGCAGAAATATGCCCCAAGCAAAGGTGTCAGAGGATGAAATGCCTGGATCAGGTATAACTGACCACTTGCCCCCATGGACTTGGTCCACAGCCTCCTTGTCAACCCAGAATTCCCTGTGAAAAATGACCTCAGCCTGAGTATAAATACCATTAGACTTGACTCTGAACTATGTGGTGATCTAAGGGAAAGCTTTTGGCCTTCTTTGTCCAAGATGATGTCTACACATTTAAAATTAACTTGTCACTCTAAAGAAACAAAAATTTATGACTTGGGTCTTTTATTCTCACTTCTAAATTTGTTTTACATCCAATGATTTGCTGTGTTAACTGCACTGTGGGAATGCTTTGTCCCCAAAGAACATCCGGAGATGACTATTCTTTAGGCACTGAAATAGTCATAATCAATCTGAGCACTTGCAGATGCATGTTTTATTAGCAGGGAATAGGAGGAGTTAATAACCTTTCTCCTGGACCAAGGAAGGGTGGATCAACTTGCCTATAGCATTGGCAACTGGCCTTCACAACAGGCCCCTCTCCCTGTTCCTCTTCCTGTCCAGGTTTGTCAAGAGGCTAATTATAAAACAGTGCCTATGATGATTACATGTTAGGTGTGAACTATATAGTCAGTGATAATGATGAGTTATTGAAGTAGTCATTTAGGTTTGATTGACAAAATACATGTACCTCTGTGGAAAGCACAGAATTTCATACTTACTGGTACTAGGTATTCTCTATATAAGTACTGAATTTCCAAGGAAACATATAGCAGTATGCACAATGAAAGTTCTGCCTTTCTGAAAATAAGAGGGGATCCTTTCATAAGGATTTACCTGAGATAGGTGATTTGAAGATGGGTATAGTGGAGTAGTAGAAGGAGCACAAACAGCCAAGAAGGACTATGTGTTTAAAGCCAAATGGTCCCTAAATTCACCTAGATCAGTGCTAATTCTGCTTGAATCTTAGGAGTGGTAAACACATTCTATATCCACAATGTCCTCAAAATGCTTTGAAAAACCAATTATCATCCTCTGAACACAAAAATATTAGAAGTCCATTTCTGTAGCATTATCAAGCATTAAGTGCTCAATACAACAGAAAGATTATGGTTTACATCATCAATATTCATTAGATACCACTGAGGCCTGTAACAATCTGTGTTATATATGTGTAACCCATGTATAACACAAACATATATACACACAATCTGCTTTGTTCTACTCCAAAATGGCTTCTTACTTCCTATAGCTTTCAAAGCAATAAGAAAAATAGTCTCTTTCAGGCAGACATGCTACTGTCTATGCAGCTGAGTACTGGATGAATGCCAACAAGAAAAGGAAAAATTTTTCACTGGAATATGGAAATCTCTCTGCATATATTTTCTGGTGGTGCAACCTTATGGTTCTAGGTAGAAACCACTAGCCATTTGACAATTTTAACCTCTTCTATCATCTCTGAAGAGCAACTTTGAATGTCACTAAATTGTTCTAACATGACATTGTGGTTTCCTAACTTCAACTTAAAACCAAATAAATAAATCAACATTAGAAAGGTATAATATAGATTAAGATTCTGTAATAGCTCTGCAAAATCTAGAATTACCCAAAAGCTGCTTTAAAAGTTTAAATGCTTCTCTATGCTGCAAGTTAACACCACTTGGCTAAATATTGTGACATTCATATGGAAAAGAAAATTCTTCTTTATTTGTGGTTAGCAGTTCTTAGTACAGTTTGACACTGATTCATGGAGAAGGAGCTTAATAGATCAAAATGGCCAACATTTACACCTTCTTTATATATTACATCCCCCTCTACCCCAAAAAAGAACCTATAAAACTATTAAGCTTGCACCTACAAACCAGTAACTCTTAAAATAAGCTATATTCTTGCCAAAAGGTGTGTAAAAAGTAAGAGATTACACATGACAGGACACGACTTAAGCCATAAAATAGAACACCTTGGGAAAACTAAAAAGGACTCCTAAAACCAAAGTCCAAGTCTTCCCACAATCCAAGGTGGGCCCAAGTCACCATAAACAACACTGTTGATTTTTACAGTTTTTCCCTTAATTTTCAAAAGCTCTTTTCCAAATGAAAATCTCATTTTTCATTCTGTAATCCACCCTAGAAATACTGAGATAAAGAATGGCTTCCCCACAGACAGACATTATGTACATTTGTAGGTACACATTCTCCAGATTTATAGTCAAGGATTCAAAAGTTTAGAACTTTCTGTGATTTGGGGAACCTCTTTGAAATTAACTCATATATTTCTGGAAATTGCTTACATTTAATGCCCTCAACATCTAGTCTGAGAGTACAAAATAGAAGTCTGCCCCCCCAAACACAAGATTATCTGAAGATATAATTTCACTAACATTAGAACCAGCAGAGATGAGTCCATCCTGCGTATAAAGAAAGAAGCTCACAATATACTTAATTTCACATCAAATTATGCCATAAATGTTATTTTTAGGAAGACATTTTGACACCAAATGCAAATTCGAAATTCCCTAGGATTCTAGTATTACAAATTTATCAGCTAGAACAGTATCTCCGTGAATGTAGCCTTTAATCTTAGGAAACTTTCTAAACCTTGCCAATATATGAAAATTCCCAGTGACAAGTAAATTCTTGGATATAGTAAAAGCAGAAAGTTAGCTTCTCTTCTTTTTTTTCATTTTGTAAACTTTAGGTTGGTGTAAAATGCTTGAGGTCAATGTTCCAGTTTTACTAACATTTCCAGTTACTGTTCAGACTAGCTTTTGCTAAAGATGACTTTAAAAGAAAAATAAAGGACGAATGACAGAAGATAGGAAATTTTTCAGTAAATGCAACTCTTCACTCATTCCTTTGGCATACAGACCCAGATTTTATTGCTAAAGTGTCACACACTTATTCAGCTCATCTCATTTCTTACAAAAATGCCTACTCAGTATAAGAAAAATTAAGAAGGAAAAATTCCAGAAGAATGATTTGAGCATGATGGTTTTTTGATGAATACCAAGACTTTTCTAATACTCCCTCTCTCCAGAAGTCTATTTATTCTTCACTGGCTGGAAACCATTCAGAAGTATTGGATTTGTTCCTACGCCTTTTCAATGCACCAAGACATTGAAATACAAGCTGCAAATCCAGCCAGAAGGGAAACTCCTCCCCTAGTAAGGTAGCTACTTTCATAGTCAAGACTTGACTTCAATTGACTAGGGGGGTCCATGTAAGTAACATATTACCAAACTAAAAAGGCTACTCTGAGCAATTATTCCTTTCTAAAAAGAGTCAGAGAGGTGCCAAGAGAATTACTTTAAGAAATGCTTTTGGTAGTTTCTTGACCCCAGAATTTTTCAAGGTGTCAATCTGGGCTGATCCCCAACAACAGCAATCCACAGCTGACTTTAGTCAGCTTCTAAAGTGTGTAGCATTTAAAAGAGTGTTCCCCATCCTCTTCTTCTTACCAAAAGAGAACATGAACTCAAGTCCTATGTTATACTTTTCCATTACAAGTGTGCACCTATAGGTCTCTCTCCTCTCTCAACCATCACCTCAAAATTCAAACAATAGAATGGGGCATACAGCTGTAGGACACCCCTCAAGACACATCTTCCTTCGACTTCCTAAATCTTTCACCTTCTCAGGTGACCTTAAACTGTCACTTTTCTAAAATGACAAAAAGAAAAACACTTCTTCAAATACAGGAAGGTTGATTTTAGAAATCTACAGGAAGCTCTGTTTTTCGTTTAGCCAGTTGAGGGCCCTATGCTCCAGATGGGTAATGGAGGCAGAAGTAAAAATAATAAGGATTAGAGATTGTACTCTGTGGAATGAGCCAATTCTGACACAACATGAACTTCCCAAGAAAAACAAGTACTAAGTTACACTTAATAGGCTTGTAGGGTTAAAAAAAATAGGCCTAGGTAGCAGAGATGCAATATCCTCATCTCTGCTTTAGACATTCATTGCCATCTTTAAATTGCTTTTTTTTGACCCCTAGTCAGTAATAAGTTAGAATCAAAATATTCTTCCAAATTTGTAATGAAGATTGTGATTCCTAAAACTCCATTTATCTTCTCACCTTATTTATTAAACAACCATTAAATGTGACAAGAACTGTACTAAGCATTTTACTTAATCCTTGCAATAACCCACTGAATTTCCCAATGAAACTTCATGATTTCACCTCCAGCATAACCTGTTTATAACCACATGAGACTCAGAACCAGCATTGACCATCTGAGCCCTCCCAAAATCCCTCATCTGTATAAACTGTGCCACTAAACCCCAATAATGACACATACAGAAAAGAAAGAAAAATTATAGGCCAATGGATGCAAAGATCCTCCATAAAATACCTATAAAGCAAATTCGACACACATTGGAAAGATCATGTACCATAATCAAATTGGTTTCACTCCAGGGATGCAAGGATGATTCAACATATGCAAATTAAAAGCATAATACAGCACATAAATAGAATCAAGTGGAAGAGACCTCATGAATATCTCAATAGATGCAGGAAAAGTCTTCGGCAATATTCAACATACCTTTATGATAAAAGCCCAGAACAAACTAGTAATAGAAGGGTAATACTTAAACACAGCCAATAGCATATAGAATATGGGAAAACTGAAAGCATTTCCTCCAAAAACAGGAGCAAGACAAGGGTGTCTACTTTCATCACTTTTATTCAATATGGCACTTAAAATTTTAGCCAGAGCAATCAAACACAATAAAGAAATGAAAAGGATACAAATACAAAAGGAGGAAGTCAAATTATTTCTGTTTTCAGAAGATGTAATTCTATATCCAGAAAACCCTAAAGACTACACCAAAAACCTGTTGGAACTGATTGAAAATTCAGCAAAGTAGCAGGTTTACACACCAACATACAAAAGTCAGATGTACAATATGGCATTCCTTTTCAATAGCCAAATAATAGTCCATTGTACAAACATTCCAAACTTTGTTTGGTAGACATTTGGACTGCTTCCATATTTTTACTATTATGAATAAGACTGCTATAAACATTTGCATACAAGAAAAAAAGTAGGATGCTTTTCCATTTACCAATAATGAACTTGTGAGAAAGAAATTGCAAAACAATCCCATTCACAATGGCCTCAAAAAAATATCTAGGAATAAATGTAACTAAAGAGGCGAAAGACCTCTACAATGAAAATTCCAAAATATCAGAGAAAGAAATTGAAGATAGAAAGTATTCCCCACGTTCATGGATGTGAGGAACTTATGTTGTTAAAATGTCCATGCCACCAATAGCAATTTACAGTTACAATGCAATCCCCATGAAAATATCAATGATAATCTTCCCAGAGCTTGAAAAAAAACCTAACATTCATATGGAAACACAATAGACCCTTAATAGACAAAGGAATCCAGGCCCAAAAGGGCAACACTAGAGGAATCACAACACACAATACATGATTTCTGGATATACTTCAGAGCCATACGGACAAAAATGGCATTTTAATAGCATAAAAATGGACACACAGATGATGGAATAAAAGACCTGCAATAAAGCCATGCATTCACATACAACTTACTCTCAAAAAAGGTGCCTAAAAAGGTGTTCAGAAAAAAAGACAACCTCTTCAACAAATGAAATTAGATAGCCACACACAGAAGACCTAAAACTAAATCCTCATATCTCACCTTGAAAAATTATTAACTCAAACTGGATCAAAAACCTTAATATAAGACTCAAAATTTTTAAAATATTAGAGGAACATGTAGGGAACACCTCATGATATCGCCATAGGCAAAAATTTTCTAAATAGGATTCCAATAGCTCAAGAAACCAAAGCAAGAATTGACTGTGGTACGACATCAAATTAAAAAGATTCTGCACAACAAAGGAAATAACCAACAGAGCAAAGAGATAGCCTCTAGAATGGTAGAAAGTCTTTGCTAGCTATTCATTTGACAGAGGACTAATACCCAGAATACATAAAGAACTCCAAAAATTAAACAACAAAGGAGCAAGTAATCCAACCAATAAATGAGCAAAAGAAGTAGAGGTGGTCAATAAACACATGAATAAATGTTCCACATCTCACTCATTAGGAAATGCAAATCAAAACTATACTAAGATCCCCTCTCAATCCAGTCAGCATGACCATGATCAAAAAAATAACAAATTCTGGCAAAGATGTGGGAGAAAAGGAACCCTTACACACTGTGGATAGAAATGTAAATTAGTATACAGCCATCATGGAAAACAATATGGAAGTTCTTCAGAAAACTAAAAATAGGCTGAGCAAGGTGACTCATGCCTGTAATCCTACCTATTTGGGAAGTGGAAATTAGAAGGATCTTGACTTGAGACAGGCTGGGCAAACAGATCTCAAGACCCCATCTTGACCAATATTCTGGCATGGGTGGTATGTGCCTGTCATCCCAGCAATGCAGGAAGTGTAAATATGAGGATTGCAGTCCAGGCTGGTCCAGGAAGAAATGTGAGATCTGATTTGAAAAATACCTAAAGCAAAAAGGGCTGGAGGTATAGCTCAAGTAGTAAAGCAACTGCCTAGATAGTGCAAGGACCTGAGTTTCCCAGTACAGCTGGGGAAAAAACTAAAAATAGATCCAGCAATACCACTTCCCAGGTATGTACTTGAAGGAAATGAAATTGATATATAGCCTATTCACAATAGTCAATCTATAGTATCAACCCAGGTGCATGTCAACAGATGAATGGATATAGAAAATATGGTGTGTATACACAAGGGAATATTATTCAGCCATAAAGAATGAAATCACATCATTTTCAGGAAAGTGGATGCAACTAGAGGTCATTATCTTAAGCAAAATAAGACAAACATGGAAAAAAATACTACATTTTCTCTCATAGATGGAAACTAGAATTTTTTTTAAATGACTTGAGAATAGTAGACGGACTACAAGCAAGAGCTAATGGAACCAGGGGACTTGGGGAGCACAGGAAAGGGTAGTTAGAGGGTGGAGATTACCACACACAGTATATATGTATATCTACCTATCTATCTATATATATATATAGATATATGTATGTATGTATGGAAATGTCACAGTGAAACATTAAAATTTACAATTCATATGCATCAATAATTATGATAAATATTTTCTTTTATAAAGAGATACTAGAGAGCTGCTGTTCTTTTAAACAATAACTATTGTGCTAATATATTACATAGAAATACAAAAATAGAACATATGTTACCACCTGGAGTAGAATGTTGCTGTTACGAAAAAACTAGACCACATGGCACTGGCTTTTAGTCAGGAGCATGAGTCAAAGTCTTAAGGGCCCCGAGATAGTGTTAGCAGGATCCCAAAGATTCTTGAAAGAACTGCCCAGTTTTAAAAACTAAGAAGGACTTTTGCTTGGTTGGTTTTTGATGGTACTGGGGTTTAAATTCAGGGCTTCATGCTTGCAAAATGTACCCTGTACTACTTGAGCCACACCTCCAGTCCATTTTGTTCTTGTTATTTTAGAGATGGGCTCTCACAAACTATTTCCCCTGGCTGGCCTCAAACCACAGTCCTCCCAATCTCAGCCTCCCAAGGAGCTAGGATTTCAGGTGTGAGCCACCAACACCTGGATAGTAAGAAGGATGTTATTGGAAAGTGGAGGAGAGAGCCAGTTCCAGAGAAGTAGAAATTTCTTTCCGTTGATGCAACATGAAAAATAGAAAATGTATCTACTGAATCTGACAACGTCCATCAGGAGACTTAAAGGCAAAAAATATCTCTTCAAGATTTTGGCAATTGGGGGAGGGTTGTAAAGGAGAATGATGGAGGAGTGACTTTAACTAAGACATATTGTAAGAACTTTTGAAAATATCACAATGTACCCCCAATACAGCAATAATATAATAAATTTTTTAAAATTGCCACACACACAAGATACTTCAGCAGCCAGGTTAGCAGCAGTCTGACTGCCCTGAGGCCATTATTTTAACAGGAGACCATGCAGGGAGATCATATGGAGAGATGCAAAGGTTCCATGAGTAACCTAAACTCACAGCTGCCTCGGCATGCAGATCTTCCTGATCCAGCTACCATCTGACTTCACCATACTAAAGATAATCCAGAGCCACCCAGGCTGAATTTATTCCCACATTTCCAAATTGTAGGAGAATAATAATGATTCTTGCTCTTTTAAGCCATGAAGTTTTAGAGTAATTTGTTACAGAGTTAAAATAATGTTAATATGCAACAAATAATAAAACATTTTCCACATCTTTATTCCTCAAAGATGAAATACTATCAACATTGTTAAATGAAAACAGTGTCATTCCTCCCATATGTTCATGCATGGATGAATGTTTATTAAGAGTTCAAGTTTGGAGAATGGACTTCCAAACACAATCATGAGTTTATTAAGTCTGTTCTTCCTAAAAATATATGCAGAGAATAAGGAACCCGTGTAACTGTAAATGTCATTTTATTTTGAAGGTTCTCATAGCTACTAATATTTTTCTTACACACATATGAATATGAACAAATGTATGTGCATATAGTTTGTGTGTGTGTGTGTGTGTGTGTGTGTGTGTGTGTGTGTGTGTGTGTGTGTGTGTGTGTAGTGGTGCAGTCACATGTGGTAGAGACCACTTTAGGTTCAGTAAATCTTGTTGGATTTTCCTCCTGGGCAAACACTGAGACTACATTTCCCAGTCTTCCTCATATGCAAGTGCCAGGGCTATGTCAATGACCAGTAGAACATGAGCTAGAGTGGTGTTAGCCAGCCAAGACTGGCCAATAAGAAACATCCCACCTTCTCTTCTCACATTATAGTCCAGGTGCACAAAATCCAGAAGAGGATTCTAAAGCCTTGCGTGATGGGGCATACATTAGATGAATGAGCCATGGCCTCAAACACCCTACCAAGCTGCTCCTCTAGCTCCCTACCATGACATAAGCAGGAAGGAAATTTGTACTACATTAAGCTATTCAAGTTTAATGTTATAGCAGGTAGCTTGCTTAATTAATATTTGGTGGTTGGAAAATTGCTGAATTTTATTTCTTCCTGTAATAAATACTGCTAATACAGAACAGGCTAATATAAAACAGTCTTTTATAAATAAAAGACTTTTATAAATAGACTGATTTTCTAATTTCACAAAATCCCTAATCTCAAGGCATATAGCAAGTATCTTTCTATACCCTTCAAGGAAAATTTGTTTCCTTTGATTTATGCTCTTTTCTCAAATTTATTTCCTCCTGAAATATAACTCACTTTTTAAAAATTAATTTTTAAAGTATTGAAATATTTAACTGCAAAAAATCAAGTATATTCAAGATATACATACACATTATGCAATGATTACCACAATCAAATTAACATATTCACCACCACCCATGATTCCAAAGACTTGTTCACTTTATAATTGAAAATTTGTACCTTTAACCAACATCTACCTGTTTTCCCAAACTCAGCTCGTGGCAACCACTATTCTACTCTCTGCTTCTTCAAATTTCACTGCTTCAGATTACACACATAAGTGGCTTATTCCATTTAGAATAGTGTCCTCAATGTTGATCCATATTGTCGTGAATGACAGGACTGCCTTCTTTTTAAAGGTTGAATAATATTCCATTGTAGTAAATACCACATGTTCCTTACCCATTCATCCACTGATGTACACTTAGGGTTTTTTCCATATCTTGACTCTTGTTAATAATGCTACAATGAATGTGAGGGTACAAGATACCTCTGAGATACTGACTTCATTTCCTTTAGCTATTTGCCCCAAAGTGGGTTTGTTGGCTCATATACTAGTGTTATTTTTAATTTTCTGAGAAACCTCCATACTCTTTCCCATAATGGTTATATCAATTTACATTCCTTCCAACAGTGTGCAAGGTCTCCTTTTTTCCACACCCTCACCAAAGCTTATCCCTGGTCTTTTTGAAGCATGAGGTTGTGGTTTTAATTTGCATTTCTGTGATAATTAGTGATGTTGAGCACTATTTCATATACCTGTTGCCTTTTCTTTGGAAAGTGTTTATTTACATTTGTTGCCTATTTTAAATGAGTTTTTTCTATTGAGTTGGACATTTCCACCTTGCAAATATTTGCAAATATTGTCTCCCATTCCAAGGGTTGCCTCTTCATTTTATTGATTTTCCTGTATGTGCAGAAGCTTTCTGGTTTCATGGAGCACTTTTTAATTTTTGCTTTCTTTGCCTGTGCTTTTGATTTCATATCCAAAACATTGCTTCCAAGAACATTGTCAAAGAGCTTTGTCTCTGTTTTATTCTAGGAGCTTTATGCTTCATGTAAGTCTTTGATTCATTTTGAGCTACTTTTTATGCATGGTGTATGAGAATGGTCCAATTTCATTCATTTAAGTGTGGATACACAGTTCTGTCTGAACTACTTATTGAAGAAACTTTTCCTTCCCCACTATATATTGTTGGCACTCTTGTCAAAGATTAGCTGATCATATATGCATTTCTGGGTTCTCTTCTGTTCCATTATTTTATATGTCTGTTTTGGTTGCTATTGTTCTGTAATATATCTTAAAGTTGGGAAGTGTGATGCCATCAATCTTGTTCTTTCTTATTAAAATTGCTTTGATTTCTCAGCGTCTTTTGTGGTTCTATACAGATGTTAGGATTTTTTTATTTATGTGAAAAAAATGTCATTAGGATTTTGATAGAGATTGCATGAAATCAACAGATGACATTGGTAGAAGGTACATTTTAACAATATTAATCATTCCAATCCATGAACATGGAATATCTTTCCATTTATTTGTGTCTTCTTTAATTCCTTTCCTTGATGTTTTACACTTTTCAGTGTACAGATCTTTCACCTCCTTGATTAGCTCTATTTCTGTTTTTTCAAGTTTTTTCATGCCTGTGGGGTGCTGGTGGCTCACACCCACAATCCTAGCTACCTGGGAGGCTGAGATTAGGAGGATCATGGTTTGAAGCCTGCCTGGGCAAAAAAGTTTGTGAGACCCATCTCAACAGAAAAAGCTGGATATGATGGTGCACATTTATCATTCTAGCTATGGTAGAAAGCCTAAAATATAGCAGGATCTTGGTCCAGGTATCCTGGGCAACAACAACATAAAAAGCAAGACCCGATCTCTAAAATAACTAGAGCAAAAAGGGCTGGAGACATGGCTTAAGCTGTAGAGTGCCTGCCTAGCAAGCGCAGCATCCTGACTTCAACTCCCAGTACTGCCCCCCAAACACATTTTTAGGAGGTGCTATTGTAAATGAGATTGTTTTCATGGCTTATTTCTGGATAGTTCATTGTTACTACATAGAAATTCTACTCATTTTTGTATATTGATTTTGTATCCTGTACCTTTCCTAAATTTATTAATTCCAACAGCTTTTAGTACTATTTTTCTTTGAGACAGAGTCCTGGTATGTAGCCCCAGCTAGCCTTGAACTCATTATCTGTCTGCCTTAGTCTCCTGAGTGCTAGGATTACATGTGTGCATTCATACATGCATATACATGTACATATACATATATAGTGGAGTCTTTAAGAGCATGTCATTTGCAAATAGACATTTTTCATTTCTTCCTTGCTGATTTGGGTTCTTTCTTTCTTTCTTCAAATATATGATGCTGGGGATCAAATTCAGGGACTCATGCATGCTAGGCATGGTAACTGTACCACTGAGCAACATCCCCAACTCTGAATGCTTTTCTTTTTCATGCCTAATTGCTCTAGCTAGGTCTTCCAGTACAACATTGAATAGAAGTGGCAATAGCAAGCACCTTTTTCTTGATCCCAATCCTAAAAGAACAGTTTTCACCACTGAATAGATGTTACTGCAGTCTTACCTTATATGACCTTTATTATGTTGAGATACATTCCTTTAATGCCCAATGTGTTTTTATCATGCACAAATACTGAATTTTGATGAATGCTTTTTCTTTGTTAAGATCATCATATGATTTTACCCTTCATTCTACTAGTGTGGCATATCACATCTGCTGATTGCATATGACACACTTTTGAAGATGAACAATGTCAAGAGATGTCATGCTTTTCCATCATTCTACAAAGCAGATATCTAATTTTATCTTGGTAACTATTAACCAAATTTCATCAAAATGAATAAACTTCCTCAGGTTTCTGATAGGATAATTAAGAGAATTGGAGAAATGCTGACTACTACAGCTTTGCAAGAAAAAGCTTCATCTAATGTTTCTCAGAAAAAATATTCTATATGCATGATAAAAGTGTTCCTTGAATGAGAAATGCACTCAGAAGCAGCATTTCATGTCTTGAAAGCCAGAAAACCTAAGTGCTGTTGCATCTGATCCAACCAGATCCCTGAGTCACAATGAAGCCCTCAAGTTTCTAAACCAGGTAGAAATTGCTTGCTATATGACATGTGTGGAGGCAATACTTTAAAGTGGTAACAAGGATTTTCACTATATAATTCTATATTTAGACTATTATTAGGAGAAATAGCCTTTGAACTTTAAACCATTCATATCAAATTTCCCTCTGGAACTTAAGTATAAAGCTTTATCCTTTTTTATAAAAACATTTTGTTAGCATATGACAGCTTTATCCTTTTAATATAAAGAATTTTAACCACATAAACCTAACCAACTTAGAGCTTAAGTCAGCACAACTATAGACATGGATAGCCCCAGAAAATACTGCAAAAATAATTGCTTTACAATAGTAAAAAGCAAGAAAGTAGGTTTTATATCTTTAGGCACTATTTTAACCTTAACCCTCTTAAGGCTCGTACTACAAGTGTGTAGATAGTTGTGTTTCATTTACCTATGTGTGTAGCATAATATCTTTTAGGGGAAAGAGCACTGTCTTCAGACCTACAAAAGTGGGTTCCAGGAGAATATGTTTGCACTATTACATGATATGGAGCAGAAAAAGTACAATTTTTTTCTTTTGCATGGCTTGCTTGTTCTGCATTCTAGATTCCCTGAGAAGCTTCGAATAATTTTTTTTTCTGTTTTTTGTTTTTGTTCTTTTGGTTTGGCTGGTGTTTTGCTTTTAGTTTTGGTTTTTATTATTGTTGTACTGGGGGTACATTGTGACATTTACCAAAGTTCTCACAATATATCATAGTTGAATTCACCCCCTTCATCACTCTCCTTTTTCCCCCTTTCCCCCATTCCTGGAACAGTTTCAACAGGTTTCATTTTTCCATTTTCATACATGAGTATATAATATTTCCACTACATTCACCCCGCTATGCCCTCTCCCTACACCCTTCCCCTCCCACTGGTGCCAACCCCCAGACAGGACCTGTTTTGACTTCCTATTCTCTGTTTTGCAAAAAAAGACATTTTTGTTTCTATAAGATACAGGGAGTTTCATTGTGACATTTCCATGTATATATGTATTGTAACCTGAATTGGTTCATCCCTCTCTATTTTTCTCCTTGCTACATTAGTCTTCTTCTCTTGGTGATTTCAACAGGTTTCAAAATTCTATATTCATTCTTTTTCTTCTTTTTTTAAAATTTAATTTAATTTATTTATTTGTGGCTCAGGTGTTAAGAGTGCCTGCCTTACAAGTGTGAGGTCCCAAGTTCTGTATTCATTCTTGTGTAGAAAGCACATCAAACATTTTTACCTTTTTAACTTCCTTCTTTTACTCTCCCACTCCTGTTACTGATCTCCCCTTAGCATGACCTGTTTCCATAATATCGTTTGTTTTTGTATTAGGTCTATATTCCACATATGAGAGAAAACATGCAGCCTTTGGCTTTCTGAACCTGGCTAACTTCACTTAAGGAGATGTTCTCCAGTTCCATCTATTTACCTGCAAATGACAAAATTTCATTCTTCTTTATGGCTGAATAAAAGCCCATTGTATATAAATACCACATTTTCTTAATCCATTCATCAGTCGTGGGTCATCTTGGCTATTTCCATCGCTTACCTATTGTGAATAATGCCGCAATAAACATGAGTGTGAAAGATGTCTTTATTGTAACCTGATTTACATTCTTTTGGGTTAATCTCTATGAGTGGTATAGCTGGATCATATAGAAGTTCTATTTTTAGGTTTTTGAGGAGCCTCCATACTGTTTACAATAGACATTGTGTGGCAGGAAGGCAAGGGAGGGGAAGGGAGATATTGAGTGACAATGAGAGGGGAAACAAAGAAAAAACAGATTTGGAGAATGTCACCTGGAATGAGACCAGAGAAGGGTCACTGGCCCCAGAGTTAAAGCGGCCAATGATACAGCATATGACCATGTATGGGACAAGCTGTACTTTCCATTTCTTTAACCTGCTCTAAATGGTACATAAGGAAGGCCCCCTTTGTTCACGGGGCTCAGCCATTCTATGCGAATCCACTGAGTCGCTGCCAGCCTGCTTAGTAAACTTGCTTCCTGAAAGCTTTGTCTGAGCTAGCCTGCAGCATTCATACTAGCTTACATTCCCACCAACAGTGTTTGAGGGTTCCTTTTCCCCCACATTCTCGCCAGCATTTGTTGCTGTTTGTGTCCTTGATGGTACCATTCTAACAAGAGTGAGGTGGAATCTTACCATGGTTTTGATTTGCATCTCCTTTATGGTCAGGGATGTTGATCATTTCTTCATATATTCTTTTGACCATCAAATCATTTCAGTGAATATCTTAGTTTGGATTATCTACCAGTCTGGAAACTTGTGTGTGTTTAAATTAAGCATGTTAATATTAAAATAATTAATTTTCATAATAGATAAAATACATCCAGACATTTTTTCAAAAATCACAACATAACTTTATTTGATTTTCTTATGCAAATAAAGTGTTTCATCATCTGTGTCTGCTAAAAACAAAAGGAAAAATTCCTGCTGTCAAGCTAACAACTATGAAAAGAAGAAATAGAATTTTTAATGAGTTTTCCTAGAATTCATTAAAGCTAATTTTATTAACACATATGACCTCTTTCCATGTTTATTTTTATTTCTGAGCCAACTACTTCTTTTGATTTTAGTTAAAATGTGTTCCAAGATATAACCCATTTATTAATTAAAATTTAATAAATGTGTTCTTTATAATTAAAAGCACATCCACATAAAATTTGCTTGTAGCTATGTCAGAAAAATCCCCCAAAGCACAGCTAATAGATTTCTGAAATATAATTACATTTTATTATAGTTATTGTCAAACCTGACATTAAAATTTCATCTTTAAATATTTATAAGAATTTGGTATTTACTTCACATCTCAATTTTACATAATTTCTTTTACCCTTAATTCTCCTTGTTTCATGATTTTTTTTGAAACTGAGCCTTTAGCTGTTTTTATTAGTTACCCTTCAGTGAGCATCATTTACACCCCCTCCACCCTGTGATGAATGTAGCTATCGGAGTTATCAACAAGAAACCAAAGCAAGACTCCTATACTCTTAAGTGATGTAAGACATGAAACTCAAATCCAGCACATGGTTAAAATCCTAACATTGCCTGGCTGTCGTCTTGTCAGAACAAAACTTTTTACTGGAAACAAAAACGTTTATTACATGTTTATGGAGCTATGCCTTAGTGGTAACTTCCTACATAGGATCTGAAACCAAAGGATATGAAGTGAAAGGGCAGTAAAGATGTTCTCCAGGCAGACCTTGTCTGCTGTGAGCATCTTCACCAGCAAGGAATGGCACACAGGTGTGATGCATTCTTCCCTAAGAAAAGCCACCAAACCCACATGTTCACAAAACCCTTGACATGTCCTGGCAGTGAGCCCAATGCAGGTTCTTTAGATAGTACAATTTAAGGGATGTTCAGTGTCTTTGAGAGGCTAGTCACTGGATGTACCATTATGAGGAAATGAACACTTGTCCAGGCACCCGTATGTAAGCAGTTGAAGCACCAGCAGTTGTCACCTCTTCCTCTCCTTTCCAGTGTTTAATTCAGACTTGTAAGTCAGTTACATTCACATGAAAACTATGATTATAGTTTGCAGGGAGATTCTTTTGTCTTTGTATGAAAAAATCCATAAAAGTAACAGAATGCAGCACTAAGTGTGGGAGGGATTCCTGCAAATTATTGTGGGTTTAATGATTTGGGAGAAACTTACTGGGACAAGCCTATGGTATTAGCTCCTTTACAATGTGTCTGTTCTTCACATCCATCCAGATTTTGTAATGCCTTATAAAATGTCTTATGATTTGGGAAAGATCATAGTTACTTATTCTCAAGACCCTTCACACACTAAACTATACATAGCTCATTCCACAATGTTGTCTTTTGCCTCCCTTTTTGTTTCAGTAGCACTCCAGAGGCCAGAGAAGGATTTCAAGTCATCTTATAACTTTGGGCTAATTTTTGGTTTTATCCCTTAGTTGTCTGGCATTCCTATAATATGTGACCACTTTACATAGCACACAAAACACCCATATGTTTCCTAAAATGATGGAAATTCCAAAAAAAAAAGAGAAAGAGAGAGAATACGGGACTTAAAATCAGAAAGATACCCATCCAAACAAGTCTTATAGGGGAAATGATTCTGAACAGCTCCTACACAACTGATTACTTCTTAATCAATTAACTTATTGATATGGTTAACTACACAATAGATATCAAACTTTTACTCACTGAAAACCATTTGGATATGTGGTATTGTTTGTAATGGTTATTTTAGTTCTTTCTTTTAAGCCCATGCTCACTGCTTCTCTTGCTTCTGGTAGGGACAGCCCTCCTTATCTGTGGGATCTGTATCTGCAGAATCTATATTTGTGGGTTGTGTATCCAAGGATTCAATCAACCATGAATTAAAAATATCAATGAAAATTTCATCTATGATGAATGCACAGACTTACCATTTACTTTGTTTTATATTGCACTAGTATCATATTATAAGTAATCTAGAAATGACAGAAAATACAGGATATTATGATTTTGATAAGATGTGTCCTCAAAAAAGGCTCATGTGTTGAAGGCTGAGTCCCCAGATGGTGGTTCCAATCATTGAGAGGTGAATGGATCATGAGGGTTCTAACTTCGTCAATGGATTAGTCCATTAATGAGTTTATAGCTGAATGGGTTTTATTGGAAGGTGGGGCCTAGTTGGAAAAAAGTGGGTCACTGAGGACATGACTTTTGAAGTGTATATCTTGTCCCCACCCTCTCTCTCTCTCCCTGCTCCCCAATTCCCTTTGCTGGCTGCCATGAGGTGAGCAGCTTTCTTCTGCCACACTTTTCTGTCTTCATACCAGTACATTTGTCATGATGTTCTGCCTCACCACAGGCCCAGAAACATGGAACCAAGTGACTATGGACTGAAATCTCTGAAACTATAAGCCAAAATAAACCTTTCCTACTTTGAAGTTGTTTTTCTCAGACATTTTTTTTTTCAGTGATGCAAAGCTGACGAACACACAGAAGGATTGAGAGGAAAATAGCAGATTAGAGATACCAATATTCTCCTATGTCTCTATGAGATTGAACCAAAAAACTGGTGCGTAGCTGCACAGAGAGGCAAGGCTTAATGAAAAGGTGCTGAAGTACAACAGTAAAGGGTTAATGACTGTGTGAAACCTAGAAATATTAGATTTTTAAATTATATGAGATGTAGAGAGTCCTAACACTGAGAGGTGGTACAATAGAGGATGGGAAAGATCCCCTGCAGCACAGCTTTAGGCTAAAAGAGATCTTCACAACAACAGAATTTGGTATTATGCAAACATATAATCTAAGGAGACAGGAAACCTGGAATCTGCAGAGTGAGCTGGCACTAGAGAAGAGGTTCCCTGAATTTCCTAGCATATCCATATAGTTCCATAATTGGGAGCCATCTTAGAAGAGCCTATGGTCTGACCTTTCTCTTTGGGTGATCAGAAGCCCCCTGTATTTTTATATCTCTAAAAATCAGCACTTCTTCCCTTCATTGGCTCAGTAGGAAGTCACTTGTGAAGATACTGTGGGCCCACGGAGGTGACTATTGTTTGACACAAGTTCACTAAGAAATCTATGTAGGGGGAAGTATGGTGGTTATCAGAAGAAAGTAGAAGATGCTTCTATTTAAAATTGGTGATTTGACATCTTTGGAGAGGAGTAAGACCTGTGGGTAGATTCACGTGGGTGTGGGGCAGAGAGCACCATGGTCTGGGTTGGCAGATCACTTGACTCCCCCAGCATAGACTGCATTGGAGAATTGCCTCCTCCGTGCTCACAGGCATACAGAAAATGCATTGTGGTCCTGCAGAAGCTGGATCAGTTGCTATGACCACAAGTGCACTGACAGAGGATCTGGGGAGTGAATGGGGCATCCACCAGATAGGTCCACAGACACAGACGTCCACAGGCTTGGCAATGGAGGGGGTCTAGTTGGCCACTCCCATGGTCATTGTATCCCCAGGTGTGCACAAAGAGCTTGCTAATATGAATATAGCCACGAAGTGGACATTGTCTTATTTCTCATGGGAAGGCTAGCAGAACCAGGTAGAGCTCACACCCCATACTGCTTTTGCTGGTTGGCTTCTTTGACTGGAACTGAGAAGGAGCACACCTGACCATAGCACCTGCAGTCCACCACTCCCCATGTGCAGTGGAGTCTAAAACTAGGCTCCCAAGAAAGATGCATTTCCATCTCCATTTCAAATACCTCACCAAAGAGGACTTTTTGACTTTTTATTTTATTTTGTTTTATTGTTTTCCCTCAATATTTTTTCATATCTTTATTTAATTATATATATTTTTAATCATATAATTAGATCTTTTCTCTCTTCTTCTTTCTGATTTTTATTCCTTTTTAATCCTAATTTGACTTTTTTTAATGTAAATCTTTATAGTCTAGTGTATATTATCTCTCCCCATTCTTCTCTACAGTTACTGTTGCATATGCTATTAATGGTTTTTATTGTGTTCCTATATTTGGCTTACTTTCAAGGTGTTGGTGCTATTGTTGATTGTGTCCCTGCACCAAAACAGTGCTAGGGACTGGATCACAGCATGCTGAAGATGTAGGGTGGGTGCTTTACCATTGAGATACACCCCAACACCAGCTAAGAGAAACTATAGCTTACCCCATTTGCAACTTAGTCCTGATCAAACTGGCAGATACTTCAACATAAAGATTAGGGAAGACAGCCTGGGCATGGTGTCACATGCCTTTAACTCCAGCACTGAGGAGGCAGAGGCCAACTATTAAAACTTTGAGGCAAGCCTGGGTTATAAACAAGACCCTACCTCAAAAAATTAAGGGAGACAAAATTCCTCAGCTGCAGACCCAGACCCAAGAAGACAAAGATAGTAGAGCCTGAAGACCCACAACTGAACTCTCATCCACTTAGCAACAACAGAGAGGATTAACACAATTGTTGTGGTCACCTCACAATGAAGGGTCCTAGCATAAATTGCTCCATATATTCTTTCACCATATAATTCTGCCAAGCCTGGAAGAGTTACCACAGAAGTACACCCTGTATGCTCTACTGTCTGAACTGCCAGAGGGACCCCACTTGCATGAGTCCTACAGAGAAAGGAAGCACCTCAGGTCCTAACACAGTATGCATGGAGTCAAAATCCACCAACCACAGCATGTATTCTAACTGAGATTAGACTCAACACTACACCAAAACCAATATCCCAGGGCACATTAACAAAACAAAGTTATTCCTTAAGAAGACCCCACTTAAAAGTGGAAAAGATATCCATCCCAACAGATGCACATATCTCAACATAGGAATAAAGAAATATGAAAACACAAAGCAACATGATTTCCCAAAAAGTTTGAACTCTCGTTATTTACTCCAAAGATAATGAAGTAGATGAAATGCTAAATAAAGAAAATTTAAACGATGCTAAAGAATAAATGAATTCTAAGAGAACACAGAAAAAAATACTTGAATGAAATAAGGAAGGCAATGTAAGATACGAATGTGAGATTTAATAAAAAGAAATTTTGAAAAAAAAATAAAACAAAACAAGTAGACAACTTGGTGATGAAAAAGCTCCATAAATCAAACACAAAACTCAGTGGAAAGCCTCATAATTAGTGGAAGAAAGAATATCAGGGATTGAAAACAGGTTGATAAATTAAAATATTCATACAGAAATAAAGGAAATAAATAAAAACATATAACTAGAACATTTAAGATCTCTGACACACAATTAAGAAATTGAACTTAAGACTAGGAGGTTTAAATGAAGAAGACAAGGTACAGGCTAAAGCCATAAAAGCCTGTTCAATAAAATAATAATGAAAATTTCCCAAATCTTGGTAATGATGTGGACTTCCAGGTACAGAATACATTTAGGACCCCAAATACACAAGACCAAAAAAAGAACCTCTCCACATCATATTACAGTTAAATCACCAAGAGTAAAGAACAAAGTATACTAAAAGCTACAAGTGAGAAGCACCAAATTACTTATAAAGAGGCAAACCCATCAGAATATCAACAGATTCCTAAGCAGAAACTCTAAAGGCTAGGAGAGCATGGGATTATGTATTTCAAGTCCTGAAAGATAATAACCGCTAATCTAGATATTATAGCTTGGATATGAAGTGTTTCCCCTTTTCCCCCACCAAAAGAAAAGGATCAGGTATTAAAGGTTTGGCTGCCAACTGATAGGCTTTTGGTAGGTGATTAGGTCATGAGGGTTCTGAGACAGTCAATTATTAGTCTTCTGATGGATTCATAAATTTGATGGCATTGTTGGAAGGTGGTGGAAAGGAGAAGGTAGGGTCTGGTTGGAGAGAGTAGGTCACTGAGGGCATATGTTAGAAGAATTTTTCTTGTCCCTGGCCCTTTCCTACAATTGTCTATGCTTTCTGGCTGGCATTGGGTAGTCAACTTTGCCCTTCTGCCAAGATGTTTTGCATTGCCATAGCCCAGAAACAATAGAGCCAGCCAACACTGGACTGAAACCTCTGAAAGCATAATCCAAAATAACTCCTTCCTCCATTAAATTGTTTCTCTCAGGAATTTGGCAACAGTGATGAAAAGTCTGACTAAAACACTAGGTTAAAATATCCAACAAAGTTACCATTCAGAATCAAAGGAGAATTAAAGATTTTCCAAGATAAACATAAGCTAAAGGAATTTGTGGCCACTAAGCCAATACACAGAAGATTCTTATTTAAAGGAATCCTATACATAGAATAGGAAGAAAGAGAAACATAATCATAAGAGTTTAAGGAAGAATAAATTCCAATAAAAGTAGATAAACAAATGAGAATTAGGAAAGAAAGATTGTCAACTAAGTAAATCATCAAACCTCAAGATGAATAAGAGAAAAAGAAAAGAATATATAGTATTTAAAACAAAAGAACTGCAACAAATAGACAGGAATTAGTACAGACCATTCAACAATAACACGTAAATGTAAATAGTCTCAATTCTCCAATTAAAAGACCAATCTGACTGATCAGATTAAATGACAAGACCCAACTGTTTGCTGTCTGAAAGAAAATCAACTCACTTGGAAAGACACACATAAACTGAAAGTGAAAGAAAGGAAAATGATATTGTAAGTAAATGGAATCCAAAAGAAAGCAGGAGGAGCTACACTCATATTTAATACAACAGACTTCAAAATTAGTCAGAAAAAGCACTGCACATTAATCACTGCATATTAATGAAACTTGCAATCCATGAAGAAGATATAACAGTTACAAATATATATGCACTAAAAATTTTGGATGCATCCAATATCATAAAACAAGAATAGACATAAAAGAACAAATAGTCCTCAACCCAATAATAGCAGGTGACTTCTATACACCAGTCTCACAAATAGATTATCTTGACAAAAAACAAGAAAGAAAAATTACAGTCAAATTACACCATATATCAAATGAACTTAAGAAACATATAAAGAACATTCCATCCAACAGCTGCAGAAAATACACATTTCAGCAGCTCATGAAATTTTCTTCCAAAATACATTTTATTTTAGGCTGTAGGCCAAGTGCTAACAACACAAAAATTGAAATAACTACTTGTATCTTATTGGATCATGATCGAATGCAGCTAGAAATAAACAGCAAGAGAAAATACAGCAACACAAGGAGATTGAATGATCAGTGGGTAACTGAAGAAATCAAGAGGGAAAGTTTTAAACTCCTAGAATCATATGAAAATGGAAACGCAACATGGAGACAGTCTGACAATCTCACTGTATGACTCACTGAGAGTTTACACTTTTTAGGACATGAACCCAGGCCCAAGTTCTTCCTGTCAGTCATTCTCATTGGACTAAGATCCCAGATAATGAAACTTTTTTTTTTTTTAGGCCACTCTGGCCTCCAGAACCATTGGACCTCTCTCTTACTCTCCTTTCTCTAGAGCCTTGGCTGTCCAGATGGAGTCTGGAGATAGCTTTCTGCTGCTGAATCACACCTATACAAAAGCAGGAGCCATTCTCTCCCCTTACATGTCATGGTCAGGAAAGGCTATTCTGTTCACTTACTTCATAGAAATGCACATTATTACTGATAGTAATGATAGCTGATATCATTGAAGCACATACGATAAACTCTAAAGTTGCAACCTATATTAACATTTTAATCCATGTAAAGCCCTACAAGGTTGATATTAATATTACTCCACTTTACAGATAAGGAAATTGAGTTGCAAAGAGGTTTAAATAGAATTCCAATTCTACTTAGGCAGAAAACACAAATGAGCAAAGTAATCCTGAGTTCTCAAGGAAATAGGGAGTTGGGGAGGGGAGTGACTAAAACACCAGGTATTGTTTGTCCTTATCATGGTCTACTATCAAATAAAAAACCTTACAGTGTAGTGGGATGCACAAGACAAGCTGTGTTATACCAAGCATAAACTAAAGAAAACATTTCTAGAAAGCTGGCTAAAAGAAGAGCCCAAGAGTTTAAAATAATAAAGCAAATGATTTTATGTAAGTGCAATGCCTCACCCTGTGAGAATTGCAGCTCAAAGTATTTCTATTTTTTTTCCTGAATATTTTATCAAGTTATTCATAGTCTCCCTTTACCCAAGTGCTGCTAAGAAGAATTAAAGAGTTTTCAGCTGGTGGTAAACTTTTTGATCTACACATTTGTAAATCTCTCAGACTTTGGATTGAGTAATACTGTGAAGTTGGTGGATCTTTCTCAGGAACAGTTGAGCACTCAGGGTAGAAGCCCTGCCCCTGAACTGCTTGCTCATCAGAAACACAGCCCCAAACTGAATGTCTGGTCCATGAAAGTAAATCACCAAACCCCTGTGTTAGGTTAGGAACCCTGTGTGATAATCCCCTTGGATTTAGAGCTGCATAAAACCTGGCAGGCAGGAGAGCAGGGTGTTGCAGAAAGAATTTTCCCCACCTTAAGTATAAGAAATTACAGATAGACATCACCTACATCTTTACCAAGTTTCTGCACAATTGTGATGCTGAAGAGATAGGCAGGCTCTGAAGATTCTGTGACTTCCTGTTCGACATTTTATTTCCATCTGAAATTCAAAACAACACAAGCACTTGAAAAAAACACATTTTCAACTCCATCAATTAATTCTTTAAGACCCAGTCTGATGTCTTCTCCATGAAACTCTCTCAGACAGTTCTGAGCCCTCACCAACCTGGTTGGGCACCCTGCTAACAAGTGCCAGTGCATTTTGGTTTTCCCTGATCCTGAGCCCCTACTACTACTACAGTCTTTTGGCTTGTGGGTCTCCCCACTAGATGCTGCCTGTCATTGTGACTACAGGCCCAGCACCTAACACACTACTGGGGACATAGCAGGAGCTTAATAATTGTTGAGTGGACTTTTGAACTATCTATGAATATTAAACCATTCACTCTCCAGCTGTCATTAGGAATTCAAACAGGACATTCTAATCACCGAGCTCAAGTTTAACATGTGTGAAACTTGTGCTAAGATATACCAACGTCAACAAATGGTGTCCACAGAGTCAAATGGGATCAGTTTAAGGAAGAAGAGCATGTGATTAATTAATAAGGCAAAGTTCTACAGGCAGTTTATCATTTTATTGCTCAGTAAGATTCAACAGTAGTATATAGTTAATGTAGAAAAGTCTGCAAAGAATTTTTATCTTAATTAACTTTAAAAGTCCCATTAGAGGCTGGTGGAGTTCAAGTGGTAGAGTGCCTGCCTAGCAAGCATGAGGCCCTGAGTTCAAACCCCAGTATTGCTCATTACACATATTTGCTCTCCTTATTCTTTTAAAAAGCCTTTAATAAAGAGAGAATATGTCAGAATCACTACATCAGACATACCATAGTGCTTAATCTAGAAAAGCCTAAATATATTACAAATTATTGTATGAACATAGTGGGATGAAATACAATTTTAATGGTTAAAAAATGAGCAAGGAAATGAGAAAAAAGAAAACAGTCACAGACATGGTCTAAAGACTTTTTATTGTCATATATTCTAGGGCCAGTTTTGTATTCTTAGTTTCAGGCTAGACTTGAAGAGTTTGTCAAAGGATAATTTTTCTTCTTAAGTTCTTACATTTATAAAAAACTAAATTAGCAGGATGACTGTGGTCTTTGATTAAGAACTTTTCATGCATAACTTCTAAGAAATAAACATAATCAGAATATGGTAAGGTTTTGGTTTGGGGTTATTTGTTTTTTGGAAACCAAAATGTGTATTAGCTCTGACTTCCATTCAACTCATTCACTAAAGGTCCATTAAGGAAACACCAATGATTACTTTTATTGTTCCTTATTTTTCTGCATCTAGTTTTAAGGTACTTTGGAGGACTGAAATGTGATTAGAATTCATATAGGATGAATAAACCAGCTGTTGTCTTTAAAGCATGTCAGAGATTTCAGTGGAGTGGAAGAGTTACTTTCTGTTACAGCTAATAAATTTTCAAGTTCGCATATCATCAAGTTTCAGTTAAAATTAAAAATCAAATTCACAATTGTGGACTAAACATGCTTTATATATCACCTCTGGACCATTGCCTAGGTCTAACCCAGATGCTTCTTTATCTCTAGGTCTTATTCTTTACAGCATTAGTATTCTGGTAGGTGTATGGGAAGCACAAACAAGCTGTGCTTCACTCAACTCAACATGATTTGTGCATTCAGCAGGCAATGACATGGATGGCCCAGGTGGCGCCTAACCCATCGAGATAAGCATTCTGTTTTCCTAGCAAAGATTTCTCAGCCATTCCCAGTGTTTATGATCTCCCTAAATGATGACCTAAATTGCAGCATCAGCCTAAAATCATGACCTTAGGCTGATGCCTGTAATCTGCTCAGAAGTACTGATTCACTCCTATAGTAACTCCCACTACTTCTCTCTCAAAACAGCTTTTTTGTCACAACCTGGCTGGAAAACAGCTGACAAATATTTAAATCAAATGCTTAAATGGCTTAGAGGATTACTAGTAGGATAAAGAGTTTATTTGACCCTAGATGTCTGATTCAGTGACAAATTTGGTTGATAGTGAGTGGAAATCCTGGTTGATGGTGAGTATGAAAGACATTATTACTTCCTCACAGGTTTTCTCTGGTCTGATCATTCCCTATGGCTTCTGACTCTTCCCTAGGTCCCTTTACAAGAAGTCTCACAACTACAAAGTGATTTAAAAAAAAAATGTCCCTAAGGACCATTTGAATGTTGGTCACAAATTCCAAGTGGATTTTGTTCTGCTTTCTTGTAAGTCTCTATAGTTTTCATAGGTTTTAAACTCCCAGTCCCAGCCAGGCTTAAATGCTTGAAATCCCAAGATTCCTACCAAATGAATGGTTTCTACATTAATTTTTGTGGCCTGGACACATAAAGGCGACTAAAGGTCTTTAGTAGTTAAAAGCCTGGACTCTGAAGTCAGACTTTTTGAGTTCATAGCCCAGCTTTGCTGCTTGCTAACTGTGTGCCCTTGGGCAAGCTGTGTAACTCCCATGCTGACACTTCTGAGAACATGTGTTCTAGGGACACAAGCTTTTGGGTAGAGGAAAAACAGGCATTCTAACTCCTCCTTTATTATGCCATAGATAATTGTAAGGGATAAGCCGTTTTGTAGCTTCCCACCTTCCTTATTTCTACAATGCTTCAAAACTTCCCCTGCCTTTTTCTTCCTTCAAATCCCCAATATAAAAATCTCAGATCCCCTAAAACCTGATTGTTCATCCATATCGTGGTGTGAATACAGTCTTTCCAGAATGTATTTACTTCATAAATAAGGAACTTATTTACTAAAGAGTCATGTGACTGATAAACTCGTATTAGCCAGGACCCTACAAAAAAGCAAATAATGTGTTCAAATTAAGATGATTCAGGGGAAACCTACAAATGAAAAGTATTAAGTGGACAAAGGGAACTGCAAGGGATTATTTGGAGGACCTGAAGATAATATCAGCAGAGCTGCCACCATCCATAGGTCCATAGAGACAAGAGGAAGAAGAGGGTACCAGAATCTAGAAGCAGAACAGAATTTCTTGAGAAGAGAATTCCTAATGTTAAGGAAATCCACTGTTATGAGACAACCTGAGACAGGACCAGGGAATAAAAACTCTGAGTCATTCTCTTTCTTCCAGACTTCTGCTAGGACTCCCCATTGACTAAGCTCAAAGAGAATAATAAGAAGGCTCCAGAGCCCATCACTGCAATCAATACACAGCTGCCATACAGGAAGCCGGCTGGAGAATGGTGAAAAGGGAAAGCAGAAGGAAAATGGAATACCTCCAATAGAAGGGCTGTGAGATATTTTTGAGCAAGACCACGTACTCCATCCTTTCCAGCTCCAGTCATCTCTGCTCTTGTCATCACTCCAATTGGTTAAGAAATCAGCAACTTGGTACAGAATTTCTGAAGTTTTTGTGTTTGCAAAAGAGTAAAACCCTATATATCCACTTTCCTCCCACTGTATGCCTTCCCCAATGTTTAAAAAAAGAATCTGGTTTTGAGCATCAGGCAGACAAAGTAACTGGGAAAAGCGACGCTCTTTTGGCATACACACGGCTTAAAACCTGCAACTATCCTGGAAAGATATTTCCTCAGCAGTCATATTTTTCCAGGTTTTGGGTGGAAGCAAGAAAACAAGTAGAACATAAATTTAACAGAGAAAATGAACCCGAGAGTATGATTCAAATCTCAGGAAAAGGGTGCTTTGTATGGAATTGGAGACCATGACTCACACTTCAGGCAGGATATAGAAGTGGAGAAAGAACTAACTTGAGCACACACACCATGTAAATCCTACTTTACTGTCAGCTCACACTGAAGGTCAATTCTAAATGCATTTTGCACATAGCACAAAGTGAAGGAACTGCACTGAAAAGGGAAAAAAAAAATTGGCAGTGTGCTTCTTGCAGTGGTCAACAGTATCTGTGTGAGCATGGGTCAGTAGTGTCCCAGACTCACAAATACACCAACCTAGATGTTAGCAGGCTGCCTTTGCAGTGAATGAAGCTAATCTTCTGAGACATGGTTAATATACCCTTGCTTGGTACCTCCCTTAGCTAAACACACAGGGAAGTGAGGCAGAGGTCTGGAAAAATGAACTGAACTTGTTTTTCTATGGATTTAAGACTGACCATCTACGACACACAATGAAAATGCATTTGGAGCCCTGGAGAATTATTCTTTTAGGATGCATTTTTGGATTTCAACTTGTCTAGTGCTGGATGGAAAATACAAAATTATATTAATGTAACATAAATTTACAAGAAATAAAACAAGACCCACTAGGAATTTGTGATCAGCATTCAAATTCTCCTGTGAGACATTTTCATCATCTTTTTGTTGCAAGATATAGTGCTAATAAGGGACATGCATAAAGAGCCAGGGATACAAGTCCCAGGGAGTCTCACACTGGGGAAACTCAAACTTCATGGTTTTTTTTCCAGAAATGTGATTTTGGTTCTTCTTTCCTCTTTCGGAAAGAATCACACTTTTTGTTTTTTTGCACTATTGTTGAAATCATAGTATCCTTTCTGTCCAAAAGCAAAAACTCTTCTCAGCTAGTTTCTCTTCTTGTCCTTGGCAGAGGGATGGGTGTGTTTTCAAGGTTGACTGGCACCTTCTACTCACAGTGGAGACAGTCAGTATAAAGTAACTTCATCTGAAAATGATTGAGGAAATCAGCAATGTCCCATCTGGAGTCTCTTGTGCTAACATACTGAGGTCCAAATTCGATAGCAAAGCTCAGGAAAGAAAAGTGGCTAGATTTTAAGGACACAGATTATGAATAGGAAAGTTCCTCAAAGCAGGTTATGAGACATGAGAAATTGCCAGTTAAGCCATAAAATGAGTACAAGGCCAAGATAAAAGGCCCCATGCAGAGAGAATCGCCCATTCCTGCCTTTCCTTTGTCTTCTTCTGCAAACAGATTTCCCACTATAGACACCCTGCCACCATTCCCGCCTTTCTTTGTCTCCCTCTTTGAGCAGACTTTCCAAAACAGGCCCCCCTGCTGCTCCTACCTAAACAACCCTGGGTCCCTAAACCCCAGTGTGATCCCACCTATCAGCAACCAGCATGTTCCCTGTAACCTGATCCCCTGCAGAGCCCTTTAAGAATCCTGTGATTTCACTGCTTGGGGCCCAGAATTTTGAGTACTAGCTCACCTGGGACCTCCGGCATAAAATAAAATAAAGTAAAAATCTGAGTTCCCCTACTTCTCTGAGTGTCGCTTGGTTTCTTGTCTGACAATATTTCCACAACAATTATTTTGAGTACTTTAGAGAATTCTCCATTTTTTTTTTGTTTTTAAACTATTCTATATGAATTCTTCCTAGGAATATCTGTGTTCCAATATAATAACAAAAGCAGCCAACAATATTCATTTGAGATAAAGTACCAAGGATTTTATAGAAGGATTGATGTATTTGAATAACTAGTGATTTTATCAGTCTTACTGGTAAAGCTGAAGATCTGAGTTATAATTGGGATGCATTGTTGATAGTGATGTTGTTTTTGTCGCTCATTAGGATTTAGACTGTGAATGAGTCAATGTGATCACCACCACTCATACTATCTTGAAAAGGCTACCATCCTTACTTAATGGTCTTCATGTTCAATTTTCTAACCAAAGAAGGAAGCATAAAACAGATGGCAAAAATTACTTGGGGAATTCACTAACCCATCATCTTTATCAAAGAATTAAATTTGGAAAATTGAAAGGAATATAACAATGGGACAAGTAACCTATTAAACAGTCTTTGATTGCTTTAGTGCAGCAGATTTATAACGCTATAAATATCATACAATGATATAAATATATAACAATATAAATATCATAAAGATGATATTTAATCATCTTTGTTTTTAGAAGACAAGAAGAAAAGAACTAAATCATACTTCTCTCCTACCCCGCTTTAAGATCATAATGTCACAGGAGGACAGATGAGGGGCTCCCCCAGCTTCCCAGTTTCCATGCAAAATCACAGGTCCTTGAAATCCACAAACATAAAAAGCATTTCAAGGTGTCTCAGAACAAGGAATCTCACAAGGTGGAAGTTTAAGCAAGCATTTGTTTTAAAATAACAAGATAAAGTATAGACAAGGTGGGGAGAGAGAGAGAAAAAAAAAGAGAGAAAAACATTTCCTGTTCCCAATGAGGAAATGGGAACCAAGACTCAAAATGGTGGCCCCTATCTGTTAGTCTTATACTGGAGAGCTGGGGGAATAATGAATCTGGGTACCTGAGGTGGCTATTAAAACAGAGAGGGGTCATCCTAGCCCACCCAAAACAAAGAGACAAAGGATATGCTTTAGAACTTTGCTAAACAAGTAATTATTCTCCATCCATCCAAGGATACTTGCAGCTTATTAACATCTCAAAGAGGAAAGCAGAAATAGGTAGCTCCTTTGTGTCTCCCTGTTCCTATAACTTAACATCTTAAAGGGGATGGGAGGGGGCTAGCTGCTCTGGCTCTCCAGCCTTTGCTTCCTTATTCCAGTGTCAGAGTCTGACCCTTTAAATATTTATTTAAATGTTATAATTTCCCCATTTCCTCATCTATCGCTCCTGCCTCAGTAATCTATTTAAAACAATAGGAAAAGGGGAACAGGAGCTAGAGAAAAGGTTAGATCAAAAAGAATTAACCTAGAAGGTAACACCCACACACAGGAAATCAATGTGAGTCAATGCCCTGTATAGCTATCCTTATCTCAACCAGCAAAAACCCTTGTTCCTTCCTATTATTGCTTATACTCTCTCTACAACAAAATTAGAAATAAGGGCAAAATAGTTTCTGCTGGGTATTGGGGGAGGGGAGAGGAAGGGGGCAGAGTGGGTGGTAAGGGAGGGGGCGGAGTGGGGCAGGGGGGAGAAATGAACCAAGCCTTGTATGCACATATGAATAATAAAAGAAAAAAAAAACATTTACAAACCAGCCCTATATTCCATTTTGATAAATCAAAATCAAATGCATCAACCTAACAATCCACTCTATTGTCTACAAAGATTTTTGTCTTTGGAATTTTTTTACACTTATAAGAGATTATTGATTCTTATCCAATGTCTTGGATTAAAGAAATGAGGGAAAAGAGAAAAACTATGAGATTTCTCTCTTGCATATGCTGTAATTTTTAAATCTACCAAATAAAAACCTTCCCATGTATTATTGTTAATGGTGCTGGTGGCAGTCTGTGATCAGAATACTTCCAAATTCTTTGTCCTGAGTGAAAGAATCCATGGAAGGACATGTGGGTGTAAATGGAGTCTATTAAAAGTCAGGAAAGAGAAATACAAAGGAGAGCATGGCTGGCCAGGTGGAGCCTGGGGGCAGAGAATCTGCTTCTGCTCTTCAAGTGTTTTTAAATCTATGGAAAGAGGTGAACCAGGTGAATCCCATCCAATAATCAGTGAGTATGGAGGAACATGGGAGTTTCCCAGCCAGGTGAGAGCAGTTCCTGAACCAAAGCATGGTTAATCTAAGATATAATATTTTTCTATGAGTCCCAAACTTTCCCTAATTTTAGCCTATCTCATTACCAGCAATAACATGGTGTGTCGCTCCCATATTTAACTTATTATAATTACATTCCCGTCAAGAAAAGCCTTGAGTAACTTGAAGTGGAGAAATGCTGGAGGGCTAAAAAAAACATGTTATTTTTGTTTCAGAATTTTTCAACTATAATAGCCTCTAACTTTCAAACACTGACTCAGAATGGTCCACCTCCTGCATCTCTCCTCCTTACCCAGTGTGAAAAATATGCTTGCTCATATGTCCAAACTCAAAGAATGTGAGGGAGGTTAGAAGTAGGGAAAGTTCAGAACTCATATGTTTATGTAGGTTGCCTACCTCTGACTTAGAGATGGCCCAGACCACCTGCACCTGGCCGGAAACTGCCCATGCTCCTCCCCATTCATTCATTTTTGGGTAGGAATCACTTGGTTCCTCCCTTCCCATAGATTAGTGTAAGTTTTAAAAGTACCTGAGAAAGAAAAGCACTCTCTCTGCCAGCAGACTCCACCTGTGCCCACCATGCCCCACACCCCCTTGTATTTCCCTTTCCTAACTTTTAATAAACTCCCTTTACACCCTTATATTCTGCTTGGATTCTTTCACACCAGAGCGCAAGATCCAAGATGGTCTGGAAATACTTTTTGCATTAACATTGTGGCAAAGACAGCCAAGAGTTAAGGATGAGACCTCAAGTTGCTATTTCTACTAATTTCTTTAATTCTAACCCATCTTTCTCTATACTCTGGCCTTTTGCCCTCAGAACCACATACCACCCATGGCTTGGACAGTGAGGGACCCCACGCTGGAACATACACCTGATGAACAGGATTGGCTCCGAGTCCTATGAATGGTGCAGCAGGGACTCACCCTGGCAGCCAGGATGCAGTGCTGCCCACCAGCAGGACCAGGACTCACAGGCTTCTCACCCACACCTGAATCCACAATCACTCCAAGGCACACGGTTTGTGTTGCCCAGTCCCACCCCAGGGGATGGACCACACTAAACACTTTTCCTTCTTTCTTGCCTCCTTAACCCTCACTCCCCCCTTCCCTGCATTTCTTTTGCATGATAGGCATGCTCTCCCAAAAACACACTATGCATAGAGTGCTTACCACAGTCTCTAACCTTCCAGCCCAGACAGTCTCATGGCCCTGGAACAATCAGACTGCCTACCACCACAGACACTCGAGCTGGTCTCTTTCTGTCTCTCTACATCCCCTCTAACCTGGCAGTGGGAGGAGGGAACAGCACAAACAAGGAGCACCTCCACTACTACCAGCAGGCGAGGAGCTTGAGGCACCTGGGGAAGGCGTGGCTCTCCAGCCCCGCCCCTCAGCCTGGAGCACTGCTCCCCAACCCCATCTCTCAGCACAGGCTGGCACTCTGGCCCCGCCCCTCAGTGCAGGACAGTGCTCTGGCCCTGCCCTTCAGCCTAGACCTGCACTCCAGCCCCGTCTATCAGCACTGGCCTGGAAGACCCACCTCACCAGCCACAGCAATGCATGTTGGCAGTGGTGGCCATGGTAGCAGGAGAGAGTTGCATACTCCAAGACCCCAGCACCCATTTGGCCAGGCTCCACAACTGTCATTCTGCCACAATGTGGTGAACACATATAAGATTGTTGTTGTATTAATGGATTGTATTGTGTTAAAGTATGGAAAATTGTTGTAATAAGAATTATTAGCTAGTGTGTGTTAGGACTTAGAAACCAAACCAGAGAATGACAGGGCAATATGAAAATAAACCAACCCTAAGGTGGTGGTGATATGCAAATGAGCCAACCCTAAGGTGGCAGTGCCAATAGAAGAACCTATGAGGTCACCACTGGGTATATAAACTCAGAGCCGAAACCCAAACCTCACTCGCCTCCCAAATGATGAAGACTGTGCTGTCAGAGTCTGTCCCTAGGCTCTGATGTAGAGGCAGCTGCTGCTTGAGAGCACCTCCACTTCTCCTGATGACCAGGTATCACCAGTTATCACAAGATTGACCTGCAATTAAGATCGACTGCAAGGATTCTCCAGAGCCCGGCTGGACTCCTCTTATCGGATAAGAAAATGTCACACGGTGAGCGAGGCTTGGGGAAGGCCTGAATAAGTTCCTGGCTGGCTGGGGTAGTAGAGGATGGGACATTAGGATCTGTGTGGTAGAGTGCCGAGTGGATTTGTTTGAATAAAATCCTATTCTCTGAAGTAAGAGTCTCCTGAGTACTGCTTACTCGTACTGGATGGGACCATAAGTACTCGTGACACACAAGCATCCCAAGAAACTAAAGGTGCCACTTCTGGCAGCCATGGTTCTGGACTTGACCAGACTGCTCTTTCCCATCATTCTCCTCTCTCATTCTCCTCTGACCCATTCCTTTGCTCACCTATCTGCCATGCCTCTGCTTGCCCTAGGCATTTGGTCCCAACTCTTGCCTATGCTTTCCTTGTTCCCATAGCCTGTAGGGGTCAAGAAGACACTCACCCCAGGGTCACATTTCCCTGTCCCAGGGACATATACCCCAGCTACATCAATAAGTGGTGGGCACCCTTCATTGATGGAATTAATGGGAACAGATTCAGCCAAATTCTAAGCATACTTTCTAAGTCTCCTTTCTTTAGGAAAGCCAACAAGGACTTACCTGCCTTGCAAATGTAAGGCCATGATTTCAAATCCCACCTTAGTTTGCTTTGATTATTTTGTCTTTTCTTTAGGATGACTAACCCATATGGACACCTGTCTCTCAGGGGGAGATGTCTTTTATTCCTATAACAGATTGCTATTTTGAGCCTGTATGCTGCATGTAACATGTCTTTGTGTTCCATTTGAGAAACGATTCGGAGAGACCACATTATCACAGAAAATGTTGAAGCCACCATGTGTACCGTGCCATCTTGCCACTCCCTAGGAATAATCTGACTTTCTGAAAGAAACTATGACTTTCTGGAAGAAGCTACTCCTGGCTCCATGAACAAAACTGACAAGTTGGCAGAATCTTCAGAGACAGTTGTTCAGAGAAACAGTGGAAGAGGGTGCAACCAGAGTAGTCGGCATCCCCCAACTTCTTAGAGGAACAAATGGTGTTCAACTACCTGAGACAGCACAAATGGGGGCACTTCTCTAGATCTAGATGGAGTCAATTATGCCAGATCTCTGAAAGCAACCAAAGCAGGGGGCTCTTATCCATGTACTTTAATATTTATGCCTTTTAGGCTTCTGTCAAAAGGCAAACTCATGTCTTTGGCTAAGACCTTCTATTTAAGCAAAGGCAATATAACTTTCAATGATATCTAACTTTTGTTTAGAGACACTGTGAGTCTTCCTTCTGCACAGAACTCACTCATTGATGTTTACCCTCTAATTGGACTGGCACCTGCCCCCTGGTACACCTGGCTCCTAATGTAGATATTACCCCAAAAATCAGTTCTTAATTGCCCAACACAGTGGCAGTCCAAACAGAGCACCATCTAAAGATTAGAAATAGCTATAGGTATAAACACCTATTTTTTAAAAAAAAAGTAACCATAAGACTCTGTCACTTTTCAAAATAAAAAGTTAGATTCTTTATCCTTCCTGCTACACCTGGCAGGGCCCCTTCTGATGCCCCTATGAATGTTCGTGTTCAGGTCATGACTTCTAAATGAGATTTATCTTGTCCAGGTTAAAAGCCTTTAGAACCCAAATCATGAGACAACAGGGCTATCAATCTCTGCAGGCAAATGAGATCTCCATGAGAAAACTTGACTGTGCTGAACAATAATTCAGACACCTTGTGTCCCAATGAGCTCCAAGGGAAAAAAATAGGAGAGACAATTTCCCCATATAGGTAGGGTGTGCTGCCCTGTGCCCTTGTTAGCTCAAAACAGATACTGAAGAGAGACCATCCCCCTTTTTGGGGATTCCCAAAAAGAATTTTTTGGAATATTGTCTCTCAGGGGGAATTTGAGGCAGGCTAGAAGTAGAAAAAGTTTGGTATTCATATGTATATGTAGGTTGCCCATGTCTGGCTCAGTCCACCCTTATCTAGCGAGGAACCACCCATGCCCCTCCCCACTTATTGAATATCATATGGGAATCACCTGGTTCCTTCCTTCCCACAGATTAGCTTAAATTTTAAAATTACCTGAGAAAGAGAAGCTTGCACTCTTAGCCTCCAGAATCCACCTGTGTCTACCATGCTCCCTCTTGTATTTCCCTTTCCTAACTTTTAATAAACTCCCTTTACACCCACATATCCTGCAATGGATTCTTTCTGTGGGACACAAAGAATTTGGAAGTCTTCCGATCACAGACTGAACTGGCACTGTTAACAAATAGACTCAGAGATATGTGGAGTGCAGTGAAAGCAAGACTTTAATGGCAATCTTCCAAGATTGGGTTCCTGATGAGCACAGACACCAGAAGCAGTTGCAATAAGCATTATATTGCCTAGTGCACAAGTCCACTCCCCCCCCTCAGTTCCTTATTGGCTGAGTACTGTATGGTGTATTTTCTTTTCCCTGATGTCCCCTAGATTTCCTATTGGGTTACTTAAAATATGCCTCTCTTGGGATTGGTCAAATTTTAGAGGTGGGGTTTAGGTGGCATCTATCTCCTTTGTGGCAGGAAGGCCTCACTGTGATATGTGCTTTCTGGCACATACACAGTTTTTACCCATTCCCTCACTCTATCATAATTTACCCCTCCCAATTTAAGTTCCCTTATCAGTTGCTACGTCCTCCCGCAACGTCCACAAGCTGATATGCAAGCAAGCAGCTAGTGTTAAGTTTTGCCTTGCTTTGAAAATGGCAAGTAATTAAGAGCAAAAAATTAAATAAAGTAATTACATAAATGTTAAATCAAGTTAAAATTCCAATATCAGACTATCTGATTCTAAACTTCGTATTCTTAACCACTCATCTATGCTGCCCAGAATCAGAGGGTGAGAGAGAAGGCTGGCTCCTGAGTGTTCCTTCCTTCCTGCAAGCAACAAACAACCATCATCTGTGAGACTCCACAGCCTGGTCCCAAATCTCGTGACACTCAATGAGTTGCCACTACACCTGCTGCCTCGTATTGCAAGTGTGGAGGGACTGGGTTGAAGGGTAGGGCTGACTGGATTCTGGTCAGGGTAAGAGGTCACGGTTAAAATAGCTCAAGAAGACAAATGAGCACATCACTCTCTTTAACCTCTTCATGCACACAAACACATTCCAAATATGAAGCATTTGCAAATACACTTTACCTTATTAAAAGTGCTGAGCCAAAGTTATAACTCGTCAGCCACAACTTAATGAAAACATGTTTATATTTAGCTTAGTCCCTCTTTGTTCATTACAAGTCTTAACTAAAGACCTTTCTCCTCAGTGAAGATAAAATGCTTATATATACTTTTTATTACTTCTCAGTACAGATCTTTTACACTGAAAGATTGTTTTTCAAACACATTTAAAAGTTACAATATGTTATAAAGACTTGAAGGGCAGATGCACAATATTTTCAGCACATTGAGGGAACATTGCGGTGAGCCATAGTTTGTAAATAATTGATAACTGGTGTAAGCACAGCAACCTATGTAAAAGTCACCACTGAGCCTGAGACCATAAGGATGCCCTAGTAGAAACTGCACCTATGAGGAACATATACAAGACACGGCTGTCATTTTCTTGTCAACCTCAATCATTGTTTTGCTAAGGAAGTCTTTCATTCCAGGAATCTTTATATCTCAGTATATAAGGAAAACCAGGTAATACTTTTTTCAAGAACTTTACACCATACTGACCAACTTTAGAAGGAGTCACCATGAACACCCAGTTCATTTGGGTTATGACTACTTTCACGCACTTATCTAAAATTATTTTCTTTGGCATTGCAGACTCCAGATTGAAGATTTCAATGCTGTTGTTTTTAACCTACATGGCAAACACCATGAAATCTGGCTTTGCAGAGAATCTCAGTATTCCAGGGAACAAAAGTCTTTCTTCTACCTTGTCTTCAAACAGTTTGCATTGAAGAAATTTGTTAAGTATCAAAATGAAGACATGAAGGTAAAATAACATCCTAGGAAAGCATTGTGACCTTTAGAAGCAGTAAAAGCTTGACAATTAAAATATCAGAGTTACCTGGCCATTAAAAAAATCTTCAGACTATTTATTTTTCAAAGAATAAAATGAAAATTTAGTCACAAAGACACATATAGACTTTCTCTTTCTTGCTCTTTCTCCCGCTCTCTCACACACATGCACACACACAGGCACACGCACACAAACACAAACACATGCACATACAGCATTGCCTTGTTTTACCTCAACTGGAAATGAATGCAATGCTCCACCCAAATTTTTCACTGGTTGGCACATTCACATGTCCATAGATTACTTCAGACATACCACAATAATTTATTTGGGGGTTACAAATAAGCTTAGCAAGTAGGCAAATATGAAATTCAAAAATAACAATGATCAATTATTTATCAAACATTTGGTTAGATATAAATCAGTGAATGATTAATGTTGGCTGGATGCTGTGATAAGTGCCTGTCATCCTAGCTGCACATAGAAGCACAAATAGGAGGATCACAGTCCAGGCTAGCCTAGGCATAAAGTGAGCCCCTATCTCAAAAATAACCAAAACATGACTGACAGAGTGGCTCAAGTGATAGAGTGCCTGCCTAGCAAATGCAAGACCCTGAGTTCAAACCCCAGTACCACCAAATAAATAAAAATAACCAAAGCAAAAAGGGATGGGGTATGACTCAAGTGGTAGAGCACCTGCCTAGTAAGTGTGAAGCCCTGAGTTCAATGCACAGTATCACAAAAAATTATGCATAAGAAAATTCATTTGTAAACAATAAAATTTTTTAAAAATAAGAGTATAAGCTGTTAGACTACATTGATCATTTTCAAATCCTTCAACACGAGTAAAATAATTACAGTATCATAATAAATAATTGTTGAGTGAATGAACAATGGCTGACTTGTGTCCCAAGGATCTAGCAGTCTCCAAAGGGAAGAAAAGGTAAAACATATGGGAATCCATACAGAATTGGGGGACAATCCAGGGGCGTCAGTTTAAGAGATTCTGAATCCAGTTTCCCATTTCTGAGCTGAATTCTGAATTGTTAGATTCTTTGCATTCTTGGATCATGGTTGGACAGCCTGAATGCCTAAGGGCAGTACAGTCACCTGGTTTGCTTAGATGGCACAGACACTTGAATAGGTAAAAGTGAAGGCCACATCTTCATCTCAGCAGGAACCAAAGAAAAGCATGCTATGTGAAAAACTCCAAGCTCTCCAGCACTACACTCATTTTCATAGGCCTTCCCACACAAACTTCCCATGTCTCAATGGTCCCAATTATTCCCCAGCTGTAAGCTAGCCAAAAAAACAAAGTGTTGAGGTTATTTCCTATAAATTGTTAAGTTAAAATAAGTTTTCCTTTCCGAATCTCTTTTCTTAGCAAATCTCCTTACTGATTTTCCACCTTTTTTTTTTTAAACCATAATAACCAGAGCTTCTCTATGACTTGATCATTAAAATCAGGCAGGCAGTGAGTTGGCAGGAAAAGAAAGATTTTCAATTATAACCTCCAAGGCCCATGTGTAACAAGGAACTTCTCAATTTGGAAAAGAACAGAGATTAAAATTTGGCTCACAGCTGATTTGATCCCTAGAGAACTTTCTTATTCTTTTATCCAGAACTGTTTGTCCAACTTCAGAGTTTGCTCTCCTTCCACCCCCACTTCACCCATAATTGAAATTCTGCAGGTTTTGTTCC
The DNA here is from genome assembly GCF_047511655.1 of Castor canadensis. NCBI lineage: Eukaryota > Metazoa > Chordata > Mammalia > Rodentia > Castoridae > Castor > Castor canadensis. The sequence continues at coordinate 76,502,232 of NC_133386.1, read as the reverse complement.
TTCGACTCTTGGGGCACTTGCTTCTTTTAAAATTCCTTCTTGAGAATTTGAAAATTGAAAAATGGATACCATTCTTTATGCTAAATGCTTAAGACAGAATGTTTGTGTCTCATTTGTTTTACTGTTCATGTCAAAAATAATACACAGAACAAATTTCGGTTTTATTTACTTATAAGACTAAATATAGGTATATTTCTTTATTTCCTCCATCTCTCTCACCTTTTCTACTCAGTATTACTAAAAGTGAAAGAAGCAAAACCAACAACTACCAGGTGAAGTATCATCATTTGATCCTCTAAATCCAGAACTCCAAAGCAATATGCTACTACTTGTTCTTACATGTACTGTAAACAAATACCAATGCCCCCATCCTCACCATGAAATCTTCTCTTTAATGATTCTCTTGTTTTTAAATATGAAATGGACACAAAGGAGGATAAAGGAAGAAGAAGAAAAGGTAGAGGAGGAGCAAAAAGAAGAGCAAAGGCAAGTAACATAAAAGTCACAAAAACATGGAAATTAGAAAATAGATGCATGATCAATAATTGGACTGGAAAATGGCTATGCCAGATGCAAATCCCCAACCCAGTCCAATGTACTCAGTATTCTGAATGCTGAAACTCCCAGCCCTCTAACTCTACTTGGCTCCCAGGTTGCTGGCAGCCAGACAGGGCAGACATAGATCAGCTAACAACTGGAGAAAACCTCTTACTTTAAAATAAGGGTCCCAAACAAGAAAAACAACTAGGCAGAAATAAAGACTACAGAGAGAAAAGGAAAATACTAGTATAATTATCATCAAAAAGAGAAAATATATTACAATTTTAAAGCAACAACAGGACATTATTTTTTTAAGTTTTAAGAGAAACATTCAGAGAATGAGAAAATATCTCCTAGAAATCATCAGCATAATAGTATAAATGAAAGACTTAATAAAAACTTAGTAGGAAAATGTGAGAAAAATCTCAAAAAGTATATCAAAATGCTGAAAGATAGAAAATAACAAAGCAAATCTAAAAGAATTTGAGGTGTACCCTAAGAAATCTAATATCCAAATAGTAGCATTTTCAGAAAGAGAAAACAGAGAGAAAGAGATCATTGAAGAAAGTTTCCTAAAGCCAAAAGACAAGAATTACCAAATTCTGAAATCCCACCAGTGTGTATCATAAAGGATGAAAATGAACCCACTGAAATGCCTCTTTATAAAACTTCAGAACCCTGTGGTCAAAGGAATGATGCTTATCAACACAGGTTTCCTAAAGTGGATGGTGCCAGAATTCTCTGTTCCATCACCAGAAGATTGAAGGCATTACAACAATGACTTAAAAATTCAGAGAAAAAATTATTCTCAATATAAAATTCTATACCTAGTCAGAGACTATCAGGCATGAGAGATCTGTTTAAACTATCATGTGTGAAGGTCTTTTTCAAAATACTTAGTTTTCATGTATCCTTTCTTAAGAAAACTCACTGATAGTGGAGATAACAAATATATTATGGAGTATTCAAATAGGGAAATATGTATTAGTGAAAATGAATGAATTTCAGCTCCAAACAACAGCATGGAAGAACCACAGAAACATAAATATTGAGTGGAAAAAACAAACACACTACAAAGTTGCAGCTACATGAGATGAGTAAGTCTAGAGATGCAGTGCGTAATCTGGTGACTATAGTTAACAGCACCACAATTTATACTGGAAATTTGCTGAGAAAGTAGATTTTAATGCTCTCACCAAAACAAAAAGAATGCTAACTACATGAAGAGATAAGTATGTTAATTTGCTTCTCTGTAGTAATCATTTCACTACCTGTGTATATCAAGCATCATGTACACTGTAAATACATAAAATTTTGTGAAACATAAATAGAATAAATACCAAGTCCCAGAAGGATATGTGCATGTTTCACTTCTACAAAGTTCTAAAATATGCTAATTTAAATATTGTTTAGAAACACAGAAGACAATGAAACCGTAAAGGAAAGACTGAAAACATACAGTTTAGGATGATTCCTAATTCACTTAACAGAGAAAAGAAGACAGAGATTACAAAGCCACACACAGCAGACTTGAAGGTAAGAGCAGTATAAACTTGTCCCCTAAAACAATGCAGTTGGCCAGTGCTCTGTTCTTTTCATAGAACAACAGTACAAGAACTTAAATGAACAAAGAATCATGAGAAAGCTAAGAAGGTTGTCTCTAGTTAGAATAAGCATGAAACCTGGCCCCAGGTTGTTCTGTCTTACAGTTGTAATGTGTTCAAGAAACACAGCTCTAGAGCCAAAAGTAATTTCATGCCTCATTGCATTTCTAGAAAACCATGAGGATCCCAATTCGAAGAGCTCTATAACACTTACTAAATCTCCATGCCTCTTGTCTGCAGCAATTCCCACATCAACTACTTAGCTAACAATTAGACTTCTCTATGTTAGATTGAGAGTGGGAAGAAGTCAGCTTAAATATGATAATCTTACAAATTTTGATCATCATAAATTACCACATAGATTGTACAAAAGATGTGGCCATATCATTTAAGTTTTCAAAAAACAGAAGTATGAAACTGATGATAGTGGCTTTATTTAAAATAAACGATGCAATGAGAACATCTTCCCATCTCCAACTTAACAATTTAGGAGACTTATGGAGTCACAAAAGTTAAGACATCAAGCCCCACTCTTTTCTGAAGGTACGTAATTCATTTAGGGGGAATTTATAGTAAGGAGAAAGGACATAAAATTAACCGGTACGTTTTAAATGAGTATTTCAATTTTAGATCCAAAGCCCAACAAGAAATATGCACTTTTAGTGTCAAGTTATCACTAAAAAACTACTTCCATATTCCAAACAAGTGAACTGCAATTTCTTCAGCTAACACATTAGTATTCTTGTGTGCTCTGTAGTAAAAAAGAAAGAAAGCCTGATTACAATTCACTATCCAGAATTTTATGGCTAGAACTTGAAGAAAACAGTTTCTGCCAAAATAGCTTCCTGCCCAGGTGCTGAACCAACTAACTCTTAAGCAATCAGGCAATAAAACCAGTAATGGTGATTTTTCTGAAGTGCTGTATGTAAGGAGACAGTTTGGAAAAATAAAGATGAAAATTTGTTTCATAATCAGGAGTGTTTAAAATCCTGAGAGACTGTTTGAACGCCTTGCTGAAATGTATGTGACACTGCAGATTCCCAAATGGTCTAATAGTTAAAGGTCTATGCAGTCATCACCGACACTTATTCCCTTAAATGCAGAGAAAACAATTTTATTATAATGCATAATTAGTCTGTCTATAGAAAGCCCAGTGAGTAAATTTACTTTTGTGAGAAAAAATATTTAAATGTGAAGTTGGCTATTAAAATATCCCATCCAATTTGCTGTATCAAAATAAAAACTATAAATACAACATCTTTGAAGAGTGCAAAAGTAAGAAACTTGTTGCCAACTAGTTGATTTTTGTAAGTCAGTTATAAAATATAAAATGAAACCAACTATTTTAATAATTTCACAAATAATGGCTTTGTTTTTATAGGGGAGAAAAATGACTGTGAACCATGATAGTAGGAAGCATATGATTCCAGAAGCAAAAGTTCCAGATCTCTGTAAAAATGAAGCAATCCCACTTTGCCAGCCTCAGGAAGCATCACAAAATGATCCTTTCCTCTGCTCAAGCTCAGGTTTTATAGACATCTGACAAGAAGATGAAATTGCTATTACTTTGTAAAATGCTAGTATAGAATAAGTGTCTGACTTTCTTTCCAATTTTTTCTTCTTAATATTTCTCTAATGATACATAGGTTAAAATTAATGCCTCAGGTAACATACTCACCCAGGAACTGATAAGTCTACTCCTTTCGTTGCCTTTGCTAGTAGTTGATTTCATAGCCTAAAGTAGCTACTTACTCTGTGTGCTCCATCATCCATAGTAAGGTGCTAAAATCCACATATTTCCTTATAAAGGACTCTGTACATGGAGTTTGGTTATATATTATACCTAGTTCTGATTGGACAGAAAATGCAATGAGAATGTAGTTCCAATAAATATTAAGTCCAAAGAAGGAGATTCCAGTGGATGATTATGCAAATAAGAAATACCAGGAAATGTATAAGTCTGTTCTTATTTTGCCATTTCAATAGAATGAAAGCAACTGGTAAAAGTCAACAAGAGAAGTGATAGTTGCAAGTGATTTTTGATGGAGTAATTAAACCAAGAGGTACTGTAAGTCATCAGGCAGCAATGCAGCAGAAGGGCTGAAGTGTAGAAAAGCAGAAGAGATAAAAGGGAAGGAGATTGATTTAGGTGTGGGCAGACACTATTCAACCTGTTTGCCAAATATTTATGAAGCACTTCCTTAATCTGGCTCTTCATTGGCAAAGTTCCAGGTCCTGTTGTGGGGAGGCTGAAAATGAAGTGGAGAGTCAACATGCAGGCAGGTAAGTTGCCCTAAAGTATGGCAAGTGATAAGACAGAGATGGCAGAAAATGCTTTGGAAGCAAAGAGAAAAGACTAATCCATTAACAAAGGTTAGCAGAGCTCATGAGATTAAGTTACAAATAGTCACAGAAGATTGTTTTCAGCTCATATCCATTTTCACATGTCTTACTTTTTTACATCATGTAGAAAGCTTCCCAGTAGTTGAATATGAGCATTGCTTCCATGGGCTTTAGGTGATGCAATGAATTCTTCCACTCTACCACAGACTTCTTGAGTTAGCAATTAAGAAAAACCCTTTCCTTCAATTTATAGTTCCAATTTAAGAAAGTGCTCACTAATTATAATTCCAAGCAAAAAGTAAACTGGAAGATTCTAAACACATACACACACACAAACTTTTAATTGGACCTGGAGTGGGACAAGGAACAGGGTTTAATGCAGGTCAGGAGCCTAAATTATGAAAAGTTCAACCTGTGATTTTTCCTGGACAGAATATTAACTTTAAAGTTCTTAGTTTATACCTTCGTATCTCACTCATTTTCTGCATAATGCAGCAAGTGAAGATGAAGCATTAAAAAGTACAAATTTGCAAACAACTTGGATTCTAATTTTTTTTTACTGCTATTAAGAGTTTGGATACATCTAAAACAGTTTTGTGCTTAGCCTAATATTTATACCTATGTACATGGGAGATGAACTGTCACCCAAATATTCTGAAAGGACATTTGAGTCCTTTACTTATATTTTTATCAATTAAAACATTAAATGCAAATGCTCACATGAGATTTCAATGTGATTCACTAAGCTGTACAATGCTGGCATCCAATTCCTAAGTTTGATTAGATTTAAAGTGGGCTGTAAAATAGGTTCCAGCAAAAATCTAGAGCATATCTGTCCTAGTTACAGACAGGAAACTGTCCTCCGAAGCCCAGACCAGAGAAAACAAATGTGACCAGTCATCTAAAGAAGCTCTCTTCAAAGCCTGCTACAACATGAGGCTCACATTGAACCCAGAAAACAGCTCCCAAAACACTGAATATGATACTAACATTTAGCTCATGTAAAAGCAACCTATCAGCCAAACATTCACATTGAGAAGGGCAAACCTCATTACCATTCCTAAAATTTACCCTGACATAGTCAGGAGGACAAAAAATAGAATCAGGAACATCCTCTGAAGTGACTTCTCTCTGCACTTTCTTCAAGGTTTCCAGACTTTGCAAGTGGGTACTAAAGACTGTTTTATACTCTTAGAGTAACTGGAAAAGTAAATAACCTAGAATTCTCTGCTTCCTCTGCCTTATTTGAGCACAATATGCCTCAAGATGCTGGGTCCCCATCTCTCTTTGTTTTCACCTACCTCCTTCCACAAATTGTCTAGTCACACTTCCACAGGTTACAGTGAAGTGAGATGGAGCTAAGTCAAGGGATGAGAAAGAGAGATGGAAGGTGATGTTTGCTCTACAATAGAAATTGTTCCTCACTCTGGGGGATTATATATGTTTAAGTTATTACAATATTAGTTATTACGAATAGTAAAGAAAAGTAATTTTTTTGTTTCATCTTGGCTTTTTTTTCACATCTGAGGCAGTGATGTCTCAGATTACAATGCAAAGCCAATTTTATAACCAAGAATGATAGACTTTTACTATAATAGAATATTTTTAAGGAAATAGCCATGGCAAGTCCCCAGATGGATTTCAAAGTGGACTGTTAGTAAGTCAGCAAATTTCTGAATGTGTTGTACATAGAGATGAGTTATACCAAATAGGGTCTAATGGATCGTATTGGATCTAATGGAAAATGGGGCTTAAAAGTGAATTTCCAATATCTTCAAAGGCAAAATGAGCAAAATGTAAATCCTTGTATGTACCAGCATATTCATTTGACATTTATTAATTGTCATTCATATACATACAACAGTGTCAGTTACACATAGAAACAAGCAAGAGAAAAATAGTATTTTAATGTGGCCTATAAGTACGTTCTTGCCTAGCAATTCCCCCTTACCTCTGATATAAGAATCCAATAGAAGAATTCACTGTTTAAATACTAGTCATTAAATAACTAAGATAATATTTTTCTTTTGAAATACCACATACTAAATGCTTAGTAAATGTCAGATTCTCTCCTACTAATATTTATTTAAAATTCTTTCTCTTTAACTCGATATTGCTGAATGATATCCAGAATGTTTGGAATGTTTATACCACTCTTATATTCTAGACATAGAAAATAAGGAATTCTGAGCCCAATGATACACACTATGGATAGAATTTTATTTTTTTGCTAAAGAACTACAATCATTTTAATGCAAATAAAGTGCCCAGAGTTGCACATGAATTCTGATCTCAATTTATTGGATTGAGAAATGATACTTCCTGGTCATTTTGCCCATGGAGAGGGAAACAATCAAAACATAAAATAAAATGAAATTACTAGGGGAAGGCAGGACTTCTGGAATAGCAGAGTAAGGACCTCCATAAATCCACTCTTCCATAAAAGCCATGATAGTACTCGCAAAACCATCAAAATCAACTTTTTAACTTCTCAGGAAATTAGCCAAAGACTCATAACAGTCTGAAGAAGAGTCTAGTCAAGAAAAATTATTGGGCCTTGATGAGAAGACTACAGACTGTGAAGTTTTAGCTTGTGTGACTACTTTCTCCTTCTCTCCCCAGTTCCACAGCAATTGCCTTGAAATCCACCAGTTTTGTAGCCACCAGTAGAGCAGAGAGATTTGTACTTCTTCAAAAAGCCCTAACTTCAGGTCCTGGTCACAATTTGCCTTGATACAGCTCCTTGGAGTATCCCCTTCACTATTATGTTGATCTGACTCAGAGCTCAACTCCACAAGAAAAGCCCTACCTCCAGCATTGTGAAACCAATCACTTCCCACTGTTTTAAACTTTCCTCTGAATAACAATATGTAACCAGTCAGAGCAAATAAAATTCTGGCCAAAAAATATAAAAGAAAGATTTGGAGAATAAGACTTCCACAGGGGGCTTTAAAAAGCTCTAACATATTCCTATGGATCTAGAGGACAGTGTTTGTGTCCAGGAAATACCAGAAAGGGTACCCACCTACTCTAGCTAACCTTGAGGCCCTGTATAACCAGGAAGTGAAGGCTAAGCAGACCTGTAAACTACTTGAGACTGAAATACTGCCCTCTCCCCCAGCACACACACCTCTTTAAAAGTAAGAATATTTACTGTGTCATCACAATAAAAGAATTCTTTTTAACAATCACTTGCTGAAAAATAAGCTACCCTGGCCCAGGGGTGGCCCTCATAAGCTTAAAAATAATGATTAAAAGAATAAATTAATAAAAACAAAGCAAACAACAACAAAGCATAGACTTTGGTGGCCACAAACTGCAAAAGAACACAGTCTGTATAATTTGTCCAGAAAAATCAGTAAACAAACATACAGAAACAGACAGTAACAATGGCAAGCCCTAGAGGCACAGGTATTAGAAATCTAATTGCAGAGGTGCCATATTATATCTAAAATGTCCAATTTTCAGTAAAAAGAAAATGGGGGTACAAAGAAACATGGAAGCACAAACCATGCATAGGGTGGAGTGAGGTAGGGAAAGGATTTGATAGAAATTGTCTTTGAGGGACTCAGATGTTGATTAAGTAGACAAAGGCTATAAATAAGCTATTATAAATACATTTCAAGAAAGGAAATCATTTTCAAGAAATTAGAGAAAAGTATGACAATTAGGTCTCATCAAACAAGGAGATAGAAAAGATAAAACTTTAAAACTAAATAGATATTCTGGAGTAAAAACATACAATAACCGAAATTTTAAAAAAATCACTAGAGGTACTTAATATATTTGAGCTCACAGAGCAAATAATCAGTGAACTTGAAGATAGGTTAATAAAGATTACCCAGTCTCCAGAACAGAAAGAATAAAAATGATCAGAGCTACAGAGGCCTGTGAGATACTATTACATAACAACATATTCACAATAGGAATCCCAAAAAAGAGAGGAAAAGGAAGGTAAGCATTAAAAAAAATAATAACTGAAAATTTCAGAAGGGATTCCAAGAAGGCAACTAGAGGGAGGAAGCAGAAAGCATGCTTCCTAAAGTAAAATCTTGGAGAGATGCTGGAGAGGCCTTGTAGGAAAAACCATCAAGAAGAGGCAAAACTCTGACACTTCCACATCCACAGCCCCCGCATAGCATCCCCACTCCACGTTAAACGGGGAAACCAGGAGAGCTCCCATACTGCCAGATGCCAGCTCCTATCCTGCTTGGGAAAAGCAGACCAACAGGTGAGCTAAGTGACACATGGTACTCCCACAGACAACCCTGGAACAAATCAGGATAGCCCCCCTGGACAGACTGACCTCCACCCAGGGAAAAAAGAGAAAAAAAAACTGAATAATAAACAAGCAGCTGGAAAAAAAAAAGACACATAGCAAAGAGGGTGGGGCACCTTGAGACTGGGGGAGGGCACGCCCCATTCAAGCTGTAAATAAACAAGCTGGCTGGAGAAGGCAGGAGTGGCCACACCGCCCAGCAACCTTAGAAAGGGGAAAGCTTGTAACAGCTGCTGTCATGTGGAAAGCTCCACTGGAGTGGGGGGAGAGACACTCTCACACGCGAACTGTAAATAAACAAGCCAGCCAGAGAAGGCAGGTGTGGCATCTCCTCCCCCAGTGTGCTTGGAGAGGGGAAGGCTATAACAGCAGCTAAAGTGTGGCATGCTCCACCTGAGAGTGGGGGCAGGGCACCTCCCCACATGAAAGCTAAATAAAAAAAAGACTGCAATTGCAGGTAGGGCTGTATACTGGAGAAAACAAAAGGGGCATGCATCCAGGAGAACTCTAAATAAACACAGCTTGCAGGGCTAGGTGAGTGTAAAGCTCATTCCTGAGATCTACAGTAAATAAAGCTTGCAAGAGCAGCTGGCTGACAGTAGGTGGCTGGTGAGCCACAGCCACAGATAGACATTCACAAAGCTGTCTCCAGACTCTTTTTTTTTTTTTTCTCTTCCTTTGATGAGACAACAGAACTAGGACTGGATGCTGAAGGACTAACTGAAACTGTATTGCATTTGAACTTGGGATATTTTTTGTTTGTTTGTTTGTTTTCTTGTTTTTGTTTTTTCCCTTTTGATGAGACAATGACAGAACTACTTCACAGTCACCAACACCAGTACTGGAGGCTGAAGGACAAACACGAAAATTATTAAGACTGAAACTTTATTGCATTTGAACATGGGGATTTTTTTTATCCTCTATCTGTTTCTCTAATGCTTGCTTAGCTTACCATTGATTAGTACACTATCTTTCCCTGTTTATTTCTTTGGCTCTGTTTGTGTGTGTGTGTGTGTGTGTGTGTGTGTGTGTGTGTGTGTGTGTGTGTGTTTGTTTCTTTGTTTTGTGTTTTGTGTTGTTTCCCTTTTTCTTTACCTGCTTTGCTTTCCCTCTCCTCTCACCCTTCCACTCTAGATATCACATTGTTATTATTGCAAGCTAGACAATACTGAATTACACACAGTACAGGGACAGTAACAATAGCAAGGGCAATGATGGGAAGACAGACAAAAGAGGGAAACCATTTCCCCCCCAATAATAAATTAGTACAGGAACCAGAGGCAAATGAAGAAAACAGATACTCAGATCCAGACTCCAACAAAACAAAGATAAACTATGCCAAAGAAGCCAATGAAGCCCACAAGAACACACTGAAATAAGAAATCCTGCAAGTAATCAATGAGAATTTTATAGAGATGACACTGGATATATTCAACCAAAATGTACAGGAGACACTCAAGAAATTCCAAGACAACAAAAATAGAGAATTTGAGAAACCACAAGAACAACTAAAAGAAACTATAGAAGCACTGTATTATCACCAAAGTGAAACAAAGAACACGATAAAGAGATAAATGAACTCAGGACAAAAATAGACAATATTAAAGAGGAAATGACTCAGGATATGGAAAACCTCAGGAAAAAAGAACGAAACAGGAATGTAAAAAAAATGGAAGGCCAATCCATCAAACAAGAACAAGCAGAAGACAGAAACTCAGAACTCAAAGATGAAATGCTAATTAAAGAAAAAAACCAAAGAACTATTAGTTGAACAACTCAAGACCTGTGAAAAGAAAATGCAAGAACTCACCCACTCCATCAAAAGACCAAACCTGAGAATCATGGGCATTGAAGAAGGAGAAGAGGTGCAAGCAAAAGGAATGCATAATATATTCAACAAAATAATAGCAGAAAATTTGCCAACTCTAGAGAAAACTATGCCCATAGAGGTACAGGAAGCCTCCAGAACACTGAACAGACCTGACCAAAATAGAACTACCCCATGACATATTACCATCAAAACAACAAGACTACAGAAAGAATTCTGAAGTTTGTAAGAGAGAAAAAACAAACAACATACAAAGGTAAACCCATCAAAACCACAGCAGATTTCTCAACTGAAACACTAAAAGTAAGAAGAGCTTGGGGTGAGGTCTTCTGGGCACTGAATGAAAATAACTTCAACCCCAGGATAGTCTACCTAGCAAAACTATCATTCAAAATAGATGGAGCAATAAAAGTCTTCCATGATAAGCAGAAACTAAAACAATATCTGACCACAAAGTCACCACTACAAAAGATTCTTCAAGAGATTCTGCACACAGAAAGTGAAATCCAATATAAACATGAAAGGGCAGGCAGCACCAAACCACAGGAGAAGAAAAGGCAAGAAAGTAGACAGTAACATTGATTTAGCTACACACAATCAAACCCTCAAACAAATAAGACAACTAAATGACAGGAATCACCACATACCTATCAATACTAACACTTAATGTTAACAGACTTAATTCCCCCATCAAAAGGCACCACTTCACAAACTGGATTAAAAAGGAAGATCCAACAATTTGTTGCTTACAGGAGACCCATCTCATTGATAAAAATAAGCATAAGCTTAGGATGAAAGACTGAAAGAAGATTTACTAAGCCAATGGCCCCCAAAAACAGGCAAGAGTAGCAATACTTATCTTGGACAAAGTAGACTTCAAACTTACATTGATCAAATGAGATAAAGAAGGACATTCCATACTAATTAAAGAGGAAATAGACCAAAAGGAAATAATAATTATCAACCTATATGCACCCAATGTCAATGCACCCAATTTCATCAAACATACCCTGAAGGACCTAAAAGTATATATTAACTCCAATACAGTGGTTGTGGGAGACTTTAACACCCCACTATCATCAATAGATAGGTCATCCAAACAAAATGGACGTAGTTGATGTCTATAGAACATTTCATCTAACTTCTACACAATACACATTCTTCTCAGCAGCCCACGGAACCTTCTTCAAAATAGATCATACCCTAGGGCACAAAGCAAGCCTCAGCAAATATAAGAAAATAGAAATTATACCATGCAGTCTATCTGATCACAATGCAATAAAACTAGAACTCAACAACAAAAATAAAGACAATAAGCATGCAAACAGCTGGAAACTGAATAACTCATTGTTTAATGAACAATGGGTCATTGATAAAATAAAAGAGGAAATTAAAAGGTTCCTGGAAGTCAATGAAAATGAAAACACAACCTACCAGAACCTATGGAACACAGCAAAGGCAGTCCTGAGAGGAAAGTTTATAGCCATTAGTGCATATATTAAAAAGACTGAAAGATCCCAAATCAATGACTTAATGATACATCTCAAACTCCTAGAAAAACAAGAACAAGCAAATCCCAAAACAAATAGAAGGAGAGAAATAATAAAAATAAGAGCTGAAATCAATGAAATAGAAACCAAAAAAAATACAAAGAATTAATGAAACAAAAGGTTGGTTCTTTGAAAAAATAAACAAGATCGATAGACCCCTGGCAAACCTGACTAAAATGAGCAGAGAAAAAACCCAAATCAGTAAAATCAGGAATGCAAAAGGGGAGATAACAACAAACACCATGGAAATCCAGGAAATCATCAGAGACTACTTTGAGAACCTATATTTAAATACATTTGAAAATCTTGAATAAATGGACAGATTTCTAGATACTTATGATCATCCAAGGCTGAACCAAGAAGACATTAATTACCTGAATAGATGTATAACACAAAATGAAATTGAAGCAGCAATCAAGAGTCTCCCAAAAACAAAAGTCCAGGACCTGATGGATTCTCTGCTGAATTCTATCAGACCTTTAAAGAAGAACTAATACCAACCCTCCTTAAACTGTTCCACGAAATAGAAAAGGAAGGAAAACTGCCTAACACATTTTATGAAACCAGTATTACACTTCTCCCAAAACCAGGCAAAGACACCTCCAAAAAGGAGAACTATAGGCCAATCTCCTTAATGAACATTGATGCAAAAATCCTCAATAAAATAATGACAAACCAAATTCAACAACACATCAAAAAGATCATTCACCACAACCAAGTAGGCTTTATCCCAGGAATGCAGGAGTGGTTCAACATATGAAAAATCAATAAAAGTAATATACCACATTAACAGAAGCAAAGACAAAAACCACTTATTCACCTCAATAGATGCAGAAAAAGCCTTTGATAAGACCCAACACCATTTCATGATAAAAGCTCTAAGAAAACTAGGAATAGAAGGAAAGTACCTCAATATTATAAAAGCTATATTTGACAAACCTACAGCCAGCATTATACTTAATGGTGAAAAACTGAAACCATTCCCTCTAAAATCAGGAACCAGACAAGGATGCCCACTATCTCCACTCCTATTCAACATAGTACTGGAATTCCTAGCCAGAGCAATTAGGCCAGAAGAAGGAATAAAAGGAATACAAATAGGTAAAGAAACTGTCAAAATACCCCTATTTGCAGACGATATTATCCTATACCTTAAAGACCCAAAAAACTCTACTCAAAAGCTTCTAGGCACCATCAACAGCTACAGCAAGGTAGCAGGATATAAAACCAACATAGAAAAATCATTAGCATTTTTATACACTGATAATGAACAAACTGAGAAAGAATATATGCAAATAATTCCATTTACAATAGCCTCAAAAAAAATCAAATACCTAGGTGTAAACTTAACAAAGGATGTGAATGACCTCTATAAGGAAAACTATAAACTTCTGAAGAAAGAGATTGAGGAAGACTATAGAAAATAGACAGATCTCCCATGCTCATGGATTGGTAGAATCAACATAGTAAAAATGTCTATACTCCCAAAAGCAATCTACATGTTTAATGCAATTCCCATCAAAATCCCAATGACATTCATCAAAGAAATTGAAAAATCAACCATTAAATTTATTTGGAAACACAAGAGGCCATGAATAGCCAAGGCAATACCCAGTAAAAAGAACTATGCTGGAAGTATCACAATACCTGACTTCAAACTATATTACAAAGCAATAACAATAAAAACAGCATGGTACTGGCACAAAAACAGACATGAAGACCAGTGGAATAGAATAGAGGACCCAGATATGAAGCCACACAACTATAACCAACTTGTCTTTGACAAAGGAGCTAAAAATATACCAGGGAGAAAAGACAGCCTCTTCAACAAAAACTGCTGGCAAAACTGGTTAGTAGTCTGCAAAAAACTGAAACTAGATCCATGTATATCACCCTATACCAATATTAACACAAAATGGATCAAGGATCTTAATATCAGACCCCAAATTCTAAAGTTGGTACAGGAAAGAGTAGGAAATACTTTGGAATTAATAGGTATAGGCAAGAACTTTCTCAGTGGAACCCCAGCAGCTCAGCAACTAAGAGATAGCACAGATAAATGGGACTTCCTAAAACTGAAAAGCTTCCGCTCACCAAAAGAAATTTTCTCTAAACTGAAGAGACCACCCACAGAGTGGGAGAAAATATTTGCCAGCTACACATCAGACAAAGGACTGATAACCAGAATATATAAGGAACTCAAAAAACTAAATTCTCCCAAAATTAATGAACCAATAAAGAAATGGGCAACTGAACTAAACAGAGCTTTCTCAAAAAAAGAAATTCAAATGGCCAAAAAACACATGAAAAAATGCTCACTATCTCTAGCCATAAAGGAAATGCAAAGTAAAACCACATTAAAATTCCACCTCACCCATGTTAGAATAGCTGTCATTAGCAACACCACTAGCAACAGGTGTTGGCGAGGATGAGGGGGAAAAGGAACCCTTTTACACTGCTGGTGGGAATGCAAATGAGTACAACCACTCTGGAAAAATATCTAGAGGCTTCTTAAAAATCTAAACATAGATCTACCATATAATCCAGCAATACCACTCTTGGGGATATACCCAAAAGAATATGACACAGGTTACTCCAGAGGCACTTGCACACCCATGCTTATTGCAGCACCATTCACAACAGCCAAGTTATGGAAACAGCCAAGATGCCCCACCACTGACAAATGGATTAAGAAAATGTGGTAGCTATACACAATGGAATTTTATGCAGCCATGAAGAAGAATGAAATGTTATTATTCACAGGTAAATGGATGAAACTGGAGAACATCGTTCTGAATGAGGTTAGCCTGGCCCAAAAGACCAAAAATCATATGTTCTCCCTCATATGCGGACATTAGATCAAGGGTAAACACAACAAGGGGACTAGACTCTGATCACACGATAAAGCAAGAGCACACAAAGGAGGTATGAGGATAGGTAAGACACCCAAAAAACTAGCTAGCATTTGTTGCCCTCAATGCAGAAAAATTAATGCAGATACTTTAAAGCAACAGAGGCCAATAGAGGAAGGGGACCAAGAACTAGAGAAAAGGTTAGTTCGAGAAGAATTAATTTAGAAGGTAACACATATGTACAGGAAATCAATGCAAGTCAACCCCCTGTATAGCTATCCTTACTTCAACTAGCAAAAACCCTTGGTCCTTTCTATTATTGCTTATACTCTCTCTTCAACAAAATCAGAGATAAGTGCAAAATAGTTTCTGCCTGATAAGGAGGGGGATGGGGGGAGAAGGAAGGGGCAGGGGGAAGGGGTGAGAAATGACCCATAAATTGTATGCACATATGAATAAAAGAAAAAAAATTTTCACAATTTTAATGAAGCTTTTATACACACTTAAGACGCTCAACACAATTTTATAGAAGAAATTCAAAGAGCTCACACCTAGACACATGATAATCTAACTTTCAGAAGTGAAAAAGCAGTCAAAACAAAGCAGAAAGCTTTCCCAGAATTCCTATGAGCTACTGCTTCTCCTTATCAATAAGAAATAGACAGTTTATAAAGAGGAGCACCATGACTTCTTTAGTCTAGCCTTGGGTTTGCCTACGCACAAGAATGACCTCCTTAGAAACTCTTAAGAGAAGAATGGGAGCCTAAACAAACCCAAGACTCTATTAGGAAGGAAAACACTGAGTAGCTCTAAGGTAGAGTCTTCCATGGAGAAGTTTACTGAATGTTATTTTGTTGGGTGGTTTTCTTCATCTCTTTCTCTTTCTCAATTTCCCTCTCCCCACACTGCTCCATCGCCTCACAGCAACCAAAGCCATTCAAAACTTTTAACAATATTTTAGTTGTAAACATCAGGCCAGTGCTCCTCTCTGTGCCCATTATAGCTCTAAGTTAATTTGTGTCAAAATATTACAAAACTGTAGACTTCAAAATTTTTATTGGCTGCCTCTTAAAGCTTTTCCACCTAACTGTTCTCCTTGTCAGTAAATGCAAAGATTTAGACTGTTTAATCCAAGCTAAACTGACTTTGCACACTGATTTATAGCTTCCATGTAGCCAGGCTATACACAGCATAATAATACAGCAGCATAATAATGTGTGAAAAGAATGGAGTCTAGGAAACTGAATTTACCAACTGCTCAAATTCAGTCTTTGCTTCACTCATGTGTGACAGGTCCTGGGATACCATAGTGAGCCAACAGACCTGGCCCCTAGATCTCTGTGCCTCTGCAGAAAGAGGTGTAGAGGGAGATGCATAAAAACTGAATGACTTTTGAAATAATGTGAATGAACCTGAAGGACATTATACTAAGTGACATAAACCAGGCACAGAAAGACAAGTACCCCATGATGTCACTAATATGTGGAAGCTGAAAACATACTCATAGAAGCAGAGAGTAAATAGTGGCTATCAGAGGATGAGGGGGTGGAGTGGGGGAATGGAGAGATGTTAGTCAAAGGGTACAAAGTTTCAGTTAGAAAGAAGGAACAAGCTTTAGAGATCTAATGAACAGCATGGTGACCATTGATGATGATAAAAAACAATATTGCAAAATTGTTAAAAGCATAGATTTTAAACATTCTTACCACAAAAAGGTAACATTGGTGAAGTGATAGATATGGTCAATCAGCTTGATTTAATTTTTCTTCTATATATATAATACATCTACATATAATCACTAAAACATCACATTGTATCTCATAAATATATGGTTATTATTTGCCAATTAAAGACACTACATGACTAAGAGAACACCTGATCTACAAAAATAGGGAAATTCTAGTTTTCCTAGAATATAATAGGATGGCCTTGGTTTTGTACAATGAGACTGAAATGAGAGAGGGGCACATCCAGGTGGAACCTCTCTCCAGAAAGTCTCACTGTGCGCACATACATGGACGTATTACTCTGGAAATCATTACCATTATTATTATCGACATCACCCCAGAGGACTTCTAAGAGCCAGGGTCTGTGCTAAAATCTTGACATGAATATATGTACTCATTCACATGTCACCATCAATTCATTAAAGATATTTGAATGTGATTATACCATGAGATTGTAGCATCCCGTTATGTTATTGTATTAATAGAAATAAAGGGAGAAGAGATAACATTCAAGATTTTCTCTGTTGGTATCTTCAAAAGAGCCCAGGTGAATAAAATTGTTGTGGGTAGGCAATCTGAGCAGACTTACTATGAAGGAAAAGTAGAACCAAAAGGGAAGGCAAGAATGGAGAGTAAACGCTTCATCCAACAGCACAGAAGTCTTTCCCAAATCATTGACAAAAAATAGGGGCACTTTAAGGGGTAGGAGATTAAGATGGCAGTAGCCTTGCAGCTGGACAAATGAGTAAGACAATGGGCTCAGCCATTTAAACTTAGAAAGGTAGAAGGATATTTCCTGCTTGTTATGTTGTTGTTTGTCTTAATTTACTTAGAGATAATGTAAGAAGGGTTCAGATCTGAAGTTTGCACTTTTAAGACAGTGTTGACTTAGTGATGAAATTTTAACTTTGTGCTGTGGAAAATTGGAGTGTCTAGAAAAATAAACTGGAGTTCTTTCAAACATGACTATGGAGCAAACCACAGCAAATAAACAAAGCAGGAACTGCCAAAGCCTTTCCCATGACCACCTGCATCGTCATGCACCTCACACGTGCCTACCTGACTGCACTGCTCCTCAAACATTTCTTCTTATCTATAGTTGATCTACAGAAGGTTGTGGTTTACCTCTGTTCAATCTTTGAATAATTAAAAAGAAATTGTGACATCCTTGTCTGGATGAAGAACAAGAAAAGACTGACCTGTTCATCTTCCTGACTGCTGGCCTTGCTGACCACCACACCACCAGACACTTGGACACAGACTCAAGAGCAGAAGCTTCGCATAGATGCCTACTGGAGCTCCTTTCATTGTCTCACTGCAACAGCCAAACAAGCTTGGCTCCTTGGATTTGCCTCAAGCTCCAGCCTATTCCCCTCTACCATGGCCTCAGAGAACTCACTGTTTTTCTCTGATCTCCACTCTCCATTGCAAACTTCCACTCTCTAGCTCCTCTAATGAATTCCATCCTCCCACCATCTTCACAGTGGCTCTGCTGTCCTGACTAACTGGCACAGAAGTTGAACATCCTTTTTCTTCACGCCACACCAGCAATAAGCACTACACTCCCAGTCTGATGACAGATCATCTCCATCCCGTTCAAGTCCCTCTCTTCCCCATATAATTAGCACTTACATGTTTTCGTGGAGTCCCGTATTATTTCAACAAAGAGGGTGCTATGCTAAAGGATCTCCCAATCTAAAGGCAAAAGTCTATACAATTTCAATAAGCATATAAGTATGTATTTTCTAAAAGTTAATTTTGAAATCAAAGCAATAAACTTCACTGTCTCATACTGCCCATTTCTAAACTAATTCCACTCAAGAAAAGGTTATTGCTCAACAAACCCACTGTGCCTGTAAAGAGATCATCCCTGAAATGGGTTGTCCTGCTCAAATTACTCAGGTCTCAAAAGAATATTGTGACTGTCAAAATAATCTACAGGTTCAATACAATCTATCAAAATTCCAATGCATTTTTCACAGAAATACAGGAAACAAACTTAAATTTCAAATGGCCCTACAAAAATTATCAAATAGTAAAAATGATCTTGAGAAAGAAGAACAAAGTTGGAGACATCACACTTCCTTACTGGAAATTATCTCTATGTAGTTTTAACTTGCATTTCTCTGATAGCTAAGGATGTTGTGTTTTTTTTTTTTCATTTATTTATTGGCCATCTATACCTCTTCATTTGAAAACTCTTCAGCTAATTGCCCATCTATTGACTGGATTATTTTCTTTATACATTCTGAATAGCTGGCAAAGATTTTTTCCCATTCTGTAAGCCATATCTTCACTTTTTTGACTGTTTCTTTTGCTATGTAGAGGCTTTTAAATTTTATGCAATACCATTTGTCAACTCTTTTAATTCCTGAACTATTGGAGTCTTATTCAGAAAGTTATTGCCTATGACTATATTTTTGTTTTCTTCTAGTAGTTTCAAAGTTTCAGGTCTCATATTGAGATCTTTCATCCTTTTTTGAGTTTACTTTTGTACAAGGTAAGAAACAGGGATCTAGTTTCAGGCTTATACATGTGGATATTAGGTTTTTCCAGCAGCTCTTAAAGGGACTGTATGTTTTCTAATGTATGTTGTTGGCAACTTTCTCAAGAATTAGATGGCTGTACCTACTTGGCCTTATTTCTTGTTCTATTCTATTCCTTTGGTATATGTGTCTGTTTGAGGGCCAACATCATGCTGGTTTTTGTTTGTTTTGTTTTGTTTTGTTTACTATGGCTCTGTAGTATAGCCTGAAATCAGGCGTTGTGATGCCTCCAGAACTGTTCTTTTTTCTCAGGATTGCTTTTGCTGTTGGGGGCCTTTCAAGTTTCCATATGAATTTTAAGGATTTTTTTTCTATTTCTGTGAAAAATGTCATTGAAATTTTGATGGGGATTATACTGAATTTATATACTGCTTTTGGTAGTATGACCACTTTGGCAACATTAATTCTGCCAATATGTGAACATGGGAGATCTTTCCATCTACCAGGGTCTTCTATAATTTCTTTCTTCTGAGTCTTATAGTTTTCATTGTAGAGGTCTTTAATATCTTTGGTTAAGTTTATGTCTAGGCATTTTTTTTAGGATACTGTGAATGGGATTGCTTTCCTGACTTTTTTCAGGAAAAAATTCACTTTTTTCAGTGAATTTGCTGTTGATGTTGATTTTGCATTCTGCTACTTTGCTAAAAGTGAATATTAGATCTAAGAATTTTCTAGTGGAATCTTTAGAGCCTTTTAAGTATAGGATCATATCATCTTCAAGCATAACTATTTTAACTTCTTTCTTTCCTATTCATATACCCTTTATTTCTTTTTCTTGCCTTATTGCTTTAAGAATTCAAACACTGTATTGAATAAGAGTAGTGATAGTGCATACTCTTGTCTTGTTCCTGATTTTAGAGGAAACACTTTCAGATTTTCCCAATGCAGTGTTATGTTGTCATTAGGTCTGTCATATATAACCTTTATTATATTGTCGTCCGAACCTTGTATTTCTACTTTCTTCAGAGCTTTTACCATGGAGGGATGTTCAATTTTGTCAAAGGATTTTTATGCATCAATTGAGATGATGCATAAATCATTAGATTTATGTCCTTGCTTATATCTTATTCTTGTCCTTGCTTCTATTTATATGCTATATTACATTTAGCTATTTGTGTATGTTGAACTATCCTTGCATTACTGGAATATAACTAGCTTAATCATGGTATATGATCTTTTTAATATGTTGTTGAATTTAGTTTGCAGGTGTCTTTTTGAGGATATTTCCATCTATGTTCACCAAAGAAATTGGCCTCTGATATTTTTCTTTTTGTTGTATTCTTATCTGATTTTGGTTTCAGGGTAATACTGGTTTCATAGGATGTTTGGAAGTGATGTTTACCTTTGTATTTTGTAGAACAGTGGAGGAGCACACCTTTATTTCCTCTTTAAAGGCATGGTTTTTACTTGAACTTTCACTTGAGCAGAAAGTCCATGTGGACTTGGCCTTTTCTTTCTTAGGAGGTTTTTAAATTATTGTTTCAATTTCATTATTTATTATTGATTTCTTTAAGTTATTTGTGTCATATTGGTCACCTGTATCTAGAAATGTTATCTACTTCTTTGAGCTTTTCCCATTTATTGGAGTATAAGTTTCCCTAATGAATTTCAGTGGTAGCTAGATTTCAGTGGTAGCCATTGCAATGTTACCCTTTTCTTCTCTAATTTTATTATTTTGGATTTTTTTCCTTTCTTTTGGTTAGCTTTAGTAAGGGTTTGCCAGTTTTATTTATTCTTTCAAAGAACCAACATAATGTAATTGATATTTTATATTGTTCTTTTAGTTTATATTGCATTTATTTCACCTCTGAGTTTTATTATTTCTTTCTTTCTACTAACTTTGGGTTTGGCTTATTCTTGTATTTCTGAAAGCTTGAGGTATATTACAAGTTTATTTATTTGCGATTTCTCTGATTTTTTAATGTAAGCAATTATAGCTATAAACTTCCCTCTTAGAACTGCTTTCATTGTATCCCATAGGTTCTAATATTTTGTTTGCTTGTTTGTTTCATTTTCATTTGCTTCTAGAGGGCTGGGGAGTGGCTCAAGTGGTAGGAAACCTACTTAGCAAGCATGAGGGCCTGAGTTCAAATCCCAGTACCACAAAAAAATTCTATAATCATTTGCTTCTAGGAAATTTTTTATGTCCTCCCTTATTTTTTCAATGAATCACTGATCATTCAAATATATAGTTTTCGCTCTCCACATGTTTGTATATTTTCTATAGTTTCTCTTGCTATTGATTTCTAGTTTCATTCCATTGTGGTCTGATAAAATATAAGAAGTTATTTCAATTTTTCTTGTATTTGTTAAGACTTGCTTCATGTTCTAAAATACAATATATTTTAGTGAAAGCTCCATGGACTGGTGAGAAGAATGTGTAGTCTATGGCTGATGGCTGATGGGATATTCTGTAGACACCTACGGTCATTTAATTCTGAAGTTTCTTTGTTGATCTTTTTGTTTGTATGACGTGTCAGTGAGGGTAGGGTATTAAAGTCACCTACTATTATTATGTTTAGGTCTATTGTACTTTATTTCCAATAGTTTGTTTTATAAAATTGGTTATTTCAACATTTAGTGCATTTATGTTTGCAATTGTTATATCATCTTAATGGATTATTTCTTTTGTCAATATGAAATTATGTAGGTTAAAACATTACAAGAGGGTAAATATAGTACAAATACTATATACACATGTACGTAAATGAACAAATGATACCTGTTGAAACTATTCCAGGAATTGTGGGGGGAGGGAAAAAGGAGAATGATGGAGATGGTGAACTTGATATATTGTAAGAACATTTGTAAATGCCAAAATATACCTCCACCCAGCATAACAATTAAAAAACATTACACTGTAGACCTTAATTATATGCAACTTTTCATATGTATAAAATGTAAAATAGTATATCCATGAGTCTGAGAAGTCCCAGCTTCTCTAGAGTAATTATTGATAGTGCCCTCTTATACTCTTTGACTCTCCTATTTCAGACAATTTCCAATATGAGCATGCTACTAAAGAGTCAACAATTTTGCATGTCCTTGTGACTTGAATTTTTCCCTTGCTCTTTCACTCCTACCTGAAACTATCTTAAGAAAGCCTCATCCTGCCACTGTCTTTTGTTCCCATTACCATCTCTGCTGTTTCTCAATACTCTTAAGTCCCCCAGGACTTCAGGTACCACAGAGTGATGTGTCCCTGGGACACTGATGTGCCTGCCAAAGCACACTGAACTCTTTGAAAAGGCAAATAAAGTGTCTGTACTTCATCACTTGCACCTTAGAACAGCCCATCTGTGGCCTGTGTCTCTTGAGTTCACTGACAACACAGCCTATAACCTTTCTCTCCCGACATCAGACTATTTCCTTGGAGTGAACTAGGGGAGACAATGGATTACACACCAACTGTCCTTCCTGCTTCCCCTTCTCCCTTTTCCAGGCTCTTGCCTCCTACCCTTATGTCAATCAGCTAGTACAAATAGTTCTTTTTGTAGCCTGACCCACCAGCAATCAGATCTAAACACCTGTTGTTATGAGTTGAGTTGCATCACCCGAAAAAGGTATGTTGAAGGCATAATCTATGGTAACTGTGAACATGACCTTACCTGAAAGTAGGGTATTTGCAGGCATGTTCAATTTAAAATGAAGTCCTTAGTTCAATATGACTAATGCTCTTATAAAAAGAAAAAAAACATGTGAAGGCAGAAACACGGGGTGAAATCCAGGTGATGATAGAGGCTGGATGTTATAGTGGCACCACTACCTGCCAGCCAAGAAACACAAAAGACAATGGTCACTACTAAAGCCTAAGAATAGTCCAGGAGATATTCTACCCAGAGTCTCACAGAACCATGGCCTTGCTGGCACCTTGGTTTTGAATTTCTTGCCTCTAGTACTATGAGAGAATAAATCTCTGTTCTTTAAAGCCATCAAATTTATAGTAATTTGTGATAGCCCTAGAAAACTAATATGCCTATTTGGCTGAAGCTAAGACCCTCCACCACAGCTCTTCTGAGATGCTATAAATCCATTCCATCTCATTATGTTTCATTTCTCTGGCCCTTGTATTTGCTAACCACAAAGAGTTAAGAGGCAAAGCAGAAAATCCACTCACTCTAAGGATAAAAGAATAGGCCAAAATACAAACTTATTTTCTGTTATTTTTTCAAAATATGCCAATATCACAGATGATGTCACCATTGGTGCTCAGCAGCATCATTACTCTACAAGATAAAAAGGTGTGAGTTCAGTGGGGGCAGGGGACAGAATGAGACATGAATAGAGAATTGCCCTCTGATACTTTCAGAGTGATGTGTTCAAATATCACCTCAGTATCAAATCCAGATAAGCTGGGAGGTGTCATCTTCCTCCTGATGTGCACACATATTTTCCATTAAATGCCAAGGTCACCCATGAGTGCTTTGGTAGAGCTGTGTGAAGAAGTTGTACAGCACCTGCCTACATATGTTTGGCCCAGTGCCCTCTCCTTGTTTCCTCTCTGATCAGAAGCACATTTATCTGCAGCTTTTTTAAAGGCTGAAAAATAAAGACTCTCTCCTAGACTGTTTCTATTTTTTAAAACCAATTCCAGACCATACTCAATATTTTGGT
Organism: Castor canadensis; assembly: GCF_047511655.1. Lineage (NCBI taxonomy): Eukaryota > Metazoa > Chordata > Mammalia > Rodentia > Castoridae > Castor > Castor canadensis. Next base: position 76,478,349 of record NC_133386.1, on the reverse strand, counting down.
TGAATTTCAATTATGACATCTTATTGAATTTATTTTGTTCAGATGAACAAAAAGGGAAATTCATCCTAGATTGCTGTTAATATCGGTTGTTCCAAAGCTGAGCACTTTAAAAAAATTTCCTTCCACTTCTCTTGCATTCTCTATGAGAACAAAGAATTTACCCTGATTCAAACCCTTTGTTATCCCTAAGTCCCTTTCTTTGCTATTTCCTTTTCTCTCCCTCTCAAGTTTTGTCCTTACTCATGATCTGATTTGTCTCCCTTCCTGACTTATTTAATCCTTTCCTTCTACACCCACCTCCACCTACCATATCATATGATCATATCATGGCAGCCCAAGGGCAATCATGACACGAGAGGCTTTGCCCTTCAGTGCATCCTGTTTGTTTTGATGTGCCTTTTTCCCTTCACTTCAATACCACTAAGTACCCAATAAGGTGTTGTAGGATCTAATAAATACCTGAATCCTGGTCTGTCACTAGCCATATAACCTTGAATAAGTTTTCTAATCTCTTGGTTTGTGCCTAAGACAATAATTATGTCTTCACATGAGTGGCTGAAATGCTTAAAATGCAAGTACTCCAAACTGTTATCTGCCTCCTGCATACTCTGCATCTTCTGTGCTCTCCATAAGGTATCTTCACATTGGCCACTGAACTATAGTGTCATTTTTAAACCAAGGTGTAATTTCTCTCAGGAGTACTTGTTTTAGGGCTTTATTTCTAACTGGCAAACAGAAGTCTTCAATACCTGATCAAGGTATTTCAAGTTTGATGGGAGGTGATGGATGGGATGGGAGCAGATCAGAAAAAGAGAAAGGCCTCCTCTTCCCAGGGAAAATACAAGTCTAGTAGATATCATGATTTCACAACCCACCCTATTTCCTTCGTGTTGCCTTCGTGTGTGTGTGTGTGTGTGTGTGTGTGTGTGTGTGTGTGTGTAAGAGAGAGAGAGCAAGCACCTTGCAAGCACACAGAGAGGGTTACAGTCCAGTTATCCCAATGTCCACTAACTATGCTGATATTACTCCCTATACTTTATCCCTAGGATCTTAGTAATCAGAGATGTCCCTCTCTGCTACCTTCAGTCAAACATGTCCTAACTTATGCTCCAAGAGGGTAATGGTTCAAAACTTTACTCCCTCTCCTTATCATATTCAACCCCTTTAGATTAATTCATATGTGATTGGCTCAATAGTTCCCAAAGCATCATATCACATCAGACATTAATCTGTGTACTCTTAGGCTTTCCTAACCCTAAGAAATGAGCATACACTTGACCTGAGCCCTCAATGTCATGATCTGTGACAGTACAAACCCTCCTAAGGTTTCTAAAAATTACCCCTAGCCATGGCTTTCACCTGGTCTTTTCCAATTCTGCATTAGAATTGAGAGAATTATCTTTATTTCATTTCACACTAACCTAGTCAGAAAGTTCATACAAAGAATCCAGTTTTGCAAAATGATGCATGGATTTAGCAATTCCCTGAGGAACGGATTGTCTATTGTGTGACTGTCCCCTTGGTAAATAGTGATGCCTCTGTATCTTTGGCTTTCAACATTGACTGCAAAATAATTGTCTGAGGAAACAATTAAAAATACACATGAGAAGGTCTCAACCTAGATCAATGAAATCTCTATATTTTAAAATCTTTTAGACTTCAGGAGAGTCTAATAGTCAGAGTGGAGAATCACAGTGCATCTGGTTCATTGTAAGACCTTCTAACATCCAAAATCACAAAACAGAAGAAGAATGACACCAAAATGGTTTACAGGATGATAGGAGGCAGCAGCTCCAGCAGTTATAGAAACCATTTCTAGATTCTTCTCTTCTACAACAGTCAGCCTTTCCAGAGAAGACATCCTGAGTCACCACCCACTCCTATCCTCCTTTCAACAAGTTTCTCCTTAGCTCTATTCTGCTAAAAAAGGCCATGAGAAGAGAAAGTTCATGGAACAGCTGTAGTTCAACAAGCTTTTATTTACAAGCACAAAAAACTGCCCAGCTCTAACTCACAGGATGCTGTTTGCCACACCCTGCTGTAGACAATAGTTTGTAGCTCCAACTTACCCCTGGGATCGATGATCTGTAATTCACAGTGGGCATGACCAGAAATCAGGACTTCTGAGTTAGTGTCATGTGCTAACTCATATCAACGCTCAAACATAACACTTGGTGGTTGTTTCAACATGGTTGAAAATTCTCTCAAATGCTTCCCATGGAAGAGGCAGCTCTATCAGCCTTTTCTCTTGAATGGAAACAGTCTTTATGACTGCTTGACCAATAGATCATAGCAAAAGGGGGCACTTGCTCATATTATCCAGCTACTCTGCTGTGAGGAAGTCCACGCAGCACCAAAGGTTCATATGAAGAAGACTTACCCCTAGCTGAGCTCTCCTCCTGCCACCTAAAACAGCTCTCACAGGTCCTCCACTTATTTTATTGTCTGCTGTTCACATGCAGAGGACCTAGTGGAATATTCTAAACCAGAAGGAATGGCAAAGTCATTACATGAAAGAGCCTGGCTCCCTGAGGAACTTGATGGAGCAGATACTGCTCCCAACATGTACCCTCACTTTTCTTGCCAGCTTCCTATACCACGAATCTACATTGGGCTTGAGTGAGAACCTTTATTAAACCATTGGATGTTTAGGGAACATCATATATCCCCAAAGTCAGCAATCCATAAAAAACAGAAACAAGGAAAGTGAAGACTCTGGACAAGTATTACAGAAAGACAGCAGAATTCAAGAATGGGGAAGAATTCACAATATTTAAAAATCTATACTAGTCTATGATTGAGTCACACTGTGAATCTGAGCTTTCTGTATTCTAAAACTTAAATGATAAGCATGGATTCTTTATCCAATGGAACCTACTCAACAACTGATCTAATATAGAGCTGACCAAATATACTTGGAAAAATAGGGCTGTTTCCAAAGCTGGTTTTAAAGAAGGAAGACATGCAGCCAACCCTGAGTGGTGAGTGAGAGCTTACCTCCCAGATACACAATGGATGAAACTGATAATTATATCTTTCATTAAAGCAATTTAATATTCCAGCATTTATACAAAAAGCATATGAGACTACTGAGACCTAGATCAGAAAACTATGGTCCCTAAGCCAAATCCAACCAACTGCCTATTTTTGTATGACTGATGAGCTAAGATTGGTTTTCACATTTGCAAATGGTTGAAAAAACTCATAAGAAAAATAATATTCTGTAGAATGTAAAAAATTATGCAAAATTCATAATTTATTGGCACAGTTAGGAACATTTGTTTGTACTTTCTCAGTATAACAGAGTTCAGTAGTTGCAACACCAACTATATGACCTACAAATTCTAAATGTTTACTATCAAGCTCTCTACAATGGTTTGGAGAATTGTGATCCTTTATCCTGAACTAACTTATCAGAGTAGATCCTCTCCTAGTAAGCTCTGAGGAAATATCCACTGTTCTGACAGGATGGTAAGGAGGGGGAGCAGGGTGAAGCAGAGCTCTGGAGCAGGACACATTGCCCAGGTTGTGAGTGACAATGAAGGTCCTCAAAGCATTGGATGAGTCACCACATACCTGGGAGAAGACAGTCTGACCCACAGAAGCAGTCAGTGAAGAAAAGGGGAAGGAAGAAACTAGAAATCAAAAGTGCAAATGTTCCTTGAATTCCTCCCTCAACTTGTAAACATATCCAGTTGTTTATATGTTTTATTAAAGCAAAACAAACTGATAAAAAGAGTCATGTATAGAGAAGATACTTTAAAAATGTTTAAAACAATCCAAAGAGCAAACATCTCATTTTAATACAGGAAAACATCCTCCAGTTTTGTGATAATTATTAATTCAGTTCAACATTAATACAGTTTCAGATGGCTCTGTTCCCACCCATCTCAGTGAAGAGGTTAGCTGGTCATAACCCTGTTTCTAGCCCACCTTCCTTCTTACCTGCTGCTTCATGGGGAGCCAGCAGGGAGCCATGGGTATCATCTTTGACCTCTGTGGAATATAAGCAATGTAAAAACCCACAGAAACTTCAAAGAATTCCTCACTCAGTCCAGTCCTGAATCCACATCCCTAAGACCTCCATGAGTTTGGCTTTGGTAGGACCCAGGAGAAGCAGTAAGGGATTAGAGAAAACAGAAGTCTTTGTTCAGTCTCCCTTCTCCAACCTGACATCAGCCCAGAGTTATGACCTGAACAGTAGTGCAAGTTGGCACCTGGAATCCAGTAGATTAACTTCTAGAAGATTTGTTCTCTGTAATCTCTATTTTCAAACCATTGGGAAAAGCTTAAAAGTAACAACAATTCATGAGGTTTTTCTAAAGAATAATAATACTGACTCAGTATCTGTATAGATTTCAACTACAGACAAGGAAAAAAACCTTTAAATAAAATCTCTCTCACTCCTACCTCCCTCCATACACATCTCCAGGTTTTTTCAAGGAACCCTCTATCCCACCCTCTACTTCTTACTCTTTCCTTTAAAATTCCCTTACCTATAGCTGCTTCTTCTAAATTACTCAGTAACCAGTCCCTCCTAAGATATCCTCAGAGCACTGAAAAAGTAATATTCCTTTAAAGGCCATCAATGAGTTTAATAAGAACAGTAAGAAGTGCTACCTTGAATACCATGGCCATTTAAGGTAATATAAGTGCTGGTTGTGAAAATAATAAGGCAACACACAACTAACACACAACAACAAATAGAGAAACTGAGGCATAACTTACCTCAACCAGGTCATTTTTCAAACGAGTAAGTAGTGGAACAATGTCCATGTCATTTCCCTAATTCCCAGACTAGGGCCATCTTGGATACCTGTTACCCCCTAGATATTCTTTCTGCCATCTTCTACCTCCCCAGGCCTGTATCTTCGGAAAGACACAAACCAGCAAAACACTGTACCTACCAATCACAGTAAATATACTGTGAATCTGTTATTGTTTATATAAAAAAGCATTTAAGAGTCTCATAGAATGTAGCACAGGAACTTCTTATGGAATAGAAAACAAGGTGTATTCTTCTGTGTGTGATCGACTTTAAATACCTAAGTAAATTGAATCCTAAAGAAAACCTATAATGCCTTTAACAAAGGAAATAATGGTCCCCAATTTATTCAAATTATTGTTGGTCACTGCTGTTTTCATACTGACTTTTCTGAAGAAGATTTCTACAACTTCAGATCAAGTAGATAAGCATCTCCACCTTACAGGAAGCTAAGTATCCACTACAGACTATAGCTTAATGCAAAGACACAGGATTAGATCACCAAGCCAATTTGTCACTGCACAGGAACCCATTCCAACATCATTTGCAAAACTGTGCTTGCATAAATTGTATCATCTAAGTGGACATACACATTCAGCCTAAAAAAATGGGTTTATGGGCTAGGAAAGGGTTAGATGGAGGTGCAGTCTGGATATTTTCACTGAAGAATCACTGAACCTTCTATATCAGATGATGTTATTATACCCTACTTAAAATACATATCACATATTACTGACAGTAAAGCAACTAAACTATAAAATGATTCAAAATGTCAGAGAATAGTTAGCTGGGCCACTTTAGTTTATCTCAACTAATTGTCTATTGTGTGACTGTCCCCTTGGTAAATACAGTGATGCCTCTATATCTTTGGCTTTCAACATTGACTGCAAAATAATTGTCTGAGGAAACAATTAAAAATACACATGAGAAGGTCTCAACCTAGATCAATGAAATCTCTATATTTTAAAATCTTTTAGACTTCAGGAGAGTCTAATAGTCCGAGTGGAGAATCACAGTGCATCTGGTTCATTGTAAGACCTTCTAACATCCAAAATCACAAAACAGAAGAAGAATGACACCAAAATGGTTTACAGGATGATAGGAGGCAGCAGCTCCAGCAGTTATAGAAACCATTTCTAGATTCTTCTCTTCTACAACAGTCAGCCTTTCCAGAGAAGACATCCTGAGTCACCACCCACTCCTATCCTCCTTTCAACAAGTTTCTCCTTAGCTCTATTCTGCTAAAAAAGGCCATGAGAAGAGAAAGTGCATGGAACAGAATTGAGAGCTGTCAAAGCTCAAAATTTCTTACTACACAAAGATTAAATCAAAACCTTCTGCTTGCATAGTGCCCAGGCTGAGGGACATCCTAAGCGGTCCTTTGGTTTTGAGTTTCCTCCAGGGTCTCTAAAGGTTGATGGAGTATTTTTTTTTTCCTTAAAATAGTTCTAAAAGTTCTCATAAGTAACTTTGGCAGCTCCATTTCTGTTGTTTTTCTTTCTATAGCTGAATTCATGAAAAACAAGAAGATCCAAAACTACATTCCTTAAATATACAGCATTTTCAGTCTTTTATATTTTTGTAATTAAATTTATTTTTTTTTGGTGCTATGGGGGTTAGAACTCCAGGTTTCATGTTTGCTAGGCATGTGCTATACCACTTGAGCCACTCTGCCAGCTGTATTTTCAGTCTTTTAGACATGTTGAAGATCTGTTAACCATCAACAGATGTGTTACATAATGGTTTTCTTTGGACAAAATTAAAGCTGTCTTTCTCCCAAATCCTTCTAGCTGCTCCAAGGTGTCTTGAATACAAAGCATAGTTAACTTAGTGTGTGCTCCACTGTGGCTAATTAAAATATGCTTTAGGAGGCTTAACTTCTTTTCCCAAGCCACTTCCCCTCTATGCTGGTCCATTTTTTTCCTTCTTTCCTTCTTTTCATTTCTGTGATTTACCCAACAATTATGTTATTTGAGTAATAATGATACAGAAAATAATCATGCATCAATTTCTTGAAATACAATCCTTAATTTATTCTTCTGAGGAAAGTAATGCTCAAGCACCCTTTCATTCATTTATGATAGAGAGCTAAGTCTTCAGCCCAAATTGTGTTAATAGTAGATTCCCAAATGGACTTCCAGCGTATATTGAGACTCAGACACCACAGGGATACAGATAGATGAGACAAAGGTAAATTTAAAGTGAATCAGAAGCTTCTGGACATTGCCTTCTCTAAATAATGTTGTAGCCAGCTCATCTAATGAAAATCAGATCCCATTCAGAGCAGAGAAATTTGCTTTCCTGGATGAAACAAATCTGGTCCCATAAGAAATATTACCACACAACTAAAGGTCTTGTCTACGCAGAACTAAATGAAGGGGTCAATGAATTTAGCCAAACTCCCGACAAGAAACAACATATTCTTTTAGAATTTTTCTCCTTTTAGGGAACATATTGGCCTGACTCATATTTATTAATAAGTTTCAGGCACAGTTGTTTCTTGATCAAATAAATACACTGTTAACAAACAGTTAAGTTTGAGTATTTACTGTGTACTCAGAACTCTGGATTCAGAAAGGAGATCTGGAAGAAGTATAAGACTGACACAGAAGAAAAAAGGGTTTCACATGACTTCTGCTTTCAATTACAGGTTATGATGCAATGTAATACATATATGTTCTGAAATTTTGGAGTTTTCTCTTTTGCTGCCAAAAATAGAAAAAAATAACTAAGCCACCTCCATTTTAGTTACCAGACCTAGCATAATGAATAGCACATATTATACCTACTATGTATTTACATAGTATACTATAGTATACCTACTATGTGTACCTTCATAGTATACCTACTATAAGGAATATTGTAGTCTGAATAAAAAAATAAAGAATGAATGCTTTTGAGCATAGACTTCACCTGGTTCAAAAGCACACTGTTAAGTACTGTTACCCTGGTACTAAAGACTGCTTAATTTTCAGCAAAATCCATGTGTTCTTCTCTCTGAGCACACAGCTAATCTCAACATTGCAGGCGTGTGTTAGATGCAGCCATTGATGAGATCTAGTAAATGGAATGTGAGTGTGAATTGTACAAGCCCACTTCTGAGTCTCACTCATGAAACTGCCTTGCTCTGCCCCTTTCCAGCTAATTGACTTGGACACAATCCCTGGAGCTTGAAGACTACCCAAGGCCTGGCACAGCCTCCTCAGCCTGCACCCTGAATGACAGTAAAGTCTTCTCACCATCCCAGAAGGTAAGTTTATTATCATCTCAAGAGAAGAAAAAATGGAATCACAGAAAAGTGAATCATAGATGTAAGGGGCAGCTAGGGATCTGATTTGGAACCACACCTGCCTCAAGCATTGTATTCCTCCTCAAAAAACAATCAAAGTTTTAAAGGAGCCTTTGAATCATGGTCCTTTAACCTCTTCCATGTGGTTATTTCCACAACCTGGAGTAAAAGCAGTGATCTCTCCCAATATTCCATTTGCTGGAGGCCACAATTAAAGGGCCCATCATCCCTGTGAGAGCATATACTGATGGCCTGGCCACTCAGTGTGCCTCTCCCAGATATGCTGTAATTTTCTGTTTTATATTGTCATTATGTCCACCCCTCAAAAAATGCCATACTGACTATTTATCGATAGATTTTTGACAACGAGATAGAATAAAGTTCAAATAACCTGTAAGGTTTTTTTCATTGGAAACAAAAAACACAACTCAACAAATGTTGCTAAAGGTTGGCAAGAAAAACACTAAAAGTTTTTCTGGTTTTTTTTTTGCTTTTTTAAAATTTTTGGCAGTACTAGGTTTGAACTCAGGACCTTACGCTTGCTTGGCAGGTCCTCTACTAATTGAGCCATGCCCCCAAGCCCTCTGTTTTTCTACAAAAACATTTACATTAATGTGTTTAGAAATAGTAATATAATAACTGTAGAATTCATTTAAGTGTTATATACAATAATGTTCAAATATTTCTATAACTTATAGTAAACCTAAGGTGACAGGCATGACTTAGAAAGCAGAATGCTCACTTTAACTGAAATACCCAACCAACTGACAGTGAATCAATTTATCCAATAAAACTCCCCAGGACAGGAAAGCCTCTGAGCTGGGGGCATAAAACTGAGCCTCAAATGTGCCCACTCAAGTGCACAGAACTTTTAAATGGCCTTGTATGAAAGAAATCTTATTTCTAATGGTTTTGATCACATCCAATCCACCTTGAAAAGAAATAAGTTGCTTGTCTCTAAAATTCCTACATGCAGAGAATAGAAACTCACTCATTCATGAAGCAGTCCACGGAGAACACTGTATATTCCACAAATCAAATGTGATTAAAAAATCTCATAAATTGCAGCTGACTCAGAAAGCAAAGGGGAAAGACAGTTGAGCACAAGTTCCAAAGCTATTTCTGTGCTTGCTGACCAAAATTAATAGATGAAGTCTGCAGTAACTTTAAAGGCATCAATCACCTTTTCTCTGACAAGATCAGAGGTGATATTTGGCCATTTGGGCCAGAGCTTATTCCATCTCTTCCTCTTAGCTTCCATGTTTCCCAGGACACTTGCTGCTCAAGGTCTTAATACCAATGAGACAGAAACATGTTGGAGTCAAAATACCTCACTGAATAAAAATGTGGCCTAACTGGCCACAAATAGCTGTTTCTATCTAAATCTTCTAAATGAATTGAATATACTCAGGTTTCATATGCTGTATTTTTAACAAAATTTCAATTGCTGAAAATATCAATATTCATTATATCATTGTTTTTCAAAATTCCCTAGAAAAAACAGGAAAAGTACCCATAAATTGTGGACGGAGCTATGTTACTTGTGCCATGTTAAGTCAATTAGATACAGCACTAAAATGACTTTGCACTTGACTCTCACCTACATGCACTAGCAGACACAGGGAAGTAATCAGAGGATGAGCTTTTCATTTCATCATAATTTTATTTACTAATAGTAATGGATTTTTTCATGTTATTTAGGATCATTGGGCTACTTCCAGAATAAGTGAGGAGGAGACATTAGAGAGAACCAAATAGGAGCAGAATGGAGTTGATCAGTTTCACTCTTGGACAGTTGCTACAGCGTGCCAGTTTTCACTCATGTGTACAAAAATGAGAAACTGTAAGAAAAATACAATGATCTTTTCATGAAGTTGAATTTATTCGATTGATAGGACTTTATAATTCTAAGATAATGTCATCTCTTTTTTGGTATTAAAATAATACCAAATAATAATAGTTGTTAGTATTTTGTGCATAAATATTTGCCAAAATAAAGGAGTTAGCATACCCCAAAATATGTTTTTGAGATTCTACTGTCCATGAAATACAATGTCTACTAGACACTAAGATAGATCAAGACTATCCCATGACTTGTAGCTTAAATGTAGCAATAGAAGAGGAATATGAGGTCTCCTTGAGTCCCAATATGAATGGTTTATCCATGGATACTAGGGTGTTGATGACTAGGAGTTCCTCTAGCATTTTCTGTGTACCCAGTAGAGATCTAAGAATCCCCACTGAAGAAGGAAAGAACTAGTGTCCTCCAGTAGGGTCTATAGTCTATTTGAAAAATACCAAGCACGTACATGAACTAAAAAGAAAAGCAAACACACACAAGTACTGTCAAGGGTGAGATTGTGGCACAAATTAGAACAATTAATCTCTTAAAAACTTAAAGTTTAAAGTGGGACTGGGTGGCACAAGAAATGATTTTTAAGCTGACTGTTAAAGGAAGGGAGTTGTTTATGTTAGCTAAAAAGAACAGAGGGCTTTGCAAGAAGATAGAAAATCCTTAAAAAGAAATCATGGAGAGAGTGATAGTGGTACAGATGGGAAAGAAAGTAAATGACAGGCTCAGCAGTTTGTGGATAGGCTCCTGAAAAGTGGAAGGAAGTAAGCACCCAAAACTTTTGGAAGAAGATTTTAAAGATGTGCTCTGGAATTTAGACCTAACCACATGGCAAACCAATGGCCATCACATTCAATCAAGAATCCAGTTTAATCACGGTCAAGAAAATGGCTCAGAGGACCAGATATTCATTCTCTTCTACTAGTCCCAAAATAAAAGTAAGCTTACATCAAGAGTTCCTTGCTCTGTAGATCAACTTTAAAAATTTAAAGGCATCAAGTCCAGTTATGAGTCTATCAGGATAGCTCACATAAGAGATGACTTAAGTACATGTTATGCATTCTCAGTAGGGCCTATATCACCCTCAAGAGGCTGACTCCTGGTTCATGGGGAGGGAGAACTATGAAAAAATAATAGATATTATAATGCTCTGTAGCCCTCCAAAATTCCAACCTATGTAATAAAATATTAATTTTCATTTCTGTTAATAGAGAGAAATTAACTTTAATTAAATTAACTAATTTATTATCTTGAATTTAAATTTAATTTCATTCTTTAGAGAAGTGATAATGGAGAAGAATTTAAGAAGCATTGAGCAAATCAAAACCACACTAAGATTCCACCTCACCCATGTTAGAATAGTCATCATCAAAAACACCATCAACAACATTTGTTGTTGAGTATGTAGGGAAAAAAGAACCCTCATACACTGCTGGTGGAAATGTAAACTAGTACAACCACTCTGGAAAAAAATCTAGAGGCTTCTTAAAAATCTAAACATAGATCTGCCCTATGATCCAGCAATCCCACTCCTGGGGATATACCCAAAGGAATGTGACACAGGTTACTCCAGAGATACCTGCACATCCATACTTATTGCAGTGCTATTCACAATCGCCAAGTTAGGGAAACAGCCAAGATGCCCCACTACGGACAAATGGATTAAGAAAATGTGGTATTTATACACCATGGAACTCTACTCAGCCATGAAGAAGAATGAAATCTTATCATTCGCAAGTAAATGGACGAAACTGGAGAACATCATTCTGAGTGAGATTAGCCAGGTTCAGAAGACCAATAATTGTATGTTTTCCCTCATATGTAGACTTTAGATCAAGGGCAAATTCAGCAATGTGATTGGACTTTGGTCACGTGATAAGGTGAGAGCACACAAAGGAGGTATGAGGATAGGTAAGAAAACCAAAACACATGATAGTATTTGATGTCCCTCAATGCAAAGGAACTAATGCAGAAACTTTAAAGCGACAGAGGCCAATAGGAGAAGGGGATCAGGAACTAGAAAAAAGTCAGTTTGAGAAGAATCAACTTAGAATGTAACACATATTACATGGAAGCAATGCTAAGAATCTCCCTGTATAGCTATCCTTATCTCAACTAGCAAAAATGCTTTGTCCTTCTTATATTATATTATTGTTTATACTCTCTCTTCAACAAAATTAGAGATAAGGGCAGAACAGTTTCTGCCTGGAAGCAAGGGGGTGGGAAGGAGAGGGAGGGGGTGGGGGGAAGGGGGAGAAATGACCCAAACATTGTATGCACATATGAATAAACCAAAAAAAAAAAAAAAAGAAGCATTGAATCTGGATCTAGAAATAGCATGATGTTTAATTTCATTGACATTTCACTCACACATTTAGTAATGAAGATTGTCTTTAGTGTCTCTGACTCCAAAATTCAGCTTTATTTTCCCCTCCAGTGGTGTATCTGGTCCTAAGCTCTGGGGCATACCTTTTTTTTTTTTTTCTTTTTGCACTCAGGAAAATAATTGCCATTTTTGATAATCTATATTTTAAGGAAATTTTGATCATCCTGTATTTTAAGGATAACAAGTGTTGTCCTTGTAGGCATATTGTCATTAATCCTTTTATCACATGGAAGAATGAAAGTGATTGCTCTACTGTAAATTTTTACCATTAACACATCACATCATATGACTGCACTCCCACGGGGTTTAAAACTCTCATTGTACCAATAAGCAGGTATTCCTCCCAACATGCCAGGTAATCACTGCCCTTTTCTACAACAGAGATGCTCCTTAATTTACAATAGGGTTATCTCCTGTTAAGCCTCAGGTAAGTTGAAAATATCATGTAGTTAACATGTCCAACATAACAAATATTATAGCTTAGCAACACAGTATACTACAGAATATCATTTGTTTATCTTTGTGATTGCATGACTGACTCAGAGCAAGGTCACTGCCTCTGTCCAGCATTGCAAGAGGGTATCATACCACATGCTAGCCTGAGGAAAGTTCATACTCAAAATACAGTTTCTGTTAAATGCAGATTGCTTTCATACCATTGGAAAGTAAAAAAATCAATATTTCAAACCTTCATAAGTTGGGAGCTGTCTGTACTTAGATTTCATTGCCCAAACTGCCAAAACCCAAGCTCCAGAGGCCATTATAACTAACAGACAGTAGGCAGGAGTTTATCAGCTCTTCCTGTGGGCCAGGCACCATTCATGTCACTACATATGGCCAACTCTATGAATCCCCAAAACAACTTTACAAAGTAAATGCTATTATTATCACCCCTATTTTAGAGATGAAGAAATTGAAGCATGAAAAGTTAAGTTATACACCAGGTTACATATCCAGCATACCAGAGCCAGGGTTAAATCTTGCTGGTTTGATTCCTGAGCTTACTCCCTAAAGAACTCCACACTCCTGCCTTTGGAAATTGGCTCAGGGCAAGGACGTTGGAGCCTGGCAAACCAAATCCTGTCTCCACCACTTCCCACTTCTGTGACCTTATACAAATTGCCCAGCTAATCTGACCCTCAGTTTCTGTAGTTTGCTCATCTTATAGTATTTTTGCAAGGCATAAATAAGATTGTCCCAGGCCAAACAAATCATAACTCAAAAGTAAATCAAGATCAATATTGTCAAGGGGTTAGTTCTTCCCAACTTGGTCTTTAGATTCAATTCAATCCCAGTGAAGATCTCAGCTAAAAGACCCAGAATAGTCAACACAATTTTGAAGAAGAAAAGCCAAAATCAAGCTACAGAACTAACACTTCCTGACCTCAAGATACACCATAAAACTATAGTAATCATAAAGCTATAGTAATGGCAAACATGACAGACATATAGATCAGTGGGACAGAATAGAGTATAGAAATAGATTCACATAAATATAATCAACTGCTATTTGGCAAAGCAGCAAAGACAATATAAAGGAAAAAAAGAGTTATATGGGAAATTTCTGTTCTTTCTGCTTAATCTTGCTGTGAACCTAAAACTGCTTAAAAATAAGTCTATTTTATTTTATTTCACTTATTTTCAGATCAAACCAAAGGCCTTTCACGTGCTAGGCAAATGCCCTACCACTGAACTATAGCCCAGCCTTTTAAAATAATAGTCCATATTTTAAAAGAAAAAATAAAGTCAAGATAGGCTTGGAGATGAGACTAGGAAGAGGAAAGAAGAAGAAGCTTCTCTCTTTATAGTCTTAACCTAAAGTATCCAGGATAGCAGTTAAGGGACAGACAACATGTCCATTGTCTGCTAAAAGCAGAATCTTCAGACCACTTAGATAGCAAGAGAATTCGATTAAGAATTCCTTCAATCAGGCCACTAGGGAACACCCAGACAAGGTTAGGGTAAAATAAACTGAATGTGCCTAGGATGACCAGATGTTTTGTGACCCAGGACCTGCTGAGGCCTCTCCTTCCTAGTTTTTGCATCTCTTCCCAAAACAAGCCTTTTTCCAGAGACATGGTTTCCACCACTCCCCCTCATCTATGGCTTCCTGAATCTATGAGATGAAGATGTAAAGGGTATACTAGTTAAACTCTTGTTGAATTCCTATAACAATATCAGAAATAATATATACCACTTTGACACAGACAAATGGCTACTGATTCTGAGAGGCCTATGGGAAAGAATGTTCTAAGTGAGCCAAGAATCAGGAAGCAAAGCTTCCGTGAATCAAATACATGCCAAAAAGTATACTCACCTGGTAGCCTTAAGCATATGACATAACTTGGAGGTGCTGCCAAAAACCCAGATAAAAGAGCTAACCAGTAAGAGGGTGAGAAAGACACAAGCATTTACCACTGCAAAGGTACTTGCTAGGCTGAACAGTCTGTGGCACCTTAGAAATAAAGGTTGTCATCCAAATGCAAACACATTTCTTTCCCTGCTGTGACTGCATTTCATGACTCTTGTTGCACTTCCTAGTGTGGAACTGCTCCATCTATGAGGTCATTTGTTTTCCAAAGAACTCAGTTAAGCTCTCGCCAGGAAAGCTGTGTGAGGAAAGAAAAGCATTAAGCCCTTCACTGTTGTCTCCTAGGTCAATTGGAGCATTTGAATCCCACACAATGGTCTTTAAAACAAAAACAAAAAACATGCAATACAAAGATAACAAGTTCCAAATGTTGTGTTTTTTTAAAGGTACGTTTGTTTCAAATTGTATGTTTTTAATCTATGACAAAACAGCCTGAGTTATAATTATTTCAATTCCACACATCATTCAAAAGCCAAGAGATAACATGCAGAAGTGATGAATGTGTTACTGGTGATATAAAGAGTCAATCTGTTGATTCAAGACATAAATGGAGTCACACAGAAAGAAAAGAAATAGTGAACAACAGATCCAAATTGCATTATGCCTGCTCATAAAACAGACCAGTTTTGAGCCCTGTAGGTAAGGAGAAAAGGATCCCTGCTTTGTGGAAAGACTCTGTGTTAGTCATTTGTACTTCAGTATGAATTCGACGTACTCAAACTCTATACTTTATTTGTATTTGAAACTTTACCTTCAATCGGGCAATAAAAAAATTCTACTTATGAAGTGAATTTAAAGCCTCAATGAACATATGAAATAAATGTGGAAGGAGGAGAGACTGGGAAATCCAAAATATGGTGGGGAGGGAGGCAAATAGGATCAAAATACTTTCATATGTATGAAAATAGAATAATGAAACCAGTTTTAAAAAATAAGAAAAAGAGATTTACTGTTTTTAATTGCACACTGCTGATAACACTGGCTTATTGATTCCTTAGTTTTATAACCACAGGATCTATTGCAAGATGTCTTTCTTTTGTCAAGTCTCCTCAAGCATTAGAGTCCAAAAGTGTTTAGGATGGGGTTGTTTTTTGTCTCTATTTTTTGAACAGGATCTTGCTATGTAGCCCAGGCTGGCTTTGAACTTGTGATCCTTCTGCCTCAGCCTCTTGAGTGTTAGGACTGTAGATAGGTACCACTATACCTGGCTCAAAAGAGTTTTTTGTTTGTTTGTTTTAGTCTTGGTAAGTATTGCTGATTTTTCAATGCATATTTTTAAATAGAAAAAAAAACAATGATTGAGAAAACCTTGATTTATCTTTTTTCATCTCTGAAGTTTACATCATTTTAGTCATTAGCTACAAAACTGTAAACACACACAAACTATTGGACTTAGAGAAGTGGTGTAAGTGATGTGGACTATCATAAATTTAGGACAGCCCACTGAAATTCATGTTTTAGAGATCTAAAGAAGAAACATCTGATACATTGTATAGATTTGGATAGAGCTTAAAGCATAATACCTCACGGAGATTTCTGGAGGAAAGGAGATTGATAAATGAATTCTCCTTAGTATGAAATCCAAATCCTCCCTGAGTAGAGAATCTGATTCATGCTCCTCATGGACAGAGTAACCCTCGGCTTGTGAAAATCAAGGAATTCTACCCATAACAGATGCATCCACTCTCTGGGAAAGAAAGGGAGATAGTCTGTAGATGCATATTCCAAAAGAAAACCACACCATTAGTCAAAAATGAGACCTGTTTCCACCCTGAGATGGGATGGCTAAAATAAACACTATTAATTCTTCTAATAGCTGCATGAAATAATAAATCAATTGCAGAAATTATTACAAAAATTTTATTTGATTACTGTATGCAAGCTAGCAATATTTAATGAAAGCCTACAACAAGCAAATACGTCCCCAACAATGTGACATGTAAGAAGGCACATAAGAGCTGAGGGTATGGCTCCAGTAGCAGAGTGCCTGCCTAGCAAGTGCATGGCCTTGAGTTCAAGCCCAGTACTGAACAAAACAAAAAAGGACATAAGAAAGAGTCCCTCCAAGTCTCATATCAGCAATATAACCACACATAAGAATTAATTAATTAAAAAGCTATAGAAACTCCTCAGTGATTCTAAATTCACAGTAGTTTTTATGCTACAGAACATACAGAAACAAATACAATTTGATGACTAAGTCTCATGAAGCCTACATTGGGTTAAATGTTGTTTAGCAGACATTCTGCACCCTTAAACAGATTTGAATAATTTGCTATGTGCCCAAAGTATCTGTTAGCACTGTTTGTTAGCTTTATTACCCAGAGTGCAATCATCTGCATGTGAAGAGAGTTCCTAGTGAAAAAGCAACTCTTTTAATTAGGCAAATATTTTACTGATTCCTGTAGATTTTGTTTTACTAAGAATGTACTTTTACTAATTTAAAAAAGAAGTAAACATAATAATCTTATATATATTTACTGTCAATTTTCAGCTACCGAAGCCCTGTTCAATAAATTGCAATTTGCATAAAAGTCACATGAGAGTAACCACCAAAATAGGAATAAAAGGTAATCTTTTTTTTTTTAGTGCTTAGTGTGTGCCTGTCACTATACTTATGTGCTGATCTCACTAAATTATCAAGGCAACCTCTAAGAAGGTATGCTGTTCACCTTTGTTTCAAAACAAACAGGAAATAAGAGCCTGCATGCTTAAACATTATGTAGTTCTGCTTTCCTTCCAACCAAGAAATGCAAACTTGTATCAAATATATTTGTCACTGTAAAAAGTAAGTGCCCAAGAAAAATATCATTCAACAGTTTTTGCTAGTATATACAAATAGAACCTTATTTAAATAATATCATCACAGTCTGTTCAGTTTTACAATTCCCATTCCCAGTCAACCTATAAACACATTTCTCTGGAGACAGCCTGACCAGAGCTGACCTTTTGCTGGCATAGCACCATCATGTGCTAGGTCTCCCAGGCTTGGAGAGCCCCCCTAACTGTTTCCCCCACATCATTTCCATCCTTCCATTCCTTGTAATTCTTTCCTTTGTGGCATCACTGCCCAAGGCTGGACCACCTCAGCCATACCCACTTTTCTGCCCATTCCTTTATAATGATTGTTCTTCTCCCCAACTATACTTGCCAAACCTTTCGAAGGTGATCCACAATGGTTTTTTGCATTGAACTTCCCATTTGCTATACTCTGGTTCGGGCCCTCATCTTGATTCTTTCTTAGGCCTCTATTGGTTACTCTTCCTCCTCCCACCTTTAGGCATAAGTCTCCCAGGGCCCATCCTGGCCCCCTGCAATCCCTGCCCAGCTTATCACACATGCCAGTAACTCCCAAGTCTCCAACTCAGTCCAGACATGTGTGCTCCCCTCTTAGAGGCTCCTCATACTCATAATTCCCACCACTTTCATTCCGTTCCCTCTCCTATGTTCCACAGTTCAGGTAATGAGACTCTTATAAATCCAGTTTACTCAGATCACCCTTGATCTCCAGGCAGTAAGTTCAGCAACTAGATCTTTAATCCATTCTCTCTTCTTGACTACTAAGCTATGGGTGTCATGGTGCTAACAGCAACCTTCACCAGACTATTAACAATGGTATCCTAATGACTTCCCTGACTCTGGAACTCCGTCATGCACACTGCCAATGGGTTGCTCCAAATACCTGAAATTTGTTTATGTCAACGCTCACCCCCAAAGCATCTAGTGCCTCCCTACCACCTGCTCCATCTCAGCAATTCCCATCATTCCTCATAACACACTTCACATTGTCATTGAACTAAATTCATGGAGGACCCCCTTGCTTTCCAGGCCTTTCATTGCTTTGTTTGTGTTCTTCCTTCCATATACAGTATTCTTTGTCCAGTAGTCCCAGAGGAGGTTAGAAATAGAGTTAGGGAAAGTCTCCTGGAAAAGGAGAATGATAACTTGTTAATAAATGAAGCACAAAACAGAATACCATACATAAACCATGGGCACCCAGCCCATGTCAGACCAAGATGATCTCCCTCAAAGAATTGTGGTTTCAACTGATCCTCTGCATAAATAATCTTGCTCAGAAAACTAGCTTTTTATGTGCCCTTTTTATTGCCATGTTTCTAAATTCCTGAGAGGAAGACCATATTTTAGGCTATTTCATATTCTTGCCATTCACTATATTACAGCACTTTTCACACAGCACTTTCCACCCAGTAACCTTCTAGTGATAGAAACAAACATGTATCAACAGAAAAACGCTAAAACAAGTGCGCTCACCTGTCTTCTGTTTGAGAGATCAGTCTATCTAATTACTATGATGTCTCTTGGACATTATCGCTATTAAAAAAACCCCACATATTTGATTTGACTAGAATGCAAGGTTTGATATTTAAGATCTCACACCCTGGCCGCTTCTCTCCATATACCTGAATTCATTTACTCAACTACAACAAGTTGAGGCAGCGTTACTGTTACCATCTGGCAGACAAGGATGCTGAGGCACAGAGGGAACCTGTAGAAGCTCATAAAGAGAAAAGCCAGCTGTAGAATCAGGCACCTGGTGCCAGAGCCTCTGCTTTACCCAGCATTCAAGGTTCCTGCCCTGCAGGACCAGGGTGACTTATTACTGCCACTTGCTAAATTAACTTTACAGTTATAAGCCTAAATTCTATTGGCTAAAAAAACACCCCAACTCCACCCCGAAAATATATCTTCATCTCAAAAGAATAACATATATGACAAAAATGTACAATTTCTGATGAAGAACTTCAGTCAGGAATTTATCCTATTCCATATCTGACTGATTCATGATATAATGTAGGGTATGAGATAGACACTAAGAGAAAAAAAAAAGTGAGCCCATAATTAAACATAAGAATCAGCTTCCTTTACAGTGAGATTTACAAGCAACATAACATATAAGCCCTATTTGTCCTGTAATTTATGAAAACTAAAGAAAAGTGAAACATAGAGCCTAGGCATTTCTAGCCAATCTACCTGTACACTAAGACTATGCTCACAATGTAAAATTTCAGATACTGCACAGTCAACTCTTAAATTATTCTGGCCTCCAGTAGATGGCTTCTAAGCCCTCAGATACTGACCAATTTCTATTTCAAAGAAGGATTGTGTACAATTGAGTACATGCTGTGTGCAAGTTTAAATGTACTATTCTTACAGATTTGTAGACCCCAGACTCCTATGGTTTCACTTTGTATCCCAGGCGTGGTAAAGTGCAAAGAGTTTTTGAAGTTTGGGAATCTGGAAATTTCAATTAAAATCCTGTGACTTCCTGTGTTGCCTGGTAGACAGGAAGAACCAAATCTGTTTCAATTGTTTATAAAGATGAGGGAACACCTTTATAAAGCTTCTAGAATGTATTACTATGTAAATTTTATGATTATTCAGTCATTGAAGCCCTTTGCCTTGAGCAAAGTGCTTTCACTGCCTTTGGTACCTCTCAGTCTTTCTCACTCAGAGACTGGAAATGGTAGAAAGAAGTAAATGCCATTCTCTTAAGAACAGGAGAAAGGTTCTAGAGGAGAATTTTTTTCCACCTTATGATTGATCTTATATATTCTTATGAATGCAAATTAGCTCCATGATATATGTGCATACATTTTACTATGTAAGTGCTTTTGACTTAATCAGTTTGTACTAACATTCCAGAAAGGTTTGCCATTTTATCCTCTATCTGCCACATAAGTGGAAAGGAAGAGGACTGAGTTAATCTGATAATCATCACAATGTTCCTAGAAGGGAGATGGTATTATGTTCCTTTTATGGGACATAGAGCAAGGCTCCAAGAAGTTAGGGAAGAAACCCAAGATTCTGTGGACAAAGGCATAACCAAACTTAGCTCTTACTGAGCATTATTACACCAGGTGATAAGAACAATAGCAGACTTTTATAGTGCTGTTGTAAGCCTGATGCCCAGCACTTCCTGCGATCTTATTTCTCTTCATACAACTCCATCAGATAGGTATTTTCATTATTCTCATTCAGCTACTGATAAACACTGAGGCCTACAGACGTTTCAAAGTTGGATAATTTCATGGTGTTCTGACTTTGGAGGCAACTTTGCATATCACCTCACATTTTTTTAAAAAGATTTGACACATCTTTTACTGAAATAAATTCTGTTTTAATAGTAAATTTCATATTATAATAATAAATAAAAACCAGTATCACTTGTGAGTAGAAGACAATCTAAATAAATAAATGCACATGAAAACCAAACAATATTGTGCAATTCTAACTGAATACTCTGTCTGTTAAAAACTCTGAGCCTTGAAGCTAATCTCTCTTAAAACACTAGTAAATGATAGTGACACAGTAATAGCATGTTAAAACCAACAAATAATGTCCTCTCCACATGATCAGAAGAATTGGAAAGGGAGGATAGAGGAGAAAAACTTTCTCATATGTATGCATGAATGTAATTCAGTGTAGGATCCATGCAATACCTAAAATCAACTCCTACACCAGCTAAAGTTGTCTGCAAAGTCTACAATCTGAGAAAGATAATTCTTTGCTATCTAATGTGTACATAAATGAATAAAACCCAGTCACTGCCCTAGAGAAGCTTACACTTTAAAGAAGATGACAGATATATAGCACAAAATTTCTATACAGTGTGAACGGTTTGACAGACAAAAATGTATGATGTTCTGAGAGCAGAAGTGTTGTGGGAGGCTATCAAGAAATAACCCTTGCAGAGAGAAGGCCTGAGCCAAGTCTTAAAAGTAGGAGATTGCCAGGCAAAGAGAAGCACTCATTAACTGCTGAACAAGGAAGATCAGTTACACTATCCACATGGTTGCACAAGGAAAGCACACATCATCAATCGCAGGAAGCCGGGCATGAGAATCAATCCTGAAGGAGCGTGTCTCTGGTGCTTTTGATGAAAAGTGTAGGAGAGCTCTCCGGGGGGGGGGGGGGTAAAGATGAAAGATCAGTGAGACCTACAGGTATAAGAACTTTGTCTCCCCACACCATCCATCCACTCAAACTATTTTTATTGGACACAACTGAAAGAAACATTGCTGGCAAATAAAATATCTACCAGAACATTCTGGGCTGCTTTGTGCTTCATACATGCTTGAACTTTGACCTCTGCAGCACAAATCCATATTCCAGTGGTTAAGGGGCCATATAAGATGAGTGCTCGTTATGAATGAAACCTTGGTGATTACACCAGCTGCACTAACCCAGAACAGCTGACGACCACTGCCAGTATCATACATTCTGCAATCAGCAACATCTTTGGTACAGATGTCAGAGAAACCATTGTGCCAATTATGCTGTAATGATGAGAGTAGAATCTGGCTAGGGAATTCTCATTTCATGTCTTCTTTGAAAAGCGTCTCTTAAAAGAGGGCAATATACAATATATACCGTGCATCCTGTCACTCTTTTTGGCTTGAGTTGTGCTTCTTTTGACTCTGAGGATTGTTGAACTTTCTGATCTTAGAATTTGGGATGGTATAAGCTAAGAGGTTTTGGCACACACAAGACCCACTGCATTCTTGAATGCTCAAGACAGCTTTACAATGTCTTACGCTACATCTGAGCAAACCTGTTTCTTACTAACACTGTAAGTCTTTTTCGGTATTCTCTCTACAAAGAACACAAGGGGAAAAAACACAGTTTGTTAAGGTTCATTTATTCAGAACCCACCTAAACTTAATTAATTAGATGATTCTTTCTGCATTCCATTTTTTAAAAATGAATTTACAAACAATAAATAGAATATAAATCTATGGAAAAATAGGCAAAACCTGCCCTGGAGTCAGAAGGACTCAAGTCCTTCTCTCACATCTTGATGACAGTACTATATGATATGTGTCGAGCACCTTTTGTGTGCTAGGAACTATTTCCCACAAGAGTCAAAGTTCAGAAATTTGAATCTCAGGTGCAACAAATTCCCAATCACTAGAGAAAAGTTATATAATGCTCACTATATTGAACTTACTATGGTTAGGAAAATATTCCAAAGACTTTCATCAATAGAGTAGGAAATTAAAATGGATTTATTATCAAACCTTAGTTAATCAGATCATTCTATTACAAGAAACTCTTTCCTCTCCCAGTCATTTACTAACACTTTTGGTAGCTCTGAAACTGTTTTTACTTAAATAACTGTATATATCTAGGACATCAGATTGAGCAAAAAGCTTTAGTTTCTGGTCAAAATATATAAATGTAAGACTATCGAAGAACCAGGAAGAAGGCATTGCTGTAAGACTGATCTTTGGATCATGACAGTGATGCATCTGAGAGAGCTGTGTAAATTTAGATCTTAAGCACACTATTACTTCCAGAAACTGCTTCCAGTAGGAATTTTATAGGCATTTGAAAGTCTCATGGGTGAATACCTGAAAATATCACAGTTGGTCAAAAAACATATGTGTTTCAACTTTTTCTAACTTGCTTTGGTGTTAGCTTATAAAAACTCATAGGTGTATATTGGACTCATTAAATTGAGGTACTTGTAAGCACTGTGTCGATCGAGGCAGGGTGCTGACAGGCATTATACATTATGCAAGCTTCCCCACATCATTCTGCCAATGTGCTTCCATTTTAATCCAAAACATTCCCAGCTTGTCAAATCCTAGGCCTCCCTGGAACACAAAACCAGCCATTCCCCCTCATGTAGAGGTTCTCTGATGTGGACAAATTTCCACTGGAGACTATAAGGAACCCTCGATCTCATTTTCATATGTAACTTAAAATTAACCCAAAATCTTCTCTTCAAAGCTAATATAATAGTGACCCCAGGAAAAGAGGTTGAAGAAGAGTCCAAAGCATGCTGGTTTGACAACTGTCAAACACCAGAATTATTCATCACTGAATTAAGCAGGTAAATATTCATTACTCAAATAAAGATTTTTCTTTTAAGAATCCATTGGGGGTAAAGATATCCTTTTTTTAAACTATGATCTTCTAAGACTATCAATATCATATTAAAGCTGAATGCAAGAATATACTTTCAAATCTCTAAATTTTATAAAGGGGCCAAAGAGAGAATTCACATGAAATATTTTACAATTTCATGTTGACAAATTGGCATGTCAAGACAATTAGCATCTTTGTAGCAAGATGGTGGACAGATGCATAGAAGAATCATGACTCTGATTGTTCTACAAAGCCAAAAAAGCTGAGCTTTTCTAACAGAGCTAATATGTCAAGGAAGAGAGAGATAAGAATTGGAAATCTGATGGAAAACAGCCAGGCAGGAAATTCAAAGGGGAAGCATGTTAAATTGTGGTTGAAAATAGCATGGGGAAACTTTATTCTCAGACATGTGTGGAGCTGGAAGCAAGACACCCAGGAAGACTGATTATGATCATAAATAAGAGATTTATGATAACCTGAACTATAAAAGGCTAGTAGGGTGGTGAATTTCTCATGATGGAATGTGAGCCCTCTGTAAACCTGAGAAGTTAGGACAGAGGTGCAGAAGAGCTCTGAATTCAGCAGAGGACCCTGAAGAATGATAAAAAGAAAAAATAATAATGAAATGCTTCCTTCAGAGATAATAAAAGATAGAACTGCCACAAAAAATTAAAAACACTTAGAAGAGGTTCAAAGGATATTTAATTATCGCTATATATCTAAAACTGTACTTATTCATGCCACTGCTTATTTGTGCTTAGTGTAGATGGGTCTCTTGGTTAGTGTTATAGCTTGGGTCTGGAATGTCCCCCAAAGGGTGCTGTGTGGAAGGCTTGATCCCTAGGTGGTGGTGCTTTTGAGAGGTGGTGGGGTCTAGTTTGAGAAAGAGGAAATGGGTCATTGAGTCATGACTTTGATGGGCATATCGGGACACTAGCCACTTCTCTCTCTCTCTCTCTCTCTCTCTCTCTCTCTCTCTCTCTCTCTCTCTCTCTCAACTTCCCTGCTTCAAGAGAAGGTGAGAAGCTTCACCACATACTCCCCACCCTGATGCTCTGCCTTGCTACAGACCCACAGCAATGTGGCCAATCATAATAAAAGGAGACTTCTGAAACTGTGAGCCCAAATAAATCTTTCCACCTTTAAGTTGACTTTCAAATGATAGAGGTACTGAGAGAAGTAGATGTAAAATGCTTCAGGAGCCAAGAGGAAGGATTGTACAATGCTGGATCAATGTAGTCTTCTTCAATGGATGGATTGACAAGTCCAGAAAGGTTGATTCCCCCGGGTCTTAATCTCATGCTTATCAATGAATGAGGAACACATGGTCTAGATCCTGTTTCTAATGGGTGAAAACACAATCAACTAGAGGGCTAAACAAAATTTGGTTATACACAGGACCAACCAAAGAAATATAATTGAGTGAGAAGGCTGGCACTCATAAGAGGCTTTGTCACCAATTTAGATGAGAGGATGGAGCACAATATCACCGGATGCTCAGCAACAAACTGGACAGAGAAGGAGCACAACAGGCATGGGGAATGTAGCGCTATCAGTACCAATCAAGTGACATGCAATGAGGTTACTTAGGGGATGCATATGCATCAAAAACAAAATGCAGTAGGAATAGGCAAAGACTTCTTAGATATAACACTAAATGCATGATTATTTTAAACCTTTAAGTAAGATAAAGTAAATTAGAGTTCATCAAAATGTTTTGAAAAGTAAAATCTATTCTTCAAAAGATACTGTTTAGTAGCTCGGGGTGTTGCTCAGTGGTACAGTGCTTGCCTTGCATGTGCAAGGCCCTGTGTTCATCCCTAGAACTGCATATATGTATATGTATGTATGTATGTGTGTGTGTGTATATATATATGTATGTATGTATATGAGATATATATTGTTTAGACCCAGGTGTGGCAGCTCATGTCTGTAATCCCAGCATTTGGGAGGCTGAAGTTAGAAGATTACAAATTTTTGTGCATCCTGGGCTACATAGGACATAGAGAGATCCTGTCACAACAAAAAACAAAAATAAGGGAGGTAGATATTGTTTAGATAATAAAAGGAAAAGCCACAGATTAAGAGAAAACATTAGTAAGTCATGTATCTGATAAAAAGAGTGGTGTTTAGAATCTATCACAAATTCTCAAAAGAACTCAACAAGAAAACAAATAATCCAATTTTAAAATGGGCAAAAGTTATGAACAGATATTTTACCCAAAAAAATGTGCAGGTGGCAAATAAACACATAAAAATATTCAATGTCAAAATTTAAAATGCAAATTAAAACCACAATGAAATGTTACTGCACAACAATTGAACATCTAAAATAAAAAAAGACCAACCACAACAGGTGTTGGCAAGGATGTGGGTGAAACAGGACTCTCAGACACTGTTAGTGGGAGTGCAAAATGCTATATCTGCCTTGGAAATTTCCTAAAAAGTTAAACACGCATCTACCATATACCAATTCATTCTAATTCCTATGTATTTATTCAGGAGAAATGAAAACATATGTTCATACACAAACATTTATACACAGATGTTTATAGCAGCTTTGTAACAGAGAAAAACTGGAAATAATCCAAGTGACCATTCACACATTAATTGATAAAGAGATTGTGTTATATATGGACAATGGAATATTACTTAAGCAATAAAAAGGACTGAACCCCAATCCACAGTGTAATCTGGGTGACTTGAAAAATAATTATGCTAAGTGAAAGAAGCCATATAAAATTCTAAGCCAGTCACCAGTGGTTCACATCTGTAATCATACCTACTTGGGAGCTGGAATTGGGTGGATCATAGTTTGAGGTCAGCCCAGGCAAAGAGTTCACGAGACTCCATTTTCAAAAAATAACCAGTGCAAAATGGACTGGAGGTATTACTTAAGCTACAGAGTGTCTGCTTTGCAAGTGCAAAGCCCTGAATTCAAACCCCAGTCCCACCAAAAAAAAAAAATTCTAGAAAATGCAAACTAATCAAAAAGTGACAGAGAATAGACCAGAAGTTGCCTGAGGATTTAGGGGTAGGGGAGAAGGGTCGTGAGGAGACTGGGAAGGGACAGCAGGAGGAATAGATCATAAAAGAGGATAAGGAAACTTTTGGAGTGGTGGATATGTTCACCACCTTGATTGTATTGATGGTTTCACTGTTTCATACATTTGTTGAAGTTTATAAAACTATACTTATTGAACGTATATAATTTATATGTTGATTTTATTAAAATAAGACTGTAAAAGCATATGAAATAAAAGTGAAGGAGAAAATCACAAATGAAGACAGAAAAGTATTGGCATGATAATTGATAGCTTAGTGTATTTATACATCATCTCTATCGTGTTATGTTTAAAAAGGTGACATGACACTGTCATGGGAGAGTTGGCATGTGATCTTTTCCTTGTAATAACCTCAGTCTCATCCTTATTCAGGTACAGAGATTGGTCTAGGGGGTCCTTATTTGGAAAATCATAATGAAATTGAATAGAGAATCTATTCATTGCATATGTAATTGGCTCAACTAAACCGTATAAGCATTAAATCATTTTAATTTTCTAAATAACAGCTAGTGATTTTACCTCTCAAAATCCCTCTTCTTAGGAACAGATTGCCAGCCTGGACAAAAAGTTAGTGAGACCACATATCTACAAACAAATTGCAAACACCTGCAATCGAGCTGTGCAGAGGCATCAGTAGGAGGACAGAGGTCCAAAGCCAGCCCCTATTTAAAAAATAACTAAAGCAAAAAAGGCTGGACACATGGCTCAACAGCCAGCACAAGGCCCTGAGTTCAAAACCCCAGTACCACAAAAAATACTTAGTAGCCACCTCCCTTAACAAACATCTCAGTTTGTCCCGTTAGTTTTTCAGGCACATTTGGTGACTAAAGCCATTTCATTTCATGGCTTTTCAAATCTTTTTTTTTTTTCTTTACCTGAAGCTGAACCACTGGTTCACCCTGCCTAGGATTGAGAAGTGAGGAGTGGTCTGTTCTCCCACACTTCCCTCTCATTCCTGCCATTCCTTCCTCCTTCTTCACCACACTTCCCCCTGCTACAGCCTCAGGCATTAGGTGAGGTTTGGTATCTTCTTACTTCAGTGTCCACAGTCATGCGTAGCACGTCCACTTTCTCCTTTTCTGCTGTTTGTTGCTGCTTAGTTCTCCTCACTCAAATAGACATAGTTGTTGAAGACTGCTAGCAAAATAACCTCCACCTCCATGAGGGGTCATTCTTTTGACCTTGGGGCATCCTTATGTCCCTTGTCAGGTCAAATAATGTCCCCCACCAGCCCAGAGCTCCACGTCACTTTGCCATCTCCCTTCTGCTCCTTGCCCTTACAGCCAGTGTTACACACACTCTGGTGGGTTCAGGTTTAGAAATGCAGCAACTTCCAGAGAAGATATGTTACCTGGTCTTAACTATGAAGAGAATAGTCTAAGCCCCCTAATTTGATAGAAAGTAGAAAGAACAAGGAAAATGCTCTCTTTTCTCCAAGGCACAAAAAGAGTAAGACACTACTGAACAAACTTGGTATTTTTCCCTCAAATCAGTCAGTATCTGTTTCCTTATATATGAAATGGAGGAAGAGGCCAGGTACAGTGTCTTATATCTATAATCCCAGCTACTCAGAAAGTAGATGGAGATTAGGAAGATAGTTGTTGCAGCCCAGCCTGGGCAAAAATTTACCAAGATCCATCTCAACCAAAAGAGCTGGGTGCAGTGGCATATGCCTGTCATCCCAGCTACGCAGGAAGTATGAATAAGATGATCTGCATGCAGACCAGTCCTGGCATAAAAGCAAGACCTATCCAAAAATAACTAAACCAAAAAAGGCTGATGGCATGGTTCAAGAGGTAGTGTTTGCTTAGCAAGCATGAGGGCCAGAGTTCAAACTTCAGTACTGCACCCACACACACACAAAAAAAAAAAGGAAGAAGAGAGTTCTTCCTTTTTTTCATGATGTGGGGTCATGAAAACACTGGCATTTGTTCTAAGCCTTGAAAAGAAGGAAGAGTTTGAACTTATAGACATAGGAGGGGAGGCAATTAAAGGTGAGGAATTTTTTGGAGACAGTAAATCACATTGGGCAACATTAGCTATTCTTAAGTACAATGTTTCTCAACTTCCCTGGTTATAGGAATCACCAGGAGTGCTTGTTAAAAATACAGACTCCTAGCTCCATGTTAGGCTTCTGGAACATTTCTAGAGAAAGACAGGGAATCTGAATTTTTAACACACCGCTTCTGGGTGATTCTTATAGTAAAGTAAGTTTGAGAGACACTAATGAAGGATCTGAAGTGTACTTCAAAAAAAAAAAAAATGTGGACTGGGATGTAGCTCAGTGGTAAACAGCTTGCCTAGCATGTGTGAATCCCTGGGTTCAATTCCAGCACCAAAAGAGAAAAGGAGAAAGAGAGAGAGAAAAAAAAATTGCAAGCTATTTATTGATCAAAAAAGGGGGGAAATGGCTTTCATTTCTGCAAAACTTTGGTGTGGAATAAGACTCCAATTAAAGGTTTATAAATACTAAAATAGGCTTTTATGAGAGTTGGACTCACCATCTCTGAAAAGGTTTTTAAGTGGAGGAGATCACTAATTGCCGTACAGGAGCTGGCACTGAGCAGCGGACAAAGGTTTGAATTATCTGCTAGAGTGACTGAAAAGAATTTAAGGTGAGAACACAGGGAATCTCAAAAGAGACAAATACAGTAACCAAAGCTGAAGTTTAAGTAAAAGACAAAGTTGCCAGGCACCTTTTCCTGTCCTTCTCTCTTCTCTCCTCAGACCATATTCACAACTTACTCAGCCACTTAGTAATAGCATTCTCTTCAAGTCAACATGACTGCTGAGATACTTACAGTGAAATGATGCAATCCCTGAGCCCCAGTTTCATAGTACTCGAGGTAATAAAATCTGATTGGTCCTCCTTGAGTCATGCCCACATCTCATCCAATCATCAATGGCTCAAGGAACTACCTTCTGGCTGCAAGTGACCCTTGCATTCTAGGAGGGTGTAATTGGGCTGAAATTACTATCTCTTACAGGAAGTAGATCAAATGAATCTTCTCTTGTCTTAATTTTGTATTCTACTCAAAAGCAATAATGTTTTTAGTTGCAAAATCTTATTCTCTTAAGACTTGCTGGTATTGGTTTCAACATGAAACTCTTTTGACAGGACTCCTCAGTTGGCACGCAGATGAGATGTATTAGTAAAAAAATAGTTGTCTTAGTTATCTGAACTCTTACCTGAAGAATTTCTGGGGCTGGAGGTGTGGTTCAAATAGTAAAATGCCTGCCAGGCAAGTGCAAAGCCTGAGTTCAAACTCCAGTATCACCAAAAAAAGAAGAGAAGAATTTCTGTATCTACAAACTCAAGAATTTTCTGAGTTTATGATATAAATCTCAAACATTTATGGATAACCAATCTCCATCTTAAATGTCTACCCTCCGAGATAAATTTAACATGTTTTTCTAACTGATTTTCATTTAGTTCATCTGACCATTAAGCAAGCTATCTCAGTTTCTATAAAGCTGTCATAGTACTTTCTTTTTGAACAAGAAGACTGATTTTTACCCTTGGTACATGGATCATGAATCCAATAGTTCCTCAGCTTGAGGTTGGCTGGCCAAACTGGTCCCCAAATTTATTCCTAAGATCCGTTGTCTTTAGTTTAAGTAAGAAAAACTACTTTACTTGTCTCATATGGATAAAAGACGTGAGAGAAGACCACCAACTTAAGGAATAATTCTATCCAGACATCATTATAGCACCATAAAATGGAAGGTGGAAGGGTCCATGGTAAGTATAAGCCTTGTCTCACATTGCATACAAGGTCCCTAGTGCTCTAACCCCACTTTTGTTCATTTTCCTTTGCTTCCAACAGGACCCACTTGACTTCTGGTCCCACTTATTCTCTCCATTTTCCTCTGCTACCTCCCCTCAGTCATGTCCTCCTCTCACCCTAGAATATGAATGACCCTTGCCCCAATGACACCAGGATTTATAGGGTTCTACTTTTACAAATAGGCTCATTTTAACATCTCTCATTACTTTGAGGCTCCAATAGAGAAATGAGCAGGAGGAAAGCTCTTTCCTTTATTAAAACATTCCACAGAGGAAAATGGCCAAGGAAATTGCAAAAAAGACCAGAAGCAAAAGAGGTGTTCAGTTCTGTTTTGTTTTTAAGCTTTACTCATTGCACTCTGATCTCCCTGGCTTTGAAAAGCTAACAGCTTATTCATCTTGAGCTGCCAGTTCCAGAGATTCCTCTGATTTTCCAGAGTTTTCCTCACTTGCAATGAGGGTTAGCCCTGAAAACAGATGTACAAACTCTTGAAAAAGTGTTTATCACTAAGAAAAAAAGGTAAGTTGAGAGACAGAGTACTACAAATGTATAAACTTCTGGGGCAGAATATGAAGATGAGCTAAATAGCAACTGTGCCCAGCTCAATGGCTTGAAATGGATCATTATGTTGAATGGGACAAATGAGCATCTCTGGGTTAGAAATGAGGGACAGACAAGCACCCAAAAATGTCACCTCTGAAAAGCAAATGAATGAAACCTTCCTTTAAAAAATTGAGATGAAATTTATATACAAGCAGCCATCAAAAATAATTCAGTGTCTTCATGATGACAAGCAACTACCACCTCCCTCTACTTTCAAAACTTTTTATCATTCCAGAAAAAAAACTTACATGCATTGAGTATCACTCCACATCCTCCCCTCCTCCCCACTCAACCACCCCAGCAACCACTAATCTACTTTCTCACTCTATAGATGCACCTATTCCAGATTAATCACATGAAAGGAATTACATAATGTGTGACCTTTTGTCTGATTTCTTTCACATACTATTTTCATAATGTTTTACCACCATCTTTTCAAGGTTCATCCAAATTGTACCATGTATCCAGTACTTCATTCTTTTTTATTGCTAGATAATTATTCCATTTTATATGTGTACTACATTTTGATTATCCACTTATCTATTAATGGGTATTTGAGTTGTTTCTACCTTTTGGCTATTATGAACACATGTATGTAAGTTTCTGAGACGTGAGAGCACTATTTTATTGGGACCCTCAAAAGAAGAGAAACATTTTAAAGTGAGCAACGTAGCATCCATTCTTCTACATGTTGCAATGTGTCCAGTAGCACAAATTTGGGACATAGCCCAGACCCAAAAAGGAAAAAAACCTGAATGTTTTTTCAGCCACACATCAAACCAAAAAACTCCACGGACTGGTACTGTGACCCAAATGCACTTAATGGTGGGTCCATTTACCCAGATAAAATCAACAGGGACAAAACTGGCCACACTGCTACCAAGAAATAAAGAAAAGTTCGGGCAGTTTTGGAGATAATTGAGCAAGAGTATTTGCAATGATTGATGAATTAGCATGACTGAGAAATGAACTCTTCTGATCATGAGCCAAGAGCAGACATGGAGTGGGGGTGGGAAGAGAAATTCAGAGCCATTGTGTTTTTTTTTTTTTCTTTTTTTCATAAAACTTTTTAAGGACTACACAGCTGCAGCAATTGTGTGAGCATTTTGGGATTGTCGAACCCTCATCTAACTTTGTGAAGAATTCTTCAGAGGTGAATTTTATTGGTTTCAGCTGGAGAATTCATCCCACCCCACTAGCACAAAGCCACATGCCCACCAAGCACTGCCTCCCTTCTTCTGCCCTGAAGTGATCAGAAAGCCAGAGTCCACCACGGGGAAAACATGTGGAGTCAATTTATGCCTCAAGTTAGTTCACAGCTTTCTACAGTCCTCAAGAGATAAGGTGCAGATAGCAACATCCCTAAAAGAGTAGCATCCCTACAAAGGTCTCTTTACTGAGGGTATTTTGTTCCTTTGTGAAATCTCTAGCTTTCTTTGGTGCAGGCAGTAGTCTTAACTTTCTAAATGTTCAGTGGAAGATTGTTCATATTTTCCTTCCTAAAACTTCCTAGAGCTTCAGCGGCACTAATGTGTTCTGTATCAACATACACAATGTAGAAATAGTATTGGCATCTAGAAAATAAAGACAGTTTAGGGAAAGGAGTAGGGTGGGGGTTGCAGGAAAGGAGGCCAACATCTGCTCTTGTTCACAACATTCAGTTCAGCCCACCTCGGAGGACCCCCCACCACTGCTGGATCTTCACGCTCTGATGTTCACAGAGAAGCTCAGCTCTCCTCCAAGTCACCATGTCGACACTGGGGATCCAACCAGGCGCTGAAAAGCAATGTGGAGGACCTCTTTCAGGCACATGCTGTGAACAGAGGCAGCAATCACTTGGGTTCTCTTTCTCAGAAACCAAATGTGAGTCCTTGCCAACTGCTTGCCTTTGAGGATAAGCTTTGTAGAAGACTATTGCTAGATAATATTTCCCATGTTGAAGATAAACTATGAATTCTTCCAGACCATCATGAAGGAAAAGTTCTTGAAGATAAATGAATACAGCCAAGCAATCTTTACTTTAGGAACAGTCTGACAGCCTTTTCACGATTAAAATGCACTCAAAAGGGACAATTCTATAGAGACTTCCCAGAAAAAAAGAAAGAAAAAAGTGTGTGTGTGTGTGTGTGTGTGTGTGTGTGTGTGTGTGTATGTATGTATGTAAGGAAATAGACAGATGTGTCTAGCAGTCTAAGTTCAAGTGAACTACAAAATAAATATGACTTAGAGTGCACTCTTTTTTCTTGAAGAGCATTCTCACTAAGATACAAAAAAAAAATGGAAGCCTACTAGAGTCCTTGACTTTTTTCTTTAATTATGATAAAAATACATAACAAAATTTGCAATCTTAACATTTTAAGTGAACAGTGCAATGGTAATAGCTATTATGTATGTTGTTGTACAACAGATCTCTAGAATATTCTCAACTTGCAAATTGAAACTTATACCCATTAAACAACTCCACTTTATCCATGCCCCAGAACCACATTCTACTGGCAAACAACATTTTACTTTTTGTTTCTGCATAAGAGTTCATAACTTTTAAAACTGGAAAGAATACAAAAGGCAGCTAATCCAAACCTCCCTTTTCCAACTGTGTAAACCAAGCTATGGAATATTTCAACAACCATCTCAAGGTATGGGTGAGCAATGGAGCCAACTCCCATTTTACACTGAAACCCAGCTCTGTCTTCAGTATACATTCTCCAGTAGTGTTTTTATGATTTTAGTTGTCTCATCATCCAAATCAATCCTCATGTCCATGCAAAATAAGGCAATTTTTAATAATTAATATTATAAACATCAAGTTGCAATTCCAGAAATATTTTGTGAATTGAGCAAAATGATTTTTAAAAATGACGCCTACCACATAATCCCCCCACACATACACTCTGCTTAGGTTTGAGAACAGTATAAAATTCCCATTGAGAGTCTAGAATAAAATCTGTATAGAAAGGAAAGTAGTTAGCCTGCATAATTGAAAGTTTTAGCTCAAGTACACCAAAAGTGGAAATGGATATTTTTTTACAATGAAGTCACAGTAAGTGGAAGGCTTAGGAAGAATGTGATGATCGCAGGATGGTTATATATGGGCAGACCCAATCATACTATGCAGTCACCTTTTCACAAGTTATCTCAATGGTTCAGGGTTGTGCTAAAAAAATAAATCAAGGGAATGATCTGCATCTCAAGCAGTGCTTTGTCTCTTGGGAAGCAGAACAGAGATTTTGATAATGGTCCCTATTGGGCTTCACTTTTTTTCCCAGAATCTTCAAAGTCTCCCTAGGAGGCAACAGAGTTGAGCCCAAAGATGTGGCACTATGAAAGCTGAGCCTATTTTTGTACAATCACAAGCTTTAATGGGCTCTAGAACTATAAGGATGATTTCCCAGTCCTCTGCACACAGTAAATGAATGCAGGCAAAGAAGTCATGGAGGCACCCAGGCCACTGGTGGCAGCAATAAGACTCATGATTAGGAGTTTAGACTGAGAAGAAAAGATGGCTGGGGTGAGTCTCATCTTTGGCTTTGTGCTTTTGGACAAAAACCTCTCTCTGCCTCAGTTTTCTAACGTACAAAATGAGAGTGATAAGAATAACTGCCTCACAGGGTTAAGGTGAAGATGAAATGAGTTGGTGCATCTAAATCACTAAACATGGCCCACTTAAAAAAGGCCAGCAATCATTGTTAGTAATCTACTTTACAGTATGTACCTTGGTCTTTCTACTCACACTTTCCACCACCCTCTCTCTCCTTTGTTTCCCTAAATTTTTTTTTTCTGTCCTTTTCCTTTATCTCCAGCCCATGCCCTCTCTCATTACCTTGGGTAGGACCCATCTCATATTTGATAATTCAAGGGACAGGCAGAAGGACTCTTCTCTGCCATAACCTAAAAGTCCCTCTGAAATATAATTAGATGCTCAATACTTATAATAAGACACTCAGTCATCCTTTTTTATTTTTTCCAGTCATTAATGTATAAGCCCTGACTTTAATTATAATTAAAATATTAGCCTGACTCCTAATCACTCTGGCATATCTTTTGTACTATAAATATATCTGCCTAAAATTATTTTGTTTACTCATCAATTATTTATTGCCCTCCCTAAGCTCTGTAAAATCATGATTTTCTGCCTGGCTCACCACTGTGTCCCCAATCCCTACAGCAAAGCATAGCCTGTAGAAGATGATAAATATTTGTCAAATGTCAACATTTGTTAGATGTCAAATGACTGAACCACTTATTTTCCCCCAAAATATGTACTGCTGTCCACCCTGCAGCTCGGTGAATGTGCTGTTTCCTCTGTACAGAATAAAAATTCATTCCAGATGTTCAGAGACTACCTACTATGTGTTTCCCTGGCCCGTTCCCATTACTAGTCCAGGCTCATTTGGGCATTTCATCTTCCCTGCAGCCCCTTCTCTGACCTATCTGAGCTGGGTCCATGCTCCTCCTGTGAGTTAATACAGTGCTCCTGCCTGTCCTAGCGCTGGCTTAGCCTTCCTGGACTCTTCATATACTGACCAAGCCCTGGATATTACAAAGCCTAGGCATTTCACTCATAAAGTTGGTGCTGGAGTAGATATTAACAAAACTCAGCTCTGACAGGACTGGGGCAATGAAAGAAGGGGTCTTCCAGACACAATCACTTATCTTGATTTGTCCCTCTAAAAAATTCTAAGTGACTCAGGCTTGAGGATAATTTGAGAAGATACATGCTCCATAATATCGAATCCATGAATATCAAAGGTCCAGTTTTATCACTGTCAGGTTTCTTACGGTGAGAACTTTTGGAATAGAGAAATTGCTTTCTTCACTGTGTCCCCTTATTTGCCCCAATGTTGGAAAGTTTTAAAACCTACACTATGTTTGTGAACTAAATAAATGCCTTGAAATTCTTTCAGTTTAATTACTTTTGATCATGAAATTCTGGGGGGTTTT
Source organism: Castor canadensis (assembly GCF_047511655.1). Lineage (NCBI taxonomy): Eukaryota > Metazoa > Chordata > Mammalia > Rodentia > Castoridae > Castor > Castor canadensis. The sequence continues at coordinate 76,442,397 of NC_133386.1, read as the reverse complement.
GTTTTTTAATAATATTTTTTAAATATTCTAGACATATGGTTACCCCATCATTAAGAGAACATATTTAAGAATAAATTAAGATTCTTCCTACTTATTCCTCCTCCAAGTTGAAATTACTCTTCTCAGACAGAAAAATCCAAAACTAATTCAAGTTCAGAATGGAATCCCAGAAAGTACAATAGGCTCATTGCTGACCCAAAATCAAGCCATAAGGTGTTGAGAATGGACCAACATTGCCCTGCACATGACATTGATCGTGCTCTTTGGACATCCTGGCTGAGAGTTTACATGCTCTGAAGGTGTGACAGAGTTAGTGGCAAACCCAAGGCAATGTCACATGTTCAACCCATGCAAGAATGGAAAGGATCTAGATTTTGGTTCTGAACTGGTTCCCTTCCCCCAGCCCCCCAACGTCTGATAGCTTTGAGCCTATTTCTCAGGTCACGTCAGGCCCAGAGGACATTTTGAGAATACAGGAATGTGGGAATTTGCCCTCAGCTGTTCATGGGAATAAGTAATAAAATGGGGTAAGACCAACATACCCAGTTTTATTTCTAGACCATATAGTCAAAACAGAAATAGTCTAAAGTTGATGAAGTTTCTCAACTGTGCTATAGCAATGATTTATATCTCTTGTAATCTTAATATTGCTTCCAAATGTGTGAAAGAAGGGACTGTACCATTTCCAGTCATTTAATTTTGATGCAAAATAAGTTAGAATCGTTTTATCAGTTCCAGACAGTTAGGGACCTCACCCTGATATGTATCTGTGGAACACATTTCCTTTAAAATACTCTATTCCATTGCTCAAAAAGAATGCAAAGGAATCATTTGGGGACACATTTGGGTACGTTGGGCAACAAAATATGCAGACAGCTGCTCGGTATGCAATTAAAATACCAGTGGTGGGAACAACTGGCTCTGGCAATAGTAGGGGGAAATGCACTTTTCCCTTCAGGAAACCAATTCCAGTTGACAGCCTCACTCAGCAAGGTGAGATGGAGGTCTTAGTATGGTCCTGGTAAAAGGCCCACCAGGCATTCAGCACCCAATCAGCCACTGGTGAACCTCACAGAGGGGAGTCAGAAGTACTTTTGGAATGGAAGCTGAGAGAGTCACACACCCTCCACATTCTGAATTTACAGGCAAGACACAGCAGAGTTCCACAGCTCTGCACACTGTTGGTTCAGCTCCAAGAACAAGTTGTAAGTGCTGACTTTGGACCTAAAATCTTAAGTGTTCTTCTCAGTGTCCCAAAGAAGACTCCATTTAGGAAAAACAAGTGGGAGGTCACCAAGTACATATAACACCTCCAAAAAAGCCCTCTTTGCTATACTCTGAAAATTCCAAAATTTCACTTAATCTTCCTATTCAATAAAGAAAAAGTCAATGGCTTGGTGCAATGGTGTATACCTGCAATCTCAGCTACTTGGGAGGCAGAGACCAGGAGAATGATGTTTGAGCCCATTCCAGGCCAGGAGTGGTGGTTTATATCTATAATCTCAGCTATGCAGACAGAAAGCATAGCTGGTACCGGGATGGTGATCCAAGGCAGGTCCCCAGGATAAAACGAGAGAACTTACCTGAAAAATAACTAAAGTAAGAAAAGGGCTGGCAGAGTGGCTCAAGTGGTAGAATGCTTACCTAGCAAGCATGAAGCCCTGAGTTCAAAACTCAGCACTGCCAAAAAGAAAACCGTTTATTCCATGGTCTCATCATACCTATAGATGAGACATTTCTATCTCTCAATTACCCCTCTTATTTTTTATAGAAATATGCAAAAACAGAAGAATATATTAACTTTAATCCATTAATTACCAATTGGTAATACTAAATTACCAATTTAGGGCCAATTATGTTTCATTCTTTTTTTTTTTTTGGCAGTACTGGGGTTTGAACTCAGAGCCTTGCATAGCACTCTACTACAGGAGCCATGCCTCCAGCCCTTTCTGCTTTAGCTATTTTTTTCCTAAAGGGTCTCACTTTTATTCTTGGGATGGTCTATACTGCAGTCTTTCTATTTTTACTTCCCACACAGCTCGGGTGACAAGCATGTGCCACCATGGTCAGATTTTTATTTGTTGAGATGGGGGCCTCAGAAACTTTTGCCCAGACTGGCCTCCAACTGTGATTCTCCCAACCTCAGCCTCTCAAGTAGCTAGGATTACAGGCATGAACCATCATGCCCAGCTTCATGTTTTATCTTTAACTTTGTCCACCTCCCTCCACCAACACTGGATTCCTTAGAGCAAATCCCAGACATTATTTATTATTTCAATCTGTATCTTTAAAAGATATATTATTTAATATACACATAAAATTTTTAAATAATTCTGTAACAACATCAAGTATCTAATCATCAAGCTTCTAATTCTTCTCCTGAATCACAATATTGTTTGTTGTTTGTTCAAATTAAGGTCCCTATATTAAAAATTGATATGACTCATCCTATAGTGTTCTTTCTCTATCCCTCCCCCACTCTCTCCCTTATTCTCTCTCTGTCTCGCTCTCTCACACACACACAAACACACACACCCCACACCAGAGACTCATCATTTGTTGCTTAAAAAAAACAGGTTTTTAAAAAAGATCTTTCATATTCTGAATTTTGCTGACTTGACATTTTACTTTATTTAGGGAAGGGGTATAAAAAGTTCTCTTACTGTAATCCCAGCTATTCAGGAGGCAGAGATCAAGAGGATTATAGGTCAAAGCCAGCCTGGGCAAATACTTTGCAAGATCCAAGCTCAAAAAAAAAACCCAACACAAAACAGGGCTGGTGGAGTGACTAAAGGTGTAGACCCTAACTTCAAACCCCAATACCACACAAAAAAAAAATTCTTACATAATTGTCAACTCATATTACTTATATGTTTTGAATCAGGAAGAATTTTTTCTCATAAATTATAGAGAAACTCACTCATATTTTTATCTAGAAATTATACTAAATCTCTAATAGATATAGAGGTTATCCTAGTATATGGTATTATTTTCCACATGGTTATCTTGTTATCCTAATACCACTCATTTAAATTTTTATTTTACCCCCTGTCACTGCTTCCTGGATCTCAGTGGGCTTCCCTGGGTTACCAAGCTCCTGTCCCTTGCCACACACAGACACCTGACAGCTAAAGCAAACAGCTGGCAGTATGTTGAGTTATCTGCTAGATTGCAGGGCTAATGGGAGTGGTTTAATGTCTTCCTATTAATATAATTTGTACTTATTTGAATAATGATTAAAAAGTGGTTCATTATTTTTCATTAATGTACTTACCTTTTAATAAGGTAGAATGCAAAGAGACCTACAAAGTACATTACTTAAAGAAGCAATATATATGTTTCTCATTTTTTAAAAAGTACATATTTATTAAAAGAAGTAATTTATGATTATTAAAACAAAGTTGAAAAGTAGAGTGAAAAAATAAATTTTTCTTTCATAGTTCAGCCAAAAAAGAGTAAAATCTAATATAATAATAAAAGAAATCACAAAAACCAAACATTGAGAATAATTTTCTAAGTTATCAGCCTATATTCTTTTTTTAAAAAAATAAGTTTATTTTTTAAGAGCAATTTCAGGTTGACAGAAAGATCATGAAGAAGAAACACAGAGAGTCCTCACAGATCCCATGACCCCTCCCCCATTATCAACACTGCCCCCCTTGAGTAGTACATTTGTTATGATCAATAAACTTACACTGACACATCATTATCACCCAAAACCCATACTTTAAGTTCACTCTTCATATTTTACATTCTTCAATCTACATTTTGGGACAAATGTATATTGACAAGGATCACCATGATAGTAACTTACCCAGTAATTTCCCAACTACCCCTAAAAATCCTCTGTGCTGTACCTATTCATCCCCTCTTCTATCCCAACTCCTTACAACCACTGATCTTTTTACTATCTTCATGGCTTTGCCTTTTCCAGAATGTCAAGCTTGGAAACATACAGCACATAGCATTTTAAGATTGGTTTCTTTCATTTAGTAATATGTATTGAAGCTTTTTCCATGTTCTTTCACACCTTGATGACTCATTTGTTCATAGTGCTGGATAATATTCCATTTTCTAGATGTGCTGCCTACTCTGTACTCTTCAAACTACAGCAATATCGTAGTGACACAAAAGACAAAGAAAGGCAACTAAAAAGCTATGGCAATCAAAAGCAGTATGTGATTCTAGCTTCCAGTTTCTTACATGGAGCAAGAAACTGGAAGAACATGGTTAGACGAATAAAAGGAACTGAGCTATAGACTGTATATTAAAGTGCTGTATCAGTATGAAATATCCTAAAGTCTATAACTAAGCTATGAATATGTATAATAATATTCTTGTTCTTAGAAAATATATGATGAAATATTACCAGGAAAAGGACAGAATGTATACAACTATTCTGAAATGGTTAAGAAAATGGTACATACATAAATTGTGATGTGTGCGTGTGTGCGTGTGTGTAAGGGGGAAAGTAACAAAATGTTAAAACTGACAGCTCTTGGAAAAGGTTATGCAAAAAGGAAGAGTTACTTACTCTATTGTTGCAGAGATTTTATAAGTTTGAAATTATTTTAGATGAACAAAATAAATTCTATCTTTTCCCCACTGAACTCAAGATGCTGTTCGTTCTCTCATTCTCTTTACCCATTTGCCCTTCCTTTTCAGAATTTCCTTGGATATTCTTGTATCTTTTTTCTTCTTTACAGAGCCTTTTAATATCTTATTGGAATTGCATTATATTTATAAGGTAGCCTATGGATAATTGACATCTTTACGATGTTCAGTCTTTCTGCCCAAGAACTTAGTATGCATTTTCACTTCATCAACTCCATTTTTGTATTTTTAGGATGTTTTATAGTTTCTCTTTCTGTTTGCTTATTTTGTCTTATAAATGCTGTTTTTTTCTTCTATTATATCTTTTAACAGGTTTCAATATCCCTTTTGAGTTTCCCAAATGAAAAGTTTTTAAGTTTCTTTGTAATTATTATGACATAGATATTTTCTGAACTGTTTTCATTGTCTTATTATTGACAATTATGTCATGAAATTCTCAAAATAAAATGTATTGTAACTCATTTTAATTAAAAATTACAAATACATGCTATGGGAGAGATAGTCAGGAACCCCAGAATCCCAAAGTTTAAACTGGCTAAAAACAATATGTGGCAGAAGTATTCTATCCCCACATCAAAAACAGGAGAGGAGCTAGAAAAAAAAATTTCTTTCTTGATGAAATGTAAACAGAATCTTTACTCTTATTAGTGGCATCAACATACCTGAAGAAAGCATATGGAAACCATCTCTTCAGTTAGACCATGGGAATCTGTCCAGATTTATTCAATCCTGTCAAGAGGGAAGAACTGAAGTAAAGAGGAGTAAGTCTGAGGTCTAACAAGGAGCCCCCATTGTAGAAGAGGCACCTCTTTTTTTTTTTAATTATTCATATGTGCATACAAGGCTTGGGTCATTTCTCCCCCCTGCCCCCACCCTCTCCCTTACCACCCACTCCGCCCCCTTCTTCTCCCCCCAACCCCCTCAATACCCAGCAGAAACTATTTTGGCCTTATTTCTAATTTTGTTGTAGAGAGAGTATAAGCCATAATAGGAAGGAACAAGGGTTTTTGCTGGTTGAGATAAGGATAGCTATACAGGGAGTTGACTCACATTAATTTCCTGTGCCGTGTGTGTTACTTTCTAGGTTAATTCTTTTTGATCTCACCTTTTCTCTAGTTCCTGGTCCCCTTTTCCTATTGGCCTCAGTTGCTTTTAAGGTATCTGCTTTAGTTTCTCTGCATTAAGGGCAATAAATGCTAACTAATTTTTTAGGTGTCTTACCTATCCTCACCCCTCCCTTGTGTGTTCTCACTTTTATCATGTGCTCAAAGTCCAATCCCATTGTTGTGTTTGCCCTTGATCTAATGTCCACATATGAGGGAGAACATACGATTTTTGGTCTTTTGGGCCAGGCTAACCTCACTCAGAATGATGTTCTCCAATTCCATCCATTTACCAGCGAATGATAACATTTTGTTCTTCTTCATGGCTGCATAAAATTCCATTGTGTATAGATACCACATTTTCTTAATCCATTCGTCAGTGGTGGGGCATCTTGACTGTTTCCATAACTTGGCTATTGTGAATAGTGCCACAATAAACATGGGTGTGCAGGTGCCTCTGGAGTAACCTGTGTCACAGTCCTTTGGGTATATCCTCAAGAGTGGTATTGCTGGATCAAATGGTAGAGGCACCTCTTGATCTGACAAATCCTGTATGATCTTACCTCGCATAGCTATTTCCATAACTACCAAGCAATCTTAAGGAGTAAATGAACTTGTCAGCTTTCAAGTATCCAGCCTCCACCAAGGATACTTTCCACTAAGAACAAACCAAGCGCCTGTGGTGCACACGTCAGTCTGTAGTGAGCCCACAGGGAATACCCGTAACCAGGCATGCAGTGCTAAGCACAAACAACACTGCCAGCCCACACGGTTCATGGGAAAGCTGCCTCAGGTGCTAACTGAACAAGAGCCATACAAGATGTTGGAGGAGATTAAAAACCATAAAATCAAATTAATGTGGTTTCATGTCTGCAAAGATGTTGGGAAAACCCTATATTGCTTCAGCTCAACGATGAGGAAATAGTTGGCTTTTCTAGACCTATAAATGGATTGCTGAGAGAGAGGCTTGATGGACCACTGACTCCTGAGATTCTACAGAAATGCAAGATTCTCCATCTGTGTGGATTAGAAGGAACCCTTACAACAGGGAAGTTTAAAGCCCAGGACACAAGTAATCCAAGTATTGTGCTGCCAAAAAGGAGTTCTGATGGAAAGAGCAGATTTTTTAAAGTCAGTCCAGCAAATAGTGCTTGAACCACACATAACACTATAACCCTTAACATTGAGGTGGCAGTGATTCTCCTCTCGTGGAGATTTAGTGGGATCATCAAGAGCTCCACTTCAAAGTCACACTAATTTAAAATTATTCCCCAGAGCAGCCTCACCAACTACCTTTTTCTTCTATTCAAGGGAAGAAACGCAACAGGATTAGGGATTTTGACTGCCTGCCTAGAGTATGACATTTTACATAGCCAAGCAAATAAGTCACTCAAAGAATTCTCTCAGACTAAAATTATTTTGAGAACAAAGTTAAAATCTGTTTCAAAATTTCGTCTCCACTTTTATATGCCCAATATATTTCTTACTTTATTTCTTCTTGAGATTCTTAAGGTCAAAAACTTTAAGAGTTAGATTACAATAAATGATGCTGAAATTACATTAAACCTATAAAACTAAAGTCTGACTAAACCTATGGCTTTGTTAAATAAATAAGTGGTTTTATTTGCAAATTGCACAGCACATTTAGAAAGGTAAAACCTTCTATTCTATTTATTAACATTGGCTTTCATCTCTACCCCAATTGCCTTTACTCTGCCAACCAGAAACAAATGCTAAGGAGACTTCTGGGGCTTTATTGGGGTTCAGCAGGCATTCTCAAAGTCACTGAACAGGCTTCTTCTCTGGAGCCTATGCATCCACAGTTTTGGAGATGTATTTATTTTCTTCTTGTGCTAACTTTTCTTTTATCTTCACTAAAGAGATAGCAAGGATGTAGCTGTAAGGTAAAAACTAGTCCTTTGACCAGGGATTCACTTTGTCAAAATTAGAGACACAGACTAGCCAGAAAGACCCAAATTCCGCCCATTGCCCTGGTATCATAACTTTTTTTCTGTTCTCTTTGAGGAGCACTCTCCCCATGACCAGCCCATTCTCACTCTTAATCACTGAGCTGTGAAAGTCTTCAACCTGCTACAGCTGATGTCAGATGGTTGGTCAGCCATCAGTTTTGACAAAGGACCTACTACTATGTGAGTGAAGAATTCCTAATCACTGTGTTAGGACATTTGTGTTGCTGTTCCTGAAAACTCAATATGGACATTATACATATAACCAAGATCCACACCCCAAAAACATTATAATATGTTAATTTCCCTCCTCCAGTCTTAAATTAGTTGGATGGTTTGTGTCCTTAGCATATATGAATGAACAGTATCACTTTCACACACATACAGACAAGTATAAACACTTCCACCTGAAGAATCCTGTTCTTACTCTAAATTTTAAGAAAGACTCTATTCCTTACATGACAGTAAAAGAAAAAATAGCTTTCCAAAACAGAATTAAATGTAAGTGCAGAGCATGGAGGCATAAAATTGTATGGGGAGCTACAGCTTATGTTGGTATATAAAAAATGTTAAGACTAGAGCAGTGCACAAGATCCAGGTATAAAAGACCTTGAAAGCCATCCAAAGACTTTGGGGTTTATCTTAGGAATGGAGAATTACAGAAGTGTTTAAAGTAAGAGATATCTAATCATTTGTGTAATGGAAAGCTATTTCTAACACCCCATGGTGATTGGATTGGAGACCACCAGGACTAAAGGGAAGAAGGGTCCCAGTTAGAATGTTTTTGCAATAATCTGATAAAAAATGAGGAAAACTCAAAGACATGAGTAGGAGTATAAAGAAAATATTTGTGAATGCACAAAACTTTTCTTCAACTAGGTTTGGGGGGAAACAGAAGAGCATAGTCAAAGATGATTGGCAGTTTCCACTTGGAAGGACAGAGTAAGGACAGTGTTGTTTATGTAGTGAATACAACAGAAAGAAAGAGAACAGGTTTGACTTGTGAGAAAACAAATTAGCTCAATTTTGGAAAATACTAAATTTGAAGCAACTGTACAAGATAGAAGTGGGAATATCTGGAAAACGGATAAATCATTTTGAAGGCCAGGAATGAAGCCTGACCTGAACTATGGATTTGGTGCCATATGCATACGGGAGGCAGCTTTAGTCAGAGAAGGTCTGTGAAGGAATGTGCAGAGAGAGAATGAAGCAGAGGATATAACCTAGTGTTCTCCCCAACATTTTAGAGACAAGTAGAGGGGCCAACAAAAGAAACTGAGAACAGAATCTTTGTCACTTAAAAAGGACAAAAAGAAGTTCTGAATTGGAATAAAGAGACTGAAAAAATCAAATTACACCAAGGGCATAAACAAAAAAGAGAATCCCTTTGAGGTTTGTTGGTTTGTTTGTTTGTTTGTTTTGAGACAATGTTTCACCATGTAGCTCAGGCTGGCCTGGAATTTACCATATAATCTAGGCTGGCCTTAAATTTACAATCTTCCTGCCTTGGCCTCCCCAGTGCTGAAATTACAAGTGAGAACCACCATGCTTGGTTCGAGCATTCCTTTGGATTTGGCGGCTACAACTTGCTCCTGAAATGGTCCAAAAGCATTAGATTAAGGGTAGAGGTGGGGACATCAGTCTGAAGAGAAGGAAAAGATGCCTTGTCCTCTGAGATCAGTGATAAGATTAGGAGAGGCAGAATGCAGAGGGAGGATGCTTGTAGAGTGGAGCTAGAAGGTTGAAGAACTTTCTGCCTGTGGACTCAGTTTGTCTGTGAAGAAGCAGGTCAGAGTATCTGGTGGGTGAAAATTTGACAACAGTGAGGTAGGGTGTTGAGGAGAGTATGTAATATTTGGAGAAAATGCTTCTTTCCCCAACACCACTTACTTGACATCCACCCCACCCCATCCATAACACACAAAAAACAATTTCAACCTATAAATTAAACAAAATTTTAGATTTATTTGTTGCTTTTTATTGAATATGTGGTACAAGATACTCAAGAAATGCAAAGATGTTGTGATATTTGTCAATACTATAAACACTTCCACCAAAATTGCATCGATGTAATATTTACTCATCTTTCAGTTCTCATTTTAAAATGACACTTCCTCAGAGAGACCTGTCTTCACTCCCTAGACCAGGTTAGGTCCCCTATTAAACATTCTCAGCATACCACATATCCTTAGTAGTACTTACAGGAGCAATAGCGAAATAATTAGATTTATAATTAGCAAATATAAAATGCAAAATATTAATTATATCATTGAATGTAGATTTTGAAATATTTATTGGTAGTTACCTCGTAGGGAATTAAACTGACCAAAATAGAAAGCTTTTGGTAAGTAGAGCCTGCCTTTGCTGAGGCATCTGAGAATTCAGAAAGGCCTAAAGTATAGATAGGACCAATAAGAAGCTACCAGAAAATTGATTCCCACTCAACACGAGGAAAAGTTCCCAACAGTGGTCCTAAAACAGAAGGACTGCTCCAGGAAATTAAGTTCCTCGCTGCTCCTGAAGACAGAGCATTAAGCAGAATCGAACTCTGTGACATCCTGGACCCCTAATGCATGGAAACCCTCCCTATGCTGTGCCATTTCTACTCACCAACTGATTTCAAAGATGCTTGTGTGAATCTGCAGAATGAACAGGTGAGCATCTCATACCACATGAGATTCCTCTTTCCCCTCCCAAGAATATAATCCAGTGCAGCCCCTGGACAGACTGTGCAACCCCCCACCCCAACAAAAGTGAAAAGCATAAACAACAAACTGTAATCTAACACCAATAACAGAGGTAGGGATGGATGTTGAACCTACCCCAGGGAATGGGGGTGGAGCAAGGAGCTGAACTCTCAGTGCTGAATTCTCCGTGAATGAACGTGGGTAAAGCAACAAAGGCTGAAAGCAGGGGTTGAGTGACAAGCCAACCTCCCAGAGTTGCCACTAGACCCAGCAGAGGTTGGGAGAATCACAAAGGCTGAGAGCAAGGGTAGGGCAACAGGCCAACCTCCCAAAACGGGGCAGCTCCTATTTGTATGCCAATACCAGGTTTGGATGCCTAAGGAATAACTCCAGAACTTTTACCAAAACACTGAACATTTTGTTTTCCTGTACTTGGTGGTTTTTGCTGTGGTTTTTTTTCCTCTGTATTATTAACTTCACCATCACTGTTTTCTTATCCCTATTATTACCCCCTTTCACTTTCCCTCCTTTTCCTGTGCTACAATACATTGTTCTCCCTCCCAACTACTCTTTCTGCACCTTTTCATCCACTCTCTCCCCATCTTCACCTCCTCCTCCTATCCTCCCCTACTCTGTCACCACACTACCCCTCCCTCCTACACACTCACCATCCACTAACTAGCCTACTGTACAAACTGTACACAACCCCAGCCCCCTGCAATCCCTGACACAAGCACCTTCCACTACAACAACAGAAACACATTAAAACACTCACAAGAGCCATAAAACCCAGCAGTTCCCACATCTCTTCTCCCACCCAATCACCCTTTTCCCACCCTCCACTTTGTACCACCATTACCAATTCCCCAAAATCTATAACTGTCCTAATAACCATCACCTGCTGCAACTCCCACCGTTTATAAATATTATCACCAAGGGGTTTTCTATATAATTTGCAAACAACTGATCTGCCATTGAACCTGTGAATTTATTATTACTAAATTACAACTCCAGGCCAAGGACAGAAAGAGCACATCAACCTACCTAACAACCAAATGAGTCACACACAAAAATTAAATCAAGGGAAAGAAAACAGACAATTAAAACCACCAACTAGCCTGTCAAGAACATAATTGCACAGCACCAAGTGGAGTAATGGGAAGAAAAAGAAAGGATGGAAACCACTCTCCTCAAAAAAATAGTTCAATACAGGATTCAGTAGGAAATGAAGAAAATGGATACTAGTTCCTGACCTCAACAAAACAATGATAAATGTCACTAAAGAGCCCAGTGATACCTAGGGAAAAAAGACCCTCAAAGAAGAAATCTTGTTAGAAATCACTGAAAATTCATGGAGAAGATACTAGACATGGTTAACCAGAATGTACAAGATGCACTCAAGAAATTTCAAGACACAAAAATAAAGAACATGAGAAGAAACAGAGACAAATAAGTGAACTTGGAGAGGACTTCAACAAACACCAAAGTGAAACAAAGGACACTATAAAAAGAGATATATGAATCAAAGATGACAACACAAAATATAAAAGAAGAGTTGAACAAAGATACGGAAAACCTCAGAAAAAAGTATCAAACAGAAATCCTGGAAATAAAAAGTCCCTTTATTCTAGCAAAAAACACAGTGGAAGGCCACTCCAGCAGACTAGAACAAGTGAAAGAATCTCAGAGCTCAAAAATAACATAGAAATTAAAGAAAAAACAGAAGGAATCTTAGTCAAACAACTCAAGAGCTGTGAAAGGAATATGCAAGAACTCAGCGACTCCATCAAAAGATCAAACTTGAGCATCATGGGCATTGAAGAAGGAGAAGAGGTGCAAGCCAAAGGGATATGTAATATATTCAATAAAACAGTAACAGAAAATTTCCCAAATCTCAAGAAAGTGTTGGCCATTCAGGTACAGGAAGCCTCCAGGAAACCAGACTTGACCAAAATAGAACCTCCCACAGCATATTATCATTAAAACAAGCACAGAGAACAGAGAAAGAATATTGAGAGCTGTAAGAAAAAAAAAAAAAAAACAGCAGATTTCTCAATGGAAACCTTAAAAGCAAGAAGGGCATGGAGTGAGGTATTTCAGGCACTGAATGAAGATAATTTCAGCCGCCTTAGGATACTCTCCCCAGTAAAACTATCATTCAAAATTGATGGAGCAATAAAAATCTTCTATGATAAACAGAAACTAAAACAATATATGACCACCAAGCCACCACTACAGAAGATTTTTCAAGGAATTCTGCACACAGAAGATGAAAACAAACAAAACCATGAGAGGATGGGAAATATCAAACCACAGGAGAAGAAAAGACAAGTAATCAGAGAGTAACATTGATTAGGCTCCACACAATCAAATCCTTGAACAACAAAAACAACTAAGTGGCAGGAATCACCACATACCTATCAATATTAACACTGAATATCAATGGACTAAATTACCCCATCAAAAGACACTATTTGGCAAACTAGATTGAAAAAGAAAGCTATGACAATCTTGTTGTTTATAAGAAACCCATCTTATTGACAGAAATAAACATTGGCTTAGGGTGAAAGGATAGAAGAAGATTTACAAAGCCAGTGGCCCCCCCAAAACAGGCAGAAGGAGAAATACTTATATCAGACAAAGTAGACTTCAAACTTACATTGGTCAAAAGAGATAAAGAAGGACAATCCATACTAATAAAAGGGGCAATACATCAAAAGAAAAATAACAATTATCAACCTATATGCACCCAATGTCAGAGCACCTAATTTCATCAAACATACACTAAAGGACTTAAAAGCACATGTAGACTCCAACACAGTGGTATTGAGAGACTATAATATCTCTCTGTCACCAATAATAGGTCAACCAAACAAAAAAAAAATCAACAAAGAAACCCTAGAACGAAATGACACTGTAGATCAAATGGACCTAACTGATGTTTACAAAATATATCATCCAACAATAATACAATATACATTTTTCTTGGCAGCCCATGGAACTTTCTCCAACATATACCATATCTTAGGGCACAAAGCAAGCCTTAACAAATATAAGAAAATGGAAATAAGCCTCTGCATTCTATCTGATCACAATGCAATAAAACTAGAACTCAACAACAAAGGCAACAGCAGAAAATATGCAAACAACTGGAGGCTGAATAACATGTTGCTCAACAATCAGTGGGTCACAGAAGAAGTAGGAGAGGAAGTCAAAAGTTTCCTGAAATTTAATGAAAATGAAAACACAACCTATCAGAACCTATGGGACACAGCAAAGGCTGTTCTAAGAGGAAAGTTTATAGCCATGAGTGCATATATTAAAAGGACAGAAAGATCTTAAATAAATGACCTAATGCAACATCTGAAACTCCTAGAAAAACAGAAACAAGCAGAAGCTAAAACAAGCAGAAGGAGAGAAATAATAAAAATAAGGCCCAAAGTCAATGAAATAGAGACCAAAAAAAAAAAAAAAAAAAACAAAGAATCAACAAAACAAAAAGTTGGTTCTCTCAAAAAATAAACAAGATTGACAAGCCCCAGTCAAATCTTACTAAAATGAGGAAGGAAATAACCCAAATTAGTAAAATCAGAAACAAAAAAGGGGAGATAACAACAAACACCAAGGAAATCCAGAGACTACTTTGAGAACCTATATTCCAATAAATTAGAAAATTGTGAAGAAATGGACAAATTTCTAGATACTTAAGACCACTCAAAACTGAACCAAGAGGATATTAACCATCTAAACAGATCTATAATACATAATGAAATTGAAACGGCAATAAAGAGTCTCCCTAAAAAAAGAAAAGTCCAAGACTTATTGGATTCTCTGCTGAATTCTACCAGACCTTTAAAGAAGAACTAATACCAACACTCCTTAAACTTTTCCACAAAATAGAAAGGGAAGGAACACTACCCAACTCGTTCTATGAAGCCAGTGTTACACTCATCCCAAAACAGGACAAGAATATACCCAAAAAGGAGAACTATAGGCAATCTCTTTAGTGAACATTGAATCAAAAATCCTCAATAAAATAATGGCAAGCCAAATCCAACAACATATCAGAAAGATCATTCACTATGACCAAGTCAGCTTCATCCCAGGGATGTAGGGATTACAAATCAATAAATGTAATACAGAACATTAATAAAAGCAAAAACCACTTGATCATCTCAATAGATGCAGAAAAAGCCTTTGATAAGATGCAACACCATTTCATGATAAAAGCTCTAAAAAAACCTAGGAATAGAAGGAATGTACCTCAACATTATAAAGGCTATATATGACAAACCTATTGCCAACATCATACGTAATGGGGAAAAACTGAAACCATTTCCCTTAAAGTCAAGAATGAGACAAAGATGCCTACTCTCCCCACTCCTGTTCAACATAGTTCTCAAATTTCTAGCCAGAGCAATAAGGCAAGAAGAAGAAATAAAATGAATACAAATAGGTAAAGAAATTGTCAAAGTATCCCTATTTGTAGATGACATGATCCTATACCTCAAAGATCCAAAAAAACTCTACCCAAAAACCCCTACACACCATAAACAGCTTCAGCCATGTAGCAGTATACAAAATCAACTTAAAAACCCAGTAGCCTTTCTATATACCAACAATGAACAAATTGAGAAAGAATATATGAAAACAATTCCATTTCCAATAGTCTCAAAAAAAATCAAATACCTAGGAATAAACTTAACAAAGGATATAAATTACCTCTATAAGGAAAACTACAAACCACTGAAGAAAGATATCAAAGAAGACTACAGAAGGTAGAAAGCCTTCCCATACTCATGGATTGGCAGAATCAATATAGTAAAAATGACTATACTACCAAAAGCAATCTATATGTTCAGTACAAATCCCAATGACATTCATCACATAGATTGAAAATCTACCCTAAAGTTCATTTGGAAACACAAAAGATCATGGATAGCCAAGGCAATATTAAGCAAAAAGAGCAATGCTGGAGGTATCACAATACCTGACTTTAAATAATACTACAGAGCCACAGCAATAAAAACAACATGGCACAAAAACAATATGAAGACCAGTGGAACAGAATAGAGGACCTGGATATGAATCCACACAACTACACCCACCATGTTTTTGACAAAGGTGTCAAAAACATATAATGGAGAAAAGATAGCCTCTTCAACAAATGTTGCTGGGAAAAGTGGTTATCTGCCTGTAGAAAACTGAAACTAGATCCATGCCTATCACCCTGTACTAGTATCAACCCAAAGTGGATTAAGGAACTTAATATAAGACCCAAACTCTTTCAGTTAGTACAAGAAAGAGCAAGGAATACTCTGGAAGCAATAGGTATAGACAAAGACTTCCTCAGTAGAACCCCAGAAGCCCAGCAACTAAAAGAAAGGATGAACAAATGGGACTACATGAAATTAAAAAGCTTCTGCACAACAAAAGAAATGGTTTCTAAATTGAAGAGACCACCCACAGAGTGGTAGAAAATATTTGCTAGCTATACATCAGACAAAGGACTGATAATGAGAATATACAGGGAGCTCAAAAAACTAAACTCCCCAAAAATCAATGAACCAGTAAAGAAGTGGGTAACTGAATTAAACAGAACTTTTTCAAAGAAGAAGTCCAAATAGCCAAAAAACACATAAAAATATTTACCATCCCTGGCCATAAAGGAAATGCAAATCAAAACTACACTAGGACTTCACCTTACTCCTGTTAGAATAGCTATTATCAAGATCACTACCAACAACAAATGTTAGCAAGGATGCAGGGAAAAAGGAACCTTCACACACTGCTGGTGGGAATGTAAGGTAGTACAACCACTTTGGAAAAGATCTGCCATATGATCCAGCCATACCACTCTTAGGGATATGCCCAAAAGAATGCAACTCAGGTTATTACAAAGGCATCTGCACACCCATGTTTATTGCAGCACTATTCATAATAGCCAATAGTCAAGCTATAGAAATAGCCAAGATGCCTCACTACCAACAAGTGGATTAATAAAATGTGGCACTTATACACAATGGAATTTTTTAAGCCACAAAGAAGAATGAAATTTTGTCATTTGCAAATAAATGGATGGAACTGGAGAACATCTTCTTAAGCGAAGTTAGTCAGGCTCAGAAGGCCAAAAATCACATGTTCTCCCTCATATGCAGATTATGAACCTAAAACAAATGCAGTAATATTACTGGACATGGGTCACACACTAAGGGGAGAATGCACACAGGAGGAATAGGGAAAGGAAAGGAAACCAAAAATTTGAAAGTGGTTGATGTGCCCACTGTAGAGGAGCAAATAATGTAATCTTAAACTGGCAAAAGCCACTATGGGAAGGGGACTGGAAGAGGTCTGGTAGAGATGAACCAATGTGTGTTATAATACACATGTGCATGGAAGCAATGCTAGGAATCTCTCTGTATAGCTATCTTTATCTCAAACTAGCAAAAACATTATGTCTTTCCTATTATGTCTTATGTTTTCTCTTCAACAAAATCGGAGAACAAGAGGGTGGAACAGGTTCTGCCCTGAAGGGGAGGGGGAAGTGCCCCAAACAATGTATACACATGTAATTAAATGTAAAAACTATATAATAAAAAAATTATCATCTTTCCCCAGTAAGTTTTAAGCTCATGAAGTCAGTAAGTTTGTCATTGCTAACTGTTCAGTACCAATAAACTCACTGGTATTTATTCATTCATTTTCCCAATAATTATTCAGTTCCCACAGTATGAGAGACATGGTGTACTTAACAGTCAATCAAGAAATATTTGTTGCTGGCTGTGGTGGTACACACCTGTAATCACAGCACTCCAGAGGCTAAAGCAGGAAGATCTCAAGTTCAAGACCAGTCTGAGCTACTTATCAAAATATTGTCTCAAAAAACCAAGGGATGGGGATGTAGCTTAGCAGTGGAGGGCTTTCCTAGCATGTAGGCCCTAGGTTTGATCTTTGACACTGGAAGAAAGGAAGGAAGAGAGGGAAGGAGGGAGGAAGGAAAGGAGGGAGGGAGGGAGGAAGGAAGGGAGGGAGGGAGGGAGAAGGAAGGAAGGAAGGAAGGAAGGAAGGAAGGAAGGAAGGAAGGAAGGAAGGAAGGAAGGAAGGAAGGAAGGAAGGAAGGAAGGAAGAAAGGAAGGAAAGAAGGAAGGAAGGAAGGGAGATTGGATGGATGAATTAGTAAAGTCATATAGGAGGGCTTATTTCTGAAGGACTAACTCTAATGAGAAAACAGTCTATAATCACAACTTTCTCTGGTATGAAGGACTTGCTTAAGGAATTGTGATTGTGG
Organism: Castor canadensis; assembly: GCF_047511655.1. Taxonomy (NCBI): domain Eukaryota; kingdom Metazoa; phylum Chordata; class Mammalia; order Rodentia; family Castoridae; genus Castor; species Castor canadensis. Next base: position 76,424,738 of record NC_133386.1, on the reverse strand, counting down.
AGTAATCAGTATGATGAATTTAAATGGAGAGAGCAATGTTTTGACAGAAATGACATTTTGGAGAAAAAATCATGTATATAGATTGGATGATTGTAGGCTGGGTGAGCACAAAAGGAAATGTCATTACTAAAACCACTCTTCGCAGGCTGAATCTAGCCATAGATGGGATTGGAATTTCTTACTTTAGTTGAGCCATAAACATTGCTCTGCCATACTTAAAACCATAACATATATATGCCAAATTATGGAGACTGGGACCCACAGACCAATTCTGAGAAAAAAAGAATCATTACACTTTTTAATGTCTCAGATTCAGTTCAAGTTTAGTCATAAAAAATAGTTCTGTTACTACTCTTGAAAAATGATGACACTACTCCTTGATAAGGAGCAGCAACATAAAAACAGCAAAATGATAAACCTTGTGGGTTTAAAGCTGAAATCTGTCCACTATGTAAGACATTAAGTTGAGAACATTTTCTTGGCATTTTTGGTCTGCTTGAGCTATATGAAGTGTAAAAAGGCTTTATCCTAGGATCATACTTGATCTTAGGAAATTTTACACTGTTAACTGGGTGGCCTTCAATAGTACAGAATTTTTTTTTAAGTTCCTATAGTACCTCTTTGCTAATAAATCACTCTTGCAGATGGCTTCCAGAAATGAGGACACATCCACTAGAAAAACCATTCGGCTTGCAAAGGTTTGCCCAATCCAGGGTATCTCTAAGTGCCCCTTATTGCCCATAATTTCAGTGTAAAGAGATAACAAAACATTGTCATTTTCATCTACTTAGAAGTAGATGAAAAAAAGAGAATCAATTTTCTTTTGTCCCACTACAAAGTTATGAAACAAACCAGAAACTAATTAAAGGAACAGCCTGAGCTGATACAAAGCTAGCATTCACCAAGGTGGCTATAAAAGTTGTTAAAAGGTTAATATTTCTAGACCTTTTTGGTCAGCAATCTCATGATCTAGCAAATAAAGTGTTTATAACTGGCACCCACAGAGGCATCTCTTCTGACTGGTCCATACCAAAGCTGTTTGTGATTATAGACAAATAGTGTCAGTCTGTTTTCTGTTACTTAAACGAAATACCTGTGACTGAGTCATTTATAAAGGAAAGAGGTTTATTTGGGCTCATACACGTAAGGAGTGAGAAATTCAAGACTGGGCAATCATATCTGTTAGGCTTTTGGTGGGGGCTTCATGTTGCTCCATGCATGACAGAAAAGTGAAGGGGCAAAGAGACTGAGAAGACAGGGGAGTTGACCTACCTTATAAAAATCTACTCTCCCAGTAACTACCCTGGTTCCTATGACTAATCCATAACTGACTCTTGCCAGATGACCTTAATCTATTCACGAGTGCTCTGCCCCATAAACAAAACATCTCCCACTAGGCCCCACCTCCAAACATTGCTGCATGGAACAATTAAGCCTGAACATGATTTTTGGTTGGGATAAACTATACTCAAACCACAGAAGAAAGAGACAGAGACACATTATTCTGGAAACAGGAAAAGTACATTCATTTTTTTTCCCTGTAACCTGCTTCCTGATTCCCTTTACGTTCATCACAGTTCTCTAGCTCCTGGGCAAATATGTAAATTGCATGGCTAAGACAGTAATTGTTAGAAGGGCAGAGTGGTAAATGTCTGTAATCCCAGCTAGTCAGGAGGTAGAGGCAGGAGGATTGTAGGTTGGAGGCCAACGAGGCAAAGTTAGCAAGACCCATCTCAAAAAAAATCAACATAATAACAAAAGGACTGGAGCCATAGTCCGAGTGCTCAAGTGCTTGCCTAACAAGCTCAAGGTGTTGGGTTCAATACCCAATACTAAAAAAAAAGTAAAAAAAAGAAGGTAATTAACTTTCCACAGAGAGCCATTGTACCAAAACAGCATGAAGAACACTACTGTAATGATAACTCAACTTTTGTTTTGGTTTACATCATGAAATCAAAGAAAATCTTCCAGTAGACTTTGCCATAAAACTGAAAACTGATGATAGAAAAGAATGTTAGGTTTGTTCAAAGCCTGAGATGTGCTGTGTTACACATCCGTAGTGTTAACTTTCTGACACCCCGAGGTTGCCTAACTGCTCGTTTTCCTTTGCTAGCCCTCTGAGGTGTCTCCTCTGCCACCTCAGCTCTAACTTCCACTCTTTAGAAATGTCTCTCCTGATCTGCTAAAAGTTGACAGAAATTCATTTTCTATTCCTTTTTTATTCTTGGGGGTCTCTGAGGTCTTCCTCCTTATGTTTCCTTTATTGAGCAACCTCAAGACTACCGTTATTGCTTTCATTAACTAAGGAATGTTCTTGGTCTTTTTTCTTCCTTTTAAAAATTAAATGTGCAAAATAATGGATTTCAAGATGACATTTTCATACTTTTTTTTGTCTTTTCTTCTGTGGTGCTGGTGATCCAACCCAGGGCATTGAGCATGCTAGGAAAGCACTCTATCCCTGAGCTACGTCCTGCTCCAACATTTTCATACTTGCATGCTAAGTTCTTCAATCATATCCCCCCTCTCTTTTCCCCCTCCCTCCTCCTGCTGATCCTCATCACCCCTCAAAAAGTCTCCCTTCTATTTTCAAGTCTTTTTTAAAAATCTATATTCCACATATGAGAGAAAATGTGACATCTGTCTTTGTGAGTCTGGCTTATTTTGCTTAATAAGATGACCTCCATTTCCATCCATTTCCTGCAAATGGCATAATTCCATTCTTCTTTATGGCTAAATAATACTTCTTTTATCTGAGTGTTTACAGTTTCTAAGTGAGCTGTAATACTTATTAATACTTCCTTATTAATACCCATGAAGGTGAATATGATTAAAGTACATTATGTGCATTATGAAGAAGTCATGATGAGCCAGGAGCCTTGGCTCACCCCTATAATCCTAGATACTTGGGAAGCAGAGATCAGGACATCACAACTTGAGGCCAGCCTGGGCAAATAGTTCCTGAGACACTATCTTTTCTTTTAAGTTTTATTAGCATATAATAGTTGTACTGGGGAATACATTGTGATATTTACATATGTGCCTACAATATATCTGTTAGATTTACCCCCTCCATCATACTCTCTCCTTCCTCTTTCTCCCCCCCTTCATAGAACAATTTCAACAGCTTTCATTCTTCTATTTTCATACATAGATACAAAACACATCCACCATATTCACCTTAATTCCCCTTTCCTTGTGTCCACCCAACTCCCACTGGTACCTTCCCCCAGAAAAGACTTGTTTTCCCCTTCTGCCTTTCAGTTTTTTAAAGTGTATATTGATAGTCCAAGAAGGTTTTGCCTTGGTAATTCAAGCCTGTATATATCATGTTTTAATCAAATTAACCCCTCCTGTCTCATTACTTACTCATTCTCTATCACCATGCTCCCCTAATATTCAACAATTTACAACATAATGCACTATATTATATTCATATATAGATAGGTTGTTTCAATATTTTTCATTCTAATATTTTCTTTACCTCTCCTGCTTCCTGTAGCCTCCTCAGATAGACTCACTAATACAATTTTGTTCTTGCTCTCACTATATATATGTATGTAAATATATATGATATATATGTGATCATATCTGTATCTATATATACATTTAACTTATAGGTCTCACTTCCACATATGAGGGAAAACTTTCTCCTTTGACTTTTTGAACCTGGCTTACTTTGCTTAACATGAAGTTCTCCAGTTTCATCCATTTACCTGCATACAACATAATTTCATTCTTCTTTATGGCTGAGTAAACTTAATTGTGTGTATATACCACATTTTCTTAATGCATTCATCAGTTGTGGGGCATCTGAGCTGTGGCTTTGGAAACAGTGCTGCAATAAACACGGGTGTGCAAGTGGCTCTTCCATATCCTGGAACACATTCATTTGGATACATACTGAGGAGTGGTATCTAGAGCCATGTCACTAGATGACATGGCAGTTCTATTTTTAGTTTTTTGAAGGACCTCCATATTACTTTCCATAGCAGTTGCACTAATTTACATTCCCACCAACAGTGTAGAAATATTCCTTTCCCCACATCCTCACCTGCATTTGTTTTTTGCATTATTGATGATGGCCATTTTGACTGTGGTGAGGTGGAATCTCAATATAGTTTTGATTTGCATTTCCTTTACAGCCAAGGATGCTGAGCATTTTCTCATATGTTTATTGGCCATTTGTTCTTCTTCTTTTGAGAATTGTCTGTTCAGCTCGTTTGCCATTTATTCAGTGGATTGTTGATTCTTTGAGAGGTTAGGTTTTTGGGCTTCCTGTATATTCTGTTTATTAATCCCTCATCAGATGTATAACTAGAAAAGATTTTCTTCCGTTCTGGAGGCTCTCTTTAGTCTGGTGACTGTTCCCTGAGCTATTGGAGTTCTATTAATAAAGTTATTACCCATACCTATGTGTCCAGTGTGTTCCCTATTTTTTCATGGATATAGTACAAGGTGAGAGTCTGGGATCTAGTTTCAGTCTTCTGCAGGTAGAAATTCAGTTTTCCCAGCATCATTTGTTGTATAGCTTATCTTTCCTCCAATGCATATTTTGGGCACCTTTGTCAAAAATCAGACAGTTATAGTTATGTGGGTTTGTGTCAGGGATGAGAACCTTTTTTGAAAATACCCAACACACATACACACACACAACAAAAGGGCTGGTGGAGGGGCTCAAGTGATAGAGCACCTGCCCAGCAAGCATGGAGCCCTGAGTTCAAACCCCAGAACTGCCACAAAAAAAAGAAAAGAAAAAGAAAATGTCATGATGAAACCCATTCAAATTCACAAAAAAAGAAAAAGAGCAACCAGTTGGGCATGGTGGAATGGTGGGCTCCTGCCTGCTATCTCAGCTACTTGGGAAGCAAAAACAGGAAGATCAAAGTTTAAGGCCAGCCCCAGACAAAATTAGCAAGATACTATCTCAAAAATAAGCTAAGCATGGTGGTGCATGCTTGTGATCTCAGCAAGTCAGGAATCAGAGGTAGGAGGATCAAGGTTCAAAGTAAGCCCTGGCAAAGTGAAAGGGCCGAGGGTGTGGCTCAAGTGGTAGAGCACTTGCCTAGCAAGTGCAAGGCCCTATATCCAATCTTTAGTACCAAAAAAAAAACAGCCCATGAAAATCCTGTGAATCTGAGGCTGACTGTAATAAATGAGCTCACTTCAAGTTAAAGGGCATCCACTGCTATGAACCACTGAGTTACACCTGACTGTCAACTGCTAATTAATTGGCATGCTGGTGCATCTGGGGATTACTTGTAGGTTCTAAACTGACATGGGGCTGGGTGAGGAGCCAGAAGCATTCCATCACCTAGTATCTAGTAGAGTAAGTCCATTTACATGGAGGCACAGGGATCCTGTGAAAAGAAAGACATCTTAAGTAAAGAATTTGGAAGAGGGATGGAGAAGGTAAGAACGGAGAGAAGGATATAGAATTCACTCCAGCCATGCTACACAACTCCATCAGATCCCTGAGGAGGGGAGGACTTTCTCCCTTTTTCTAAGGTAGCTCTAGGGCTGCAGCAAATGGTAAGAAGCCCAGTGACCCTTTGAGGTAGGCAGCAGCAAGGATAGGACAAGAGAGAGAAAGTTCCCTGCATTACCCTATGAGCAGTGAACACCAAAAGGAGTCTCTGAGTGACAATATGAGATACCTGGGTCCCCAAGAGCATAGAGAGAAACTCATCTCAGGCCTCCCAGAAATAACTGAGGAGGAGTTGTGGGCCCTCCTGAGCAGGTATAAGCAGGAAATAAAGACTAAGATTCTGGCTGTTCCTGTGACCATGAAATATTCCAAACTAGTAAGGCCTGGGGACATCATTCTGTATTCTATTCACCCATTAATACCCTGGCAGAGATGAGGAAACGCCAAATACATTCTTTTTTTTTTTTAATACAGAAAAGGCCCAAAATGAAGATCCATTCTAAGTGAGTCATTTGTCTAAATATATACAGAACATCGTTGGGAATGTCAGGAAAGAAATAGAAGAATTGTTCATGGGAGCCTGGTGATGTGCTCTCCCATGGGCCGTGGCCTCTCTTGATGTGAACTGGAAAAGAACATCACACACAATGGAAAAGTCTTGCCTTATTTGAACACTGGTTTCAAAGGTGACTTTTCACCTTCATTTAGAATAGTGTGTCTAAATTAATTTTTCATTTTTGCTCCCTAAGCAGCCTTTTCTAAACTTTTTTCTCCCCAATGAAATTTGAATGCTATAGGTTTACTGTATATCTGTTGATGTGCTGTATAGCTAGCTCTGCTTCATGCATTGTTATTTGGCTCCCCCATGAACCATAACTGCCCCCATTGATAGGATATTGACATTCTTAACCCACAGGGGTGAGAATACAAGATTTTTATTTCTTTTACTTTCACAGCATCTTGGAACCTAGTCCGACAAGCTTGTGGACCAAGGCCCAGCTTATTGTCTCTGATGCCAGAGCCACATATACACTCAAGGGTCTAAAGCATCCCAGGCACACAGCTGAGATGTTCACATGTATGCTCAGCAATGCAGATCAATAAGATTATTACATCTCCAAATCAGCTGGCTACTGCTTGGTTATATCTCCAAATAATATCCACTTGTGCTTTGTGCAAAAGTAATGGAGCAAGTAACTGAGCAAATGAAATGCACTACTACTTAGTACTTACTACTTAGATGTATGGTGACCATCTTCAGGACACTTCACTCTAATCATTTTTCACTTCATTAATTGAAAAATCTAATTTCCCTTTTTATAGCAACCATGTTTTTAAATAACATAGACTCTCTGAAGTATTATTTCTTATAAATTTCTTAAGAGTTTTGAATCCCAAACTCCATTTTTTCTATTTTCATAATATATGCCAACTGTCAAATTGTTGAAGGTGGCAAAAATGGGAGTTCACACTAGTTTTTTCAGTTCCCCACTCACCACTCAAAATCTAGTAAAATCAACATTTCATTTTTTCCATGAGCTTGAAAAATTCTCAAAAAGTGAATTTTTTAATGGAGGAGGTGTTTCCCAATTATATTAAGCAGAGGGAATCATTAAACAGGCACCTACCACTCTGGGGAAAAGTCCACACATTCAACTCTAGTCATCATAAAATAGAAGTATTGTAAACAGAAACTTTATGCTGCACCACGGCACCTTCAGCCTTCATTTAGTGGTCTCACCTTCTTAGTAAGTCTACTCCAAGGCTGCTGATAGCATCCAATTAATCAACTGAGTATTAGACTTTGTGATGCAGAGTAATGAAGTGCTAATGAGGACCACGTGTAGTTGTGAATGGTCTCCATGTGACCAGCCATATTCACCAAGTAGAGAGGAAATGTTCAAGATGGAGCCCTTAGATGTCTTAGGGTGACACCAAGTTCTGATATTTTGTTTGTTAGTGTATAGCACATGTCTTAGGAAGATTCCAAATAGCACATTGAAGCTTTATGTGAACTCCATTTTAAAACATTATTTTCTAAATCTTTTCAGGGTTCCTAATTCATTCATGGTGATCACGGGCCTATTATACCATTCAACACATAACAATCCAAATTAATTCATTAGGAACAATGAGGAATTTGGAAAAATAAACATATCCAAATTATGCCATGCTTTGGCCTTCTGATATCTAGCAATCATGCAGAATTGGTAATTTGTTAACACATCTGAAACGTTCTTTGAAAGACTGGAGCTTAAGTCCACTTCCAACTTTTAATTGGTCCTTAAGATTCACATTTTCACATTTTGCATTCTCATCAGTTTATCAGCCTGACACCAAGAGCATGTTGGTATTCACGGCTCCTGTAGAATTTCTGCTCAATTTCAGGAATGTGCCTCTGAGGATTTAAACATTGACATGTGGGTTCCCACACCTGGCCTGAGACTGGACTACGCTCTGGAGAGGTAGCAATGGGGTGCGGGAGAGGGATGCTGCCTGGGAAGTTACAATGTCATTTATTTATTTATTTATTTATTTGTTCCTTTATTTATTTATGGTGGTACTAGGATTTGAACACACTATGTCTTTTTAAATACTCACCCAAGAGTTTGGTTTGTAGCTACAACAAATATTCAACTAAAGACATCACATCTATCTTATTTGTATACTTTAAAAATCTGTCTGTTGTACAGAGAGAGGTAAACATGTTAAAAATATATTTTTTATTTTTGGGGTATTCACATTTATGGTTGCCTTCTGTTCTGGTTAATATTGTTAAACAACGAACCATCCCAGACTTAGAGATGTGAAGCAACCATTCATTTATGGATCAAGAATTCACACAAGGCACAGCAGGATAGTTCTTTCCTCCATGTTTTCCATGGTCTCAGCTAGGAAGATTCACAAGTCAGAGGTAACTCAACCGCTAGGGCAGGAATCATCTGAAAGCACCTTCACTCATATGTTTGGCACCTATAGGAGTTGCACAACTCAGCTGGGTCTGTTGACCAGAACACCTTACACAGCTCTCCACATGACTTGGGCTTCCTCATAACATGGACACCTTGGAATGGTCACTTTTTTTTGCCCACTCCAGCAAGAGTGTTCCAGATGGCCATACAAAAATTGCACTGCTTTATGACTGTCTTCCTACTGCTTCTGTGCAATTGCCCAAATTAAAAACAAAGACAAAAAAAACAAAACTCATGGAGGAATATAAGAATTATTCATAGTCTCATGGGAAAAAGATGTGGCGATGAGGGGCACAGCTTATAGTGTTCTACCATCTCTACCCTGCTATGGCTTAAGGCAGGTCCTAAGTAGCATTTCCTCTTCATACTCCTGACATGGCAAAACGTAGCACCCCCCCCCCACACACACACACACAGAGAGAGAGAAAGAGAGAGAGAGAGAGAGAGAGAGAGAGAGAGATCTGGCAATGTCCATTAAACTTGAATGGTATGTAGTCAGCTATCCCCATTGAGGTGGAAATAAGAAAGGCTGTGAGTAGGAGGGAAGTGCCACTTTTATATTTAAACAATTTTCACCTTCCTGCTAGTGGTCTCTTAGATCAGTGATTGTACTGACTAAATATTTCCACAGTGCTTCATAGTTTTCACTTTATCTACTTTCTCACTTAGAAATCATAGATAGGCTGGTTTTAATGCCTCCTTTTTACAGATATGCAGGCAGAAAGTTGGGAGGTAAAGTAATTTGTTCACAGTCCCACTGCTAGTCTGTGACAAAGGCAACACTCAGAGCCAGGGCTCACAAGCATCACCCCGACCTTCACTCCACAGGGTACATCTAATTATCTTCACTAATTATGACATGGAAGCATCACTATGCATATGTCAGCCATTTGAATGAAAGCACCTGTGCTATCAATCTACCAATTCAAAAAAGTTGTTCGTTTACATTTCATTAGCTGACATTCAGAGTTATATGTGTGGTATGGTTATGAGAGAGTGTGGTCACGAGCATGTCTTATTATATTCACTTTCCACTACAAAGCTCGTCAGTTGTCAGTTGTATGTGAATTTATTCACATAAGGGATACCATTCCCAAAAATGAAAGATACAATTCCCCAAGCACCAAGTTGTGATAGTTCATTTATAATTTTTCACAGGGCAATTAGGACACACCACATAGCAGCACCAAGTATATGCAAGAATGCAGGTCTCTTGAATGTAATGACTGGGGGAAATATATACACATTCTCTCTCTCTCTCCCTCTCTCTCTCTCTCTCTCTCTCTCCCCGCCCCCCTCCCTCTCACACACATACATCTTCTAACTCTTATCCCTCTTGACCATGCTTTTCCCTATGAGTGTATATATAAGGCTGCCCTCCCATGTTTGTGGAATTTTCTCCTGAAACTTTTTGTCATTGTTTTTGAACAGGGTCTTACTATGTAACCCAAGCTGGCCTTGAACTCTTGATCCTCCTGCTACCGGTGCTAGGATTACAGACACGCATACTGCAACATACCAAACATGAAGAAACATCCTAAGTAGATGAATGCAAGTAACAAATGAGAAGAGAAAGCTCTAACTCTTAAGGGGAAGCTTAAAACATTCAGAAACTTGTCATATCACAAGAATACGGGACCCAAGAAAATCCATGTTATGTCCATCAGTGACAAGGCAGCAAAAATAAAAGAAAGGTATCCAGAGAAAGAACTGTAAGGGCTGCAAAGTCTCTTGGGCAAGCCTAAGGAGGCTATAAATCCTGATGATGACATTGACAATGATGACCAATTATAGTGGCTGCCCATGATGGCTGCCCATGTGGCTGAACATGCCACAGCTGTTGTCTGCTGGAATTGGACTGCTGGGTACCTGCAGAGATTGACGATAACATGACAACCCCAATGCCAAACAAAGCACCTAGCACCTCGTGGCCTCCCATCTCACTTGGGCCTATATATGCACTTTCTTAAAGAAAGGAGAAAACTGGAGAACAACAAATGCTAGCTTTCAACTTTAACATAATACAAAATAGAACAAACCATAACACCTTTGGTACCACAACATTTCATTTTACATTTACTTTCTTCTTCGTAACTCAGAAGACCCACATCATACTATTTGTGAGTTTGCTTGCTCCACCAAGCAAACTTAGTGCTTTCTGTAAGATGGAGTGCTCTATGCATCGCACTATACTTTTTTAATTTATGAGGGATGTAAGAACTTTTATTCTGGTTTTAGAGTATTCCTTACTGAACAATACAGGTGTTGGTGTTCTACCCAATCCTATTTTTCCCATAAGCCCTATCATTTTTATTGCATGAAATTTTACAGTACAGTGTGTTCTGTTAGGAGAACATACACTACACCATAGGAGAAACAACTGTCTTATCTCATTAATTCCTCATCTTACCCCATTTTATAAGAAAAAACACTGGGTGTGGTTTTTATTTGACATCAAAATCCCACATCTTGAATATTTCCCAAACTGTGTCCCCTTACTTTCTTCTGATGTAATGTTAGCCAAGTTTCCCCACCATTTAAAAGCTTTTTTTCTAGGACATCATGCTGAGAGAAATCACAAGTGGGAGTAGCTTAGAGCCCAGGTGAGAGGAGGGAAATTGTTCAGCATCCAAATGGAAACTGGTTTTTAGTGGTAGTTAGGTCAAAAGTTCAAGCCCTCCCCCTCCAAAAAAACAGTTCTCAAGAGAAGTTTTTAAGGCCAAAAGAAAAAACAGAGGGTGTTCCAAGAAACAGATCCTAGTAGAAAAAGAAACCTACTGGAAATCTGAAATAATGTAGGCAGTTCTCCCAAAATGACTGATAACTATTGAATTTCCTTCCCCAAGGTCAGCAACAGAGAAGGAACTAGAAAAACCATCTTGGGACCCTCTACACTCCTTTTAATATTGTGTTTCTATTGCTTGGAATGTTCCTGTTTCTGCATCAGACTGTTCTCCTTGCTATATTTCACACCCCCTCTGGCTTCACATCAGAAGAGCAAGGTCAGTATTTGTTTGGAATGGAATAGGGGTGCAATGGTGAATAATACAGATGTATATTTTGCTTGGAACAAATGTAGGTCACCTTTCTTCTCTGAGTAAACTCATATCTTTGAGAGAAGCTGCAGTGTATAAGCCTTCAAAAGGAGGCCTTCCTTGGGTACTTGAAACATATTTTATCAAACCACAAAATCCTCTTGTTTCAAGCAAGAAACACCTCAAAAGAAAAAGACAGTTTCTGTAAGACACTTGTTGAATTTTTGGGTTTTTTGGATGGTTGTTATTTCTTATGGGGTGAATTTTAAATGTTAACAGACAAAACAAACTGTGCTGGTGGAATTGAGGGCAAGGGTTAAATGAACGAATTCCAATAAGTATATCTGCAATATTCTAGAATGGTACATTTTTCACAGACCCTTTGCTTTGAATTTTTAAGAGAGATTCAAAATAAATGTTTCTACATGAAAAAATTATGCTAAACCCAAGATGAAGAGAATCAATTCTACTCAGCTTTTGACATAGAGGCAGGACAGGATCAGTCATATAGTGTACAATACATTATCTCCCATTTGGAAATAGGCAGGGACTAAAGATACAGAACACAAAACGTTCCATTAGATCCCTATTTTATTTCATTTGTGGCCATATGTGTCTGTCTAATCTTGACCACAGAACCAGAAAAGACTTTGAGGGTTCATCAAATCCACACCTAAGCCTGTGGGAAGACCTCCCACTGCCCTCCAGACATATGGGGACTTACCCTTGTTTTTAAGACCTCCACGAAGTCGTACAAAATGTTTAAACGCCAGCTCTCCTGCCAGCAGCTGACTTGGCTTATTGAATTTGCATTGGCTCCACCTCCATTAATGAATCCCACCAGCTCCTCTCTTAGGCCCCTTCTCTCTACTCTAAATACCCCAGTATCTATCCTCAGCTGATGTTTGTAGTATTGCCTAACTCTGGTCCCCTAGCCAGCAGAGATGGTTCTAACCTCAGCCCAGGGGTGAGGCACAGGTGTAAGGGGGACTCAGGCAACCCAGGGCCTCCATCAGCTCCCATGTGACCACTGGCAGCTCTTCTACTTCTCAGAGGCTAGCGAGAAGGGAAGCAAATTTCTAAGATGGGGTGGGAGTGATAGAGCGCTTCATTCTTTGCAAGGAAAAAAGATTCTCAGATCTTCTACAAGGGAGGCTGCCTGTGACATCTGATATGAAACCCCCTTCTTCTTCAACAGTGACCTGATCATTATTTAGCTGCCTCAAATCAAACTCTCAATCAAGCCTTAAAGTTTGGAGGACCAACTTTTAACAAAACTGATTACACCTCTAGCTTGAAATAGCAGGAGAGTGAACTGTTTTTTTTCCTTCACTAATATGAAAGAAAATGAGTTGCTAGAAGTAGCCCTAGGAATAAAGAAACAGGTACTAAGAAAGATGTTTTCCAGGAAGTGTTTATAGTCAGAAGCCTGAGTCAGGAATGAGAACACTTCATAAGCATAATCAGGAATGCCTGCTTTCTTCTTCACTCCTGTTATTCCCCGTCAAGCGGAGGTAGAGTGAACACATCTCCTCTTCCACTCCCTGGTCAGTGTTTAGTGGTTTTACACATGTTTAAAGGCAAATATTCTAAGACAGAGAGACACACATATACAGGGAGAGTTTCATAGAGCTAACTGTGTTAAGAAGAGCAAGAAACCAAATTCCTCCAACCTTTGGCAGACAGGCCACCCTGGGGATGGCAGAAGGCCACCTCCCTTTAGGGAGAGGCTAAATCCTTGTTGATCAGCTGCTTTTCATTTTAGCGACAGAAGCAGAGAGACCTCAAGCTGTGAAGTGATCATTACTCTGGACTACACTGACATAGCTCTGAATGGAACCCAAAACCCAGGTGGAAAAGAGGAGACTGTGAGGGTTAGTCTCTTTGCAGGTACTGCCAGTTTTTAAAACTTGAAGCCAAACAAACCAAGGAAGGTATCCCAAAGAATTAGATAAGACAGCTGTGTCCCTACAGATAAAGACTCTTGCTATCCTTTAACCTCTTGCTCATTGTATGTTTTCTCTGAAGGCCTCACTTATGCTAAAATCAGATTTTTGACATTCAGTATAAACATTATCAAATGCCTCCTTCAACACATTTATCACAGTCATCTTTCAACCTCCTGTACTTGTTTCTGCATTCACTGAGAAATCTCAGCCAAGTTCATATGACCCCAAAGAGTTCAGGTGACCCTAAACTGATGTGTGAATTTGGATCACATTAAATCAGTGCTCCAAGGCCTGGGTCATGCTTGCTTTCACAAGGTGATTTTCCCAGACCAAATGAGGACATTTTTACATGGCCAACAGATTGCTTAAACAAACTAGTTTCATGTGACTTTTAAAGAACGCATATAAATTACACCATCATAAACCTTTCTCTTTTCAGGTTTGTAGCTGAAATGTCATAAACATCAGACTTGATCATCTTTGCTTCATAGTCCAGGTGTCGCTGTCTTTAGGCAAGAAGCTGATGAGTCTTAGGAAGGGTTGCAGCGCACCCTGCTGGCTCAGTTTGCAAGCTGGGTTTCCACAAGGTGGAAATCATGGCCTGAATTCCTTTGATGCTGAAATCCCTTATAATTAAGAAGGGAAATGAGGTTTTGAAGCCGACCTTCTTCATTTCCTCAGCAATACATACTGCAGCAGAGAGACTCTCCTATTTCTTCCATTATTATTTCTTGCATCTAATCGATTCAGCCACCTTAGAACTGATGACATCTCCATGGCATTGCCCCTCACTACTAATGATGAGGCAAAAACATGGAGGTGGGGGGAGTTCAATTCTTTGTGTTTAATATTCCCACTCCTGAACAATAGACCAGCACCACTGGCAATCTTCAAGGTGGTCCCTCAAAAACCACAATAGGACAAGACAGTCACCTAAGATGAAAAACCTGATTCCACACCACTTGATTGCTGCTCTGGACACTAACTAAAGCTGGAGTCTGTAAGAAGAAATTTATGACCATCCAGACATATTACAGACCATCAATCCTTATTTGAAAGCAGTCAACCAGCTCAACTGCTGACCACTTTCTCCCAGAAAAATTCCTATGGATGCAGAAAATCAAAGACTCGTTGGGTATCTGGAGCACACTATTCAACAAAAATTCCACTGTATTCAAGCAGAGCAAGGTGGCTCACACCTGTAATCCTAGTTATTTGGGAGGCTGAGATTGGGAGGGTTTCAGTTCAAGTCCAGCCCAACCTAAAAATTAGCAAGAATCCACCTCAACCAATAAAAATCATGCATGGTGGTACACACCTGACATCGCAGCAGGAAAGTAAATCAGATCACAGTTCAGGTTGGCCCAGTGCACAAATACGAGATACTATTCAAAACATAACTAAGCAAAAAGGGGTAAAGGTATGACTCAAGTAGTAGAGCAACTACCTAGCAAACTTGAGGCCCCAAGTTCAAATCCCACTGTCAATTTTTTAAAAACTCACTGTATTCAGCAAATATTCTGTAAGCACTTATGCTGCATAGATGCTGAACATAAAACAACACCTTTCCTTAACAGAGCTTGTCTAAGAGAGAAACAGCAACATACAAATAATCCCAAAAATAATGTATAGCAAACCATGACAAAGGTCACAATTTGAAGGGAAAACACAAAGGGCTATGGGGGATATCAATTCTAGGGGAGTGGAGTTTTTCTGAGAATGTGCCATTACAGCTGACATCAAAATGCTAAACTGGAGCTCCTGAGGACCAGAGAGTAAGTATTCCAGACAGAGCAATGAACATGAAAAGCAACTGCCTGGCAGAGGGTGAAGTCATTGGCTGTGAACCTTCCTGGTACTCATGCCATTATGACATTATTTTTACCAAATTGCAAAAGCAAATAAATCATCCCCAGCAACTGACCCAATCCTAGCAGCAAAATGAGTTGTCAGCTTCTGTGAAGGATATGAGAGAACACTGGCAAGGTCTTCTGCAAAATGAGCAGTTTGTTTTTTATTTTTTAATTTTTTTTATTCATATGTGCATACAATGTTTGGGTCACTTCTTCCTCCTTCACCCCACCCCCTCCCTTCCCCCCCTCCCTCTCCCCCCCTACCCCCTTGCTGCCAGGCAGAAACTATTTTGCCCTTATCTCTAATTTTGTTGAAGAGAGAATATAAGCAATAATAGGAAGGACCAAGGGTTTTTGCTAGTTGAGATAAGGATAGCTATACAGGGAGTTTACTCACTTTGCTTTCCTGTACATATGTGTTACATTCCAAATTAATTCTTCTCAAACTAACCTTTTCTCTAGTTCCTGGGTCCCCTTCTCCTATTGGCCTCTGTTGCTTTAAAGTTTCTGCATTAGATAAAATGCTATCTTGTTTTTTCTTTGGGTTTCTTGCCTATCCTCATACCTCCCTTGTGTGCTCTTGCCTTAACATGTTGTAAAGTCTATGTCTCATGTGCATAGAATCCCATTAATTCTACCATCCGACTATATCTTCTTCTGTTCACCTCATTTCCTTTGGCTGTTATACCAGCTCCACTCTTTCATCCTCCATTCGAGTGTTGCAGCTCCCCCATCATCCTAACTGCTCTTTAGGCTGCAAGTCCTCTCCCCTTCTAATCTACACCTCTCACTGCTCATGTCTCCTAGAAACAAGATCTTCTCTGTTTATAACCTTCGCTTTCCCACCACTGCACCACTGTACCATTGCCTACAGATGGAATGAACACACACATGGGGTCCTTTGTGAGCTGGTCCTGGTTTCATTCCTGAAAGCTACACCACACTCCTCATCCCAGTTCCAAATTGATCCTCCAGTGACCCCAGCCCACTTGCCTTCTCTTGGTGGTTGTAGGGGCGAGGGTCTCACATTTGCACTTCCATGGTTTCCATCAATTGTGCTGGGAAGGTCTTCCATCTCCTTTTCCTTCAAGGTTCAGCTCAGCTGGCACCTCTTTGCTAGATCTCTCCATACACCTTGCAGCCCCTCTCTGCCTCTCTCTGCTGCATGCATGATTACTGATGTATTTGGGGCATTCACTTACATTCTGCATCCAAGGAAAGTGGCTTCTCCCAGGCCCAGCCCTGGTGGTACCAAACCCTTTCCCTCTATCACCCCAAGTAAGAACACAACCAAAGCAAAAATAATCTTCAGAATAAGTCCTCCTGTAGCTACTACCACCCTTCTTATATTATTGCTGTCATTTGGCCTCTTTTATGCTCTTGAGCCACAACTGTGTGTTCATCTTCAGCTCACACATTGTGCTGCACTGTGACTGCCTTCTGTCTCTCTGCCCCTTTAGTGTTGAACTCTGGGAAAGCAGACACTGAATCTTTTTCATCTTTGTGCCCACTGCTTCTGTGTTGGGCCACGGAAAATATGTAGTAAGTATTTGTTGAACAAAAAGTCTTTCAGAAACTTACCATATCACTAATAACTAAATGAGACGTTGCTGTTATCTAGCTTACTTCCAATATCCCATAATCCATTACAGGTTCGTATTAAAGGACTGGTGACCTAGAAAGCTTTAACTTTGGCATGCCTCAGAAAGGTATATTTCAGGCTTACCTGGTCTCCTACTTCTGAAGTTCCTCTAGGCTAGGGAAGCCCACATTTGCTTCCTCAAGCTGCCTTCACTCATCCCCAGCCTCCTTGGCTGCTCTGCCACGGAGGAGGGACTGCCCTGAAGATCATAAGAGAGATACCTATGGTCTGGTTTTCTAGGGCATCAGTTCCTCCTCTGTCTCTAATGGCCAGAGTCCTGTCTGCAGGCTGCGCTTTGTTTCGTTTCTTGTCACTACTGGCTTACAGAACTGGCCACACCTCCAGCAAGAATGCCTAAACCTCTGTTTGCTTTCCAGGTCTCACTTTCTGTCCTGTCCAGACCAGACACTGACTTGAAATCTCCAACCACAGTCTATGGCCAGTATCCACTGGGTTCCAGGTCCTGGCATTGTGGTTTACAGACTTTTCACATTTGAATTTAGTTTGGACCACATCATCTCAATTGAGATTTTACTTACTTGATGCCAGTAGAAACCAGGGTTTCCAAAGTCCTAAGTGACTAGAATTGCTCATCTGACTCTACATTTGGAGATCTCCAAAGCAAAGCCAAACATCACCACATCCAAAATCTCAGCTCCTGAATTTATCATCCACTTCAGAGCCAAACCACCCCACCTTAAAGAAGTTTGTTTTGCCAATAACTAGTTGTGCTTGGATCTATTTTGCTCCTGCTGTTAGATCACTTAGCTTTATAACTAGAGAATTTCTTCCTTTCCTTAAGGATGCCCACTGTTTTTGAAGTTCCACCTTCTTTCTTGTTTCCACAAATAGTAAGAGTCAGTTTGTTCAAATAAGATCAACTAACCAAAGAGATGTGTTAAGGCAAAGAACCCACGTACAATGAAATAGCAGCAGTTGTCTTGTAACTTCTGTGTCCAGCACTTTTTTTTCAACACTTTAAAAGAAAATATGAGTTGAAAACAATCCAAACCGGTCTTTCCAATTCATTGAATCCCAAAATTAACTTTCAAACAAAAACTGGAAGAAGAAATAGAAGAGTTTGCAGAAGATGTAACACCCACATTCATCTTAAAACTATGGAAAACAGACATCTCATGAACTTTAGTCATGAAACAAATGCCCTCAAACATTCATAAAAGTACAGAGGTAAAAAAAAATTCCGTACTTCTTTTATGGCGCAATTCTGTGTTTGGAAGCGAGTGGGTTTTGTGCATCGATCCACAACCCTTTCTTTATAAAAAGTGTAATTACAAATAATGAAACAAATTTTCATTTGTGCCTTATGGAATGAGTAAGATTTCTTTTTTTTTTCACATAATAAAATATAATATTTATTTATTCCATTGTAACTCAGATCTAAAATTAAAACAATTGCAAACCTATCCACATTCTTCTTATTATCCAGTATTTTTTTTTCCTTTATTATTCATATGTGCATACAAGGCTTGGGTAATTTCTCCCTCCCTTACCACCCACCCCTCCCCCTCCCTCTCCCCCTCACCCCCTCAATACCCAGCAGAAACTATTTTGCCCTTATTTCTAATTTTGTTGTAGAGAGAGTATAAGCAATAATAGGAAGGAACAAGGGTTTTTGCTGGTTGAGATAAGGATAGCTATACAGGGCATTGACTCACATTGATTTCCTGTGCGTGGGTGTTACCTTCTAGGTTAATTCTTTTTGATCTCACCTTTTCTCTAGTTCCTGGTCCCCTTTTCCTATTGGCCTCAGTTGCTTTTAAGGTATCTGCTTTAGTTTCTCTGCGTTAAGGGAAACAAATGCTAGCTAGTTTTTTAGGTGTCTTACCTATCCTCATCCCTCCCTTGTGTGCTCTCGCTTTTATCATGTGCTCATAGTCTAATCCCATTGTTGTGTTTGCCCTTGATCTAATGTCCACATATGAGGGAGAACATACGATTTTTGGTCTTTTGGGCCAGGCTAACCTCACTCAGAATGATGTTCTCCAATTCCATCCATTTACCAGCGAATGATAACATTTTGTTCTTCTTCATGGCTGCATAAAATTACATTGTGTATAGATACCACATTTTCTTAATCCATTCGTCAGTAGTGGGGCATCTTGGCTGTTACCATAACTTGGCTATTGTGAATAGTGCCACAGTAAACATGGGTGTGCAGGTGCCTCTGGAGTAACCTGTGTGACAGTCTTTTGGGTATATCCCCAAGAGTGGTATTGCTGGATCAAATGGTAGATCGATGTCTAGCTTTTTAAGTAGCCTCCAAATTTTTTTTCCAGAGTGGTTGTACTAGTTTACATTCCCACCAACAGTGTAAGAGGGTTCCTTTTTCCCCCCGCATCCTCGCCAACACCTGTTGTTGGTGGTGTTGTTGATGATGGCTATTCTAACAGATTTCTTTATTGTATTCCCATCTTGGATAATATGAATAAATATGCAATGACAGCAATTATTATGTCATTATTTTTACATATACCTATACAGTTTGCTAGGGCTATCACACTTTTAGTACCACAGACTGGCTGTCTTAAACAATAGAAATTTATTGTCTCACAGTTTTTGAGGTTACAAGACAAAGACAAAGGTGTTGGCAGGGTTGGCTCCTTCTGAGGGCTGTGAAGAAATGTCCTGACCCCCCTCTTTGGCTTGTAAGTGGGTATCTTCTCTCTATGTCGTTTCACATTATCTTCTCTCTACATGCATCTGCATTCAAAAAGGAGTCTCTTTAGATTGGGGCCACCTTAATGACTTCACTTTAAAAAGATTACCTCTATAAAGACTTTATCTCCAAAGAAGTTCACATTCTGAGGGACTGGGAGTTTGAACCCCAATATAACTTTTTAAGGGGTATGATCCAATTCAACCCATATCACATAATAAGCATTTATAGCTTACTTTACTTTAGGATGTATTATCAAAAAAGTAATTTAAGAAATATATTGGCCTGCAAAGCATATACTAGCAAAAGCCTGGTAAGCAAGGCTCAGAAGGATGAAAAAGCATTGAGAGTTCCAGAACAAGTGTTTCAGAGTGGCCAGAGGAGAAGAGGGGTAGATGTATGCTAGCATGAAATGTTTATCATGAAAACAAAGGAGAGCCACTGAAAGGTTTTAAGAAGGGGAATTTCATAATCAGTCTTGTGTCTTGAGAAGAGGATTCTGCCTCTTACACACTGTGGCTAGAAGTTGTAAACTGATAAAACTTTCATGAAGGAGCAAAGTCAGGAGGAGAGGACAGATGGTCATGCCAATTGCCAGACTGAGCACACAAGGGGTGACCACAATATGAGGACTGCAAAGAGAGAAGCAAGGTGGCTCCTCTCTTACCCCCATGCACAGTAAGCATGCTTAGCCCCCCACCTCCTCCACCAGGTCTGCATAGTACCTGGAACAGAAGAGATGCTTAGTAAATGCCAAATGAATTGAATTAAATCAAAATATTTGAGGGATCTGAGGTGTGGCTCAAATGGTAGAGTGCCTGCTTTGCAAGCTCAGAGTCCTGAACTCAAACCTTAGCTGCACCCAAGGAAGAAAAGGAAAACAGAGTTTGAAGCAAAAGCAGGAGGACAGAACAATAAAATGAATGGCCCCAAAACTGAGGTCCAGAATGAACTAAGCAGGGCCTACATAGACACTCAAAATTAGGGTGAGATTAGCAGCTAAAACTGCAAAATACTAGTCCATAAGAAAAAACCTGATTGCACTTGTCCGGGGTTCCAAGTTACACCTACAGACCAGAATAGTCCCAGGCACATCTGCTCTCCTTCATGAGGACACACCTCAGCTGAGAAAATAGACTTACAGGGAATTGGAAATCAGTGAAATGGAGAAAATCTCAGAAAACCAAGGCTTATAGTCACATTGACCTGTGGGGCTAATCCACACACATTGACTTATCCCACAGAAATGCAAATGCTTGCATTAAGTTCTCAAACTGCCCAGTTCTCCATTCATGATGAGGCAAAGGCTGACCTTGACCAGTTGTCAGCCAGAAGAACCAAAGCAATGCCCAGAGGTGACCCAAGTAAATCCACCTGGGAGAGCAAAGAGTTAAACCTCTGGGCACCTAATACAAAGTCCAGATGCAGAATCAGTGTGGGGCAGAGAGTCAGGCATTCACATTTGGCAAAGAGAAGACCAACGCAAAAGAATCTGATTCAAGGAAAAAAGACCCACACAGCTACCTCAAAGAGTTCTGGGATTCAGAATATGGTGAGTCACCTAGCTAAAAGGCAAGAAAGAGGTTCCACATGAATTTTGGAAACGCCCATCCTAAACACTTCTTGTTCCTTGGCTTAATGACACCCAGTGATTCCATCTGAGCTCTCTCCTTCTACTCACTTTCAAAGTCTACATTTTCATTTTTATAAAACACATCCCTCATACACAGGACTTCATTTTTCACACATATTTGACATGCACAGTGACATGTGAAGTGAGCTTGGCAGGCTTCAATATTTCCATGTTACAATGTGAAAACAGATTCTCATCACTCAAAGCAATAACGATGTAATGCACAGTCTTGATCTCCTGAGCCACATCTAAGACATTCATAGACTGTGCAGCTGCATGCTTCACACATGGACAGCAACAAACATAAAACAAAACAAGGACTTCATTTCTCATGTGTCAACACTGTGCCTGTGCTTTTGTAGATAGGTGTTACAATAGGACAGAGTTGACCTCTGAAACAGCTATACTATATCCCCATCCTCTACCCCATCCCATCAAATAGACAACAAAGGTGACATCCTGACTACTACTCTTTATATTCAGGTCCAAATAAAAGGTTTTCTGACCTACTGAGGCAGGCTACAAGGGTTCCCACCAAAGGCATAAGAGTTTTATCCTCAACAATAGACACTCAGTCAGAAAAAGAATGCGTGTTCTTCATTTCACTAAAGAGAAAAATACATTAAAAAAAAAACAGAAACAAAATACACATGCATCATAAAAACCAGACACCCACCACTACCAAAACAGAAATTTTAAATAAGGCCAAGTTTGGGTGTCCTCTTTCTTTCCATCAACTTTGCTTTTGAGATCATTAGTCAGGATTTCACCTCTATTTCAGTATTGAGAATTTGAGGAAGACACAATGTAGTTTTCCCCAGGCCCCTGCCCTCATCAATGATGATTTTGCTATATCCACTCAGCAGTCATTTGGATAAAAATCACCAACACATCTCTGTGGTTTCACCTGAAGCAAGGTTCTTTCACTTGCCTTCCCCTCAAGTCTATTTTGAAAAATCCAGGTCTTATTGTCTTTCAACACTGAAAGGTCCTGACAGGGTTGGCTTTGGTAGATTCAACAAGCTCTTTACTTAAAGAACGCCAGAACAGCATAGTTGAGCACTTGAGATTGAGATCTCTCTCTGTCTCTCTCTCTCTCTCTCTGTCTCTCTCTCTCTCTCTCTCTCTTTCTATCCCTCCCTCTCTCTCTGTCTCATTCCCTTCCTCCCACAATGTCTCCTTCCTCTTCTCTCTTTCCCCAGCAAGTGGTTTTTACAAGCACCTTGAATATATATGTTTAGCACGAATCATTTTGTTCTTAATAAAGCACTGGCACATTTAGATTTCCACAGCACATTTTTGCCTTCATAAGTATTTTAATAACTCTTTTCTCTAATATGAGTCCCCAGAACCTCTGGGTGAATAGAGCTGGCACAGGGCTGTTATGTGCTAGTTGTCCAATGTTAACAGCTATTGGAAATTTTTATTTACCTTCTTCTTCTAATTGAGTGTATTAAATTTCTGTCTGGCAGCAAAAAAAAAGGTTATAAAAGTGGCCACTTAAGAAAAGCAATTTGGCCACTTGTGACAGCAGCTGACTAATATTGTATTTTATTTAATTGGAAAAGGATGCAGGAACTCTACGGAGGCATTAAAGAAAATCAAAGCTTGGAAAGATCATAAGGATTTTCTTCCCTTTTTTATACTATTTAAATTTTATTTTAATTATTAAGTAATTTCTTGAATATCAGCAACATGCTGGATACTTTTAAAGTTATTTTAGATGGATTCATTGAGGAAAAATCATTTAAACTTTTTTAGAAGGGCTCTCCATAGATGTTCTAGACCATATGTTCAACTGTCATTAAGAAGATTCCCCGAGAGCTGTGAGGTCAAAGCCAACCCCTTGACCCTCCACCTTCTGCCCCCAGTCTTGTTTCAAAAATTCCTGAACCATTTTGTCTTCCAACCATAGCAAACTGCTGTTCCCAGTACTCAATACACTCTCATTTCCTAGTCTGGGCATTGGCTCTTCTCCATGCTTACATGCCCTTCCCAACTAGGCTACCTGGTGAAGCTCTTAGCATTTGAAATCTAAGCTTCAGTTCCAGCAATTATATATCTGGATGTGTATGTACCAAAGAGCTGAAAGCAATGACTCAAGTAGATATCTGCACTCATATTCATAGCAGCACTATTCACAGTAGTCAAAAGGTGGAAATAACCAACCATCCATCAACAGATGGAAGTGGTATATACATGAAATGGAATACTATTCCACCATAATAAAAGGAACTTCTGACCCATGCAGTGGCATGGCTAAAACAAGAAGACATTCTGCTAAGTCACAAAGCCAGTAACAAAAAGATAAATACAATACTATTCTGTTTATATGAAGGACTAACATAGTCATATTCATTGAGACAAAGTGCAGAATGGTGGTTGCCAGGGGCTGGGGGTTTAGGGAAATCAGTAGTTAATTTAATGGGTATAAGAGTTTAAGTTTTTCAAGATGAAAAAGGTCTGTAGATGGATGGTGATGATGTCTGCACAAAAATATGAAGTATGGAAAATGGATAAGATAGCAAAATTTGCTATGTATATTTTAATCACAATTTTCTAAATTTTTAAATAAAAGTATAAAATTAAAACTAAAGCCTCAACATCTGTGAAAACTTTCTGAACTCCAAGCACCATGCAAAAATTAGTCATTCCTTCCTCTGAGCTCCACGGTATCTGGTACCTAATTAAAATTATTTGTCTGAATAACATTCTCCCACTCACACTCCCTAACTGGGAGTCCCTTCAGAGTCAAGATTTTCTCTTTTCCTCTTTTTCTTGAGGGTCACCACTAGGACAATTCACACATATCTAACTCTCTCTGTCCTGGAACATAATAAAATAGCATATCCGCATGAGAACTTACTTGGCCAATGAAAAGTGAGCATAAGTGATATGGACCTTTAAGAGGTAATATAAATAAAATTATCATGTATTCCTTGCTTCTGCCAAATAGTGGCTACTCGATCTCAAGGTGAAGTCCACCTGACTCACAGTGACCCCAGTGGACAAGTGGTGAGAGCAAGAAATAAACCTCTGTTGTTTTAGGACACCAAGATTTTAGGATGGTTTGTTGTCACAGCTTTGCCTAACCAATCCTGACTGATAAATCCCTAATGCTTAGCATAGTGCTTATGATATGGCAATTATTTGGGGAAATGTTTTTAAAGAGAATGACTAATTAAATGAATAAATTCATGAATAATAATAATAAACTGTCTTTAAAGCTGAGCACAGTGGTTCACACCTGTAATTCCAACTTCTTGGGAGGCAGAGATCAAGAGGATGGCAGTTCAAGGCCAGCTGAGGCAAAAAGTTAGTGAGACTCCCCCTCATCGCAACCAATAAATCTAGGTATGGTAGTACATGGCTGAAATCCCAGCTATGTGAGAGACCATAGGTCGAAGGATCACAGTTCAAGGCCAACCCCAGACAATATCTTGAGAGTCTACCTGAAAAATAACTAATGGAAAAAAGAAATGGGGGTGTGGTTCAAGTGGCTGAGCTCTTGCCTAGCAAGCTCAAGGCCCTGAGTTTAAACTCCAGCTTCACAAAAACAAAAAAAGACCTAATCAAATAGATATATTTTATAAATTTAACAATACATTAAAATTTTCATACACTATTATCAAATTGATTTCATTCCAGGATGCAAGGATATTTCAACATATGGAGATCACAAGCATAATACAGCACATGAATAGAGTCAAGGATAAAAGCCACATGGTTATCTCAATAGATACAGAAAGAAAATATTAGGTACAGAAGGATCATACTCAATGTAATAAAGACTATATATGAAAAACCCATATCCAACATTATACTGAATGGGGAAAAACAGAAAGCATTTCCTCTAAAATCAGAAATGAGACAAGGGTGCCCACTCTCACCACTCTTACTCAATATAGCATGAAAATTTAGCAAGAGCAAACAGGCAAAAGAAAGAAATAAGACATAAAGATAGAGATGAAGGAAGTCAAATTACCCTTGTGCAGATGATGATTCTACACTTAGGTAACTCTAAAGACCCCACCAAGATTCTTAAGCCTGATAAACAAATTCAGCAAAGTAGCAGGATACAAAATAGACATACAATAATCCATGGCTTTCCTATGCTCACTGAGAAGTTAGTATTGACCTCACTGAGAAAAAAAAATCAAAAAAACAAGCCCATTCACAATAGCCTCAAAAAACTAAAAACCTTAGGAAAAAAACCTAACCAGTGAGGTGAAAGATCTCTACAGTGAAAGTTATAAACACCTGAAAAAGAAATTAAAGACACTAGAAGATAACAAGACTTCTCATGTTCACAGAGAGGAAGAATTAATACTGTTAAAACAGCCATGCTACCAAAAGTGATCTACAACTTAAATGTGATCTCTACTAAAATGCCAATAATATTCTTCATAGAATTAGAAAAGATAATCCTAAAATTCACATGGAAACACAAAAGATGCCAAGTTGCAAAAGCAATAATGAAGAAAAAGAGCAATGCCAGAGGCACCATAATGCTTAATTTTAAACTATACTGCAGAGCCATAGAAACGAAGACAGTATGATGTTGGCATAAAAGTAGACACATAGACCAATATAATAGGATAGAGGAATAAAAAACAAGCCCATGCACCTATAGCCAAATAATTCTCAACAAAGGTGCCAAAAACACCTGTGTAGGAAGGACAACCTCCTTAATAAATGGTGTTGGGGACAGTGGATAACCACATGTAGAAGATTAAAACTAGATTCCTATCTCCCACTGAGTGTAAATATCAAAATGGATTAAGGATCAGAATGTAAGGCTCAAAACTTTGAAACCACTCAAAAGAAACACTTTACAATTGGCACAGGCAAGAATTTCCTGAATAGAACTCCAAGAATTGAAGAAATAAAAGTAAAAATTGACATCTTGGATTACATCAATTTTAAAAGTTTCTGCAAAGCAAAGGAAATAATCACCAAAGCAATGAGACAGCCTACAGAGTAGGAGAAAATTTTTGCCAGCTATTCATCTGACAAGGGACTAATACCCAGACTATATAAAGAACTCAAAAATTAAGTAATACAAGTAATCCAGTCCAATAAACTGGCAAGTGATCTAAACATATTTCTCAAAAAGAGTACGAATGACCAATAAATACATGAAAAAAAGGTACAACATTTTTAGCCATTGGGGAAATGCAAATCAAATCTACTTAAGATTCTATTCTTGCAAGCACAGAGCCCTGAGTTTAAACCCTTATTCTACCAAAAAAAATTTTTTTTTAAATTTCATGCCAGTAAGAATGGCTATGGTCAAAAGCGAGAGCACACAAGGGAGGGGTGAGGATAGGTAAGACACCTAAAAAACTAGCTAGCATTTGTTGCCCTTAATGCAGAGAAACTAAAGCAGATACCTTAAAGCAACTGAAGCCAATAGGAAAAGGGGACCAGGAACTAGAGAAAAGGTTAGATCAAAAAAAATTAACCTAGAAGGTAACACCCACGCACAGGAAATCAATGTGAGTCAATGCCCTGTATAGCTATCCTTATCTCAACCAGCAAAACCCCTTGTTCCTTCCTATTAATGCTTATACTGTCTCTACAACAAAATTAGAGATAAGGGGAAAATAGTTTCTGCTGGGTATTGAGGGGGGGGAGCGGGAGGGGGTGGAGTGGGTGGTAAGGGAGGGGGTGGGGGCAGGGGGGAGAAATGAACCAAGCCTTGTATGCACATATGAATAATAAAAGAAAAATGAAAAAAAAAAAGACCAGATCAAAGATAAAAAAAATAATAATAATAAAGCTATTATAGTTTTAAAAAAAATGGCTATGGTCAAAAAAATAAAATAATAAAATAATCTGGGTGTGGTAGCACAGACCTGCAATCTCAGCTACTCAGGAGACAGAGGCAGGAGGAATGAAAGTTCAAGGCTAGGGGTGTAATTCAGATGAGTAGAGGCTTGCAAGAGTCCCTATTCTTAATCCCAGTATTGAAAAAAAAAAACTGGCAAAGGAACACTCACACAGTTTTGATGAAAATGTAAATTAGTGCAACTACTAGTCAACCACTATGGAAAACAGTATGGAAGCTCCTCAAAAAACTAAAAATAGAACTGCCATATGACCTAGCTTTGTAATGTCGAGGTATCACCCAAAGGAAAAAAAGTCAGCATACCAAAGAGATACCTGACTGCCCAGTTTATTTAGCACTATTTATAACAGTCATTTACAGAATCAGCCTATCAACAAATGAATGGATAAAGGACATATAATAAAATACATACACACAATACATACACACACACACACACACACACACACACACACACACACACAGAGTGGAGTTCCAGGAAAATAAGTGGAATTAGAGGGCACCATGTTAAGTGAAATTGGCCAGATGCAGTAAGACAAATATTGTATGTTTTCCCTCATATGTGTAATCTACAATAAAAAAAAGACTACCTAAAAGTAGTAAAGGAACTATTAGGGAAAGGAAAATGGATGGAGGCTGGCAGGGGATAGATAGTGTGCAATATACGCACTTATGGAAATGTCACAGTGAAAACCACTAGTATATATAATAAATATGCACTAATAATTATAATTTTAAAACAATATAGGTTTTTAATGTATTGGTAATTCAAATACACTTAGTTTATAAATTGAGATGACTACTTGATCAAGAACAATAATAAAATAATTAATCTGTAGTTCTAGCTCCATTTATATCATTAGTTATTAATTATAGTAACAATAACTACCATATGTTGAGTTCTCTTAGCTATTAAAGATTGTGTCTTAAGTTTTTACTTGCATTATTTTATTTAATAATTGAAGCAATTTTACAGCAGGCAAAACTAAGAACTAAAAAAGTGAATGAACTTTTCCAAGACCACAAAACTAGGAACTGGCAGAGCTAGGATTGAAAACAGGTCTATCAGTTCCAAGGACTATGCTTATAAACTGGAGCCCAGGAGACTCTTTTTTCCAAAACCCAGAGTTCTTCTTAAGGCCTACAAGTGAGGAAAACATATTGAAATCAGTAATGAGAACCCATCTGGGTGGCAAAAAAAAAACCCAAAAAACTGCTAGATCCAGTGCTGGCAAGACGGGTAGGGCAGACATTCTTCCCCTGTGAATAGAAGTGTGACATGCAGCAGCATTTTTGGAAACTAGAAACATCTTTTAAAATAAGCTCTCTTTTCCAAGAGCCCTACTTTGGAAAATCTAAAAATGCTGCAAAAAATAAAGGCACCAATATGTACAGATGCGTGTACAAGACTATTTTTATAATCACAAATCCCAGGGTGAGTGTGGGGCTAAATATAAATTAATAAGAAAATGACTGAACAAAGTTCAATGCAAAAGAGTCATAAAATGAGAAGTTAGGCAACTGTTAAAGAGAGTGAAAGAGATCCATATTCATGTTGCCTAGATAAAAGTCCATTAGGGATGACTGGATAAGCAAAGGAGGTTTCATGGCTATACTACCAAAAGCAGTCTACATGTTCAATGCAATCCCCATCAAAATCCCAATGACACTCATCACAGAGACCAAAAAATCTACCCAAAATTCAGTTGAAAACACAAGAGACCATGAATAGCCAAGGTAATACTGAGGAAACAGCAACGCTGAATGTTTCATACTACCCGACTTCAAACTATATTACGGAGCCATAGCAATAATGGTACTGGAGCAAAACAGGCATGAAGTCCAGTGGAACAGAATAGAGGACTTGGATATAAATTCACACAGCTACGCTAACCTAATCTTTGACAAAGTTGCCAAAAGTATAAGATGGAGAAAAGACAGACTCTTCAACAAATGTTGCTGGGAGAAGTGGTTATCAGCCTGCAGAAAACTGAAACTAGATCCATGTCTGTCAACCTGTACTAGTATTAACTCAAAGTGGATTAAGGAACTTAATATAAGACCCAAAACCTTGTAGTTAGTATAGGAAAGAGCAGGGAATACACTGGAAGCAATAGGTATAGGCAAGGACTTCCTCAGTAGAACTCAAGGTGCTCAGCAACTAAGAGAAAGGATTGGCAAATGGGACTATATGAAGTTAAAAAACTTCTGTACAGCAAAAAAAAATGGTCTCTAAATTGAAGAGACCACCCACAGAATGGGAAAAAATCTTTGATAGCTATACATCAGACAAGGAACTGATTGCCAGAATATATGGGGAGCTCAAAAAACTAAACTGCCCAAAAATCAATGAACCAATAAAGAAGTGGGCAATGAACTAAGTAGAACTTTTTCAAAGGAAGAAGTCCAAATGGCCAAAAAACACATGAAAAAATGCTCACCATCCCTGAGCATAAAGGAAACACAAATCAAAACCGCACTATGATTCCACCTCACTCCTGTTAGAATAGTTAACATCAAGAACACCAACAACAACAAATGTTGACAAGGATGTGAGGAAAAAGGAACTGCTGGTAGGGATGTAAGCTAGTACAACCACTATGGCAAACAATATGGAGGCTTCTTAAAAAGCTAAAAATAGATCTGCCATGTGATCCAGCAATACCACTCCTAAGGATATACCCGAAGGACTGTGACTCAGGTTACTGCAAAGGCACCTGCACAACCATGTTTATTGCAGCACTATTCACAATAACCAAGTTATGGAAACAGCCAAGATGTCCTACTACTGGCAAATTGATTAAGAAATTGGGGCACTTATACACAATGAAATTTTATTAAGCCACAAAGAAGAATGAAATTTTGTCATTCTCAGGTAAATGGATGGAACTAGAGAGCATCATCTTAAGCAAAGTTAGTCAGGACCAGAAGACCAAAAAGCACATGTTCTCCCTCATATGAGGATTATAGACCTAAAACAAGTACAGTAATATTATTGGACACGTGTCACACACTAAGGAGAGACCACAGATGGGAGGGATAAGGAAAAGGAAGGAAACCAAAAACTTGAAGGGAGTTGATATGCTTTCTGTATAAAAGTGAGTATAGTAATCTTAAATTGGCAAAGGCCACTATGGGAAGGGGGCTAAGAAGTAGTGAAGAGGCCTGGTAGAGATGAACCAATATGGGTTGTAATACACACATGCATAGAAACAACACAAGGAATATCCCTGTATAGCTATCTTCATCTCAATTTAGCAAAAATGCATGTTTTACTTATTATTTTTTATATTTTTTTCTTCTACAAAATTGGAGAACAAGAGGGCAGAACAGGTTCTGCCTGGAGGTGGGGAAGGGGGAGATTGCCCAAATAATGTATACACATGTAAGTAAAAGCAAAAATGATAAAATAAAATAATAAAAAGAAAAAAAAAGCAAAGAAGATTTCATGTAACATTGATAGTATAATTCAAATTGTAAAAACAAACCCAAAGAGATCAACAGGAAAAAAAAAGGAGTTTGCATGTCCCTATGGGATATGGAAGGACACACACCAGCTATTGATTGGCTTGTTACCTCAAAGGAATGAGAAAGCAGAGAATAAAGTAATTTTTCTCATTTGTTCTTTATGCAAACTTAAATCATTTCACTTGTTTTTGAAGTGTGAAAATTTTAGATTTTTCTAAAAGGATATGGATAGCTGCTTGGACAGGACAGTTCTTTCTATCCCTCTCAGTGCAAATGATTCTGAGTGACTAGCCCAACTTCATTCTGAGTCCCCAGAATCAGACTCAAGTCTCTGACTAGGAGAGTCATCTCAGTCAGTACACCAGACCAGGACCTGCTCTTCTTCACTTGCCTTCATTCCTTACAACTAGACCCTGATCCTTTTTGCCTTGGTTTGCCAGGTGAGGCCCTGGAGCCATTCATTATACCCCACTGATAGTACAACTCTGGTCCCCAAGAGTCTCCCCAAGCATTGCAAGCATACTGAAGAATTTGGACGAAATGACTTTGTTTAAAAGCTGAAACCTACAGATCAGTACAGTGTTCTCTAAGCTGAAGTAAAGCAAGTAGCAAATATGTTAAAGACTCTTAAAATGTCAGTGTCTCTGGATTGTAAGACAGTGAAGTATTCAAGCTGAGAATGGTAATGCCTATGGTCACAGCACTCAGGAGTCTGAGGCAGAAGGGCTGCTAGTTCTAGGCCAGCCTGGACTACATAGCAAGACCCTGTCTTCAAAAAGAGGGAGGGGCTTGGTGGGTTCTGTGTTCCAAAAGGGAAAAGTAACTTCCTTTCTTTTTCTCAGCTTTGCACTAAAGGACTCTAATCCAGAATTCAGGTTGCTACTATGACTTGTGCAGTGGCAAGAGTTAAATAAGTCCTTATGAAAATATTTCTTGACTCACAAACTTTAGGGATATTATGTATATTTTAAATAAGTAAGTGAATGAATGGCTGTCCTAAAAGTTTGTGATCACCATATTTTCATTAATAATCTACTGGAAAATGTAAACTATGTTCCAAATATGGTTTTAAACACAACTTGTTCATCAATAGAAGACCACTTACACTGACTGTAGTCAATGAGTAGTGAACAAGAGAACAATTCTGAATAAAAATAATAAGAGGTATAACACTCTTATGAGTTTCCTAGTGCTAATGCAACAAATGACCATAAACTTGGTGACTTAAAATCACAAAAATTTCACAATTCTAGAGGAAATGCTGTTCAAAATCAAGGTACAAGCAGGGCACACTCCCTCGAAGTCTCTAGTGAGGAATCATCCTGGCCTCTTATTGCTTCTGGGAGCTCCCAGGAATCCTTAGCATTCTTTGGCTTATGGCTGATCACTCTAGCCTCTGCCTCTATCTGTCTTCACTTGGTTGTCCCTATGAATTTCCCCTGTTCAAATTTCTCTCTTTTCTCATATGAAGATTTAGGCCTCCCCTAGTGTAGGATGATTTCAGCTCAAAATTCCTGATAGATGGATCCAAGAGGGTGAGTTGCTGACAGGCATAAATTTCCTGTGTCTCCATGAATCTAAAAATAGAATCTCAGGTACATGGCTGCATGGAGAGGTGGGCAAGTCGTTAAGTTAGAAGAAGGCACCAATATAAGGACAGATAGTGTCTAGAAATACCAATCTTTAACTAAACCTCTAAAAGTGCAAAATCTATTGCAGGCAGGTACCCAGACCTGCTTCATCCCATATTCCTCCCAGCCTGGGATTTTGTTTGTTTGTTTGTTTTACTGTCTGTACTTGAATTGCTTTCCACAAGAGTCACTCATGAGGGCTACCCTATGAACAAAATAACTGTACAAAATTGAAGAAGAGGGCAGAACAGGTTCTGTCTGGAAACAAGGGGGGTGGAAGAGAGAGGGAGGGAGCAAGGGAAGGGACAAGGGGGAGAAATGGCCCAAACAATGTATGCACATATGAATAAATGTTTTAAAATAACTGTACAGAAGACTAAAAGCAGGTTGGCAAGCCTTACCTGAGCAACCAGACAGAGGTAAACCAATTTCTGTGCCCCACCATGCAGGGCAAAAAAAAGCTAGCATAGAAACAAGCCAGCAGGGTTAACCTGCTGTTAACCTTTTGTTTCAGTCCTGAGGGGCTCCACAGAGGCCAGTCAATCATGTGGAAGCAAATATGTCTGAACCCCAAGAAAATTTTTGGCTAAGTAGGTTGATCAATGGTCCCCACATGCGGCCCCAGATTGGATGGGGTGGATGGAACCACTTGGCCCACCATCTCTATCCAAAGGAAGGCTATGGAGGCAAGCAGGTTGGCTGTCTAGAGACCAACATCCTTGTCTCTATCCCAAGATAAAGAAGTTGCTGAAGTGTCGTGGCCAGCTAGCTAAAGCCCTTAACCCATTGCCCAACCCAGCAGTGTTGAGCATATGCTCAAGTGACAGGAGATATTCACCCCCTCCCTCCCAAAATGACAATTTAAACTGGAGACCTAGGTAGAAAAGAGGAAAAAAGCTCATTATGGACAAAGAGCAGCCACTGTTCAGGACTCCCTGAACAAGAAAAGCCATGAGCTTCAAGAGCAGCAGAATACTTTCTAACCTACTAGCTGTGCTTGGGGAAACCACTACCCACCCCCAACTGCTACTCGCACACATGTAACTGTCCCACCTCACCCCAGCAGCTGCCCTAAACAAGAGCCTCCCCCTATCCAGGCTATACCTAGTCAATACAAGGCCCTGAGGGGGACACATGAGCAAACATAACAGAAGAACTACAGACAAAAACTGGAGGGAAGTATCTACTGTATTGATAGAGCCCAACAGACATTTATTCTTCTCAACAAGGAAGAAATATTGACTTTTAATTTTTAATTTTTAGTTTATCTCTTCTATATTGTCAATTTTCTCCTTCCTTTTTTTTTCTTTTCTCCTATCTTTCATTTACAAACTCTTCTATGGATGATTTATTCTACCTCCTTCTTTTATTATTCTTAATGTTTTTATCCTCTTGCAATTCCTGACAATAGCAGCTCCCTTCTCCTCAATAACTGAACTATATCTCTACACACTAGTATTTTGTTTTGGAGCCCTCACATGTCACTCCCCTTCTCCCCATGTTCCTTCTTCCTCACCCACTCCCCTATTTTTACTACCTAAGTTTTAAATCCTAGACAAACAAAATCTTATTTTTTAACCCCCTACTGCTCCATATAAGAACACTAACTGGTCCCCTTCATCTAAAATGTGATCAGTTATATAGAAAATGCTGCCAGTAGTATTTAATTTGTGTAACCATATGGTTTGGTGTTGATGAATTTGTTATTGCTGAGTTACACCCCTAGGCTAGTGGCCAAAAATGCAACATCAACCCTACCATTAACCTGTCCTGCCAGAACATAGAGAATAATTCAAGAGAAAGATTTTAAGTGACTAAAAGCCCCAACCAAATAACTGACTATAGACTGGCAAATCTCAAAATAAAAGCACAAGAAATATGAAATGGCAAGAGAATATGACAACACTGCAAAAGGCCAACAATCACACAACAAAGGATCTGATTGATAGGGATGGGGATGAAATCTAAATTTTTCATCTAAAAAAGATGATGATAAGAATGATTAATAAGATTTAAAAAGACATGCAAAAACACCCCAAAAGTATCAAAGAATACAAATAAACAGCTGGATGAAATAAGGAAGACAGTACAAGACATGAAAGAGGAATTCCATAAAGATACAGAAAGTCTGAGAAAAGAAAGAGTAAAGCTCTGGTATGAAAAACCACTTTAAGTAAGTCAAATAGAAAATCCAGTTGAAAGCCCCTCCAGCAGACTGAATCAAATGGAAGACAGAATGTCAGGGCTTAAAGACAAAGTAGATATAATAGAAAAATCAGATGAATATATAGAAAAAAGAATGAAGAAATATGAACGGAATATGCAAGAACACTGTGACTTCATTAAAAGACGAAACCTACAAATCATGGGCATTGACATAGGAAAAGAGGTGCAAGTGAAAGGCATAAGAAAAATATTCAACAAAACAATAGCGGAAATTTTCCCAAATCTTGAGGAAGAGATGCCCATCCAGGTACAGACAATACCAAAATAGACTCTCCCTGGCATATTATGGTTAAAACATTAAGTACAGCTTTCAAGAATATTAAAAGCTACAAATGCATTTCCCATCAAAATCCCAATGACATTCATCACAGACATTGAAAATCTACCCTAAAGTTCATTTGGAAACACAAGAGACCGCTAATAGACAAGGCAATACTCAGCAAAAAGAGCAATGCTGGAGGTATCACAATACCCAACTTCAAACTATATTACAAAGCAATAGCAATAAAAACAGCATGGTACTGGCACAAAAACAGACATGAAGACCAGTAGAGCAGAATAGAGGACCCAGATATGAATCCACACAGCTATGCCCACCTTATTTTTGACAAAGTCACCAAAAACATACAATGGAGAAGACAGCTTCTTCAACAAATGTTGCTGGGAAAAGTGGCTATCCATCTGCAAAAAACTAAAACTAGATCCATGTTTATCACCCTATACTAGTATCAAATCAAAATGGATCAAGGACCTTAACATCAGACCTGAAACTCTGAAGTTAGTACAGGAAAGAGCAGGGACTACTCTGGAAGTGATAGGTATAGTCAAGGACTTCCTCAATACAACCCCAGCAGCTCAGCAACTAACAGAAAGGATGGACAAATGGGACTTCATAAAATTAAAAAACTTCTGCACAACAAAAGAAATGGTCTCTAAACTAAACAGACCACCCACAGAGTGGGAGAAAATATTTGTCGGCTATGTATCAGACAAAGGACTGATAACCAGAATATACAGGGAACTTAAAAAAACTAAACTCTCCCAAAATCAATGAACCAATAAAGAAATGGGCAACTGAACTAAACAGAACTTTCTCAAAGAAGAAATTCAAATGGCCAAAAAACACATGAAAAAATGCTTACCATCTCTAGCCATTTCCTTTATGGAATGCAAATCAACACCACACTAAGATTCCACCTCACCCCTGTTAGAATAGCTATCATCAAAAACAGCACAAACAACAGTTTTGGCAACAATGTGGGGAAAAAGGAACCCTCATACACTGCTGGTGGGAATGCAAGCTAATGCGACCACTCTGGAAAACAATATGGAGGCTTCTTAAAAAACTAAACATAGATCTGTCAAATCCAGCAATCCCACTCCTAGAGATATACCCAAAGGAATGTGACTCAGGTTACTCCAGAGGCACCTGCACACCCATGTTTATTGCAGTGCTATTCACAATAGCCAAGTTATGGAAACAGCCAAGTGCCCCACTATTGACAAATGGATTAAGAAAATGTGATATTTATACACAATGGAGTTTTACTCAGCCATGAAGAAGAATGGAATCTTATCATTCTCAAATAAATGGATGGAGAACATCATTCTGAGCAAGGTCAGCCAGGCTCAGAAGACCAAAAATTGTATTTTCTCCCTCATATGTGGACTTTAGATCTAGGGCAAATGCAGCAATGTTGTTGGACTTGGGTCACACACTAAGGGGAGAGCACATACGGGAGGTATAGGAATAGGTAAGAAACCCAAAACTTGAAAGTGTTTGATGTCCTCATTGCAGAGGAACTAATACAGAAACCTTAAAGTGACAGAGGTCAATATGGGAA
This sequence comes from Castor canadensis, assembly GCF_047511655.1. Classification (NCBI taxonomy): domain Eukaryota; kingdom Metazoa; phylum Chordata; class Mammalia; order Rodentia; family Castoridae; genus Castor; species Castor canadensis. The sequence goes on along the minus strand of NC_133386.1, from coordinate 76,388,532 downwards.
GGTGCTCAGGAACTAGTGAAAAGGTCAGGTAGAGTTGAATCAATTCAGATCGTAACATACTGTGCATGAAAGCAATGCTAGGAATCTCTCTGTATAGCTATCCTTATTTCGACTATCAAAAATGCTTTGTCTTTCTTATTATTGCTTATGTCTTCTTTTCAACAAAATTGGGGAAAAGGGAAGAACGGGTTCGCCTAAAGCGAGAGGTGGAGGAGAAAGGGAGGGCATGGGAGTTAGGGGGGAGAAATGGCCCAAACAAAGGATGCACATATGAATAAATGAATAAAGATAAATAAATAAATACATTTAAAAAAAAGAATATTGAAAGCTACAAAGGAGAAGTACCAAGTCAGCTGTAAAGGCAAACCAATCAGAATAACAGCAGATTATGCAATAGAAACCATAAAAACAAAGAGGCATGAAATAAGGAATTTAGAGCCCTGAAAGAAAATAACTGTAAACCTATATTACTCTAAGAAGAAAAGATATCATTCATAACTAAAGGAGAAATAAAAACCTGCCATGACTTAAAACCTATGCAATTTATGACCATTAAATCTGCACTGTAGAAGGTACTCAAAAGAATCCTATAAACAGAAGATGAAGATAAATGTAGCCATGAATATATGGGAATAAATAAATCTCACAAGATGAGTAAATATGAAGGGTAGGAAAGAATCAAATACTGAACAAAACAACAAAATAGCAGGAATTACTATACACCTTTCAGCATTAACACTGAATGTTAATGGTCTCAATTCTCTAATCAAAAGACATAGAATGGTGAACTGGATTAAAAAGCAAGACCCAACAATTTTTTGCCTAAAAGAAATACATCTCACTGACAAAAACAAACATTAGCTTGTGGTGAAAGGGTGGAAAAAGATTTTCCAAGCAAATGAACCCTGAAAGCAGACAGGAGTTGCTATATTCATATCTGACAGATTTTTTTAAAAGTTAGTCAGAAGATACAAAGAAAAGTCAATTCATATTAATAAAGGGAACAACAAGAAGAAATGACAATTTTTGATGTATATGTATTTAATGTCAGTGCACCCAATTTCCTTAAACAAACACTACCGGCCTTAGAAGCACAATGATAGAGGACCCCAACACAATGATAGAGGGAGACTTCAATACTCTACTCTCACCAATATATAGGTTATTCAGACCAAAAAAATCAACAAATAAACTTTAGAATTAAATAGACCAACTGGACTTAACAGATAACTACAGAGCATTTCATCTAGCTACTGCATAATACACATTCTTCTCAACAGTCCATGGAACTTTCTCCCAAATATCTTAGGACATAAAACAAATCTTAGTAAATATAAGTTGAAATAACTCCCTGTATTCTATCAGACTACAATAGGATAAAATTAGAACAACAAAAGAAGCTATAGAAAATATTCAAACACATGGAGACTGAACAGCACATTACTGAATGAGCAGTAAGCCATTGAAGAAACAAAAGGGAAATAAAAAACTTCCCAGAATCTAATGAAAATGAAAACACAAGCTACCAGATTCTAAAGGATACAGCAAAGGCAGTGCTAGGGGAAAGTTTATTGCTAGAGTGCTGACAACAAAAAATAAAAATAAAAAAAGATCACAAATATATTTATTTTTATTTTTATATTATTATTATAATCATTATGATGATGATATACCTGAACTCCTAGGAAAAAAAAAGAAGCCAACAAAATTATCAGATGAAAAGAAATAATAAAATTTAAGGAATTAAGGCAGAAATTTATGAAATAGAGGCCAAAAACTATACAAAGAATCAATGAGCCAGAAATTTAATTCTTGGAAAAGACTAATAAGATTGATAAACCCTTAGCCAATCTGACTAGAAGGAGGAGAGAAAAGACACAAATTAATAAAATCAGAGATGAAAAGGGGGATATGACAAAAATACCAATGAAATCCAGAGGATTGTGAGTGAATACTTTTGAGGACCAATAGTCAAATAAACTGGGAAACCTGGAAGAAATGGATAAATTTTGAGATGCCTTTGACCTACCAAAGAACCAAGAGGATTTAAACCACATCAATGGGCTCATAACAAGCAATGAGATAATACCAATACTCCTCAAATTTTCTAAAACATTGAAAGGGAAGGAATACTATTAGATTCATTCTGTGAAGCCAGTATTACACGCATTCCAAAACCAAACAAAGACACAACAAAAAAAGAGAAATATAGTCCAATCTTTTTAATGAACATAGACACAAAGCTTCTCAAAATACTTGCAAACCTAATTGAATAATTCATCAAAAAGACTACACAGCATTATTAATTTTTATTTCAGGGATGCAAGGATGGTTCAACATACACTAATGAATATATATTAAGCACCATATAAATGGAATCAAGGACAACAATCACATGATCATCTCAGTAGATGCAGAAAAAGCCTATGGCAAAATTCAACATCTTTACATAAGAAAAGCTCTGAAGAGAAACTAGGAAGAAAAGGAATGCACCGCAACATAATAAAGGTTACACATGACAAACCTACATTCATCATACTAAATGGAGAAAAACAAATCATTTCCACCTAAGTTCAGAACAAGACAAAGAGGTCCACTCTCTCCACTCTTATTTAATATAGTGCTGTAATTACTAGCCAGAGAAATAAGGCAAGAGAACGAAATAAAAAGAAATGCAGAAGTTAAATCATCCCTATTTGTAGATAATATGATGCTATACTTAAAGGACACTACAGATTCCACCAAAAGACTCCTATATCTGATAAACATTTTCAGAAGTGTATCAGGATATAAAAATCAAAATGCAAAATGAGTAGCTTTTGTATATGCCAACAATAAATAAGCTGGCAAAGAAAATGATTTTTATTCACAATAGCCTCAAAAAATAAAATACTGGACTTTTGGAGGGAAGATATAAGATGGCGACTACAGTGCAGAAGCAGACAGTGTGAGCTTTGTAAATCAAAAATCTTGCTGAGATGATGGAGCCACACTTGGCAGAAAAAAAAGCACCAAGAAGAATCAAAACTTCAACACCCTGAACCCCCAGCCCGTACAAAGCTTCTCCACACCATGTTACACTGAGAAAACAAGGGGGCTCCCATGCCACCAGATGCCGGCTCCAAACCTGCCTGGGGGACATTCGGCATTCCAAAAGGTGAGCACCAAGCGTCATGCGGTATTCCCCCAGCCACCCCTGGGATAAACCAGCATAGTCCCCTGGACAGACTGACCCCCCCACCCCTGGGGATATACCCAAAGGAATGTGACACAGGTTACTCCAGAGGCACCTGCACACCCATGTTTATTGCAGCACTATTCACAAAGCCAAGTTATGGAAACAGCCAAGATGCCCCATCACTGATGAATGGATTAAGAAAATGTGGTATCTATACACAATGGAATTTTATGCAGCCATGAAGAAGAACGAAATGTTATCATTGGCAAGTAAATGGATGGAACTGGAGAACATCATTCTGAGTGAAGTTAGCCAGGCTCAAAAGACCAAAAATTGTATTTTTCTCCCACATATGCAGACTTTAGATCTAGGGCAAATGCAGCAATGTTGTTGGACTTGGGTCACATGCTAAGGGGAGAGCACATACGGGAGGTATGGGGCTAGGTAAAAAACCCAAAGCATGAAAGTATTTGATGTTCCCACTGCAGAGGAACTAATATAGAAACCTGAAAGTGACAGAGGTCAATATGAGAAGGGGATCAGGAACTAGTGAAAAGGTCAGTTAGAGGTGAATCAACTTGGGATATACACATTTGTACATGGAAGCAATGCTAGGAATCTCTCTGTATAGCTATCCTTATCTCAACTAGCAAAAACACTTTGTCTTTCTTATTATTGCTTATGTCTTCTTTTCTACAAAATTAGGGAAAAGGACAAAACAGTTTCTGCCTACAGCGAGGTGGGGTGGGGGTGAGAGGGAGGGAGTGGGGGGCAGAGGGGAGAAATGGCCCAAACAATGTATGCACATATGAATAAATGAATAAAAAATAAATAAAATAAAATACCCTACATATAAACCTAACCAAGGAGGTGAAAGACCTCTACAATGAAACCTACAAGAGGCACCTGCACACCCATGTTTATTGCGGCACTATTCACAATAGCCAAGTTATGGAAACAGCCAAGATGCCCCAGCACTGATGAATGGATTAAGAAAATGTGGTATCTATACACAATGGAATTTTATGCAGTCATGAAGAAGAACGAAATGTTATCATTCGCTGGTAAATGGATGGAATTGGAGAACATCATTCTGAGTGAGGTTAGCCTGGCCCAAAAGACCAAAAATCGTATGTTCTCCCTCATATGTGGACATTAGATCAAGGGCGAACACAACAAGGGGATTGGACTTTGAGCACATGATAAAAGCGAGAGCACACAAGGGAGGGTTGAGGATAGGTAAGACACCTAAAAACTTAGCTAGCATTTGCTGCTCTTAACGCAGAGAAACTAAAGCAGATATGTTAAAAGCAACTGAGGCCAATAGGAAAAGGGGACCAGGAACTACAGAAAAAGTTAGATCAAAAAGAATTAACCTAGAAGGTAACACACACGCACAGGAAATCAATGTGAGTCAATGCCCTGTATAGCTATCCTTATCTCAACCAGCAAAAACCCTTGTTCCTTCCTATTATTGCTTATACTCTCTCTACAACAAAATTAGAAATAAGGGCAAAATAGTTTCTGCTGGGTATTGAGGGGGTTGGGGGGAGAAGAAGGGGGTGGAGTGGGTGGTAAGGGAGGGGGTGGGGGCAGGGGGGAGAAATGACCCAAGCCTTGTATGCACATATGAGTAATAAAAGAAAAAAAAAGGAAAAAAATTAAAAAAAAAAAAACTATGGACATTAAAAAAAAAAAAGAATTTTGAAGAAAGAAACTGAATAAGACACCAGAAGATGGAAAGACCTCCTATGCTCATGGACTGACAGAATTGACATTGTGAAAATGGCTATGGTACTGAAAGCATCTACAAATTCAATACAATGTCCATCAAAAATCCAATGTCATTCTTTGCAGAAATAGAAAAATCAATCCTAAAATTCATATATAAGAGTATAAAAGACCCTGAATAGCAAAAGAAATCCTAGCAAAAAATAGCAATGCTAGAGTTACCACAATACCGGACTTCAAATTATAGTGTAGAGTCATAATAACAAAAACAGCATGATACCATCACAAAAACAGACATGAAGACCAATGGAACTGAATAGAAGACCCAGAAAAAAACCCACACAGCTACAGTTCATTTGTCCTTTGACAAAGCAGCCAAAAACATACATTGGAGAAAACAAACAATGCTGGGAAAATTGGTTATCTACATGCAAAAGTCTGAAACTAGACCCCGATCTTTCACTCTATACAAAAACCAACTCTAAAGGTCAAAGATCTTAACATATGAACTCTAACTTTGAGAACTACTACAGGAAAAAATAAGGAAAACTCTGGAAGATACAAGCGTAGGTAATTATTTTCTGAATTGGACACCAATTGCCCAGGAAATAAGAGGAAGTGTTTAAAAAATGGGACTGCATCAATTAAAAAGTTTCTGTACATCAAAAGAAACAATTGCAAGACAGTTGTGAAACAATTACTAGAATCAAGGGATATCCTGCAGAGTGGGAGAAAATATTCACAAACTACTCAAGAGATAAAGGATTAATATCCAGAATATACAAAGTTCAAAAAGTCAAACAGCAAAAGAACAAATAATCTAATTAGAAAATGCTCAAATGAATTGAACAGACAGTTCTCAGGAGAACTACAAATAGCTAACAAATACATGAAACAATGTTCAACATTCTTAGCAATAAAGGAAATAAATTTCCATCTGACCCAGTCAGATCGGCCATCATCAAGAAAACAAACAAAAAACAAATGCTGGTAAAGTTTTAGGCAAAAAAGTTATCCTCATACATTGTTGGTGGGAATGTAAACTGGTGCAATCATTATGCAAATCAGTATTGAGTTTTCTCAAAGCACTAAAAATAGACCTATCTTATGACCTCATCATATCACTCTTGAGCCTATATCCAAAGGAGTGTAAATCAATATTCAAAGAGATACGTACACTTATGTTTATTGCAGCTCTGTTCATAAGAGCTAAACTGTAGAATCAGCCTAGGTGCCCAACCACCAATGAATAGATAAAGATATATGGTATGTATGTGTGTTCACACGCTATCAAATATTACTCAGACACAAAGAAATATCAATTATATTACTTGCAGGAAAATGGATGGAACTGGGGATCATCATGTTGAGTGAGATCAACCAAGCTTAAAAAGCCAAATGTCTCATATTCTCACTCATTTGTGGAAATTAGACCTAGAACAATGATGATGATCGTGCTGCTGATGGTGATGATGATGGGACATGGACGTGAAAGATCAGGGTCATTCTATCATTGGCTTTAACTCAGGCCCCAGCGACTTGAAGCCATCGCCTCCTGGCAGAGTAATACCAGAGACACACTTAACAGAAGTGGTTGTTAGTTTGATCAAGTAAGCTGATACCTGGTGGGAGGTGTCTCAGAAAAAGGTCATCAAGGTTGGGGCAGGAGAAGATAGACATAAGAGGCTCATAAGTGCTTATTGGATAGATGGATGGATGGATGGATGGATTGAAGGGCTTATAAAACAATGCCAGGAACACAGAACATGATTTAAACTTTCAATGGCATGATGATGTGGTTAATGAACTCTGTGTTGGATAGTAGCTTACTCATGTTTGCTTCTAATAAAATTTGAATAGGCTTAACTGGGATTTCTTGTTTGTTTGTTTGTTTATAGAGGAAATCACTCGGATAACGTCCTAACCCTCTTGATCCTCCAAAGGAGAAGAACAATTATCAATGCCAAATGGCAGCTGCAACACAGCAGCGGCTTAACTGTTAATTGCCAAAATCATCAGCTAATTAGAACAATATGTCTTCAGTTTTACAACAACTTCTAGCCATCGTGTGTGTGTGTGTGTGTGTGTGTGTGCACGCACACACGCGCGCTTGCGCACTAATGATCTGAATCCATAAGTATATTGCTATTCCTTGAAAGATAATTAAGATCCCAGCTACCACCAAGTTTCAGAAAGTCACCTTTAACTTGATGGTCTTTAATAAAGGCTAAGGGCATGGCCCAAGGGGTAAAGCACTTGCCTATCAAGCCCAAGACCCTGATTTCTAATCGCAGTACTGCCAAAAAAGAGAGAGAGAGAATACTTTCATATCTTTTCCCATTGCTCTTAATTAAACTAAGAATACGTTTAGCCTCACACTCGTATAAATTCAAAAGAACACTGAGCACTACATCTCTGTGCCCTGGGAAGATGATATAACAAATTTCACTTCAAGGCAATATGGAAGTTGAGAAGCTGGGGGTTGGACTCTAATTCTGGATATGTGGCTTGAAGAAAATAGTTGACGCTTGTTGGTTCTTAGTCTTGTCACTCGCAGAATACTGTGTAGTGGATTAGAACAACTTCTTAAACTATAATTAAGAAATATTTTCATACAGCAAAAGAAAGTAATATAACAAACACTACATTCCCAAAGGTCAAGCTTTACAATGTGTGGGTAACCCTGTGAACTAGGCTCACTTATGAAAGGAAATTCAGGGTAAGGACAGCTCTGAGGAGAAAGGACACCCAGGCTTATGACTGCAATTATAGACACAGGATTCTAGATAAGAGATGAGAGCTCCCATTTGGAATGACATTTTTACAAGGGCATCAGACATTTGCTCAAGAGGTAAAACAAAAGATTTTCTGTGCCTACCCACTCTATCAAGAGATACAAAGTCATTGAGGTAATGCTTGTTAAGGGTTATCCAAACATGTCCTACCACATTATACCCATCAATCTCCAGGCTATAAAGGAGCACTGTCTCAGTGCTGAGCCTCCCCCATTTGATTAGAGGAATAGGTTCCCCTACTAACTAACTCCAAGTGAAGGCCACAGGGTCCCTGGAGTCCAGAGGACACAACTTTGGTAAAGGAAAAGGATGCCTGGAGAAGCCCTGTGTCCTCCCTCTAACAATGGAAAGTATGTTTCATAAAGCAGGAAGGGACCCTAAGGAATGTACCAGGCTGGCAGCACCGAGAAACTACCCCAACAAACAGACCTATCATCCAGGGCTCAGTAGAGGTCTGTGAGAGTACACCACTAGGAGCAGGAGCGGCGGACAGTGTTAGTAAAAAGTGCTAGGAGAGATTTCTTCATGGGGTACAGGTCTCCAAATAGCCCCAGATGTGCACCCACATCCAGTGGGTGCTTGCCACTACCAGAGGGCACCAATCCAAACTGCAGACTGAGCCAGTCAAGAAAGACATTTTTGCCCCACCTAGTCTTTCCCACACCACAGCATCCTGAAGATCAAGGGACAACACCACATAGGGCACAGAAAGATAAAAGAAAGAAAGCCAACACTGCAAGTGTCTGAGCTTGTCAGATCCAGCCAGAGAATGAAAAGGTACTTTAAGTTGAATGAATGGCTAAAGCTTTTGTTAAGATCAGACTGGACTCTTCAAGGACTTTTAAAGTAATTAAGGCTTAATCAAACCCCATGAAATCTGCCTAAAATATCATTCAGGAGTAGGAAATTGAGGTTTCCATACAGCACAGTTGAAAAGAGTGGTATGAGAACATAAAATTATTTTACAATATCTGCCCCACCACACCCAAATGTTACATGTTTTGCCATATTACATTAGTTCCTTACTTTAATAAACAAAACATTACAAATTCATTAGAAGCCCTCATTTACCTTCTTCTTTTCCCAGGAGCAACCTGTCTTGCTGTGTAGAGTTCCTGTCTGTGTTTTTACTTTCTTGCAATGTATATATAGTATTTGTTTTAATATTTTGCATATCTAAGGCCCTTTCTAACTATAATTCCATGGTATACTGTGGCTGTTTAATTTTAATAAAACAACAAAAGTAAAATGGAGGAAATTTTTACACCACTTCTCTACACTTGTGCCTCACTGATGAAAAATGGAATACTGCGTGCCCTGGGATTCAGAAGGGTTAGGCCTAGCCAGTGGCTGGGCTAACTGCACTAAAAGGAAACTTGATTTGCAGATACAGTAGGCATCCAGCAGAGGGCGATATCATCTAGTAAAAGGTGCATATGCCAGGAAGCCTGCTCTGGAGGACTTGGCTCCAACTTTTACATACTAGGAGGTAAAATTAGAAAACACAGTCTTGATCATGTGAATTATTTGCTCAAGGACACAAAATTAGTTAATATTTAATACTTCTGCCCTCCATTCCTGAGCTCTGGCAGGTCTGTTAGCAACCCTGCTAATGACTCAGCAGACATAAAGGATCAAAGTGGTCTAGCTCATGGATAAAACTTGTACTTTTTATTAAATTTCCTATCATCCTCTGTGGCAGTTTTAAGCCCTCAACAGGACTATACACTTTAGGTATCATCCAGATGCTATTAGGGCTTGAGGAATGATCAAGAAACAAAGAGTATGCAACTGACAAAATTATTTTTTAAATTATTAGGTCAAGTGGTAGAGTGCTTGCCTAGCAAGCTAAAGACCCTGAATTCAAACCCTAGAGCCACTCCTCCAAAAATTATAAAACCACACTGGTGCAGGAATATTTTTAACTTCCTCAAAAGATAATTTAATGCTCTAATTCTTTACATTTGTTTGAAGCGCGTATGAATAATGTTTTGTGTGGAAATTTTAAATGATATTAAAAGCACCTTCCACTGACTGTCCCTGAAGGGAGAAGTATTAGCCAGATTACAGTGGTTCATGCTGATAGCCCCAACACCTAAGTAGCTGACACGCAAAGCAAGAACAGCAAGCAGAGTCTGCTTTTATAAATATTTATTGGAACATAGCCATATCCATTTGTTCATACTGTATATTATCTACCTTTGGGCAGGAGTTGGGGAGAGGGGTTGATTGGGGTTTTTTGGTGAGTGGGGGAAGATGAGACAGGGTCTCACATAGCCCAGGCTGGCCTCAAATTCATGATCCTCCTACCTCAGCCTCCTGAGTGCTAGGATTACAGATGTATACCACCAAGCCCAGCTGTGTCTGCTTTTGAGCTGCAGTGGCAGTCAAGTAGTTGCTCCAAACATATGTTATCTTCAAATTGGCCTCTTGGCCAGCAAAGCCTAAAATACATACTACTTAGCCCCTTACAGAAAAAGCTTGCCACCTCTCATAAAGCAATGTGGCCCCAAAAAACTTTCTATGATGTTCAAAATGTTACATATGTGTGTTCAGAACGACACGTATGTGTTTCAGAGAAGGAGGACCTTGTTTCCTCCTACACAAGTGGATGCGACATTGGACTTGGATGGACAGTACCGGGTATTGAACCCAGGACCTCGTGCATGCTAGGCAAGCACTCTACCACTGAGCTTCCACCAATTCATTAATGAAGCATGAGTCCTATTGAACAAGACAAGCTGCGTCAAGCATTTGAGGATGCCTTTCAGGTACTGAGGCAACAGTCAACTGCTGATCTTCAGTACTCCCCAGATTACAAAAATTACTGGCCTTTCATTAACCATTGCCCTCATGTCAGAGGAAATTCCAATTGCTATGGAGTCCTATCTGCAGAACAGCCTGTCTGTAATTGGAAAACTGTAATAAACAGAGCTGTGGACTTTTATCTTGAAGGAAATATTCATCACTCTCTGCAGAACATAACAAAAGCCAGTTGTTACCACTGCTGTTTTACATCAAAAGGGAGGAAAAGGCCGGAAGAAGACACAACTGTTTGAATACCTTTACAAATCCCTGTTCAATCCTGAGATGGCATCTTGTATCCAGTGGGTTGACAACAACAAAAGCATACTTTCAATTTATGCCAAAAAACAGAAAATAATTTGTTGAATTTTGGGAGAAAAGAACAGGTAACTGGAAGACAGACTTACCAGAAAATGGCTAGAGTCCTGAGAATTATGCAAGGGCCAGGAAATCACCAAGATCAGGAGGAAGCTCACCTACCAATTCAGGGAGGCCATTCTGCAAAGACCCTCCCTGGCTCACTGCCTCAGGAAGGAGGTCTTCTACTCATAGTAAGTACCACCTGATCAAGAATATCTCAGTATGAGTAATTGGAATGCAAATGACAACAGCTATCCATATGCCAATTACCATGGGCTAAGCCACCCTAATTATTAAATAAATACTACCCTACAGGCTTCGAGATTTTTCTTTTGGGTCAAACAGCCCTGCCTTTATACCAACGGGTTCCACATCTCTGGATTGGACTGGGCCAACCACAGAGCAAAAATATTCAAAAGATAATTGTGTCTGTCCTAACTAAGTATGGACATTTTTCTTGCCATTATTGCCCCAAATGATATAGTATGACAACTATTTAGATAGTATTTACCTTGAATTACTATTTTGATGGGGGATGGGACTGGGATTTGAACTCAGGGGCTTCATGCTCGGAAAGCAGGCATTCTACTGCTTGAGCCACACTTCCAGTCCATGTCATATTAGTATCACAAGTAATCTAGAGATGTTTTAATGTGTGGGAGGATGTTCCTCAGTTATATGCAAATAATTTGCTGTTTTATATAAAGGACTCCAGCAAGCATAGATTTTTGGTATCCCAGGGCTTCCTCCCAAGCTACACTGAAGAAAAAGTCCAATCGGGAAAAAAAAGTCCAATTAACTTCATTGCCATCTTTTCATCAAATAGCATATAACCTATACTAACATGGGAAGTTTTGCCAATAAAAAACTTAATTTTTTTAGTGGATCTGGATTTGAACTCAGGACTTCTCACTTGCAAAGCAGGCACTGTACCCCCACACCTCCAGTCCTCAACCGTTTCAGTGATCACGTCCCATGTGGCTGCACTTTGTCTTGCTAGTCTGTGCAGCTACTTCCTCTAGATTATGTCCCTTTCCATGATTTGGTTTATATATAGACTTAAACATTTTCCTGTCATATGCTCATGTGAAAAATCACTCTAACACAAATCTGATGGCTTTACAAAAAATCATTTACAGAAAATGATGCACATGACGCAGAGTCCATGCTGAAATGCATTCACAGCTTTAAAAATTTGTGTGCGGATTATTCATCTTTTTATTATTATATGCAATCTAATAGTTTCAAGATGGTATCTCGCCTGGTTCTAATTTGCATTTTTCTGCTTACGGATGGTGACTGTTTTTTCATTTCTACTGACCATTTGTTTGTCTTTTGAGAAATACTCAATCATTTACCCTTTTTCATTTTTGGCAATACTAGAAATTGAACTCAGGGCTTCCTGTTCACTAGCTCCGCTTGAGCCACTCTGCCAGCCCTTTCTTGTGTTGAGTTTTTCCAGATAGGTTTCATAAACTATTTGCTTGGGCTGGCTTTGAACCTCAGTCCTATTGCTCTCTGACACCTGAGTAGCTAGGATTACAGGTGTGAGCCACCGGCATCTGGCAAGAGCTTTTTTGTTTGTTTGATGCAATCCCATTGGCTTATTTTTGCTTTCATTGGTTGTGTTTGGGGTCCTATTCAAGAAATCTGTGCTCTGTTTTCTTTCAGTAGTTTTATAGTTTCTGGTCTTATATTTTAGTCTTTAACCCATTTTGAGTCGATTCTTTAAGATTTTAGGGGGGCTGAGGTGTGTGGTAGTGGGGTTTGAACTCAGGGCCACACTCGATCAGCCATTAAAGTTGATTCTTCCATAAGTGGTGAGATAAGCCCCATTTCCATTCTCTGATATAGATAACAAGGTTTCCCAACCCCATTTATTGGAGACTGTTCTTCTGCTGTTTGTGTTCTTGGCATCTTTGTTGAAAATCTATTGACTTTAGATATGAGGGCTTATTTCTTAGCTTTCTTTTTTTTCCCTTTTGTATTTCAGACATTTGATCTTGGCTCTCTATCTTGTTGGCTGATGTGTCTATGGGGGCTGGCAGAGTGGCTCAAACAGTAAGAGCACCTCTTAGCAAGAAAATGTGTGTGTACACAATGGAGTATTATTTAGCCATAAAGAAGAATGAAAGGTCAATTGAGGAAAATAGATGGAACTGCAGGCTCTCAAGTAAAGTGAAATAAGCCAGACTGAGAAAGACATATCACATATTTTCTCTTAGGTGGAATCTAGACCTTAGAAAAAAGAATGACATGAGTGTAAAATGGAGACTGGGTGGGGGGAACCAGTGGGAGAGTGACAGGAGAGGATGATGAGGGAGTAAATATGATCAAAGTGCTTTATTCACACATGAAAATAGGATAATGAGAACTGCTGAAATTGTTTTTAAAGTAATAAATGGTGAATTTAATAATTATATAATTATTTAATAATTATATTCATGTATGGAAATACCCCAATAAAATCCCTTTGTAAAAGTAGTAATGTATTCTAATTTTTAAAAAAAGGAGGTGAAGAGGGAGAAGGACGGAGGGGGTGAATCTGAGATATACTGTAGGCACATATATGAATATCACAATGTATCCCCCTGTATAACTATGATATGCTAATAAAATTTTTTTAATTGGAAAAAAAGACAAAAAATAAAATGTTCTATCGCTACACTGTCCAGTGTAGCAACTGGCCCTATGTGGCCTGGACACTTGAGTGACTCATGATTACATTGTACAGCAACTGAGAAACAGAGTTTTTCATGTCAGTTCATTTAAATATAAGACATGTAGCTAGGAGCTTTAAGGTCGTAGTCTAATTGGATTTGTCAATGTCTTAGCTTCTCACACTGCTGGGTTTGTATTAGTCAAAAAAAATGCTGGGGGACAAACAGCCTGAGTTCAGTGTTTCACTGACTCTTGCTTTACAGTGTTAAGGTACTGAAATATAGGCCTCTCTTTGTGACTTCGGCATGAGGACCCCTATCCTTACTCATGTTCCCATACCTCCCTCTTCCGTGAGAAAGACGGTAACTCAAAAGCTCTTCCAAGGAAGAGCTTGTAAAGTTGTACTTCATTTCTTAGTCCTATTTTTATCTCCTCTCATCTGTACCAGTGTATCATTTAAGAACACTTTGACTGCAAGTCACAGAAAATTTAACAGTGACCTACACAACAGGGGCTTGTTTTTTCACATAGCCTGTCTAGAAGGCAACAGCTTCTGAAGGCGTCTATTCCACAGTTCAACAATGTCAGAACTGGTATCTCTGGAACTTGCTCTCTTGGTTATAAAACAGCTGTTTCCACATTTAAGGCCGAAAGAAGTAGGATTAGGTATTATGCAAAACACATCTATCCCTTCTGTTGGGAAAGTGAAAGATTTCCCAGAAGACTCTCCAGATATAACACTTACCATATTGGTTTCTGGAAACAACCAACTCTGGGTCATATGACCATCAGGACTGTAAGAGGCTGAGGAAGCAGGAAGCCATTGGCATACATTAATAATGGTTGTCACCTAGAGCTGGGCATACTGCCTCTGTGAAGGAGGAAGTGGGTATCGGGTAGATGGCTAGCCATATCTACCAATTGTACTATGCCCTCTGCCCCAAGAGTGTTCTCTCATGTTAGTTTCCCAAGATTTCTTGAATAGTTTTGTGTTCTTTGTATCTACTCCTTAATTCAAAGGTTACTGATTACCTGTTGCATGTCAGGCATTGGACCAGGTGTTGGGAAGAGGCAGAAAATGAGTCTGGATATGTTCAGAGTCTATTTAAAAGTAAAAATGTAAGGTTTTATGGAATAATGGAAAGATTTATTCAAAAAAAGTTACAGATTTACATTTTTACTTAAGAGTCTCATTACATTTAACTTTCAAGCTCTTTCTGAGTGACCTGGCTTTCTATGCTATTTATTGCATATTTATAAACACAGTCTGCTTGATAATTATTTTTTAAATCTTCTAGTACAAATTTCAGTGACTCTGATATGTAAGAAATATGCTACAGCTTCAGTTTTTTTCTATGGTGATGTATACTCTGTGCTAAAGGACAAGTGGATTAATGGATTATGTCATGAAGGATGAAAAGGGACTAGCAGATGGAAGAGCTGGAGAAAACTTGCCAGACAGGTTACCCTCAGGCACAGATACAAGTTGGCACTTGACATGTTTAAAGAATTACAAGTTAATTCTTGTTATCTGCAGTAGGTAGATACTATAGTCTCACAAACACTGCGTTAGTGAGTACTGAACTGTGATTCCTACATATACAAAGTTAGTTTCCTGGGAGCCTTTGGTCACAACATCATCATCAACCAGTTAATCTATTGCCTTTATTTCTGTTTCTGTGTAATGACACCTTATTTAATAGCACTATAACTCATGCCTAAATCTTATCTAACACATATTTTCTCCAGAAGGCACGTCAGACTTCCCTTTAAAGGACTACACAGCATTTCAACACACCACTTAAGGACTATTTTAAACACAAAAGTCGCCAACAGCAAGCACAGCATGCTGAAGCTAAATAAACCTCAAAGAATACATTTGTTTACAGGATGAAGGCTATGATAAGGAGGCAGAGTGTCCATTTGTTTGACCTCAGCTAGCAATTTGTGTGTCGACTGACTCAAATTTTTCACCATTCTGGGCATACACATATTCATGAATGACTGACAAAGACTCATTTATATTGATTAGTGAGTTACAAATAAATTGTTACAAGCATGAGAAATCCACAGATATGAATCCATGAATAATAAGGATCAACTGGACCTGGTGCAAAGGGTAAGTGCCAGTGTACTTTGGCCAGAAGGCTAAGAAGGGCCAGAAAACAGGTTGTCAAAGGCTTTGTGTATCCAGCTCATGCACGTGCTCTCTTAGGACAGGGCCTCAGGGAGAAGTAGGTTGGAAGCAGATGATGCAGTGAATCATTTACCTCATAGAATGACTTCTTTAGTACAAAGAACCTGAGCACTGCTGGTGGCTGGAGGAGAGATGTTTTTTTAACTTAGCCTGATTAATACCATTCTGACAACATCAAGATCCTGGGAGGAAAAAGCCAACAGAGGAAATGTCAAGACACTTTTTATATGGCCATTAGAAACTGGCCACTTGTGCATTTATGAAGGAAATGCTGATTGTAGCAGCACAAGCAGCCATGTGGGCCACAATGCTAACAGTGGGGACAGCAGCAAAACACTGGCAGCTGCCCAGGATGAGGCCAGCACACAAGCCTGCCAGAGAATAAGAGATGGCTTATGACCCCACTGACTCCCTTGGCTTGGGGCTTAAGTGGTTTCTGGTGCTTTGTGACTATCATCCCTGTCCTGGATTGTCCTCCCCAGACTCAAGCTCAGGGATGCCTGTAAAGTCCCTAACCCATCACAAAACATTTAGCAGCTTCTGCAACAACTCTTTAGGAATTTCCATTTGATACTTGATCTTAACAGTAAATACATTTTAAATTCTTATACAATGTTACTTTTCCTGCAAAACAAACACTTTCTACAATGTTCATTATGCTTTAGTTTTAAACTTTAAAAAAGTCAACTAAAAGTGTACTCATTTTTGGAAATCTTTACTATGTGATCTGAACAACTCAAGTGTTCAAATTCTTATAATCTAACAAGGTTGTAGTAGGGGCTGTTTTAGGTCTCTCTATTTCTGGGATTCTTGCATTCTGGGATTTTTGCTCTTTGAAGCTCAGAACTTTGGGCAAAGTCCACATCACATTTTCTTGATACAAATTCTGAGTCTGAAATTGGTATTGATTGATAAGGATGGATTCTCTGGTGAAGTTTTATAAAACCTAGATCTACCTCTGAAATGACTGCTGGCTACTAAAAAATGTATTGTTTGACTTTTGATGAGGAAGACATTGAACATTACCAAACTGGCTGAGAAAATAAACCTTAGGTTGAAAGTGATCAACAACAGGGAAAGTTGGAAAGGAAGGAGGGAAATCTTTTCTCAAAGCATCCACTCAAGGAAATCAGCTCTGGATGTGAGAAATTCAGAAATCCTGAATTCGATTCAGCTTCCTAACATGAGAGCCTCCCCATCTCACTACAAGCAGACAGGTTTCCTTAGGACATAGCAGAGGGGTGGCCAGGCCTTGAAACAGCCTTTGACTAAACTGGAAACAGATGAGAAAGGTTGACTCAAGCGCTACTCATTTTAGGAAAGAAGATGGTAAGAGAGGATGATAGAAAAGAAGCCAAGAAAAACAATCTTGAGATTTAGATTCACAAATGAATAACCTAATCTTTTTTTTAAATCACCAAAAAGCAAAATATATACATCAGACTTGCAGAATTTTGTGAAATAGTTCAGGTGGAAGATGCCCCAAAACCTGCTGTCCCAAAACAAATTAACCAACAAATGACAGCATCTGTGACATGACCACACCCCAAGCAAGGGGATAGGCATACTTGGCCTCTCACTGTAGAAAGGAGCAAATTTACCTACACTGGGTTCCCACCTTACAACTGAAATGTACCTTAAGGTGAAGGTAGCAAGCAAAAGAAACAAGGGCACACCTCACAAGCAAAAAGAAAAACAAATGACTGAAAGATTGTGGGACACACAATATTATGCACAGCCTATTTCAGATAATGTGTGTTTTATATTTTTGAAACTGTATTCTGAAAAACTACTCTAATATACTTTGTAAAGGAAAACCTGGAATTCAGCCAGGCAGAAAATTCTGGTTGAGCAACATCTCTGAGACCATCCCACTCTGAAAAGAATTGGGAAGAATATCAGTTAAACTAATCAGATATTAAGGAAACTTGATTCATTTTAACATGGGCTTCATAAAAAAATCAATTTCATGTGCAGGTTGCACTAAGGGTTTAGACTAAGAAGTTTGAATTCTATACAAACCCATATAATAAGTACATGTCTGTACTTTTTATGCATTGAGATTTCATAGCTTTCAACAAATTCTTTCAAAAGTATTCAAAAAGGTGACACTCCCTGGTGGTGGTGGGAAATGAATTAACAAATCTACAGCTGCAAAAGATATTAATAAGGAGAGTCATTGTTTTTAGCAGTAGAGATAAGCCAGTGAGTGGCAGTCCTCTGAATGTGAGAACTCTGGGGACTAGTAGGTAGCATTTTATGAACTGGTCTCCAGTACTGAACTGCTATAGAATGGGATTTCACCTAATCCAGGCAGGACGACTGACAGCACAGAGATTTATTTTGGCCCACCCTGGGCATCTTGTTCATGATACACTAAAAGGAGATCTGCACAGATGAAAGGCTGATGAGTAGAATCTAAACATCTCCCACTGCACAGCAGAACAAAAGCTCCAACCCTGCCTTAAGTCAATCTTTCTCTTGAGTCACACGGGCAAGAATGAAAACATTTCTTCTCATCCCCAAGACAACACCCTGCAGGCAATATTCGATGATGAAATGAGGTAGTAGAAATGGCGTCATTTATTTAAAGAGGGACAAGAGTGGGCAGGCAATTATTTCCACCTCAACCAAATCTTATCCATGTCAAATATCTTTTTCATAAAGCCTTCTCATAGACTCAGAGAATTAAAAAGTGTTAACACTGAAAAGAATGTTAGGAGTCCCTGATTCAGTGCCCTTGTTTTAACAGATATATAAAGAGATGAAATGAACGTTCTCAGAGTTAAGGGCAGGACTGGCCTTTCACAATAGTATCTTCTTCTCTGCATTCTTCTAAAACTGTGATCTTCACCATACACTTGGAAATTACTCAGATAATGCCTTCTGACCAAGAGTTGAGGTGTTTGGCTTCTATTTTATCCTGTAGGGTTAAGTCATAGTTGCAACTTTTAGATTAAGTTCTCTGACAGCTTTGCTCAGAGCATTCAATAATCATGTATTAACTAGATTAAAGTCTCAACTCCTGAACAAATTCAGGATTTCAGATATTTTCTTATTAGTATAAATCAGTAAGCTATGTGCTTGCAAGTAATGTGACCTAGAAATATAGATTTGATTGAATAACATTTGATTCTAATCAAACACAATATCTAATAAGACCAACATTTTTTATATTTTTTTAATTATCAGGACAGCATGGGCAGTTGCTACAATTACAAATGTTGTAGTCTCACTACACAGCACAAAATGCTTCTTCCAAGCATTGCTAGTGTGTGTCTCAACTATAAATAAGTATAACACATGCCAAATCTTACAACTTTTTTGTTTAAGTTGAGTTTTCTTGCCATTTTCCCCATTGTGAATGAAATCGTTACCTCCTAGCAGAATGACTTACTGGACCAGACACCTAATGAGTGCGTACTTTGCATAAGAAGACAACCATGGCTCCGTGTTTCCAGACATCAACAATTTTTTATTCAATACCTAGATTGTTCAAATAGAATCTCATTAATATTTATTCAGTCAATTTTTCAACAAAAATTACTAAAAAGAATGCTTTTTACATGTAAAACTGTTATCAATAGGTAGAAATGACAGAATTTTATTTCCATAAAAAGCACGTACCAAAATTCACAGTTGTCAAAAATCAAATAGTCATGTTGGGATAAAACCAAATACAAGGGTTCTTCAAAACCCCTCATCTGGACTCTGCAAAAATGTTAAAGTCAGGAACAAAAAAGTTGACAGAGATACAGTCCTTGTCTAAAGGAAACTATATAAACTAGATTAGCTATTGACTGGATTAAAGGAAATGTAATACATAATATTTTATTGGATCCAGTCTTAAAAAGAGCAATAGCTGGGTCTCGGTGTCTCACACCTATAATCCTACCTACTTAGGAGGCAGAGATCAGGAGGATCATGGTTCCAAGCCAGTTCATGAGACCCTATCTTGGCAAATAGTTCAAGAGACCCTATCTCAAAAAAAATCCTTCACAAAAAAAGGTTGGTATAGTCACTCAAGGTGTAGGTCCTAAATTCAATTCCCAGTAGTGGGAAAAAAAAAAAAACCAACCAGCAATAAAGGAATGAAGAACATGCCATGTTAAATATGCCAAATTGGTATATGGATTATTTCAAGCTAAAATCACTTGAGGCACTGACCTTAGCAAAAGCCATTTGACTTGTTTTTCCCCCATGCAGCAAGCCACAAACATTCTTTGGAGAGGGATGTCTTTTACATACCAAGGCTAGAAAATAGCTGCCATCACCGGAGACTGATCATTGGAGCTGAAATGACCTGAATAACAAACTTATTGAAGTGACATTTTCTTCTAGTAGCTTCTACCCATACCTTCTCCCCCATATCTCTTAGTAATACTCCTAGAATGTACTACCCTAGCCCAGAACCAAGTTGTCCTGTCATTCCTTTATACATTTACTGATATTTGTTTAAAGAGTTTAAAAGCATCTACTTTGGTCATTTCTTTAGACTTCTGACTTGTGAAGAGCCTAATGTACATGCAAAATTAAAAAAAAACTTGTATTTTTTTCCCCTCACCAGGTCTGTATTAATGTTTCTAACATATATGTGTATCTATATATATATAGATACACATACAAAGAGAACAAAATTGTGTTAGTAAGTCTGTCTGAAGGGGTGGGAGAGAGAAAGAAAATGTTAGCAAATGAAAAACATTGAAAAAACCCATCTACATATGAATATGACATAGTGCACTGTACAGCAAGCTGTTGAATATTAGGGGAGAATGTTGATAGAAAATGATTAAATAACGTAGGGGAGAGGGTTAATTTGATAAAAGCACAATATATACACACCTGAAAAGCAAAACCCCCTTGGGACTATCAATATACACTTAATTTTTTAAAAATGAGGGTCAGAAGGGAAAATAAATCTTTTCCAGGGGTAGGTACCAGTGGGAGGGGGGTAGGAACAGGAAAGGGGGAATGAGGATGTATATGGTAGATGTGTTTTGTACCCATGTATGAAAATAGAAAAATGAAACCTGTTGAAATTGTTCTAGGAAGGTGTGGGGAGGGGGGAAGAGAGAGAATGATGGAAGCTGTAAATCCAACTAAGATACATTTTAAACACCTATGTAAATATCATAATGTATTCCCCTGTATAACTAGTGTGTGCTAATAAAATCATAGAAATATATAATAACATGGTTTCTAGATCCAGGCAAAGGGTCCACATAAGAATGAAGTGGTGATCTCTGGCTCCCTTACAACACCAATAAAAGACTACTAAGACGACTGGACAGGTTTTAATGCAGATATACAGTCCATTTTAGATAACAGACATATCTAAATTGACATATTATCAATGTTGAATTTGAAGTTAGCAATGACTGCTTTTATTGCTCAAGGTCACAGAAGGAAGATAAGGTTAGAACCCAGCAGTCTTCACAATTTCCAGTCTTTTTTCTTTCTTTTTTTTTTTTTTTTTTTGGTGTTACTGGGTTTGAACTCAGGGCCTCACCCTTGCTAGGTAGGCACTCAACCACTTGAGTCATTCCACCGGTCCACAACTTCCAACCTTAAGTGTGTTGAACAAAGACCATCAATCAACAGGTAACGATTATTAGGTAAAATTCAAGCAATAAACAGAGGTGGGGGTGAAGGTCTGGGCTCTTCAAAAATGTTTATATTGGGAAAGACTCTCCCGAATAAAAGCTGAGAAACTGGCAGGGGGCCTACGGGCATGGGTGCGCTGTGGGCGCCGGAGCCAGGGCCGGGACCGGGGCCCCGCGGCGAGGGGAACCCGGCCGCCGCTCTGCGCTGGCTGCACGAAGAAGCGGACTTCAGCTTAGAGCAGCTGCAGCAGTTCCACCGTGCTGATCCCGCATCCTGATCGCGGTCAATGCGAAAGTCTTCCTTGTGACCAAAGGCAGCAAGCTCTACGGCCCGGCCGGTCCATATGGAATATTTGCGGGTGGGGATGACTTAGCGGCGTTTTGCCTGGATAAGGATGCACTTAGAGGTGTGTCCAATGAGCTCTCACATTTGAACACAGTACAGATGGAGAGTGTTTGAGAATGGGAAATGCAGTTTAAAGAAAAATATGATCACGTAGGCAGACTCCTAAAACCAAGGGAAGAACCTTCAGAATATACAGATGAAAAAGACACCAAGGATCACAATAAACAGGACTGAACTTTGTAAACAACCAAAGGGGCCTTCAGAACCGCAGTTCTTTCTCCCTTCACAGAATGTCCAGTGTCTGTGGGTTTGATTCACCTGCTGCCAAAACACTCAACAGATTGTGTTCAAGATAAATGAGTCTCACTGTGAAGGTCTGAGTGCTAGACATTATTTACGCTGCCAAACTCCTTTGTGGCAGTTGTTTCTAATGTCTGCTGGGGACTGGTCATCAGCAAAGGAGAAGACGGGGAGTTCTTCAACAGCAAGAAAGTCAACGGGGTTACTTTTAGCGCTTGCTCGATCTTTCTCTTCTCTCTCTTCCTTCATTCGATCCTTCTTTTTTAAAAAATGTGTCAAAGACAACCAGGTATGTATTTGCTACTCAAGTGTACAGTTCTCCAAAAGCAGCAAGGGACTCCTGTTTCACGTGCTGTATTTTGATTTTAGCATTAAGGCGGGAGGAGGTCTGGCAAGGTGAGGTAGGAGTTGCACATTAATTTGAGTAGTCCGGCTACTGAAACATTAAAATGTGAGTTCCCAAACTTGGGCTTTGTCAAGGAAAAGGAAAAAACTTTTTTCTAACAATCTTTTGGAAATGAGAGGAAATTTCAGGTGGATTGAAGTCAAAGCAATTCCCCAACTGAGATCTCAGAAACCAACTTTATCTCCTCCCTTCCTTTCCCTAGATCAAATAAATATTTTAATTGTGCCTCATTCATTTCCATAAACTTGAATTAACTTTAGGGAAAGTCCCTATGTGAATTCAGAAGTCACTACAAGCAGCATTGAAACTGAAGTTGGAACAAACTTGGTGTCATTCTGTGTATCTAGAATGTAAAAGGAACAGTCAGTGTTAACTGCCATATCTGTTAATATACACAATTTACTTAGTATTGTAGTAGCCAAATGCATCCCCTCCATGCTTTTCTCTTTTCCAAAAAATTGAAAAACAAATCAACAACTCTTATCCCCCATCGGCTCTTAACGTTAGGAGTGACCCTCACCCCTGGTGTGGGCGCACAAGGCCATGGTATGGATGTGTGGAGAGACTGTAGAAGGGAACTCTTTCTGCAGGTACTGTGAATACAAGAACCATTTTAATAAAGCATGTACAATAAGCCCAAAAATAAAGCTGGGAAACTGTTCTAAGTTACAGGAAGTAGGAAACAAAGTCATACTCATGTATGACTCAGATGCTCAGATGATCATTATGGTCCCATATCAGGGGCTCTACCTGAGAGAAGAGGTCACACAGCCTCCAGTGTGATCCGGCAACTCTCACCCATGGATTCAAATCATTGTATCAGAGTTACAAGGTAGAGCTGTTCTAGAAATCTGGGAAGATTACTAACACTTGAAATAATTTCCTTAAGGTATAAATCACTTTCTTTGAAAAAAATGACTAGGGGGTACTCCATTTTATATTAAATTCCTCTGGTTAAGGAAGAGCCACACAGACTCACTTGGCACCACTCTGAAGCAGTCTTGGTCTGCTGAAATCAACTTCTCACCCTACCTTTGGGCACTTCCCTATCCCATTTTAAGTATTAAGGGATTAGATAAAATATAAAAATTATGTGGAGCCTTTGATTTGGACTGAGCTCCTGCCTTAGGCCCAAAGAGATCAAACCAAAACGAGGTCCCTCATACTAAAGTTCCATGTCACCAACTGGAAGTTCATCTGACCTTTGAGAAACCAGGAGAGAGATGATAGCCAAATCCCCAAACAGGCAAAGCTAACCTGCATGATAAGCAAGGCTTCTACTTTATTTACTCCATCAAAGAAAGTAACCTGAAGCAGCACAGAATAGTACAAAAGCCCCAACCTTGCCTTAAGTCAACTTTCTCCTCAAGTCACATGGACAGGAATAAAAACATCTCTTCTCATCCCCAAGATAAACACCCTGCAGGCAATATTCAATGATGAAATCAAGTAGTTGAAATGGCGTCATTAGTTGAAATGGCGTCATTTATTTAAAGAGGGACAAGAGTGGGTGGGCAATTATTTCCACTTGTTACAAGTCTCCCACCTCAACCAAATCTTATCCATGTCAAATATCTTCTTCATAAAGCATGGATTCAGAGAATTAAAAAGTGTTAACGTTGAAAAGAATGTTATGAGTCCCTGACTCAGTGCCCTTGTTCTAACAGATGTGTAAAGAGATGAAATGAATGTTCTCAGAGTTAAGGGCAGGACTGGCCTTTCACAACAGTGTCTTCTTCTCTGCATTCTTCTAAAACTGTGATCTTCACCATACACTTGGAAATTACTCAGATAATGCTTTCTGACCAAGAGTTGAGGTGTTTGGCTTCTATTTTATCCTGTAGGGTTAAGTCACTGTTTCAACTTTTAGATTAAGTTCTCTGACAGCTTTGCTCAGAGCATTCAATAATCATGTATTAACTAGATTAAATTCTCAACTCCTGAACAAATTCAGGATTCTAGCTCTTCAGATATTTTCCTATTAGTATGAATCAGTAAGCTATGTGTGTGCCCTAGAATGTAGATTTGGTTGAATAATATTTGATTCTAATCAAACAAGACATCTAATAAGACCAAATTTTTTTTTTTAAATTCTCAGGATAATGTGAGCAGTTGCTAGAATTACAAATTTTGTGCTCCGGGTATACACAGGACTGCTTTTGTCTCACTAAACAGCACACAACATTTCTTCCACACAATGCTAGGGTTCATCTCAACTAGGAAAAAGTATAATACATACCAAATACTACAACTTTTTAGTGTTGCCTTTTTCTTGGTTTTCTCCCCATTATGAGTAAAATTGTTACCTCCTAGCAGAATGATGTACTGGACCCAATACTAATGAGTACTCTGCATTAGAGGAGGACCACGTCTCCATATTCCTGGACACCAAGAATTTGATACTCAATACCTAGATTTTCAACTAAAATCTCAGTAACATTCATTCATTCATTCATTCATTCAATTTTTCAACAAAAAATACCATGAAGAATGCAAAATGGCACACTAGGCAGAAAGATCTTACCAGAATTCAGAGCTTTCAAAAAATTAGTCATGTTAATATATAACCAAATAGAGGGATTTTCTGCAAAACCACTCGTCTGGACTCTGCAAAAATGTTAATGTCAGGGTTGAAAAAGTAGACAAAAATATTGTGTTAGTCTAAAGGAAACTACATTAACTAGATTAACTATAGACTAGATTAAAGGAAATGCAATACTAAATCTGGTCTGAAAAACGGCAATAAAGGAATAAAAGACATGCCATGCCAAAATATGCCAAATTAATATAAGAATTATTTCAAGCTAAAATCACTTGTGGCACTGACTTTAACAAGGGTCATTTGACTTGTCTTTCCCCCATGCAGCAAGCCACAAGATTCTTTAGAGAGGGATTTCCTTTATATGCCCAGGTTAGAAACAGTTCCCATCACCAGAGACTGATAATTGGGGTTGTAAGGACCTGAATAACAAATTTGTTGAAGTGACATTTAAAAAAATGTCACTAATAGCTTCTACCCACACTCTTCCCACACCCCATATCTTTTAGTAACATTCCTAGAATGTTTTCATTTCCTTTAGTCTAAGGCAATATTTTTGTCAAATATCACTAGTTTTTCTTTAATTCTAAAGCAACTCTTTAACCTTGTTAACTCTAATGCACAGACCACTTTAAATAATAGACATATATCAATGTTGAATTTGAAGTTAGTAATGACTGCTCTTATTGTACAAGGTCACAGAAGGAAGGTAGGATTAGAACTCAGCAGTCTGTCTTCTGAGCTATCTCCACAGTTTGTGGCCTTAAATGGGTTGAACAAAGATCATCACTCAGCTAGTAGAAATTATTAAGTAAATTCAAACAATAAACAGAGGTGAGTTGAAGGTCTGGACTCTTCAAAAATGTTTGTATTGGGAATGTACTACATTAGTCCAGGGACCAATTTGTCCTGTCCTTCCCTCACACATCTATTGATTGCTTTGAACATTTCTTTAGACTTTCTTCTTGTGAAGAGACCAAAGTACATGTCATAGTTTTAAAATGTGTGTGTGTTTCTCCTAGTCAACTCTATATTAATATAGTTACTAGATCTACCCAAAGAGCCCATATAACAGCTAGAAAGTGGTAGAGAGCATCTTTCACCTCCCTACAACAGCCATAAAGGACTAAAGAAAACTACATTAACTAGATTAACTAGGACAACTGTATGTCTACATTAAGATATCTCCAGTTGTCCTAGTTAACAAGGTCCTATTGGGAAAGACTGTCCCCAGTAAAAGCTGGGAAACTGTTCCAAGTTACAGGAAGTAGGAAAAAGAAAGCCCTCATGCATGACTAAGATGCTCAGATGATCTTTATGGTCCCACATCAGGGGCTTTTCCTGAGGAAAGAGTTCACCCAGCCTCCAGCGTGGGATGGCAATTCACCCACGGATTCAAATCGTTGTGTCAGAGTTAACAAGGTTAAAGAGTTGCTCTAGAAGTCAAGAAAAACTAATGATATCTGAAATAATTCCTTTAAGGTATAGATCACTTCCTTTGATGGATATGGCTGGTAGGTCCTCTGTTTTCTTCCAGATTTCTCTAGTTAGGGAAGTGCCACACAAATTCATGAGGCACCACTCTGAGGCAGTCTTGGTCTAGTGGTGTTATCTTCCCACACTATCTTCGGGTACTCTTCTACCTTAAGTATTGGGGAAGAAGATAAAAAATAAAAATTAGGGAAAGCCATTGGCTTGGACTGAGCTCCTGCCTTAGACCCCAAAAGTTCAAGCCAAAACAGAGTCACCCATGCTAAAATTCCACGTCACTAACTGAAATAAGAACTTTATCTGACCTTTGAGAAATCAGGAAAGAACTTATAGCCAAATCCCCAAAAAGTCCAGTTTACCCAGCATGATAAGAAAGTCTCTTGTACATTATTTACTCTTACAAAGAAAGTAACCTGAAGGGCTGGCAGAGGGACTTAAGTGGTAGAGCACCTGCCTAGCAAGCATGAGTCCCTGAGTCAAACACCAAAACTGCCAAAGAAAGAAAGCAAGTAACCTGAAGCACCACAGAATAAAATAAAAGCCTGAACACAGACTTAATCTTTCTCCTGAGTCACTTGACAGGAATTAAAACATCTTTTCTCATCCCCAAAATGGACATCATAGAGACAATATTCAGAGATAGAATGAGGACTAGAAATGGCATCATTTATTTAGAGAGGGTCAAGAGTGGATGGGAATTTATTTTCACTTGTTACAGTCTCCCCATCCCAACCAAATCTTATCAAATATCCTCTTCAGAAAGCCTTCCCACAGAATCAGAGAATCAAAGTGTTAACCCAAAGAAGAATGTTAGGAGTCATTGACTTCAGTGTCCATGCCTTAACAGATGTGGAAAGAGATGAAATGAATTTTCTTGTAAGAGATGGTTAAAATAGTTTTTCTGAGAAGTATTGACTCCTTACTTGGGCCCATGAATTAACAGGAGAAAAGCTTGACCTCTCTGTCTCCATTTTGTATCTGTTGTCTTTGCTCTGAACCTCTTCTCTCATGCAGCCACCTTAGAATCAAAGAATGACAGGAATGACTGATGATATCTTTATGACAAGGGACTAAGGAGCAGAGGAGCCTTGTAGGACTGGCCACTGTCCAAATGATGTCAATTACCTATAACAATGAGACTGCACCCTGGGAGTAGGAATAACATATGAGAACCGGATTCTGCCCTCAAGTGATGACAGCAATATCAACTTCTCTGGAAACCTTAGTACACTAAAAGAAAGAGGACTGAGATAATGACCAACCAGGTCACACCTGTGATTGGAACTGTTTAGCTATGCATACCTTTTATCCCCTATCCCTAATTTTTTTATCTGTTCAAAGCTAAACTTCATGCTTGTACCCCAAAGATGGCTAAAGATGGTTTGAGTACTTACTTCTCCTCTTCCCAGGACACGTCCTGGGTCATGTAATAAATCTTTCTCTTTTTTAAAAAAATTTTTATTATCATGTTATTGTTATACTGGGGGTACCTTGTGATATTTACCAAAGCACTTACAATATGTCTTAGTGAAATTCACCCCCACCATTATCTCCCTTATATCCCCTCCCCCCATTCTTAGAATAGTTCCAACAGGTCTCATTTTTCCATTTTTATACATGAGTACATAACATTTTCACCATATTCACCCTCCTTTGTCCTTTCAGTATATCTTCCCCCTCCCACTGGTACCAGCCCCCAGACAGAACCTGATCTATTTTACTATCCTCTGCTTTTGAGAAAAAAATAAATTTCCTTTCTCTGCCCTTCATCATGTCTCTTTCTTTTGTGTATAGAGGCACGTGGCCAAACCTGACATGTGGAAGTACAGGAGTTTGGGCCTGGAGTCCAAGCTGGGGTTCATTCTGAGAGTTAAGGGCAGGACTGGCTTTCCACAACAACAAGTCCTCCTCTGCATTCTTCTGTAGCTGTGCTCTTTATAACCCACTTGGAAATTATTCACATTCTGCTTTTCCAATAGGCAGGAGTTTAGCTGTGACTTTTACATATCCTTCGTGATTAAATCATATTTTCAACTTTTAGATTAATCTGTAGGAACCCATTGTTAACTAAGCTCTTTTTGCAGTATGCTATTTCCTTGTTCCTACTCAGGCTAGCTTATAACATTAGGCTTCAAAGTAAATTTGGAGGTGACACAAATGTTGAGTTCATAGTGAGTATCAGACTCTGTTACTGCTAATAGGCATAGGTCAAAGATATTGGGGTTTTTTTTCCTAAATGAGATTGATCCAATACTTTTAAATTAGGAGATTTCACAGAAAATCTGGTTATCCAGCAACTCTTTAAAAAAACAAGCCAGGTACAGTAGCTTACACCTGTAATCCCAGTCACTCAAGCCCAACCCAGGCAAAAAGTTAGTGAAACACACACCTCAACATCTCAATCAATAAGCCTGGCAGGGCGGCATATGCCTGTCATCCCATCTATGCAGGAGGCAGTAGGTAGGGATATCAGAGTCTGAAGCCACTCCCGGCAAAAATACAAGACCCTACCTGAAAAATAACTACAGCAAAAAAAGGGTGGGGGTATGGCTCAAGTGGTAGAGACTGTCTATCAAGCCTGAGGCACTGAGTTTAAAGCTTAGTACTATGAAAAACAAGAAAAAACAAAAAACTTAGACAAACCAAAAGCCTAGTGAACTACATGGTAAAACCGGCTAGAGATGAGCTACAGTTTTCTTTCTTTTTTTTGGAGGGGGAGGAGATGTGGCTTTGAGACAGAGTCTCACTATGTAGGCCAGGCTGGCCTCAAATCATGATCCTCCTGCTTCAGACTCCTGAGTGCTGGGATTACAGCTGTGTTCCACTATGCCCGGCAGCAGTGTTCTTTGTTGGCAGTCATTACCCATCTCTGTACCCAGGTCCTCACCCCACCCTGCACCCCCTCTTCTAGTTACATTTGTCTCCTCAGTCTGAGGAGTACATGTGCATTTTCATGTTGCTTAAAAAAGACAAGTTCAATGGTGGAAGTTTCAGGCACCAATGATATTTTTGATTGAGGTCTCCAAGCTCTTAATCACACCACCACTGCTTCATGGTTTCTAAGAGTTGTTGCAACTTTTGACCAAAACTTTGACTGCAAATGTTCTTTGAAATAGATGATAGCTGGAAGAAACATGGGGATCATCTAATTCAATCCCTTGTTTTTGTCACTGTTTGAATGAAAATCCAGAAAAACAAAGCAACTTATCCAAAAGAACCTACTTCAGTGCTGCCTGGATTTATTCACTTATTCTTAGCTTGCTTCAAACAAACCAAATTAACTAGTACTTCATAGTGTCCTATGCCAGAGCAAGCTGAGGCTCTGAACCATTGCCTGCTCACTACCAAAGACTGCTGGAACTGAAGGGGATTGCACAGTGGGAAAAAGAAAAAAGAAAAATAAATAAATAACTAGTACTTGAGAAATTTAAAACATGTTGAAAAAAAATGAATTTTCTTTGCCTGAATTTAGAATAAAAGCCCAGGAAGAAAGAAGAAATTTGTCAAATTTAGTCATTAGACCTCCAGCTGTGGCTTAACTAAAAATTTCTTAATTCAAGTAAAAACCAACGTCAAAGAAAAACTAAAAGGGCAACATTACCATTATTTTTGACATGACTTCGAAATATCAACAAATGAATTCTCTTCATTTAAGCCTTCCAGACCCAGTTTACATATTCTGTCAACAAACTTGTTTAAAGGCAAGATTTTACTTTAATTGGTATCTATCTCCATCACAAATCTGTAGTCTTGCTTTCCCTGCAACGCAGTCATTAACTTAATTCTCTGTCTTTAACCCTATGACACAGTCCTGTGTAAGTGATGTTGTAAATTTTCACTGATGTATTAATTTGCCAGTTATTTGATCAGTTTCTTCACATGCTAAACTTACACAAAGCTCCTTGTTGTTACCTGATCCTCAGTCCCACTGCCTCTCCTTTCTGGGTTGACAACATCTCTCTTTTGGAGTCTAGACATTAACTAGACACCCTGACCCATGGACTGCTATGAGTTACCAGCTATAGTGAAAGACTGTAGAGAAAGGGTTTCTGAGGGACTTCTTATGTGCCGGACATTAAGCCAGACACTTCCACATATCATTTCATTTTCTTTCTTGGTGGAAAATTAAAAGGACTGAAAAAAATATTCTATCAGGACAGAGCAATGAACTTAGTGCTGGACAACCCAGAAACAAAAATGATTTCTCCTTTCAAGGAGGAAGAACTTTGTGACTCCTAAGGCCATAAAATCCATAACACTGTCTAAACACTGGGTTCCTTAACCACAAGCAACCTTGCAGCTTCTCTTGCATTGTTTCTTTGTGCCCGTCATCGACAAAGGTGGCTATTTTTTTTTAATTTTATTCTTATGCCAGCAGCTTCCTTCTAGACAAACTTACAACTCCTTGAGGGCTGGAACTGGGCTCTGATTGCCCCCTTTCCTCCCACAGCACTGTCAATGCACTCCTCCCAACAGCTACTCAATCAACAGTTAATGAAAGAAATTGCAGTCAAAGAGGGAAAAGAAGGACTTTAATGGCTAAGGTGAGAATGCAAGGTCTGAGTGAGCACTCTAATTACTAAGCAGTAACTGCTTACTTAGGGCAATGAGCACTTAATGAGCTAACTAGACTATTCAAGTATATTCCAGGAGATGGGTGTAGCACCTTTCATTGCTAGAAAGATAAAATAACTTTTCATAGCTCAGTTTAAAACATGTTCTTCAATTTAAGAGCTGCTTTTGTGTAATTCTGAATCTACATTCCAACTCAGCTCTACTAGTGGCTATGTAAGCCTGGTCACTCTGTGGCTTAACTTTTTCCAAGGCTTGTGGAGCCACATAGGCGTGTTCTTGGACTTGCTCATGTTTTTTATTTTGTGAGCTGGATCTGAACTAATCTGTTGCCCCTTGATCCGTTATGTTCCTAGAGAACTCCTTGCTTTAATCTAGAACAGTTTAGTCACTCCTCAACTTCAGGTTTGGGCAGCTGTAAGATATTAGATTTGAATCACATGAAACACTCCCAGGCCATAAATTAAGTCTACTTATAAAAATGTTGACACTAGGGCTGGGGGTGTGGCTCAAGCAATAGGGCGCCTGCCTTGCAAGAGCAAAGCCCTGAGTTCAAACCTCAGTACTGCTAAAAAAAAAAAAAAGTTGATAATAAACATCATCTAGTTCTTTCATGGTTGTGAAAGATTTAAAAACAAAAATTCCAAATTCTGAACCAGGTGCCATTGGCTCGTGCCTATAATCCTAGCTACTTGGGAGGCTGAGATTGGGAGGATCAAAGTTCAAATCCAGACTGGGCAAATAGTTTCGATTTGAGACCCCCATCTCGAAAATAATCAGAAAAAAATGGACTGGAGGTGTGGCTCAAGCAGTAGAGTGTCTGCTTTGTGAGCACAAAGCCCTGGGTTCAAACTCTAGTCCCACCAAAAAAAAAAATCTAAATTCTGAGTTAAGCTGACATTGAGGCTTATTCATTTATCTTAGCTCTGGGCATTTGTAGTATTCCCCTAGGAATTGTATATAAAGTAAGTAGAACTGTCATAAATTAAAGCTATTTTAATATGCATTTTCTTTGCCTTACAAGAACAAAATATTCATTTTTCTATCCTCCATTCAATGAATATCCAAGATATATCTGAGGGATGGGAGGTGAGTATACTGAAGTATCAAGAAGGACATTTCAAGATGGGCATGGTGGCCCACATCTGTAATCCCAGCACTTGGGAGGCTAATGCAGGAAGATCTTGAGGCCACCCTGGGCACACAGTGAGACCTTGTCTGGAGAAAAATTAGAAAGGATATTTCAGGAAAAGTAAAAAATATAGACAAAGGCTGTGGCATTTCCTTTAAGAATGCAGCTGAAATGAACAGAGAACCTATCACCACAAAGATTTTTTAAAACCACAGAGGATTTGGGAGAAACTAGGCCAGATACCTATTTTAAGGACTGGCGTGTTCCTAGCTTTATGAGAAAGGAACTGAGCCCTCAGGCCACATGTACTTTGAGTGCAAAACATGACTCTATGCTGTTTACAAGTGATGCACTTTACATACCAAGACATAGGCAGGATGAGAGCAAAAAGATAAATATATCATGGAAATGCTGATCATAAAAAAATCTGAAGTGGTCCTTCATGAAACAAAATGTACTTCAGGGTAAAACTACTACCAGAGATGAACAAGGACATTTGTTAATGATAAGAGATAATGCAAGATAGAAATAATAACAGGAAAATGAACAAAGAAAGCATAATTATGAATATTATGAATCTAATAGCAGCTTTACAATGCATGAAGCAAAAACTGACCAAACTAAGAAAAAATAAACATATTCTTGATCCCAGCTAGAAATTTTACTATTCTTCTCTCAGTAACTGATAGACCAACTAGAAAAAAAGTAAATCAATGTAGATATAGAATATTTGAATATAATTACCAAGCAACTTGGCCTAGTTGATCTTGAGTGGCCGTACATGGGGGTCTATTACAATATCCTGTGTCATCCCTTCTGGAGGGGTGAAGGTTAGTATGCCTGAGGAAGGTATAAAGACTTTGCAAAGGGAGTAAAACTTAGTTGAATATCTCAGACATTGCACCACCACTAGACTAAGAGCTTTTTGAAGATCTGAACAATCTCACTCAACTTTTTGTGTGTAGCACCAAGGACATTTACAGCCAATCAGTCACCCTCTTATAGTAGGAAATCCTGTGCCTGCCCCAATTTCAGAAATGAACCACATGGGTTCCAGAAACATTTTTGCCTTTCGAGGTCTTTCTGGGACCCCAAAACCATGCCTTGAAGTGATTAGCCTCTTCGCTTGCTCAAAAATCATTTTAAGCTTAAATTGTCATACTTGTATGCTCAACTTGCATATAGAAAGCACTTAATATTAGTAGTCAAAAGATCAGGATCATTGTCCTGACATGCCACTCAAGAGCTGTGAGAAACCCAAAACAAGGAAGCGTTTGATGTCCCCACTCCAGAGGAACTAATACAGAAACCTTAAAGCGACAGAGGTCAACATGAGAAGGGGATCAGGAACCAGTGTAAAGATCAGTTAAAGATAAATCAACTTGAGTTGTAACACATTTGTACACGAAAGCAATGCTAGGAATCTCTCTGTATAGCTATCCTTAGCCAGCAAAAATGCTCTGTCTCTCTTATTATGCTTATATCTTCTCTTCAACAAAATTAGAGATAAGGGCAGAACATGTTCTTCCTGGAAGCGAGGTGGGGAGGGAGAAGGCGGGGGGTGGGGGGAGAAATGAACCAAACAATGTATGCAAATGTGAATAAATGAATTAAAAAAAAAGAGCTGTGAGAACTTGAGCAAGTTGTTCCATCTCTCTGGTCTAAATGGGAAATGAGGGGGTGATGCTGAATGACTTCCCAGATCCCGCAGCTCTGTCAGGGTGCCTGTGTGTGTTGGGCTCTGTCTCTCATCCCTGATTAGCTTTAGAGCAGTCCTATCTGGAGAACAGAGCTCCTTTCAGTCCAGATGCAAATAATAAACTTGGAAGTGAGAATAAATGAGTAGCTGGTATCTATTCACCCCACAAGGTTGTGACCAAGTGTTAAGAAGGTAGAGTTGTTAATTCTGGTTTGATTCCAGAATAAGACACTGAACTTTGTACAGAGAAAAAAATCATTAGCGTATCAGTCGTTAATGAAGCATCCCAAAAATTAGTGTCTTAAGACAACAACCATTTTATTTGTTCAAGTTTAGCTACAGTTTTCTTCTGCTGATAGCTGTAGTCATCTAAGAGCTCGTCTGGGCTGGACTAAGATGGCATACCTTCACATTTGAAAGCCCCCACTGTCTGCTGGCTTGTCTGTCTTAACAGGCTAATCAAAGCTTCTTAACTTGACAGTAGTATTCCTAGTGGGCTGTATCTCTTGAGGCATGGCTCTGAATAGGAAAGGAGCCCTTCATTTTCCTGCATCCTAGATTTCAAGGGGTAGGAGTTTCCATCAATTGACAGAGATAGCAGAGTCACATTGCAAGGGGGAGTGAGTCTGGGAGGAAAGGAATTTTATAATCATCTTTATAAATAATTGACCACATTCAGTCACAGTATAAAGGTACCCTGTAAACACTTTCTTAAAGCACATGTGTCCTTAGTTGCAAAGATTTATATATTATTTCCTCTCCTAGGAGACAGCAGCAGTGATGCAGATTAGATGTCTTACTGTAGGGAATCAGCTGTATCACTGTTGAGCTGTGTTGGGCCTGCACAATAGAGGGTCATGGGGGCTTTGGTTTGGGTTTTAGTTTGCAATGGGATTTGCTCCATTATAAAACATAGTAACATGGAATACTGACCTGTAATAACATCTTTCTGGAGACAGTTATGTTTCTATAAGAGAAATACCATAGATGAGATTTGATTTATCCATAGCAAATAAGATATGTATTGTTCTCAGTTTGCTTTATTACTCTCTTACCTTCACAAATAAAAACAAACAAAAAAACCTGTCAAATCAATTCAAATTCAGTAAATGAGTATTTAATGCCTATTTAGTGCCAGAAATGTAGTCCCAGGAAGTAAATATGGCACTGAAAGAAGGCCTGTGCTTTCTATCCATGCTATCCCAGCTTTGTATTGCTTTAAATTCTAGAAATACAGAATGTTTCTTATGTTCTTAATGTTGTAACCTCAAGAATTACGTCCATCAGAATCGGCTATGCCAACTACCCCACCCTTCCAATGAAAAGCTATGAACAAGACTCAGGTTTCTGTTTAGTTTTAGAGGTTCTGGGACATTTGCAGATGCTGTTGCTTCTGAATGAAATGCCTTTTTCCTCTTTTCTGTCTGATTTTCTGTCTAACTTAATTCCCAACACATTCTCTAAGTCTCGGTACAGCTTCCTCTTTGAAAGCACACCTTGCTCAGCCAGGCAGCACATCCAAGCTCCTCCTTCCCCTGAGCATATCTCCACACACACCCATAATGCCTACTGGTACTACTGGCTTTCGTGTCCATCTTTTCCAGGATTTTGAGCTTCTTGAGAATGAGAACAGATACACTTTCTTTCTTATCTCTAATACACTGGGCAAATACTCAATAAATGTTTGATAAGCGATTTAAGAAATGAATGAAAGAAGAAACAAACGGATAAGTTAAAGTAGCTCACTTGCACTAACGTTTTGAACCCCACAGTACAGGTTAGTCTCTGCCTCTTACTCAAAGCGACATTGCCCTTTGTTTCTGCCTCCCTCACTTTTTCTTCTTCTAATAGATCTGTAGCAAATTTTAAAATCTGTAACATTTATGCTATTCTCTAAGGATCAGAGATCAATGACTTTCCATAAAAAGAAAGATTTCTATTCTTAACTTTACACAATCTTTTTTCTAACCAAGAAATTACATTTCACATTTAAATGTTTAAATTACCTCTTCTTAGGCCACACAGCAATGTTATCTCCTACTTTTAACAATAGCTGTTGGTTTTACTTCACATGAAATGGAGTATAATTTCTTTTTTTTTAACTTTTTTTCATTTTTATTAAAATATTCATTTTACAGGGAGGATTCCTTGTGCTAATTCCCAATAGCCTTACATTATACATTGTTAGATTGCCCCCACCATCTCCCATCTAGAATCCCTCTCCATCCCACTTAAAGCAGTTGCAAGAAATTTCATCATTCTATTTCATGCACTTTTATGAAGTCCATCAACCAATTCTCTCACCTTCATCTCCTTCATTCACCTTCCCACCTCCCACAAGTATCCCCCCGTGCTGTACCTATTTTACAGTCCTATCTTTCATTTTTAATTCCAAAGTCAATGTTCTAAGGGGTTTCTCGATGTTTCCCAACTGTAAATATACTTAACTTTGATCAGTCATTCCCCTCTGTTACTCTCCCTTACCCCTTCCCTCTCACTCTCCATGATTCAACAGTTTTCAGTACATATTGTCATGTCCTCTACCTGTGTAGATGTTACGTATTTCGATGTTGTTGACTCTCTATTGTTCTCTTTTCCTTTCCCTCCTCCCCGAGTGCCATAGTGCAGTTCCACTGTTACAAACGTGTTCTACATATAAATGTGTATGATCATGTTTGTGTTTATGTATATGTTTATCTTTTGGATCTATCTTCTGCCTATGAGAGAAAACATGTGACTTTTGTCTTTCTGAACCTGGATTACTTCACTTAACATGATGTCTTCCGATTCCATCCATTTACCTTCAAATCACATGATGTCATTCTTCCTTATGCCTGAATAAAACTCCATTGTGTGTGTATGTATGTGTGTGTGTGCGCGCGTGTGTGTGTATCACATTTTCTTAATCCATTCATCAGTTGTAGGGCATCTGGGTTGTTTCCATAGGTTGGCTATTGTGAACAGTGCTGCAATAAATATCAGTGTGCAAATGTCTCTATTGTATCCTGACTTACATTCCTATGGTATATGCCCCAGAGTGGTATCACTGGATAATATGGCAGTTCTACTTTTAGTTTTTTTAAGGAATCTCTGTACTGCTTTTCATAATAGTTATACTAATTTACATTTCTACCAACAGGGTATAAGTGTTCCTGTTTCATCACATGCTCACTAACATTTGTTATTTCTGTTCTTGATGACAGCCATTCTAACTAAGGTGAGATGAAATCTTAATGTAGTTTTGATTTGTATTCTTTTCATGGCCAGAGAAGTTGAGCATTTCTTCATGCATTTATAGGCCATTTGTACCTCTTCCTTTGAAAATTCCCTATTCAATTCGTGTGCCCACTTCTTCATTGTGTTGTTCACTCTTTGGGGGCTGAGTTTTTTGAGCTCCCCGTAGATTCTGGGTATTAGTCCTTATCAAATGAATACCTAGCAAATATTTCCTCCCGTTCTGATGGCAAGGTCTTAAGTGTTGTGACTGTTTCGTTTGCTATGCAGAAGCTTTTTTGTTTCACACAATCCCCTTTGTTCATACTTTCTTTAATTTTCTGAGTCATTAGAGTTCTATTTGTCTATTCATATATGTTCCAGTATATTTCCTACTACTTCCTGTAGTTGTTTTGAAGTCTTAAGGTCCTTAATCTACTTTGAGTTGATACTTGTATAGGGTGACAGACATGGATCTAATTTCAGTTTGCTGCATGCAGATACCTGGTTTTCCCGCAACATTTGTTGAGGAATCTATCTTTTCTCCATCATATGCTTTGGGTGCCTTTGTCAAAAACCAGGTGGGCATAGCTGCATGGATTCATATATCTGGGTCTTCTATTCTTTTCTATTGGTTTTCATGTCTGTTTTTGTGCCAGTACCATGCTGTTTTTATTGATACGGCTCTGTAGTATAGCTTGAAGTCAGGAATTGTGATATTCCAGAGCTGCCCATTTTGCTCAGTATTGCCTTGGCTATTCAAGGTCTTTTGTGCTTCCATATGAATTGTAGGGTTGATTTTTCAATCTCTGTGATGAATGTCATTGGAATTTTGGTAGAGATTGCATTGAACATGGAGATTGTTTTTGGTAGTTTAGCCATTTTCACAATATTGATTCTACCAATCCATGAGCATTGGAGATCTTTCCATCTTCTGTAGTCTTCTTCAATTTCATTCTTCAATAGTTTATAGTTTTCACTGTAGAGATCTTTCACTCCCTTTGTTAAGTTTATTCCTAAGTATTTTATCTTTCTTGAGGCTATTGTATATGGAGTTGTTTTCTTATATTCTTTCTCAGTCTGTTCATTGTTGGTATACAGAAAGTCTACTGATTTTTATAAATTGATTCTGGATCCTGCTTATTTTGCTGAAGCTGTATATGATGTCTAGGAGTCTTTTGTTTGTTTTCTGGGCCTTTTAAGTATAAGATCATGTGAAAGGGCTGGGACTATGGCTCAAGAGGTAGAGCACCTACCTAAGTATAAGATCATGTCATCTGCAAATAGAGATAGTTTGACTTCTTCCATTTCTATTTGAGTTCCTTTTATTTCTTCTTCCTGTCTTACCACTCTAGCAAGGAAGTTCAAGACTATGTGGAATAGGAGTGAAGAGAGTGGACACTGTTGTCTTGTTCCTGACTTTAGAGGAAATGGTTTTAGTTTTCTCCCATTTAGTATGATATTGGCTATAGGCTTGTCATATATAGTCTTTACAGAAGGTACATTCCTTCTATTCATAGTTTCATCAGAGCTTTTATTATGAAAACATGTTGAATTTTGTCAAAGGCTTTTTCTGTATCTATTGAGATGATCAGGTGGTTTTTGTCTTTGCTTCTGTTAATACACTGTATTACATTTAATGATTTCATATCTTGAACCATCCCTACATCCCTGGGATGAAACCAATTTGATCATGGTGTATGATCTTTTAGATACGTTGTCAAATTCAGTTTGCCAGTATTTTGTGCATTTAATTTCATCAAAGAGATTGGCCTACAATTCTCTTTTTTTGTGGGGTCCTTGTGCATTTTTAGGATGAGTGTAATACTGGCTTCATTGAAAGATTTTGGCAGTGCTCCTTCCTTTTCTATTTCATGGAAAAGTTTGAGGAGTGTTGGTATTAGTTTTTAAAGGTCTGGTAGAATTCAGCAGTAGTTCTCTCAGGTTCTAGACTTTTCTTTTGGGGAGACTCTATTGCTGCTTCAATTTCATTGCTTATTGTAGATATATTTAGGTGATTTACACCCTCTTGATTCAATTTTGGTTGTTCATATGTGTCTAGAAATATAACCATTTCTTCCTGTACCTGGAAGGTGGGTATCTCTTTCTCCAGATTTGGGAAAAAGCTGCTATTTTCCCCAAATAATTTGGGAATAATTCTGCCATTATTTTGCTGACTATGTTTCCTATACATTTGACTTTCACCTCTTCTTCATCAGTGTCCATGATTTGCAGGTTTGATCTTTCAATGGTATCATAGAATTACATATTCCTTTCACAACTCTTCAGTCTTTTTTTCTAAATATCTTGTTTTTCTCTAATATCTATTTTTATTTTGAGCCCTGAAATTCTTTTTTTTTTTTTCATTTTTCTTTTATTATTCATACGTGCATACAAGGCTTGGTTTATTTCTCCCCCCTGCCCCCACCACCTCCCTTACCACCCACTCCACCCCCTCCCGCTGCCCCCTCAATACCCAGCAGAAACTATTTTGCCCTTATCTCTAATTTTATTGTAGAGAGAGTATAAGCAATAATAGGAAGGAACAAGGGGTTTTGCTGGTTGAGATAAGGATAGCTATACAGGGCATTGACTCACATTGATTTCCTGTGCGTGGGTGTTACCTTCTAGGTTAATTCTTTTTGATCTAACCTTTTCTCTAGTACCTGGTCCCCTTTTCCTATTGGCCTCAGTTGCTTTAAGGTATCTGCTTTAGTTTCTCTGCATTAAGGGCAACAAATGCTAGCTAGTTTTTTAGGTGTCTTACCTATCCTCACCCCTCCCTTGTGTGCTCTCGCTTTTATCATGTGCTCATAGTCCAATCCCCTTGTTGTGTTTGCCCTTGATCTAATGTCCACATATGAGGGAGAACATACGATTTTTGGTCTTTTGAGCCAGGCTAACCTCACTCAGAATGATGTTCTCCAATTCCATCCATTTACCAGCGAATGATAACATTTCGTTCTTCTTCATGGCTGCATAAAATTCCATTGTGTATAGATACCACATTTTCTTAATCCATTCGTCAGTGGTGGGGCATCTTGGCTGTTTCCATAACTTGGCTATTGTGAATAGTGCCGCAATAAACATGGATGTGCAGGTGCCTCTGGAGTAACAGTCTTTTGGGTATATCCCCAAGAGTGGTATTGCTGGATCAAATGGTAGATCGATGTCCAGCTTTTTAAGTAGCCTCCAAATTTTTTTCCAGAGTGGTTGTACTAGTCTACATTCCCACCAACAGTGTAAGAGGGTTCCTTTTTCCCCGCATCCTCGCCAACACCTGTTGTTGGTGGTGTTGCTGATGATGGCTATTCTAACAGGGGTGAGGTGAAATCTTAGTGTGGTTTTAATTTGCATTTCCTTTATTGCTAGAGATGGTGAGCATTTTTTCATGTGTTTTCTGGCCATTTGAATTTCTTCTTTTGAGAAAGTTCTGTTTAGTTCACCTGCCCATTTCTTTATTGGTTCATTAGTTTTGGGAGAATTTAGTTTTTTAAGTTCCCTATATATTCTGGTTATCAGTCCTTTGTCTGATGTATAGTTGGCAAATATTTTCTCCCACTCTGTGGGTGTTCTCTTCAGTTTAGAGACCATTTCTTTTGATGAACAGAAGCTTTTTAGTTTTATGAGGTCCCATTTATCTATGCTATCTCTTAGTTGCTGTGCTGCTGGGGTTTCATTGAGAAA
This sequence comes from Castor canadensis, assembly GCF_047511655.1. Taxonomy (NCBI): domain Eukaryota; kingdom Metazoa; phylum Chordata; class Mammalia; order Rodentia; family Castoridae; genus Castor; species Castor canadensis. The sequence goes on along the minus strand of NC_133386.1, from coordinate 76,347,817 downwards.
GTTCTTACCTATACCTACTAACTCCAGAGTATTTCCTACTCTTTCTTGTATCAACTTAAGAGTTTGGGGTCTGATATTAAGATCCTTGATCCATTTTGAGTTAATCTTGGTATAGGGTGATATACATGGATCTAGTTTCAGTTTTTTGCAGACTGCTAACCAGTTTTCCCAGCAGTTTTTGTTGAAGAGGCTGCTATTTCTCCATCGTATATTTTTAGCTCCTTTGTCAAAGATAAGTTGCTCATAGTTGTGTGGCTTCATATCTGGATCCTCTATTCTGTTCCACTGGTCTTCATGTCTGTTTTTGTGCCAGTACCATGCTGTTTTTATTGTTATTGCTTTGTAATATAGTTTGAAGTCAGGTATTGTGATACCTCCTGCATTGTTCTTTTGACTGAGTATTGCCTTGGCTATTCGTGGCCTCTTGTGTTTCCATATAAATTTAACAGTAGATTTTTCAATCTCTTTGATGAATGTCATTGGTATTTTGATGGGAATTGCATTAAACATGTAGATTACTTTTGGGAGTATAGACATTTTTACTATGTTGATTCTACCAATCCATGAGCATGGGAGATCTCTCCACTTTCTATAATCTTCCTCAATCTCTTTCTTCAGAAGTGTATAGTTTTCCTTGTAAAGGTCTTTCACATCTTTTGTTAGGTTTACACCTAGGTATTTGATTTTTTTTGAGGCTATTGTAAATGGAATTGTTTTCATACATTCTTTTTCCGTTTGCTCATTGTTAGTGTATAGAAATGCTAATGATTTTTCTATGTTGATTTTATATCCTGCTACCTTGCTATAGCTATTGATGATGTCTAGAAGCTTCTGAGTAGAGTTTTTTGGGTCTTTAAGGTATAGGATCATGTCGTCTGCAAATAGGGATATTTTGACAGTTTCTTTACCTATTTGTATTCCTTTTATTCCTTCTTCTTGCCTAATTGCTCTGGCTAGGAATTCCAGTACTATGTTGAATAGGAGTGGAGATAGTGGGCATCCTTGTCTGGTTCCTGATTTTAGAGGGAATGGTTTTAATTTTTCTCTGTTAAGTATAATGCTGGCTGTAGGTTTGTCATCTATAGCTTTTATAATGTTGAGGAACTTTCCTTCTATTCCTAGTTTTCTTAGAGCTTTTATCATGAAATGATGTTGGATCTTATCAAAGGCTTTTTCTGCATCTATTGAGATGATCAAGTGGTTTTTGTCTTTGCTTCTGTTAATGTGGTTTATTACGTTTATTGATTTTCGTATGTTGAACCACCCCTGCATCCCTGGGATGAAGCCTACCTGGTCGTGGTGAATAATCTTTTTGATGTGTTGCTGAATTCGATTTGCCATTATTTTGTTGAGGATTTTTGCATCAATGTTCATTAAGGAGATTGGCCTATAGTTCTCCTTTTTGGAGGTGTCTTTGCCTGGTTTTGGGATAAGTGTAATACTGGCTTCATAAAAGGTGTTTGGCAGTTTTCCTTCCCTTTCTATTTCATGGAACAGTTTAAGGAGGGTTGGTATCAGTTCTTCTTTAAAGGTCTGATAGAATTCAGCAGAGAATCCATCAGGTCCTGGACTTTTCTTTTTGGGGAGACTCTTGATTGCTGCTTCAATTTCATTTTGTGTTATAGGTCTATTCAGGTGATTAATTTCCTCTTGGTTCAGTTTTGGATGATCATATGTATCTAGAAATCTGTCCATTTCTTTTAGATTTTCAAATTTATTTGAATATAGGTTCTCAAAGTAGTCTCTGATGATTTCCTGGACTTCCATGGTGTTTGTTGTTATCTCCCCTTTTGCATTCCTGATTCTACTAATTTGGGTTTTTTCTCTCCTCATTTTAGTCAGGTTTGCCAGGGGTCTATCGATCTTGTTTATTTTTTCAAAGAACCAACTTTTTGTTTCATTAATTCTTTGTATGGTTTTTTTGGTTTCTATTTCGTTGATTTCAGCTCTTATTTTTATTATTTCTCTCCTTCTATTTGTTTTGGGATTTGCTTGTTCTTGTTTTTCTAGGAGTTTGAGATGTATCATTAGGTCATTGATTTGGGATCTTTCAATCTTTTTAATATATGCACTCATGGCTATAAACTTTCCTCTCAAGACTGCCTTAGCTGTGTCCCATAGGTTCCGGTAGGTTGTGTTTTCATTTTCATTGACTTCTAGGAACTTTTTAATTTCCTCTTTTATTGCATTGATGATCCATTCTTCATTAAGTAATGAGTTATTTAGTTTCCAGCTGTTTGCATGTTTTTTGTCTTTACTTTTGTTGTTGAGTTCTACTTTTACTGCATTGTGGTCAGATAGTATGCACGGTATTATTTCTATTTTCTTATATTTGCTGAGGCTTGCTTTGTGCCCTAGGATATGATCTATTTTGGAGAAGGTTCCATGCTCTGCTGAGAAGAATGTATATTGTGTAGAGGTTGGATGAAATGTTCTGTAGACATCTACTAGGTCCACTTGATCTATTGCATATTTTAGATCTTGGATTTCTTTATTGAGTTTTTGTTTGGATGACCTATCTATTGATGATAATGGAGTGTTAAAGTCTCCCACAACCACTGTGTTGGCGTTTATATATGCTTTTAGGTCTTTCAGGGTATGTTTGATGAAATTGGGTGCGTTGACATTGGGTGTGTACAGATTGATGATATTATTTCCTTTTGGTCTATTTCCCCTTTTATTAGTATGGAATGTCCTTCTTTATCTCGTTTGATCAATGTAGGTTTGAAGTCTACTTTGTCAGAGATAAGTATTGCTACTCCTGCTTGTTTTCGGGGGCCATTGGCTTGGTAAATCTTCTTCCAGCCTTTCATCCTAAGCATATGCTTATTTCTGTCGGTGAGATGAGTCTCCTGTAAGCAACAAATTGTTGGATCTTCTTTTTTAATCCATTTTGTCAAACGGTGTCTTTTGATGGGTGAATTAAGTCCATTAACATTAAGTGTTAGTACTGATAGGTATGTGGTGATTCCTGCCATTTAGTTATCTTAGTTGTTTGAAGGTTTGATTGTGTGTACCTAACTTGATGTTACTCTCTACTGTCTTGCTTTTTCTTATCCTGTGGTTTGGTGCTGCCTGCCTTTTCATGGTTAAGTTGGGTGTCACTTTCTGTGTGCAGGATCCCTTGCAGAATCTTTTGTAATGGTGGCTTTGTGGTCACATATTGTTTTAGTTTCTGCTTATCATGGAAGACTTTTATTGCTCCATCTATTTTGAATGATAGCTTTGCTGGGTAGAGTATCCTGGGGTTGAAGTTATTTTCATTCAGTGCCCAGAAGATCACACCCCACGCTCTTCTTGCTTTTAATGTTTCTGTTGAGAAGTCTGCTGTGATTTTGATGGGTTTACCTTTGTATGTTACTTGTTTTTTCTCTCTTGCAGCCTTCAATATTCTTTCCTTAGTTTCTGAACTTGTTGTTTTAATGATGATATGTCGTGGAGTAGTTCTATTTTGATCTGGTCTGTTTGGTGTCCTGGAGGCCTCTTGCATTTGTATGGGAATATCTTTCTCTAGATTTGGGAAATTTTCCGTTATTATTTTGTTGAATATATTACGCATTCCCTTCGCTTGCACCTCTTCTCCTTCTTCGATGCCCATGATTCTCAAGTTTGGTCTTTTGATGGAGTCGGTGAGTTCTTGCATTTTCTTTTCACAGGTCTTGAGTTGTTTAATTAGTAGTTCTTCAGTTTTTCCTTTAATTACCATTTCATCTTCAAGTTCTGAGATTCTGTCTTCTGTTTGTTCTATTCTGCTGGATTGGCCTTCCGTTTTGTTTTGCAGTTCTGTTTCGTTCTTTTTTCTGAGGTTTTCCATATCCTGGCTGTTTTCTTCTTTATTGTTGTCTATTTTTGTCCTGAGTTCATTTATCCATTTATTCATTGTGTTCTGTCTTTCACTTTGGTGTTTATACAGTGCTTCTATGGTTTCCTTTATTTCTTCTTTTGCTTTTTCAAATTCTCTATTTTTATTGTCTTGGAATTTCTTGAGTGTCTCCTGTACATTTTGGTTGACCCTAACCAGTATCATCTCTATAAAATTCTCATTGAGTACTTGTAGTATGTCTTCTTTTAAATTATTCTTGTAGGCTTCATTGGGTCCTTTGGCATAGTTTATCTTCATTTTGTTGGAGTCTGGCTCTGAGTTTCTGTTCTCTTCATTCCCCTCTGGTTCCTGTACTAATTTTTTGCTGTGGGGAAACTGGTTTCCTTGTTTTTTCTGTCTTCCTGTCATTGTCCTTGGTGTTGTTACTGTCCCTGTACTGTGTGTAATTAAGTATTTTCTAGCTTGTAATAATAACAATGGTAATATTGAGAATGGAAGAGTGAGCTGAGATGGAAAGCAAGAAGTTAAAGAAAAGGGGAAAACAAATATACAGACAAGAGGGAGAAAGCAGAACAAGGTATCAGACAAGAGAGTTTCAAAGGTATAAACAGGGAGTGTTAGTGTACTAATCGACAGTAAGCTGAACAGACAATAGAGTGACAGAGAGAGGATTGAAAATCAAAGATAAAAAAATAATAAATAAGTATATGAAAGTAATATCTATTTATAAAAATGAATTAAAATAAAATGGAAAATAGAAAATTAAAAAAAACAAAAAAAACCAAAAAACTTCCAAGTTTATATGCAATGCAATTTCAGTCTTAATAATTTGGATGTCCGTCTCAATCTCCAGTCCTGGAGTTGGTGCCTCAGATGTTGTTCTGTAGTTGTCTCATCAAAGGGGATGCATAAAGTAGAACAAAATTACACTCACACACACACAGAAGAAAAAAAAAAAGCCCCACCAAGTGTCCCCAGTTCAAATGCAATACAGTTTCAGTAAGTTTTTCGGCTTGCAGGTGTAATTCGGCTGTTCTCTCATCAAAGGTAGGGAGAAAAAGAAAAAAAAAGCATCTGGAGGCAGTTCTGAGAGTGGTATCTGCAACTGTGGCTTGCCTGCCTGCTGCTCTCAGCCTGTAGCTGGCGGCGTTATTTATGCAGATCTCTGGGGTGAGCTAGCACTCACCTGGTCCCACAGGCTTTGTTTGCTCAGAGTTCTCCTGTGGGTGGGGGGGCCTCTGCTACAGGCTTTTCCCTTTCCAAGCACTGGGAAAGGCGACACTGCCCCGTGTTGTCAGGCCTGCGTGTTTATTTACAGTTCACGTGGGAAGTGGGTCTTCCCTCCTCTCACAAGCGTCCCCGCTCCTGGTTGCTGGGCGCGCCCCGCTCCCACCAGAGCCTCTCCGGCCCGCCCGGCTCGTTTATTTACAGTCCCAGGAAGGATTCCCTTCCCCCAATCTTCAGTGCTCAGGGCGCCCCACCCTCTTTCCAGCGTCTTAACTGTTCTTATTGCTTAGTACTCAGTTTCTCTTTTTTTCCCGGGTGGAGGTCAGTCTGTCCAGGGGGCTATGCTGCTCTGGCCCAGGCTTGTCTGTGGGGCTACCGCGGTACCGCGAAGCTCACCTGGTCCGCGTCTTCCCAAGCCGTATGGGCGCCGGCCACTGGAGGCCCGGGGGCCTCCTCGGTTCTCCGTTTAACGTGAAGTGGAGATTCTCTGTGCCGGCTGGAGATGTGGAGGAGTCAAAGTTATGCCTTTTCTCGGTGATTATGCCTGCAAAGTGTGTCTCCAGCGTCTCTCCAAGATTTCACTATAGGAGGGTCGCTTTCTGCTTCCTACCTCTAGCCGCCATCTTGGAATTCTCGAGCCCTGAAATTCTGTCTTCTACTTGATCCACTCTCCTGGAGTGGCTCTCAACTGTATTTTTTATTTGACTTAAGTTACTTTTTGTTTCTAATGTTTGTTTGATTATTTTTTAGTTTTTAAAACTTTTCATACTTTTGCTAAGCTCCTTTTTCACATCTTGTACTGCCTTCTTTATTTCATTTATCTTTTTTTATACTTTCCTTGATTTCATTCTGATGTTTGTTTGAGTCTATTTAATTGTATCTGTGTCATCTCAAGTTTTTTATTTGCATTCTCTTGGGATTCATTGAGTTGTTTTTGTAGGTCTTCTTTAAGATCCTTAAACATTCTTTTTATCATCCTTCTGACCTCCGCAGCTGAGAATTCAACGCTTTTGCTGTCCACCAAATCTATTGTGTGATTGAGGAGTCTCATTCTCCATGTTTCTATTTTGAGACTCACTCGTGTGTTGTTGATTAGTTGGTTGGAGGTTTTAATCATCTGTTATCTTTCCCTTGACTTAATTTCTATGCTCTGGCTACCTAAGTTGTTAGCTAGGTTGTTGTAACATTTCTGTTCACTGACCTGGAGTTATAACTTAGCAATGACAAATTCATGGATTCAATGCCAAACCAGTTATTTATATAACGTATAAAACCATTAGCAGTATTACCTATAAATAGCAGGTATTGGAGAAATAAAATTTGTTTGCATAAAGATTAATTCTTAAGTAATAAAATTGATGGGGATAACCAGTTGTGTTTGCATCCCCTTGCCAGAATTGGCTTCTAAATTTGTAGATTTGTCTCTAAATTTGTCATGTACTAGGTATTTCACTTTGAGCCCACCAATTAAACTCTTTGGAACTCAAGTTTCTGTCCTAAAACTAAGGATAATTACAATTTCATCTTACATTTAATTAGGAGATTTAATGCAATAGTGTATATATAAATCTGTGTTCTCAAATGCTGTGTCCACTTTAGGCCTATATGAATTACATGACCCATAACCTACACTCAGTGGTTTTTTCTCCTCCCTTCTCCCTCTATCCAAAGGATCTATTGCTATCATAGGATCACAGATTAAATACTTACAAACCCCAGAAGAAAATAATTAAATTCCAATTTATTTTTCAAGTCTTCACTTCATCCTCTTTGTCCACTGTCTTGTTTTCCTGAATTTTATTCTCTTCTTTCTCTGAATTCCCTTTGGCCATTATTTTTGTACTATTCATGATACATGGACATATTCTGCTGGGAGTACATTTTTGCTTAGTTCCATCTCTGTCTCCATTATGAGATCCTTGAGAATTTCTCTGACCTAGCATGGCAGTCACAATATATACTTGTCTGCCTCTGGGTTCCTCTGAAAGGAAACCCTGAGGCAACCCAGGTATAGGTAGTTTATTGTGAAGACCTTCTTAGGAAATGCAAATGGGAAAGAGAAGAGCACCAATAAAAAACATCAATGACCCAATTACCACTGTGGGTCATCAGAGCTCAGTCCCAGTGAGGACCTTCTGAAAAGCACCTAAGGGATAGAAAAGCTTGCAATGCTTATTCACTGACTTTCATCCTCCACTGATTAAAGGTTCTCCCTTGAGTGTCAATTGCCCCACACTGTGACTGAGCAAAAGTTCTTTTGGTAGCATGGGGAAAAATAGAGACCCATGTACTCATAAGGTAGGGAGCTGCCAGTGTACACTAGAGTTCTTACCAGTGGGTGAACTCTGGGTTGGGAGCATTTACACCATCTGCTATAATGTTTAGTCAAAATCTAATTGAATGAATGAAAAAATAAATATCACAGAAACACTGTCTGTATCTTAAGACACCTATCTAAAAGAGTTGCACTTATTTCTTTTTATACCACAGTCTGGAGTACTTTAGGATAAAGATTGTGGATATTTTTCTCTCTGGTTTGAGAAACTGTGGAAGTCCATGGGTGTTGCTGTAAAAGACAAATGGGAATGTAGATGCTATTGGCTACCAAGAAACTTTCTCAACCATTTCTCAAATATTCTTTATAAGATATACAGTAACTTGTCCAGGTTCAAATAGTAAGTCAGCTCTCAGGCTGGAAAAACAATTTGAAATTTCTCAAGTTTTCCAGAAGCCCAATCAAGAGAGACAAGGAATTGACTGCTCACACGGCCCACATCCTGGTTGCTCCACCTAACTAACCATTCCATCTGTGCTTCCTCCATGTTTTCTTTCCTCCTACAAACACCATGACTATATGTTTCCACAAAGCTGGTCACGGGGTGGAACAAACATCTCCTCATTCTAACTAGCTTCTCTTTATCCCTCCACCATGGGAGGTAAAAGTAGAGGAAAATAATTTTAATGCCAACATGTAATATTTCCAATCAGGCTATACCAATCACACAGGAATTTCTTGAGAGCATGCCAAACTTTACATATTACATTTTCCCCTACTAGTAATGATAAAATTAAGTTAAAATCAACTAATACATGCAAGAGCAGTAATAAAATAGAGTTGCTTGTTAATTCTTATCATTTCTAGTCCTGTTGTTATGCAATATCTTTAACACCTTAAATTATAGCAAAAGATGCTTTAAAATTTGACCAGAGCTTGGCATAGACCTCTTCTTAAAAGGAAGCCTTTGATGAATATGTGCAAGTCTGGGGAAACTGAATATGCTTTCAAAACAGACATCTCAACAAAAAATGGCAACATTCCAAAACAAAATTAAAATGTAGAAAGTTTTCTCAGTATTAAACTTTTAAAATCATTCTGCTGAACCATTCCTTGCTTGCTTCCTTCCTTCTTCCTTTCTGTCTTAACTTGATCATAGTAAGCTACGATATTCTACCAGTATTATTCACAAACATAAAACCACCCAAGCAATGCCAAATATTCTCAGTACACAAGTTTTACAGCTACCTTCAAAGAACAGAATTTTCAAAGTCACCCAGCCAGGAAGCCCCAGGCAAAACAATTATGAACCACACCTTTTCCTTGGCTCCATTTTTAAGAAGCAGTAGTGAGAGGGAAAGTAGAAAAATTAAAACAAAAAAAAATGTGTTCCGGGCACAGACTCTAAAAGGCCTGAGCAGTATTCAGGTGGGAATTTAGAATGAAGTACTCAAAAATAGAAGTTGTGGAGGCTAGAGGTGTAGCTCAGTGGTAGAGCACATGTTTAGCATATGAGAGGCCCTGGTTTTGATCCCCAGTACCAAAAAAAAAGTGTGGACATTACAAAGATATCATTCTCAGAGGCTGGGGCAGAAAGTAGCAAAGATTGTATTGAACACACTCAGAGCCTTATATAGGTAGACTTCTACCTTGGAGGTCTTTTCCTGCTTCTTAAAATGCGAGACATTTCTGTCCTGGCTGTCAAAGTGTGAGATAACCTCGCTGGAGACTTTCTTGATTTCTCAGAAAGCAAAAAGGAACTCTTCCAAGCAATCTCAGGTAATTGGGAGTGAGGTGTCAGGTACTCACAGTATTCCCAACCTCTGGGAAGACTGGCTGCTTTTTAATGAACACTGACCCCTCTGGTCTTCCCTTTCCTTACCAATGAGGATCCTAGTATGTCATTCAAGTTTTATCTTGAAAAGTTAATAATGCTCTCTAAGTATTAAACAGTTAGTTTTTTTCATTATTATTACCATCATTACTTCCTCCCTTCCTTCATAGTATCTTCCTACAATAAAAACTTCCTGGTGGGCAACAATGCCCTGTGAGTCCCATCTGGGAATGAAATGTACTTTTCTTCCATTATAAACAAAACTTTGGGGACATAATATTTCATGAGATAAATGTTTATTATTTGCTGACAGGCTACAACCTCCACACTGGAAATCTAAATTCCCAAAAAGGGCAACTTTACAGATGGTTGGCAGACAACCAGGGAACATTGGAGCCATCTCCTTTATTAGTAGTATCTACCAGTGGATGGTAAGAAGCAAGCTGGTGAAATAAATGATATGTGCTCAGATCAGAGTCACCCAGTGGAGGGGACAGGTGGAGGCTGAAATCCAGGCTTCCCAGTTTCCCCAAGGCAAGAGCCTGCTCTGTGACTGCAATTGTGGCCTTAGTTTTCTTTCAATGGAAGAGCTTAATGGGGCCAACGGTCCCCAAGGCTGTGCTGCATGCAAGAGAAGAAGTTCTCTAATTCCTCTGCCTAAGAAGACACAGAGAATAAGAGGAACCTGGCTTGAACCTTCTAATTGCACTATATTGAGTGAATATTGTGTCCTCCAAGGGAGAGCTATGACAGCTTCAAGACACCTCATCTCAGTTCCTGCTTCTGTACAAGGGTTCAACCTAAACCAACCTAGAAGTAAAATCCTCCCCTTAAGGTTCTCATAAGAAATGCATCCATGGACTGGAAGTATGGCTCAAGCAGTAGAGTGCCTCAGTCCCACAAGAAAGAAAGAAGAAAGAAAGAAAGAAAGAAAGAAAGAAAGAAAGAAAGAAAGAAAGAAAGAAAGAAAGAAAGAAAGAAAGAAAGAAAGAAAGAAAGAAAGAAAGAAAGAAAGAAAGAAAGAAAGAAAGAAAGAAAGAAAGAAAGAAAGAAAGAAAGAAAGAAAGAAAGAAAGAAAGAAAGAAAGAAAGAAAGAAAGAAAGAAAGAAAGAAAGAAAGAAAGAAAGAAAGAAAGAAAGAAAGAAAGAAAGAAAGAAAGAAAGAAAGAAAGAAAGAAAAGGAAGGGAGGAAGGAAAGCAGGAAGGAAGGAAAGACAAGTCATGTGACACAGCATGATAATGATAATGGTTGTTGGGTGGATGGTGAGTGGTGCCCTCGGAAAAGGGACACTTCTCACAGAACAACACACCCTCATTTCCTCACAGAGCAAGTCTCACATCCAGGCCCCTATCTCCAGAAGCCCCAGTTCCAGCTGCCATGCTGTGCCATGTAGGCAATGCCTTCACGAAGGCCATTCCAGCCTGTCCTCCTCCAGCTGCTTCTCTTCTGGGGGCCAGAAGAGAACCTTTCACTCCCAGGATCTTCCAGAATTATAGTGAATACAATATCTCCACACAAATGAATAACTGAATGAGCATTTGGCACATAGCTGGTAGTTAACATGAATTGGTGGATGATATAAGGGAGCAAAAGAGTGGAACCCACTTATGTGCTTTACCAAATCAAGCTGAATACCAGATTGAAGTAGAATTAAGCATTTTTTTCAGGAGGCATTAAAATGGACAAATCAGCACAAGCCATCTCGCTCCTGACAAACTGCCAGATCAGAAGAAATAAGAGCCTCTATGGCACAGAGTTTGCCTACACACTGGAATGTCTTCTAAACACAAGAATATAGATACCATGCAAAGCAGGAATCAGGAGTCAAGGAAGATCCCTTGGTAAAGAAGACAAGAACAAGAGCGGGATGGCTTTGATAAGAAGGAAGATAGCCAGCTAGGGATATAGCTCAGTAGCAGAGTGCTTGCCAAGCATGTGCAAGGTCCTGGGTTCAATCCCCAGCACCAAAGGAAGAAATACAGCCAGTGAATCAGATTCCTGTTAGCAGATCAGGTTTCCTTTGCTGTATCACTAGACCCTTATGGCTAGCCTTGAGCAAGCCACAGAGCTGTGACTGGCTGTGAATCCTCAGTCAGGGAACATGTATCCTACTGCATATGAATGAATCGCATCCTCAGAAAATACAACAGTCCGCATAAGGCAGCACTCTCTGGAAGTCTTAAGAAATGAAGCAAGTTCAGTTGACTCACTGAAATGATGCAGCTTTAAACCACACACTTAAGCCTTAAAAAAGGTATGTCCTGTTACTGATTCAAGATGGACAGTGTTGGTGCCTAGGTGTTTGTCCAGACAAAATGCAAGTTAACTTAATGTAGTAGGTTTGACACCCTCCCTTTTTTTATTCTTGCCTAAATAAGCCAATGTTGAGGAACAAGCTGAGGCTGGTAGTGAAGCCAAAGCAGGCTGGAAATGTAGCTTTTGGAAGTAACATACTTGATATTATGCTTAAATTAGTTTCCTTTTAAAAGAAAGATATTAGAGACCTAATAAAGAGAGCTTGTGTATCTTTCATCAACATACTAGAAAAATTAGAGATTTAAAACTCTGAGTCCAGGGATGTTTAAAAGAAGGAACAATATAATCCTTTTGTGTTCTTATTTATGTTTGCCATGTGTGCCAGCCTTGATGGGTTAATTGGGCATCACTAGGGGAGGTGAGTCAAGCTAGCTGGCAATGATTCAGGAAATTGAGTGTAAGGCCTGTATCCAGGAAATTGGGTTTGAGTCCTGTATCCACTATGCAAATAAACAATACTTCCAGACATAGGCAGGATTTTCATTTGCCTTTCAAAATTGAAATGAATTCTTAGACCTAAAAACCATGGGGAGCAAAGCAGAGTCACAGTGATCTGAAGCAGGACACATAAAGCAGTTACTTCCCTCCTGAGAAAGGGATATGGTGGTACACATTGTAATCCATCTGAGGCCAAATTCAAGGCCAGCCTGAGCTACATAGCAAGTCACTGTCTCAAAAAAAAATAAAAAAGACAAATTACAAACTTGGGTGCAGGGCTCTCAGAATCTAGAACATGAGAAAGAGCTCTTGGTGCTTCCACGTTAACAGAAAGAAATTACAGGTGTCCATCTCTATTGAGCACAGAGAACCCTAACACTAAGTCACAAAGTACCATTTGTTTCTCTAAGCTAAAACAACACATCCCTCCAGACCACAATCCCTACAATTTCATTCTAGTCCATTTTCTTTCAGTTCAATTCAAGAATGTGGCTATAATTCAAAATACATAGAGCTGATCTGGGGGGACACAAAGCTCTATAGAGAAAACTGCAAGCCCATTGTTATTGTTAATGAAAACAGTACACACAGCTTTGACTCACATTGGAGAAAAGGTGGGGCCAAAAACCAAGTAGTTTAAAATTTGAAAGCTTCCTCTTTCTAAGGACAGATTGGTCTTAATAAGTTAATGTTTGATAAGCCGTACAAAGTCCAGGGTAGATGGCTGTCTCCAGCCCACCTTAATTCTGGGATCTGGGAAGCTCTGCCCTTTGGAAACAGCCCCCAACTGCCCTCCTGCTTTCTGGTCTTCCTCCACTTGAACCAACACTCTTTTTTTATTATCATTATTGTTATTATTATTTGATTTTTAATAAAGCAACAAGCTTCTTAAACAACAAATTACTTACTTAAATTGTAAGATGTTAGGTTTTCTCAATGACTTTCTACATGGTTTTTAAAGGTAGTCTGATAGTATACTAACAACCTGCAGCAAGCAATACCATTTTGTATTTGCTGATGGAGGAGAAGAAGAAATAGAGCCCTTGAACAAGTTTTAAAAAGGAAGTGTACCACTGTAGTTTAATAGGTTAGCAATAAAGAGTCAGGGAGGAGGAGCAGGAACTGGGGTAAATCAGCCTTGAATAAGCCATTCTTCAAACCTAAAACTTATCTTTATAAAAACATGTTTGATATTTCTGGTAAAAGCATTTTGGCTTTGTTGGCGAGGATGCGGGGAAAAAGGAACCCTCTTACACTGTTGGTGGGAATGTAGACTAGTACAACCACTCTGGAAAAAAATTTGGAGGCTACTTAAAAAGCTAGACATCGATCTACCATTTGATCCAGCAATACCACTCTTGGGGATATACCCAAAAGACTGTTACTCCAGAGGCACCTGCACATCCATGTTTATTGCGGCACTATTCACAATAGCCAAGTTATGGAAACAGCCAAGATGCCCCACCACTGACGAATGGATTAAGAAAATGTGGTATCTATACACAATGGAATTTTATGCAGCCATGAAGAAGAATGAAATGTTATCATTCGCTGGTAAATGGATGGAATTGGAGAACATCATTCTGAGTGAGGTTAGCCTGGCCCAAAAGACCAAAAATCCTATGTTCTCCCTCATATGTGGACATTAGATCAAGGGCAAACACAACAAGGGGATTGGACTATGAGCACATGATAAAAGCGAGAGCACACAAGGGAGGGGTGAGGATAGGTAAGACACCTAAAAAACTAGCTAGCATTTGTTGCCCTTAATGCAGAGAAACTAAAGCAGATATGTTAAAAGCAACTGAGGCCAATAGGAAAAGGGGAACAGGTACTAGAGAAAAGGTTAGATCAAAAAGAATTAACCTAGAAGGTAACACCCACGCACAGGAAATCAATGTGAGTCAATGCCCTTTATAGCTATCCTTATCTCAACCAGCAAAACCCCTTGTTCCTTCCTATTATTGCTTATACTCTCTCTACAACAAAATTAGAAATAAGGGCAAAATAGTGTCTGCTGGGTATTGAGGGGGTGGAGAGGGAGGGGGCGGATTGGGTGGTAAGGGAGGGGTGGGGGCAGGGGGGAGAAATGAACCAAGCCTTGTATGCACATATGAATAATAAAAGAAAAATGAAAAAAAAAAGCGTTTTGGCTTATTAGATTTGTAGTACCATTTGTTTATGCTTTTATTATAATTCATAAGTAGAATCATCTGGCCATATAATAGACTTGGTATAGGACTCTTAGAGAAAAACAGAGACCTAAGGAATGAAATGTATTTCTTTGTTACTAGAGTTTACAGGGTTTCCTTATAATTTAAGGAAATATAATGTTAAAAAGTAAAATGTATGATGAGATCAGTAGGCATTGTTTTTATTTGTACTTTTTCTCCAGAGAAGAAATTCAATAATAAAAATGTGTTTCATCTTGGGGAGATGCATATTTATTCAGCTTTCTTACTAAGAATTCTACAGTTTGACCATAAATCTTAAAGAACACAAAAATGTTCTCTACAGGTAGGCATTTGCATAGCATCTTTCTTTTAATGTCTCATTCCCAATCCTACAACAGGTTATCAGTTTGCTAATTGCTTACCACAACCAAGATTTTAATCACCTGATCCATCAATAGACCCTCTCACACTTGCTTTATTCATCAGTAAGTGATATCCTTATTAATGGAAACAACAAATCTATTGATAGCATCCCTCCATGGAGTGGAAAGCAATATATATTAGCTCTGCCTTGGAAACCAGTCTATTCTATTATAATTCAAACTACCACTCTAATGCAACTTTAGTTACCTGTTCTCTTCTGTAACAAGCTCCCTTATAGGGAAGCCTCCTGCCACTCTTTCTTGGTGAGAAATATAAAAATCACCTTCACTGAAGAGGAAGATAGCCTTGAAACAGGGCCATAAAACATGGTAAGCTGCCAGAGATGTAGAGCATGAGGAATTGCCCATTAAAGCCATGCAAAAAGTTCAGGACCAGATAAAGGGCACCATGCAGAGATAAACACTCATTCCCGCCTTCCTTTGTCTCCACTTGTACATAAACTTTCCAAAGCAAGTCTTCCCTGCTGATCTTATCTAAACAACCTTAGGTCTGTAACTCAACCTTAGGTCTCTAACTCACTGTTAGCCCCAAAACCTGAGCACATTCTTATAATTTGATGCCCTGCACTGCCTTTTAAATATCCTGTGAATCCTTTGTTCAGTGCTCAGACACAGTATATGTCTGAGCTCGCTGGTGTAAAATAAAATCTGAGTTCTCCACTCCTCTGAGTGTCACTTGGTTTCTAATCTGTAAAAATATTTCCCCAACATTTGGAGGCCCCAGCGAGATCCCAACCGACTGGCCCCTTGAGGCACCAGCTGGCTGTTAGACTGCATTGGAGCGGGGAGGGACACGGGACTGAAGGAGGTGGCACCCGATGGTATTCCAGGTCCTCCTTTGCCCTGGAGCTCCAACTCTGTGTGTAGTCTTTACCCTGCTTGGACTCCAAGGAGAAGTTGACTAACTCATCAGACAGTCTCATCCGGACTCAGTAACACCTCCCCCAGAAATCAGTCCTAAGTCAGTTCCCATCCCACTGGACGAAGAGGAGCTTGATCTACTCCCAGGAACCTCTGAGAGGAGTTCCACAGGTCAGGGAATTCTCCAAGAAGAGGGGACGGATAACTATAATAACTAAGGTGTGAGTGTGTATGTGAGTGAGCGGCCTGATTCATCCTTGCTTCAGGCTCCAGTGTGTGGCCCCACGGCTAAAAGGGTACGGGGTCTGAGTGGGTCTATTCTGCAGTACTGTGGTGAACCTCATGCAGCTTAGGGTGGTGTTGGGGGAACCCCCAATCCAGAGTCACAAGGCTGACCCTGCCATCAATGCTAAGAGGCACCGAAGTTCCATTGGGATGCGGCCGGACAGACATCTGATTGGTCTCTTCTCCTGAAGAGGCACCCACCCTTGCTTGTCTTTGCACCACTGATGCATGGGGGGAATACATAGGGTGGTGATAGGGGATACTTCTAATTGCCATGGGTGAAGGATCTTCAAAACCTACAGTCTTGGAGTGTATGCTTAAACATTTTAAGAAGGGATTCTCAGGGGATTATAGGATTAGAATGTCTCCTGGAAAGCTGCACATACTATGCGAGTCAGAATGGCCCACTTTTGGGGTCAACTGGCCCCCTGAAGGCACTCTAGATTTGCCCATGATCAGAGCCATTTATCAGATAGTAATAGGAAGCCCTGGGTAACCCAACCAGTTTCCATATATTGACTCCTGGCTCCAGGTGGCTCAGACCATGCCCTCTTGAGTCTGAGTCTGTACTAATAAAAAGGGACAGAGCAGAGTTTTCGTGGCCCAGGCAATAAGGCCTAAAGACCAGAATCTGACCAAACCTGTTCTGCAAGGGGATCCAGAAGATAAACTGCAAGAGCCCCCGCTATACATTCCCAGCACACCTCCACCATCAGAGCAGCCAGTGCCACCTTTCCCAGACAGCCCACCACC
The DNA here is from genome assembly GCF_047511655.1 of Castor canadensis. Lineage (NCBI taxonomy): Eukaryota > Metazoa > Chordata > Mammalia > Rodentia > Castoridae > Castor > Castor canadensis. The sequence goes on along the minus strand of NC_133386.1, from coordinate 76,331,388 downwards.
CTCAGTGAGCCCTTCTCAGCCCCACCAGCAGCCTCCTAGTCCCAGTGATGTCCCTCCTACACCCATCCCCAGCTTGAGTCCACAGCCCCTGAGCCGCCACCTTCACTCATCTCAGGCACTGGCCCCTCAAGCCAGGGCCTTGCAGATGCCTCTCCATGAGATGCAAAGGCCCCAGCAAGTTGATGCTGATGGTGCAGTCCAGCCCAGATGCTCTATCCTTTATTACCAGTCTTTCAGTTCAACTGACCTCCTAAATTGGAAGAATCATACACTGTCATATTCAGAAAAACCCCAGACTGTGGTCGATCTCCTAGAATCCATATTCCAGACCCATCAACCCACTTGGGATAACTGCCGGCAGATCCTCCTGACATTTTTCAATACAGAAGAGCAGCGGCCAATTCTGATAGAGGCCCGCTGCTGGCTCCAAGGGCAAGCCCCAGCAGGAACCCTAGATGCAGAAGCATGGGCAAGAGAGGTGGTCCCTGATGCTTGACCCACTTGGGACTTCAATACAGCAGAGGGATGAGGAGACCTTACTCAATATCATGCCGCTCTCCTACACGGGCTTAGGGCCGGAGCTAAGAGTCCTACCAACATGTCCAAAATTGCAGCAGTTATTCAGAAGCCAGAGGAAACACCGACTGATTTTTATGACTCTGTGAGGCCTTCGACCCAGAAGTGCCAGAAAATCAGCAAATGGTCAATACGGCGTTTGTGACTCAATCATATGCTGACATTCGCAGAAAATTTCAAAAACTTGAAGGTTTCACTGGGATGAATGCCACCCAGCTGTTAGAAGTGGCAAATAAAGTTTTTGTAAACTGAGAAAATGAAGAAAAACAGGAAGCTGATAAAAGAATGAAAGCCAAGGTGTCCTTATTGGCTGCAGCACTGGGAAAGCTGGAACCAACTCAGCAGTCAATCCCACCAAGGAAGAGGAGACCCGATGGGCAAACCCCTCCAGTGAGGCCAATGTGCCTATCACAAGGAGATTGACCACTGGAAAAATGAATGCCCCCACTGCAAGGGAACAACACTGGAGCTTAACAAAATTGCTCCAGGAAAGAAGACAGGATGGCAGCACAAACCAGAGACCCAAGATCTCATTGGCCTAGCAGTAATTGGATCAGACTAGGAAAGGTCGAAATAAAAGTGGGGGGCCAACCAATGATTTTCATGGTGGACTCAGGTGCTGAGCATTCCATGGTCACTAAGCCAGTGGCCCCACTCACTCAGCATAGAACCACAATAGTCAGAGCTACTGGCACCCAAACTGCCTGGCAGTTCTGCCCAGCCCGGACATGCCAACTTGGAGGACATGAAATGACTCATGAGTTCCTATGTTTACCAGAATGCCTAATTCCTCTCCTAGGAAGGGACTTATTAACAAAGCTCAGAGCCCAAATCACCTTCAACCAAGGAGGGCCTGCAAATCTTACCGTGAGGGGACCAAATGCACCCTCATCATGGCAGTGACCATACTTGCAGAAGGAAAATGGCACTGCATCACCAGGAAAAGTGGGACCTAGAAAAGCCCATCTGCCTGCTGGAGGAGTTCCCTGATGTCTGGGCTGAGACCTGAGACCCCTGGCCTGGCTCACAACCATGCACCCATAATGGTAGATCTTAAACCTGGGGCTCTCCCTGTCAGACAGAGGCAATATCCAGTACCACCGGAAGCACGCCTAGGAATTCAGACCTACCTACAGCGGCTGACAGATGTAAGGATATTAATCGACTGCCAATTGCCATGGAACACCCCACTGTTGCCTGTCAAGAAGGCAGGGGGAGAAGATTACTGGCCCGTCCAGGACCTGTGGGCAGTCAACAACACCGTTATCACACTGCACCCTAATCCCTACACTCTCCTGAGCCTTCTACCACCACAAGCAAGCTGTTTCACTTGCCTGGACCTAAAGGATGCTTTTATCTGCCTTTGCCTGGGCGCCAGTTAGCCAGCCTCTGTTTGCCTTTGAATGGGAAGACCCCCATACTGGAAGAAAAACACCAATGACCTGGACCAGATTGCCTCAGGGATTCAAGAACTCAACTATCTTGTTTGGGGAAGCCCTAGAAGCAGATTTGTCAACTTTCCTGGAAGAAAATCCAAGCTGCACTTTGCTTCAAAACATGGATGATTTGTTCCTGGCAATCTGCGACCGGGAGAAATGCTGGGAGAGGAAAAGGCATTGCTAGCCGACTCTCCAAGGCAGGCTGCAAAGTCTCCTGGCAAAAGGCCCAAGTTTGCCAGCAAGAGGTCCGATACCTCGGATTTGTCATCTCTGAGGACAGCACACCCTGGGACCAGAGAGGAAGCTGGTTGTCTGCTCCATCCCTCAGCCAAAGACCAAGAAGGAGGTCTGAGAATTTCTAGGAGTGGCAGGATTCTGTAGCATATGGATACCTGGATATTCAAGCCTGGCCAAACCACTTTATGAGGCCAGAGCAGGCTCTCAAAAAGACCCTCTAAACTGGGGACCTGACCAAGAAAAGGCTTTCCAGAAAATAAAAAGACTATTAACCAGCGCCCTTGCATTAGGGCTGCCAGATGTAAAATGACTTTTCAATCTCTTCATTTGTGAGAAAAATCACACAGATCTGGGGGTTCTCACCCAAACGGTGGGTCCATGGCAGCCGCCGGTGGCTTACCTGTCAAAGTGCTTGGAGCCAGTGGCCTCAGGGTGGCCTCCATGTCTCCGGGCCCTGGCGGCTACAGTAACCCTAATCAGGGAGGCTGGCAAGCTCACTCTGGGACAGGACGTTAATGTCAAAGTTCCTCATGCAGTCGTAGCTCTAATGAATGGACAGGGTCATAAATGGCTGACCAGCTCCAGAATGGCCCATTACCAAGGATTACTATGTGAAAATCCACGAGTCAGACTAGAGACTGTACGAACTTTAAATCCTGCCACTTTCCAGGAAGGGCTTCCAGATCACGACTGCGAAGAAATGATGGACGAAGTATATTCTAGCAGGCCAGACCCAATGGATGTTCCCCTCTCAGACCCAGAGCTCGAACTTTTCACAGACAAGAGCAGCTTCGTCCAGAATGGACAACAAAAAGCCAGATTCACAGTCACCACTGCTAATGACGTCATACAGGCTGAAGCCTTACCACAAGGCTGGTCTGCACAATGAGCTGAACTTTGGGCTTTGGTCCAGGCACTAAGATATGCAAAGGGAAAGTGGGTAAACATCTGTACAGATTCTAAATATGCCTTTGCCACCCTGCATGTGCATGGAGCAATATACAAAGAGAGAGGATTACTGACATCAGGGGAAAGGAGATTAAAAACAAAGAAGAAATTCTCCAACTGCTGGAAGCAGTCTGGGAACCATCTCAAGTGGCTGTCATGCATGCAGTGGCCACCAAAGGGGCACGGACTACATTAATAGAGGAAACTGCCGGGCAGATCAGGCAGCAAATAGGGCAGCAGAAGAACTGAGCTCCCCCGAAGTGCCAAAGCAGACCACCAAGCTTCTGCTGGCTCCGGAGCTGCCTCCCAGTCCAAATTACACCAAGGAGGAAGAACAATGGGCAAAAGATGAAAAGGGAATAAAAGAAAAGGGAGGCTGGTGGAAGTTGCCTGACCAGAGACTCTGTCCCCAACAATGAGCAACATTTGGCAAGCCATGTAGGACTTGTAGGCTTGTAGCCTAGCACTGGCATGTGCTCCCTAGCCCTGTCTTTATTCTCTCTCTCAACTCTAATTCAAAGCCCAACATGAGAACTATCTCAAGCATGTCCCTCATCATATGAAGCTTCATAAAGTCCAAAGAGCCTTGGGTGACAACTTTCTAATCTCATCCTTGCCAGAATGCTAATGAAAAAAGGTTAAGAAGAAAGACCTAACCAAGGCTTGTTGTTTATATCATCTGTTGATGATTCTAAAATGGTAGCCTTTTTATTTTTAAAAGTACAAAAATCTATCCTACCTCTCTTTTTTTTCCTTTCCAAATTTTGGGTCAAAATTAGTAATGCATTATATTAGTTTTCTGATGGCATTAAAAACCTTTTGAAATGTAGTGATGACTGTATAATATTCCTTTGCATGAAGTACCTTAGACATCCCATAGGGTCTGACTGTGATATGTTCATTTATACACTTCCCATTATGGGACACAGCAAAGTGTGTGTACGCAAATAAACTAGGGTGCCTCTTCCTCAACCCTGCATGTATTTTGAAGCAGGATAGATGAGGTGACAGGAAATTAAAAAGTAATAAATATTAAAAGGAGCAGATTAAAAAACTGAAATAGAACCAGAAAACAAAAACTTAAAAATCAGAGCAGCAAATCTTCTTTCCATCATTTTCTCCTTTTAGGTGCTAAGTTACAAGAAAAGGGAGACATAGAGGAGCTATCTGCATCTGCCTTCTCCTTTGAGATGTTAAGAAGCTACAAACTCTTTGAATAGGTAGAGACAGAAAATTAAAGGGCATGTCTGGCAAATGGGAGTCCCTAAAATTCATACCTACTGTGCATGTTTTGTATAAACTTAGACATATCTGCATGTTTTTTTTAATAACAAGATGACCCATCTTAGCCATATCTTGGGGTAATAAACATACCCTAAGTCTATTTTCTTACTCCTTGGAAACTTGGCAAAATGATTGGGGTTGCTAGACTGACATGATCATGTATAATCCCCAGCTCAGAAAGTATGAAGACCCCAGATAAGAACCACCATTTTGAGTCTTCCTCCGACCCACTTCCTGCATTGGAAGCAGGAACTTTTTCTCTCTCCCTTACCTGTTTCTCCCTACTTTATTCTGCTTTACTAAAATAAATACCTGTTAAACTTCTAACTTGTGAGACCCTCCTTTTTACAAAACCCCTAAAAATGCTTTTTTGTCATGGACCTTAAGTTCTTGTGAATTGTGTGGAAACTGGGAAGCTGAGGATCTGCTTCTCATCCTTCCTGTTCTCCAGTAATAGTTTCACTCTTTTGGAAATAACTTAGTCCTCTAGAAAAGCTGGGAGGTGTCACTGGTCCTGACAGACCAAGGGGGAGGTAGTGTGCCAAGAGCACCTATTGGCTCCTCCAGCTCACCTCACACCTTCTCACACTCTGTTCCTTTGCCCAGGAGGCTGGGTCATGGGCCATGTCAAAGGGCCACCCTGCCCTCCACTGAACTTTTTTTTTTTTTTCATTTTTCTTTTATTATTCATATGTGCATACAAGGCTTGGTTTATTTCTCCCCCCTGCCCCCACCCCCTCCCTTACCACCCACTCCACCCCCTCCCGCTCCCCCCCTCAATATCCAGCAGACACTATTTTGCCCTTATCTCTAATTTTGTTGTAGAGAGAGTATAAGCAATAATAGGAAGGAACAAGGGGTTTTGCTGGTTGAGATAAAGATAGCTATACAGGGCATTGACTCACATTGATTTCCTGTGCGTGGGTGTTACCTTCTAGGTTAATTCTTTTTGATCTAACCTTTTCTCTAGTACCTGGTCCCCTTTTCCTATTGGCCTCAGTTGCTTTAAGGTATCTGCTTTAGTTTCTCTGCATTAAGGGCAACAAATGCTAGCTAGTTTTTTAGGTGTCTTACCTATCCTCACCCCTCCCTTGTGTGCTCTCGCTTTTATCATGTGCTCATAGTCCAATCCCCTTGTTGTGTTTGCCCTTGATCTAATGTCCACATATGAGGGAGAACATACGATTTTTGGTTTTTTGAGCCAGGCTAACCTCACTCAGAGTAATGTTCTCCAATTCCATCCATTTACCAGCGAATGATAACATTTCGTTCTTCTTCATGGCTGCATAAAATTCCATTGTGTATAGATACCACATTTTCTTAATCCATTCGTCAGTGGTGGGGCATCTTGGCTGTTTCCATAACTTGGCTATTGTGAATAGTGCCGCAATAAACATGGATGTGCAGGTGCCTCTGGAGTAACAGTCTTTTGGGTATATCCCCAAGAGCCTCCACTGAACTTGCAGTAAGCTTGGTGAATGGAGAACTGGAGGAGAACAAAGGCAGGGAGGACAGGTAAGTGGATGTGTTTGTCCTTTCAACTTCCTTTCCTTGAGGTGACCTCTGACAAAATGCACCGTTCCTCCTGTCCCATCTTGTCTCAAGGTAGCCTCTCTGTATAACTCTCTGTATATTATCTCTGTCAGGATAACCTCTCTCCATGGTCCCTTCAGACCCAAGCTGTTTCTAGCACTACTCTATATTCTTCAGTGGCTTCCAAATCCTGCCCACCCCATTGTAAATAGTCCTTTGATTGTGCCCTGCTAAAGTCATCCTATTCTGTTTCCTTCTGCAGCCCTAACAATACAACAGGAATGTGCAAACACAAATACTCCTTAAACTCTAGCAAGCCTGGGTAGCACCTGCAATGAGGACCAGTTGCAGTTTCCCTGATCATTTTGCTTCTTTCTGTCCTTTGAGTGTCTGCCAAGAAGGAGTAGGGAGCAAACTGGCAAAATAAATCATTAAATGTGTCTGCCCATCACTGTACTGTACCAATAGGACAAGCAATGTGTTCAACCAGCACTGGGGAAAGAACAGGGTTCCCTGAGGAACTCAACAGAATAAGGGCCCCTCAGACCACAGCCCTGGGGGTAAGGAGGATTCATTGGAATTAGATAGCCTGGATCAGAGCCTTCTGCCCATAATCAACTAGACAAGACACTGCTTGCCTGTTCAATCTGTTGCAGCCTGTTCTGGCAACAAAAGAAACCTCATGCCAAGGGAAAGTATATGAAACTCAACATTCATTAACTCATTCATTTGATAAATATTTTTGAATATTTATCAATAACCTCTATGTGCCAGACTTTTTTCTAAGTGATTATCTTACTTCCAATCATGCGTTTTATCTTAGTCATGAGACTTAGTCATGGTACAAATGCAAGACAAACAGACACAAAAGCTTAGCAAAGCATAATCACCTTAACTCTTTCACCTTCTTTAAGCTTGATCTCTTAGGCCTCAGACACTGGCTCTTGCATGTCCTCCTGCCTGGGATGTCCTTTTCTCTTTCTGCCTTGGGAATTTAATGTAGAATTCCAGACTGTCATCACCTCCTCACCTGGTGGGTGAGACAGAAAAATAACTTGAAATTGAAGAAGTATTTAGTGGAGATTTTACATCTCTGCAGTTGGTCAATCAACGAAACCTCCCACAGATCGCCTGCCTGGCCTGATACTGCTCTTGTGGGCATGAAGTCTTCCAGGCATGCCATGACAGGTGCAAGATTCTGTCTCCAGCCAACACAGGTTGGCAAGGCATTTCCCAGGAGGTAGAGAATAAGTGTCCCACCAACTCTGCTGTACCCCTGTTCCCATGAATGGTTTGCAAACCTACCCACAACTGTTGCCATGTACTAAAAATAACTTTGTTTGTTGTCTGCTTTCCCCACTATACCAGCAACTTCATTTATCAGCATTTATGTTAGCTCCTAGAACATTTCCAGGAACCTAGAGGTTCTGTAAATATTGACTAAATAAAGACAGAAAGAAAGCTCCACTCCCTTCACACACTCGCTATGTCATCTGTGATCCAGGCTAGGGAGGGCAGGGAAATTTAGGTTTCATAGCTACAGCTCAAATCTGATTATGTCACTTTGCTGCTCAGAAGTTCCAGATGCTTCTGAGCCTCTAACTGGCTGTGGTACAAATGCTGTAAAAACCTAAACTTCTTAACATGGCAGAAGATAAAGTGTTCTTAATTGGCTCCTGCTTGCCCTCATCTCTCACCTGGGCTCCCATTTTTCCCTCCAGAGCACTCTGAGCTGTTGCTCCCACATATATCCCAAATCCTTCCCTCCATACTTGACTCACATGGTCCACTCTACACTCTTTCCTCTCTTTCACCTCTCACTGAATGACTTATTCTTTGAGAATGTACTCAACTCCCATCTCTTTCACCAATTTTCCCTTCTCACCCAAGTCCCCATCAAGTTTTGGAACATGCTCCAGGTATGGGCTTGGATGAGGCTCTAGGGATCCTGAGTAATCAGACAGGTTATAAGGATGTGAAAAATATAGTAGCCTTAGTTACTGTGGAAAGGTAGAAATTCCAGGGCAAACAGTCAAAGAAATTCTGACAGCAGGGTTGCTTTCCTCTCCATGGTTAACATTTATTTAGCTTTTTTTTTTTTTTTTTTTTTTTTGCAGTATTGGGTTGAACTCAGGGCCTACATCTAGAGCCACTCTATCAGTCCTTTTTTGTGATGAGTTTTTCAACATAGGGTCTTTCTAATTATTTGCCTGGGCTGGCTTCAAACTGCAGTCTTCCTGATCTCTGCCTCCTGGATAGCTAGGATTACAGGTGTGAGCTCCCCAGCACCCAGCTTTATTTAGCACTCTACAGGACATGCTTTTTGCAAAATGCTTTATGTATTTAAATTAAGTTAACCTCCACAAAATGCTATGGGGTAGGACTAGTATTCTTTTCATCTTATAGATGAGGAAGGTGGATCACAGAGAAATTTAGGACCTAAGATTCATAACCTCCCCTAGGTCCCTCGACAGTAAGTGGTGGAATCACAGTCTGACTCTGAAGTCGAGGATGTAGATGGCTAGCAGCTTCCTGCACAATGGCTGAGGTCAAGGAGCAGGACATCTTGGTCATAAGCGGGAGCACAGTTGGTCTCTGTAGAGACCAAGGTGTTGTGCCTAATCTTTTGTGGCAAGGTTAACAAAGGTCAGTGCTGTCCTCTGGGAACATGCTGAGGGGCAGGCTGGCTCTTGACAACCATGGCCTTCTTTGCTTTGAGTTCTAAACTCATCAGGCAAATTTTTATTTATTGCTGATTCAGAAGGCACTGTGCCTCCTGAGAACCCTGGATCACAGCCATAATTCAGGTTAAAAATTACACTGTCCTATGGACAGATAAAGAGATTTACAGGTAAACTCTCCTATATCTGATCAGGTCAAGTTCGAATCCACTAAAAATCGTGATTTGGGATCTACCATCTTGAGAGACGGAATTCAACCACAAAGGCTCATGCCAGCTGGGCTTCCCTCCTAGATTGCTGCATGATTCTTTAACATCATGAAATGTGCAGATAATGAGTTACCCTTACCTGAGTCACTGACATTGATTGAATCCCTTAAAACACCATGTTCCCCACCCGCTCCAACTCCTCATCCTTTCCGTATACCTGGGGTAGCAGGAGCACCAGCTAAGAATGGATTGCTGCTAGGGCAGGGGGCCAGCAAAGCAATCCTACCTCAGTCTCTGCAACTGCTTGACCGTCAGCATTTATCTATCACACTACCACACACTGAGGAAACAACAGGCACAGCTGAAGTCTCAATCAAGGAATCTAAGTGTCGAGGCAGATCATATTCTGGAGGCAATGCAAAAAGATGTTTGCAAAGCAACATGTCAGCAACTACAAATAAACCAAGTAATAAAACCAGAGTAATAAAACTAGATAAGCAAAGGTCAATCCTCCCAACACAAGGAAAGTGTTGTTGCTTTCAAACTCATAGTAGGTAGATCCAAAATGATTGGGACAATAAAAAAAGCAGGTCAAGCTGCATTTCCTTACCTACCATTTGATGAGTTGTGAAAGAGCTTAAGAAAATTTTGAAATGATAAAAGTTCTATTTTATGTGGCATTTAAAAAATATTGTCAGAATGTGAGGGAAACAAACAGTGGAGGGGAATAAATGACAGAAATGGCTCTGGAGATGTAAAGGAAACAAACTGCAGAAGGAATTTTGTCTTAGATAAAGGAGACGGGAAAGCATCCTTAAAGACAACATCTAAAGACATAAAATATAAACCCCTTAGGGAAGATCATCAGGGTAGTCATAAAATGTACATGACAGGTTTTAAGGACAGGATGAACTAACAAGGCCTTCCTGGAATGTCCAGTCTGATAAGGATGGGGTCAACAAAAAAAGTTAATTAGACAGCCAATTATAGATACAGCTTCAAAGTAAAGTAGGAGGTGCCAAAGTCAGGCCCTATATTATCTCTTAGACTTCATCTATTCTACAGCTTAACCCTTTCGCTAAGTCCCACCCATCAGGGTGCTTTGTTATTCTTTCAATAAACTTTGTGCTTTCTTTAAGTCTTAACTCCTGGCCCAGCATCTTCAGTCATCGACTAAACTGGGACACGAACTCAGTTAGGAACGACACTCCAATATCAAAAGTACTACACAGACAGAATTAGAAATCACAAGTAGGACTAAGGACTAACAGCACTGTGCAGTCACATTCCTGGCGCCAGCCCATACAGCCCAGGTCTGGTGAGTCATGGGCCCTGGCAAGAGCCAAGAGCCCTGATGATAACTCACAGCAGGGAGCAGTGCACAAGCTAGAAACTCTGGAGTCCCACTAACCTGGCTTTTGTAGCTTGTCTCCAGAGATCTTCCTCTTCAAATACAAGTGGACAATTCTGACTCCACTTCTTCCTCTATAGTGCTTCACCTGGAAGTATCCTGCCATGTATTATCAGGAGATCTGACCAACTTCACCATTCTGTAACATCTAAAACTAGAAAATAAAATACAAAATGCTCTCAAGTTTGCATGCAATAAAAAAGATTTCATGTCAAGTATGGTGGTGCATGACTGTAATTCCAGCACTCAGGAGGTGGATGGGGTATAAAGCAAGATCCTGTCTAAAAACATATTCCCATTTATGATGCATTTTCTCAGAAAAACAGATTTCTCAAATATTTTCAAATTAATTTTACAAATAGGGGAAAATTCTTTTCAAATAATAATCTTAAGTGTCACCTGTACAAGAAAAATTAAATTAAATAGTAAAACAAATAAAAATTATGCAGGAAGAAAAAAAGGTAGGAGGGCAGGGGAAACAAGAAACCCCCACAAATCAATTCATCTATGACATTCTATAACAATTGAGAATTCCTCAAGTTGGAGGCAAAGTCTGATATGGAGCTCTTGAAATTCAGAAACAAATGAACAACTGAAGCCAAGCTGGAGAAAATAAACAAGTGGAACAAGGAAGTTATTTAATGCTTATAATACTCTTGACATATTGAAAATGTATTTGATTCTTGGAAAATGTTGGAGTTCACAGGACAGCAAATGAATCTTTGCCACAGGAAACATGACTGGAAGCTTAGGATGACCAGCCTGCAATCCTGTGTCCCCATTCACAGAGAGACCAGGATGTCTCAGCATTTACAGCTATGCTGAGGATGTTTTGGTTTTCTTTTCATTTTTCTAATAATTTTCATCATTGAGCCTAATAAATTGACTGTAAGAGATTTTTTAAAGGGTTATAACAAAAGTAGTAAAAATGGTGCCCTTGCCATACTGTTCCCCAGACCAAATAGATTTAGGTATGATCTGTCAGGACACTGGACAGTTTCATAACTGACCCCCCAAATTCCTCCCTGAGTTCTTTTGTCTTTCACACTCTCCCTCAACCTTTGCCCTTGGTAATCATGCATCTATTTCTCCGTGACTGTGGTTTTGTCTTTTCAAGAATGTCATATAATTTGAATCCTCTGATATTTAACGTTTTGAGACCAGCATCTTGCACTCAGCCAATGCCTTTGATATCAGTTCAAGTGTTGCTTGTGTCAATAGTCTGTTCCTCATTGCTGAGTTGTTTCCTTTGTATAAATGAACAACTTATACATTCACCCAGTGAAGGACATTTAAGTTGTCTCCAGGCTTTGACAATTACAAATAGAGTTATTATATACACTTGTGTACAGTTTCTTTTCTCTAGAGTGAATACTCAGAAGAGAAATTGTTGGAACATATATGAATATGTAGTTTCATGAGCAATCATTACACACATTTTCTGCCCACATGGTATAAGAGTTCTAATTGTTCCATGTCCTTGTCAGCACTTGGTGTTACCACCATTTTAAGTTTTAGCAATTCTAATATATGAGTAGCGGTATCTGTTGTGGTTTAATTTGCATTTCCTGATGGCTAATGAGGTTCAGCATCCTTTCATGGACTTATTCCTATTCTTGCATGCTCCCTGGCGAAGTGTCTGTAGATCAAATTTGAGTCTTATGATCTGTAACATTTTGTATCTCTTCTTCAATTTATTTTTTAAGAGTATATTCTTAGTGTGATTTTAATTTTTAAAAAAATTGTCATGGTTTGATTTGACAAAGAATATGGTCTGTCTTGGAAAATATTCTTTGTGCACTTAACAATGTATGCTCTGCTGTTGAATGACTTTTCTATTGATCCTGGATTTGGAGGTGTTAGATTTTTGGGGGGGGGGGCTGGTTGGAGGTATTGGGGTTTGAACTCAGGGCTTCACCCTTGTTAGGCCATTTCACCAGCCCTGATGCTACCCATTACTGAGAAAGGAGTGTAAAAAACTCCAATTATAATTTTTGATTTGTTTATTTTTCTTTTTAGTTTATGTCAGTTTTTGTCTTATGTATTTTGAAGCTATCCTGTTAGGTATATACATATGTAAATTTTTTATGTCTTCTTAGTGAATTGACCTTTTATCCTTGTCTAATCAATATGTTATATTCCTTTTCATCTTTTGAATTATCTTTCCTTTGAAGTAAATGTTAACATTAACAAGAACCACCCCAATTTTTTGTTAGTTTTTACATAGTATATCTTATTCCACCTTTTAGCCTATAACCTACCCATATCATTGTTTGAAGTGATTTTCTTGCTAATACCATATAGTTAAGACATGCATTATCCATTTAATAATCTATTAATTAGTGTATTGAAATAATTTACACTAGGCTGGAAGTGTGGCTCAAGCAGTACAGCACCTGCCTAGCAAGTTTAAGGCCCTGAGTTTAAACTCCAGTAACAAAAAAAAAGTTCACATTTAGTGACATTATTAATATGTTAATCTGTATATTTATATATTTACCAGTTTATTATGGTTCCTGTTTGTTCCCCATATTTTTTATTTCTTTTCCCCCTTTCCTATATTGGGGGGTTATCTGAGCTTATTTTGTGATCCTATTCTAACTTATCTGCTGTGATTTTGACAGTATCTCTGTGTTACTTTTTGAGTGGTTGTCCAGTCTATTTAGAAGCAGAAACCTTAAAACCATGAAGTTCCACTCCCTCTTTGTGTTAAATATCACATCTACATATAATGAAAACTTCACCAGTGTTATATATTTTAAAGAATTCAAGAGGAAAAAGACCATTATATTCACCGAAATATTTGCCGGTTTTCTTGCTCTTTGTGCATTCCTGAAGCACCAAGTTTCTTTCTGGCATTATTTCTCTTCTGTCTAGGCATTTAACAATTCTTTTAAAGCAAGTCTACTGAATTAAAATTTCTCTTAGTTTTCCTCTGAGGATATTGTTTGTTTGTTTTCATTCCTGAAAGCTCTTTCAGCCAAATGTGGATTTCTGAGTTCACACTATTTTTCTTTCTTTTTTTGTTTTTTTTTTTTTTGTGGTGTTGGGGTTTGAACTCAGGGCCTTCACCTTGAGCCACTCCACCAGCCCATTTTTGTGATGGGCTTTTTTGAGATAGGGTCTCACGAACTCTTTGCCCAGGCTGGCTTCAAACCACAATCCTCCTGATCTCTCCCTCATGAGTAGCTGGTATTACAGGCGTGAGACACCAGCATCCCACTTACAGTATTTTTCTTGTAGCATTTGAAAATGTGTGCTATACTTGCTTTCAACCTCCAGGGTGTCTGATTAGGGAACTGCTGTCATCAAAGCATTGTCCTCTTCTAGATTATGTATTATTTTTCTCTAGATATTTTGGGAATTTTTCTTTGTCTTTGGTTTCAGAAATTTGGTGTGATATGCTTGAGCATGCATTTCCTTGACTTTATACTACTTAAGGTTTGCTCTATTTCTTAAATATGTTGATATATAACTTCTAGAAAATATGTGAAGTTTTAGCCTCAAAATGGCTTGAACCTGTAATCCTAGCTACATGACTTGAAGCCAGCTCAAGAAAAAAAAAAGTTAGCAAGACCTCATCTAAACCAATGGTTGAGTGCAATGGTGTGCACCTGTCATCTCAGCTATGTGGGAAAGCACAAATAGGAGAATCCTGGTCCAGTCCACCCAGCATAAATTGAGATCCTATCTCGAAAATAACCAAATAATGTAAATAGGGTTGACAGCATATCTCAAGTGGTAGAGTGCCTGCCTAGCAAGCACAAGACCCTGAATTCCACTCCAAATCATCTTTTCAGCACTGTATTCTTTCTTCTCTCTTTCTGAAAAGTCTCATGATGAAAATGTTAGACATTTTCTGTTGTTCCATAGGAAACTGGAGTGCTGTTTTTTAACATTTTTTTCTTGTCGTTGTCCAGATTGAATAATTTCCACAAATCCATCATCCATCTGTTTTTTTTGTTTGTTTTTTTGTCTATTATTTTAAAACTGATTTATTGAAATATAGCATATAATTCATCCATTTAAAGTGCACAAGTCAATGGATGTTACTATATTCACAGAATTGTACAACCATCATCACTATCAATTCTAGGACATTTTCATCACTCTCCCCCAAAATCTCCCTGATTTCCTCCAACTTCATTCCTACCCCATCCCTAGACAACCACTATTCCACTTTCTGTCTCTATACATTTGGCTATTATAGACATTTTGTACAAACAGTATACACAATACATCCTGCTTTCAGATTGGCTTCTTTAAATTGGCATCATGTTTTCAAGGTTCACCCATGGTGTTACATGTTATGACCTGAATGTTGTGTTAATGTTATGAACTCAATGTTCAATGTATGTATTGAATCCCAAACCCTCAGTGTGACTATATCAGTTTACAATTTCTTTTTTTTTGAGATTTTTTTTCCTATCTCTATAATATAACTATTTCTGCTTGTCATGTTGATAGAAAGACTGAGAGACACTGACATAGACAGAAACAACTCTTTCACACCCCCTATACTTCCTCCCCCACCACCATTGGCCAGAATAGTCCACTGTAAGCAGTCTTGAGCAGCTCTGTTACCAGTTGGCTGAGGGTTCTTTTGCTCTATTCAGATGGAACTCCAGAATAGCCAAAACGTGCAGCTCTCTTAGTGTCAACTCCAAACTTAGGATGTCAGGATCCCTTTGCTCTTAATATTATACCTCTGTGCTGTAAGCGCCACTGGACCACACCCAGAAGCTGGGATTACAGCCCCAAGCTAAGGGTGTCAGGACCCTCAGCCCTTGGTGTTACAGCACTTCCACAGCTGAAGTTAAGGAACTCTCAAGGGCGCTCTGGAATTCTTCCAATAGGGCCTGCAGCTCCTCCAGTCTTGGTTCTTCATCACACTTCACCTCTCACTTTTTAGCCCTTCCACATTTCTTTCTAGTCTCAGCTCTTCACAGTCTCTGTTTCTGGCACCTCTCTAGAAGTCTTAAACTGCCTTCTAGCTGCTGCTCGGTGTACCTGGAACTAGCAGTCCTGGGAGTTGTTGGCTGTTCATGTTATAGCCCTTCTACTGTGAAAATGACCACAAGTAGGTAATAAAACATGAGGATGAGGCTTGGGGCGGGGGGGTCAGTTTATAATTTCTTTCCTCTCTTATCTTCACTCTACTACTGAGACTTTCTAGTTTTGGATATTGCATTTTTCATTTTTAAAATTTCCATTTGTTCTTCTTTAGAGCTTCTATTTCTATTTTAATTCTGTTCTAAAAGTGTTTAAGATTGCTCCTTTGAACATTTTTATAACAGCCACTTCAAAGTCTTTGTAAAATAACTCTAACACATGTGTCATCTCGTCACTGGCATCTGCTGATTCTCTTTCCAATGGCAGTTGAGAATTTCATGATTCTTTGTGTGTCACACAATTCTAGATTGTACCCTGAATAGTTTGACTATTACCTTATGAGAATCTGGGTCTTGTTTAAATCTTATGAAAGAATGTTGATATTTTTGTTTAGCAGGTTCAAGTCACAAGTTCCAACTCACTTTCTATGGGTTGTAGCTACTGTGCCAGTTCAGGTTTTAAAGACTTTCAGATCTATCCTATGAATGTATCACCCAGTGATCAGTTGGTCAGTTTGGGCCCTGGGAAGACTGTTTTTTTTTTTTTTTTTTTTGGAGATAGGACCTCTCAGTGTAGCATTAGGTTAACCTTAAGGCAGCAATTCTCCTACCTCAGTTAGGATTACAAGCATGTACCATTACACTCAGCTTAGCCTCACCATCTTTGGAATGCTAAGCAGGAACATATCACTCACGCACAGGTTGGAGTTCAGGCCAGATATTCATAGCCAAGTTTAAGAAGTCCATTTCCTGAGCTCTTCCTTCTCTACTCTCTTCCCTGAGTCTTTTTTTTTTCCATCCATCTGCCCCCAAATCATGCACTTCTGTGATTGAGCCACATCTGGAGCCCAGATAACAAGCAGAGAAAGGTTTGGGTGGTTTTTTTTTTGTCTGTTTGTTTTGTTTTGCTTTGTTTCTATCTGCCATTATTTTAATTTTTATTTCTCCTTTTAATTTATTGCTTTTACATTTACTTGCATGTGTATACATTGTTTGTGCCACCTTCCTCCCAACCTCCCTGCCCCTGCTTCCAGGAAGAACCTGTTCTGCCCTGAAAGAGAGTTTTTAAATGGTGGCAAGCCCTCTTAGAATTGCAGCTCTGCCAAATGAAAAAGGAAGACTCTGCTCCCTCTGAGCTTTGGCTCCTGCAGTTTTCCAAGATGACTACTGCTGTCTCCACCATGAGATTGCCTTGGGCCTAGCACAAAAAACAAGCCTGGAGAAAGGGAAAGGATGGAAAAACAAAGAAACGAAAACAGGGATTCCCTCACTCACTTCAACCTTTGAGAGTTCTCTTTGCTAAGTCTGAAGCTAGACCTCTGTGTCTCACTCTGTACCAAAAAATCAATTCAAAATGGATAAAAAATTTAAATATAAGACCTTAAACTTTGAAACTACTAAAAGAAAACTTAGGGAAGACCCTTGGGCATATAGGCATAGTGAACACCTTTCTGAATAGGACTCCGATTACTCAAGAAATAAGAGCAAGAATTGTCAAATGGTATTGGATCAAATTAAAAAGCTTCTACACAGAAAAGGAAATAATCACCAGAATGCAGAGACAACCTACAGAACAGAAGAAAATCTTTGCCAGTTATTTGTTGGACAAAGGATTAATATCCACAATATATAAAAAGCTCCAAAAATTAAACACCAAAAGAACAAACAATTCAATTAATAAGTGGGCAAATGAATCAAATGTACAGTTCTCAAAAGAAGAAATATGAATGGCCAACAAATACACGAAGAAACGTTTAGCATCCTTAGCCATAAAGGAGATAGAAATTAAAAACTACGCTGAGATTCCATCTCACCAAGTCAGAATGCCAATCATGGAAACAAACAAACAAACAACAAGCGTTGGTGAGGATGCAAAGTGTGGGGGAACACTTAGGCACTGTTGGTGGAAATGTAAATTTGTCCAGCCACTATGGAAATCAGTATGGAGGTTCCTCAAAAAAACTAAAAATAGAACTGCTGTATGATCCTGGTATACTGCTCTGGGCATACAGCTGAAGGAGTATAAGTCTGTGTAAAATAGAGAGAGCTGCACACACATTTATAGCAGCACTGTTCACAATAACTAAACTATGGAATCAGCCTAGGTGTCCATCAACCAAAGAATAAGTAAAGAAAATTTGGTATACATACACTGTAGTATAGCCATAAAGAAGAATGAAATTATGTTGTTTTCAACAAAATAGATGGAACTGGAGATCATCATGTTAAGTGAAATAAGCTAGACTCAGAAAGACAAATATTGAATGTTTTCCCCTCATATGAAGAATCTAGACTAACAAACAAAATGAAAAAAAACGACATGAATGTAAAAATGGGCACTAGTAGGAAGTGGGAGGGTGAAGGAGGTGTCAATATGATCAAAGTACTTCATACACATATATGAAAGTAGAATAATGAAACCCATTAAAAATTGTTTTAAAATGTGGGGAGGAGGGATAAGAAAGAGTAATAGAGGGTATAAATTGGATCAAAGTAGATTATATGCATGTATGGAAATAACACAAAATGAAGTCCCTTTGTACAATTAATATATGCTAATAAAAAATCAGTTCTCAGGGCTAGAGGAATTTCTCTAGCTCTCTTTTTGTTACACAGTGCTTACTTCTAGATTTTAATTATTCAGAAATCTAGCTAGAGATATTGGAGGAAAAAAATATTACAAACTCATTGCTAGCTGCTAGAACTCCAATTCTGTGCCTCTTCCCCAGTTTGCCTATTACTGCAGGTGAGGAGCAGCAACACCGTCATTTGAAGAGACTTTATTTAACCCTGCCAGTCCTCACAGGGGCAGTAGTTCATCCTACCTGCTAAGCTTCCCTTTCAAAATTGTAGGAACATGAACCAATTAGAATCCTGGAGGAGCTACTCCCAGAGCATCTATAAAGAAGACAGGTGCAAATGGTTTGAGAGGAGACAGACCCTTATGCTGTGGAGTACTGCCCACTTTGTGACTGAACCCCACTCATGCTGGGAGAGTTGGCCACTGATGACTCTCTGCTGAGTCTCAGTAGGAACTGCCCTGGAAAGACAAGCCAAAGAAAACCACCCTGCCCAAGGCCACACCAGACCCTTGGAGTCAGCTCAGCTCAACATCCATTGAGTGTAATAGTGGAGGTATAACATTGGGACATTGTAAGTACGAGGAAGAACAACCCTGATGGGCTGTGTGCTCCAGAGCTCCCCGTGGAACAGGCTGGGTATTCCATTTAACTCTTTTCTTTACCCAATCTTGCATTCTTCACTTTCTCACAAAAGATTTCAGGACACTCCCCAGTGAAGCTTCTGCACCCAAACTGGCTCAGTTTGCTTCCAGGAACAACCTAAGATACTTGATCTTAGCATGGTGTCCTCCTGTGACAGGAAATAATCCCATGACTCAATTCAGGTTAATATGATATAAGGAAACTTGTTCTGGGATCTTCTGGCAACCTTTCCTGGTACTAGAGAAAACCTATCTGAGATTGTCTGTCTTTGAAACTAACCCGAACAAGACTCCTGTTGCTACAGTAGCTCCAGTTGCTGCTGACAAACATATTTTGATTCCAAGGAGAATCAGGCTTAGAGCAAAGTGTATGCCATGACTAGCAGAATGTTGAGATGCATAGACTCTGAGTCCTGGTAATACTGAGTCACCAGATCAACCCACCCGGAGGCCACCCCATTTTTAGACCTCTTCTTGGATGAGCCAATACATTTCTTTGCTGTTTAATACAGCTTGAGGGTTTACCATTTTACAGAAAACCAGAAGTACACAATATGACTGTTTATCCAAGTTCTTGAAGTTAAAACAACATAGCAAATAAATAAAATCACAGAATTTAGAAGTATGTACAAAATTAAACACATGTACTGATAAGAAGTGTTCTGTGAGAAGAAATGAGAGAATTCCAAGCAAATGAGAATTGCAAAAAAGAAAGAACTCATGTACTAAGGAAGTTTTTAAAACAAAAACTAAATGATTGATACAAAAGTATGAAAAGTAGGAAATGAAGATGATGCACTCTGAGGTGAGAGAGAACGCCAAACACAAAACTGCTGTTGCATTCACAATTCTAATAATTAGCACAGACAAAAAACTGAGATTGGCAGGAAAAATCAAGGGTTTCTTTTTTGCTTGTTTCTGCTACTTATAGTCAAAACAACTAACTGATGAAGATGTGCATCTAACTGATCATCCCTTCCTATGCTGTTTCTGGAGATTTTCTTAAATATTGAAAAGAGCTTGAGAATAACACAACCTAGAAAATTAGCAAAAAAAAAAAAATTAAACTGTAACCAAGTTCAATTGGTTACAGTTGGTACAGGTATCTAATGGCATCTAATGGTAAGTTATCACTCCCTTCCTTCCTTCCTTTTTAAAAACTCCATTTTTGTATGTGAAATTATAAAAGATTTCATCATGACATTTCTATACATGCACACACACATACTTTGATCATATTGGCCCTATTACCCTTTTTGTCCCCCTCCTCCTTTCCCCTTCCCTTTCTTTATTTCTCTTTTTTCCTTGCTTTCTTTCTTTCTTCTTCATTCTTTCTTTCTTTTAAGAGTAATGATGATGCTTTTTTTAAAAAAGAAGAGATAGATAAAAATACATTTGATGTACAAAATATAGACAATGGGTTGACAAAAATTACCTTAAATTCTATTTTTAAGCTCAAAGTGCAATCTAGGCCATGAATTTGATATATAATTAGAACTTCTGAACACTCTCTCTGTAATAAACAGGCAAAGTCAGATACCTGGTAATTGCAAGGATATTTATATGCCTCTGGAGGAGGAAGAGAGACTTTTGCAGAATTACTTTAGAAGGAAAAATGCCTGTAAAACAGGATACAGTTCCAAAAGTGATTCAGGCTATAATTTAAAAGACAAAGAATCCATTATAACAGCCCAAGGAAATGTTACTTAACCTTACACATAGTATCTTAACTCAAACTCTGAAGGTCAAAAAAGTATAATTTATCAGGCCAGAAGAGAATGTTTCCAAGAAGCAAAGCATTCTGTCCTTTCATAGAGAGAAAAAAAAAATCACATTTTCCCAGATTCAAGGATAGACTAAAGAACACTCAGCTCTAAGTGTAACCACTGTAAGATATCTGCTGAATCTACCATGTTTTCTTCTTCCCCAGCTCGAGGCATTTCAAAAGTGTCTTCTGGAGCCTTTAAATACAAAATCTAATGATTCCATTATTGAGATAATAATAGACAAAATACAGGGCTAGATGTAGGAGGCAGCTTTAATCCCAAATCTGCTCACCAGCAAGTGGATTGGGGAACTCACTCCTCTCTCTGGGCCTCCATTTCCTATCCCTTCTGTCTCAGTGATTTCAGATTCTTAGCCAGATGTGGTAGAACATGCCTGCAAAGCTGTGACAGAAGGAAGGAGAGTTCGAGGCTGGCCTGGGCTACATAGCGAGTCTCTATCTTTAAAAAATAAAAGAAAAAGAACTGAGAGGAGCTGTCTAAAGCTGGGTAGTTCGTGCAAATGATAACCTGTTTTCAATCACCCCACCCATCCAACATTCCACAGTGCAAAGTCTTAACCCAGTTTATAGCCAGCAGTATGTCAGTTTCTTATGGGGAAACTGGAAAGAGAGGAGGTTTTCTCGTAAATACCTAACACAGAAAGAACAAATCATTATCTTCTAAATGTTCTGTAAATATCCACTGTTGGTGACTTGAGAGTGGGTCCACATCACTCCTGCAAAGGAAATGTGACTCAAACACCCCTGTTTCTTTTATTCTTTGCATTTCAGAAATGATCCCAGAGGCCATAGAATAGTACATATGACTGATTTTGCAGTAAAAAGATTAAGGTGGTGTTGAGTAGGGACTGAAGGAACCTGGAGTCCTTCAGGGACATGTTAAGTTTTTGCTTCTTCAAATGAGTAACGGTAAGTGCTTACCCGAAACATCTAGTTACGTCCTCAGCCCACAGCATCACAGCCAGCTCTGTGACTCACAAGACCAGACATAGATGAGCTGGTTTGGAAATACAACCCAACAAGGATATGCTACGGGAATCCATGGAACTCTTTGTAAAATACCTGCTAGACAACTTCAAAGATTTGATGAGGGGCTAGGTGTGGTGGTACACATCTGTAATCCTAGCTACTCAGGAGGCATAGGTAGGATAGCCAAGGCCAGCCCAAGCAAAAAGTGCAGGACCCTATCTGAAAAATAACTAAAGCAAAAATGACTCTGAATTCAAAACACAAGACTCTGAATTCAAACCCCAATACCACCAATAAAGGGGAGGAGGAGATTTGATGAGAAAGAGCAGTAGGAGAAAGGGAACTATTTTTTTTGTATTTTTATTAGCATATAATAGTTGCACAGGGGGATGCATTGTGCCATTTACATGAGTGCTAACAATCTTGACTGAAGGCTACTAAAGATGCACAACAGCAAGGGCCTTGACTCCAGCAACCTTCTGGAAAGTATTTAGGAGAACTGAGCATGACTGACTGTGTCGAGGACTACTGAATTAGGGCTCTTTAGATGTGGAAACAATACTGCGGTTATTAAATAGGAAAATGGAAGTGACTTTGCTTATGAGAAATAAGTTATTTTAGATGATATAGGAATGAAGTGTCATGATACTTGCTTACATCTTTCAGATGACTTCATGAAAGTGTGTAACTGTGTGTGTATAGATTGGGAAGATGCTAATAGGTGAATCTAGGATGGCAGTAAGTGTTAGTTACTCTGGTGGGATTTTTTTTCCTCCATTTTCTTGGGGTTTGAAACTTTGTCTTTAATTTAACAAAGGTTCACAGTCCAGTAGGGTTGGTCAGAGAGTGTGTGGATTCCTAGAGGTCTCACAGCTATACACCTTGGATGTTTCCCTTTCCTGGGAGTCACTTTGCTTCCAGTTCTTCCACAGAAAAATCATTGCTGACACTTGTAAGGGCCAATCACATAACTTCACTGCTAAGAAAACACACAGGAGGGTAATATTTTATTCCACATTTTCAGAGGAAAAAAACTGAAGCATACTCACCAGGGACACTCACCAGTTAGCTAATTCACAGGCAGTGCCTGAAGGAGCCCTGTTGACTTCTATCCAGATTCCCTTGAGTCCCTCTGACCAGTGATCTGTATCCACCTCCCAATGCAACCCTCTTCAGAGAACTAACCTTAGGCTGCAGAAGACACTTCACCCAGACTTCAAACACAAGAGAGTGAGTCAAAAGTGCTAGAGAGTTAAGAACCTCAGTGACTCATAGAACGGATGCCCCATCAGACTCAGGAGACCAAGAATGCCTTCCATTTTAGTTCAGTGCCAGAAAATAAATCCTCCCTTGATTGTTGTACTTTTGAAGTTCAACTGTTTGTTCCCAAAATCAAACGACTTCCTCCCTAAGTATCCTGATATCCCAGACACAGGCATGTCATTTCACCCCACATTCTCTTGGTTACCATGAATGAACCATGCTCCAGGATAAAGACTCATAATTGTAGGATGTTTGCTGTATCCCATTGGCTCTTGCAGCCACCACATGTCTAAACCCAAGACTGGAAAACAGATCCCTTGCAGTATACCTACTTCTATATTTACTTAGCTCTTTGTATTTCATGTAACATGCCAGGTATATACTTTGTGGAAGAATTCACAATGTTTGCTATTTTCTACATATCATTTGGTTGGAAGGGGCTTTGGAGATTGTTCAAGATTGTGCCTAGTGACAGGATGCTCACACCTTGGCAAGATTTCTGGGTCTGTCCCCCAAAATCAATGAACCAATAAAGAAGTAGACAACTGAACTAAACAGAAGTTTTTCAAAGGAAGAAGTCCAAATTGCCAAAGACACATGAAAAAAATGCTTACTATCCCTGGCCATAAAGGAAATGCAAATCAAAACCACACTAAGATTCCACCTCACCCCTGTTAGAATAGCTATCATCAAAAACACCGCCAACAACAAATGTTGGCGAGGATGTGGAGAAAAAGGAACCTTCATACACTGCTGGTGGGAATGCAAGCTAGTGCAACCACTCTGGAAAACAACATGGAGGCTTCCTAAAAATCTGCCATATGATCCAGCAATCCCACTCCTAAGGATATACCCAAAGGAATGCGACTCAGGTTACTCCAGAGGCACCCGCACACCCATGTTTATTGCAGTGCTATTCACAATAGCCAAGTTATGGAAACAGCCAAGATGCCCCACTACTGACAAATGGATTAAGAAAATGTGGTATTTATACACAATGGAATTTTACTCAGCCATGAAGAAGAATGAAATTTTGTCATTTGCAAGTAAATGGATGGAACTGGAGGAATAGGGGAAGGGAAGGAAACCTAAAACTTGAAAGTGTTTTATGTGTCCACTGTAGAGGAGCAAATAAAGTAATCTTAAACTGGCAGAGGCCACTATGGGAAGGTGACCGGAAGTAGTGAAACAATCTGGTAGAGATGAACCAATTTGGGTTGTAATACACAAGTGCATGGAAGCAATGCTAGGGATCTCTCTGTATAGCTATCCTTATCTCAAACTAGCAAAAATGCTATGTACTTCTTATTATCTCTTATATTTTCTCTTCAACAAAAGTGGAGAAGAGGGCAAAACAGGTTCTGCCTAGAAGCAAGAGGAGTGAGGGGGAAGGGGTGGGGGCAGGGGGCAGGGTGAAGAGGTGGCCCAAACAATGTATACGCTTAAGAAAAAATGTATCAACAATTAAGTAAATAAATAAACAAACAAACAAATAAGATAGCTGGGTCTGTATTGTAACCATCTAAGTTGTCCCAAAGTTCTGCCTTGAGAGAAATGTGCATGACCACATGCCTGAATGTGTGAAGTCTATTCACACAATGAGGTTCATGAATTTCTTGAACTCCATTCCCATATTATGACTGAATGCCAGAATTAACATTGGCTGAGTAGCAATATTGTCTGGATTAACCATTATTGTTTTCAGGAAGTGATAATCAAAATATGCAATACTTTGATTTTTTTGATATTTGTATGGGACACAGGATGCCAAGTAAGCAGAGTGGGTTGGTATAGGCAGAGGGTGGACTGAAGCAGAATCATAGAAGGCATTCCCCTTGCCAAGCCAGCCTGAACCCTGTGGATTGTGGGAACTTGGGGAGATCTAGGGAATCCCTTGACAGTTGAGGAGCACTCAATAGTGATTTGCCACCACGTACAGAAGTGTTTCATATTTGGTAATCAGCATAGCTATACTCCTGTGGATCACCTGACCATCAATTCTGGTTGTGTTTTAATGGCAGGAGTAATAGAAAAAATATATTTTGAAACCATGTTAGGGAGAGAATAAGTGAATAAATACAAATAGAGTCAAAAACACAGATATAAATTTCTCTACACACACACACACACACACACACTCAGGAAAACAAGAGAAGCCACACATTCAGGGCAACAAGAAGATGTGGTCAACCACTGTCTACATTTCAGCTTTAAAACTTCACACTCATACACACAGGCTATGTTTTTAGGATGGTTAATGAAAAGGCTGTTTTGGTGCTTTCTGCTGTTGATGTTCCTGGCCAATCAGCCAGAAGCTGACCTCTGGAAAATGTGAAACTATGCAACAAGCAGGGAGGAAACTGGTCAAAGCAGGGAGGAGAGCACCAAAGACAAACAATAATGTTATTCTGCAGAACTCCCAAAGGGAAGCCACAATGAGCAAGATAAGCATGTGGAACATGAGGCCTGTGAGAACAGGGCTTTCCCTTCCAGGCTACCTAGAAAACTTTCTAAGTCCTTGGGCCCTGAAATTGTCCTTGGTCACCAGAGCTTACAGTGACCAACATTGCTTGAGCCATTAGCCAGCAGCTGCTAAGGACAAAACAGCATGGTGGAACCAAAAGGAAAAAGAATGTTCACTTTGAGAAACAAGTTTAGTCCTGTTTTCCAGTTAGAGTTAATAAGGAGTTTTAGGGCTAGGGATATAGCTCAAGTGGGAGGCCCTGAGTTCAAACCCCAGTATGACCAATTAAAAAAAAGTTTTATTGTGTTACTCACTGATGGGCAATTCAGGATCCAGACACAGTGAGACATTAACTTAACTAAAACAGAGAAAGATCCATCCAGACTTCAGGTAGAAATATTGCTGCAAATTCCAAGTGGGGCCTTTTAGATACCTAGTCAAAACAGAATATAAACCCATACAAACAGGGAACTCAGAAACTGTACATGTCTGTCTTAGTCCAGTAGGGAAGCAATAACAAAACACCTCAGACTAGCTGGCTTATAAAGAACAGAAATTTGCTGGGAGCTGTGGCTCATGCCTGTAATCCTAGCTGTTTGGAGGCAAAGATCAGGTGAATCATGGTTCAAGACCAGCCCAGGCAAAAAGTAAGAACCTGTCTCAAAAAACTAACACAAGCTGGGTGTTGGTGACTCACACCTGTAATCCTAGCTACTCAGGAGGCAGAGATCAGGAGGATGGAGTTTCAAAGACAGCCCAAGGCAAATAGTTCGAGAGAGACCCTATCTCAAAAATACCCAATACACACACACAAAAAAAAACAGCTGGCAGAGTGGCTCAAGTGGTTAAGTGCCTGCCTAGCAAGCATGAGACATTGAGTTCAAACCCCAGAACCACCAAAAAAAGAAAGAAAAAAAAAACACAAAAAAAAGGCTTAGAGACATTGGTATGCCTACCAATGTCCTGAATTCAAATCCCAGCACCACAAAAAGTTAAATTTAAAAACTTATTGATCATTGTTCTGGAGGCTGATTGAGAAGTCCAAGATCAAGGTGCCAGCAGATTCAGTGTCTGGTGAGGGCTCGCTCTCTGTTTGATAGATGGCTCCCTCTCTCTGCAAGTCACACGGTGGAAGGGGCAAAATAACTCCCTCTTTTATAAGGGCACTGATCTTCTCATGGAAATGGAGCCCTCATAACTTAATCACCCCCTAAAATCCCCACCTGTCAATACGTTATTACACTGGAGATTAGGTTTTAACATATGAATTTAATATTTAGACCTCAGCAACCCTCTATCACACCATCCATTCCATGAGTCTAAGGCTTATCCTTAACAGAACCTGTCACCAGAAACAGTTTTCCTGATTTAATTATGATGCCAGTATGATCAGGAAAATGAGATGACTCTTACAAAAGATTTTTGTTTTTCATAATGACCTTAGAGAGAGCAATAGTACTACATGCAGATATGAAAACAGGATGATTGTACTGGTAGAGACTAACATAAATGACCAAATGCAGCTCTTCCAGCAGCTGTATGTGTCAGTACTTAGGTGACCTGGACAGAGGACACGCATAGGAAAACCAGCTGTGAATCTAAGGGAAAAAAAAGCAGGAATGTTTACACTTCAGGTCACTTTCTCTTCTTCTCAGGAAAGTAAATAAAGGTCTGCACAAGCAAATCAGTGCACAAAGAGAACAGAAAAAACAAAGGACACACTGGGCATAGAGGCACACAACCTGTAATCCCAGCTCTTGGGAGGTTAAAGCAAGAGGATCACAAGTTCAGAGCCAGTCTAAGCTGCACACAAAACCCTGTCTCAAAAAATTTTTTTTTAATTTTTAGAAAGAAGCAAGAACAGGAGAAGGAAGGCTTTCAACTTCTAGGATACAGAGGCAGCATTAAGGACAACCCTTCAAAACCCCTACTTATAATGAGAACACTGATCAGTTTGGCACTGAAGCTTCTCTACAATGTTTACCCTTGTTTTTTGGAAGGTACTTGGGAAAGAACATGACTGCTCTGCTTTTAGACTAGTTCCAGGTCCTAATAAGAAGATGTTTAGCTAATGCATAGTCACTTCCCCCAATATTCTGATATAGCAGAGTTTTTACAACTTCAACCCATTTTGTTTAGGTGAGAAAAAATAAGAGGCTCAATTACACAACTAAGACTTCCTAAGTGGGCCAAAATGAGAAATTTGAGTGAGTTAATAGATACTTGGAAATTTAAGTTTTAGATACCCAACTTTTAGTAAAAATTACTAATATTTATAGGAAATATTTTCAGAAATATTTTTCTACAAATAGTATGATTAATAAACTTCTAAACATAATCAAAATCTGTTCCATATATTCAATATTTCACGTTATGCTGGAAAGAACTTAAAGGAAGTATAGATCTGAGAAGAACTGATAGAAGGCTCAGTACCATATGTTTGTCTTGCCTTAAGAAATGTCAATATCTTGGGGCTGGCAGAGTGGCTCAAGCAGTACGAGTGCCTGCCCAGCAAGTATGAGGCACTGAGTTCAAACCCCAGCGCTGAAAAAATAGAAATATCAATATCTTGATTATTGGTTGCTAGGTAGCGTTCACATCCCATCTGCCCTGGAATGGCTTTTTCCTGATCATCCAAGAGAACAGTGATCCTTTTCTGCATTTCTGTAGCTTGGAATGCATGTGTGCAGTCGTCATCATCTGTACACGTGCTTATGCTTGTTCTCTAGCTAAGGTGGAAGTTCATCAAAGACAACCACATGTTGTATTTGTCTTTATATTCTCCTCAGTTCTCAATGTCATGTCTGTGCATAATAGATGTCTATAGGATAACTGAATGATTTATGATGCTACTGGGGCTTCCAGACATAGGCAAGGAGAAATAAAACAGAGAGAGACAGAAAGAGAGAGAGAGAGGAAGAAGAGAGGCTATATGCAGTGGAACTGCACCAGTATCTGGAAGGCTGCCTCCAGGGTCTATCTGATGCCATCAATGGTGCAGGAAGAAATTTAATATATTTTTCACGTTCAAGTCAAATTCCGTCAGTGTGGGGTTCAGACATACCAGGAGAATCACCACTTTTTCTGAAATAAGCAGAAGTTACAGTCCTTGCTAATGATGCCCCGATCCTGTGTGTGATTAAGCTGGCTGACTGGTACAACTTGGCAGGCCCTGAAAGAAGAGGCTGCTGTGTTCCATCCCCTCCTTCTTATTCAGTCTGAAATTTCCCCCTGCGGGTAATATCCCTAGAGTTATTAGCTCCACAAAAATGAAAGGCAACAGCCTAAAAAACAAAATATTTGCCAGGTTTTTAGACCTGGCATGGTGAGAACAGAATACATTTCATGAATTGCTCTTGAAAAGCCTTAATTCCTGAGATGCACAATACCATTGGCTTGCCTTGTGCCCAGTCCTAGTCTGTTATGATCCTCAGTGCTTCCAGGTGGCTGGTCTTTCTTGCCCTTCTCTTCCTGTGGTTGCCTGAAGTCACTGTGCTATGAGGAGGGAAGAATGCACTGCTTGTTTCTTTCAGTTGATGCTCAGCAGAAAGACTGGCATCCTCTCTGATGGCTTCAGCTCAAGCCTGGCCTCAGAGAAAAACACACAGACAAAAATATTGTAACTACACTTGATTTTACAGTGTAGTTGGGGTGTGACCACATCCACAGGGTCTGCAGAGCCAAAATTGTAATCAATTCTCAAGCAATGGGAAGGAGGGGGAGATGGAAGAAAGGGTGACATCAGAGTGTGTCAAGAGCCAGCCCAGCTGTGAGTACATCCTCAGAAAAGTGGTGCAATTTACTCAGAGCCTCATAAAACTTACTTTTTGTTAGATTTCAATAAAAGATTCAATTCATTTAAAAAGGGCAATATTAATAAGTAGCATCTGATTTGGAGGTTACATGCCACTAAATTAAATATTATGATTTAAAAAGTATGAAACTTTCTAGAACTTTAATGTGCACATGGAACATCAGTGGATCTTGTTAAATACGGAGCATGTTACTCAGTAAGTTAGAGCTAGGGTCTGAAATTCTGCATTTCAGACTATATCCCTGCCAGTTGGGTTCAGGTGGTCTAGGATCATACTGTTAATCAGGACTCTAGACTGTATTGACTAGGAAAGAGTGCAGATCTGTAAGAACAAGACCTGTTCTTGTTCTTAAGGCTTAAGTCTTATAGACTTAAGGCTAAACAGGAACATCCTACAGCAAGTAGTTTAAATCACTTTTTTCAGAAATATTTATAAAAATCAGTCCTCTTTACAACAGATAAAAGATAAATTCCAAAAGTAGAAATACTATTTATTGTTAGCAAGATTATGTAACTATGAAGTAAGAGCACAGCTACACAAAATTAAGAATGACAATACTGGTGTAATGTTTTAAACTCCTTGTTAATGAATTTGAAAGCCAGAAAAAAGTTAAGACTTTTGAAAGGATATGAGTAACTAAAGAGGAGATAGAGATAGATAATCTAAGGAAATTCATAATTCTGAAAATACTTTTGGAGCTACCAATGATTAAATATTCCCCCAAAACACAAGGAATAGAGAGTTTTACAGATGAAGTCTTTCAAATCCTCACAGAATAAATATTTAAATGTTCCAGAAAAAGAAATAGAAACCTCTCCGATTATTTGTATAAAATCATGTAACACACTGATTCCAAAACTTCACAAAAAACATAATAGAAAACTACATCCCAACTTCACTCATAAACACTGATATAAAAATTCTAAATAAACTTGAGTTGTGCCTCAAGCAGTAGAGTGCCTACCCCACAAGCAGGAAGCCCTGAGTTTAAATTCCACTTCTCCCAAAATGTAATAAAATTTGATTTTTAAAAAAATCCTAAATAATTTAAAAGACCACCATCGAATGACTAATGCAATTCAGCTGAGAATACAAAGTTGGTTCGATATCAGAAAACCATCATGTTCACAGGATAAAGGAGAAAAGCAGCCAATAAATTAGGAAAATACAAGAACTGGTTTGAAGGTCTTTTCTGGGGTGGGCTTCATTGGGAGAGGAGTGGGCATAGGAAAAGGTGAAAGAGGGAGAATGTGGTAGATGTCTTTTGTATTCGTATATGAAAACAGAAGATTGAAACCCATCGAAATTGTTCTAAGAAGGGAGAGAATAATGGAGGGGGTAAGTCTAACTAAGATATATTATAAGCACATATGTAAACATCACAATGTATCTCTGTACAACTATTATAAGCTAATTTAAAAAAAGAGCTGGTTGTAGCAGTGCTACTCAGGAGGCATAGGCAGAATTGCTAGAGTACAAGAGTTCAAGGATAGCCTAGGAAGCCTGTTGCAATAACTACAAAAACATTCAACTACAAGTCTTTTTTATTTAATTAGAAAAACTAAAAAACAATATGTGACCACAAAGCCACCATTACAAAAGATTCTGCAAGGGATGCTGCACACAGAAAGTGACACCCAACTTAACCATGAAAAGGCAGGCAGCACCAAACCACAGGATAAGAAAAAGCAAGACAGTAGAGAATAACATCAAGTTAGGTACACACAATCAAACCTTCAAACAACTAAGACAACTAAATGGCAGGAATCACCACATACCTATCAGTACTAACGCTTAATGTTAATGGACTTAATTCACCCATCAAAAGACACCGTTTGACAAAATGGATTAAAAAAGAAGATCCAACAATTTGTTGCTTACAGGAGACTCATCTCACCGACAGAAATAAGCATATGCTTAGGATGAAAGGCTGGAAGAAGATTTACCAAGCCAATGGCCCCCGAAAACAGGCAGGAGTAGCAATACTTATCTCTGACAAAGTAGACTTCAAGCCTACATTGATCAAACAAGATAAAGAAGGACATTCCATACTAATAAAAGGGGAAATAGACCAAAAGGAAATAATAATCATCAATCTGTATGCACTCAATGTCAACGCACCCAATTTCATCAAACATACCCTGAAAGACCTAAAAGCATATACAAGTGCCAACACAGTGGTTGTGGGAGACTTTAACACCCCATTATCATCAATAGATAGGTCATCCAAACAAAAACTCAATAAAGAAATCCAAGATCTAAAATATGCAATAGATCAAATGGACCTAGTAGATGTCTACAGAACATTTCATCCAACCTCTACACAATATACATTCTTCTCAGCAGCCCATGGGACCTTCTCCAAAATAGATCATATCCTAGGGCACAAAGCAAGCCTCAGTTCCTGGAAGTCAATGAAAATGAAAACACAACCTACCAGAACCTATGGGACACAGCTAAGGCAGTCTTGAGAGGAAAGTTTATAGCCATGAGTGCATATATTAAAAAGATTGAAAGATCCCAAATCAATGACCTAATGATACATCTCAAACTCCTAGAAAAAAAAGAATAAGCAAATCCCAAAACAAATAGAAGGAGAGAAATAATAAAAATAAGAGCTGAAATCAACGAAATAGAAACCAAAAAAACCATACAAAGAATTAATGAAACAAAAAGTTGGTTCTTTGAAAAAATAAACAAGATAGATAGACCCCTGACAAACCTGACTAAAATGAGGAGAGAAAAAACCCAAATTAGTAGAATCAGGAATGCAAAAGGGGAGATAACAACAAACACCATGGAAGTCCAGGAAATCATCAGAGACTACTTTGAGAACCTATATTCAAATAAATTTGAAAATCTAAAAGAAATGGACAGATTTCTAGATACATATGATCATCCAAAACTGAACCAAGAGGAAATTAATCACCTGAATAGACCTATAACACAAAATGAAATTGAAGCAGCAGTCAAGAGTCTCCCCAAAAAGAAAAGTCCAGGACCTGATGGATTCTCTGCTGAATTCTATCAGACCTTTAAAGAAGAACTGATACCAACCCTCCTTAAACTGTTCCATGAAATAGAAAGGGAGGGAAAACTGCCAAACACATTTTATGAAGCCAGTATTACACTTATCCCAAAACCAGGCAAAGACACCTCTAAAAAGGAGAACTATAGGCCAATCTCCTTAATGAACATTGATGCAAAAATCCTAAACAAAATAATGGCAAACCGAATTCAGCAACACATCAAAAAGATTATTCACCACGACCAGGTAGGCTTCATCCCAGGGATGCAGGGGTGGTTCAACATATGAAAATCAATAAACGTAATAAACCACATTAACAGAAGCAAAGACAAAAACCACTTGATCATCTCAATAGATGCAGAAAAAGCCTTTGATAAGATCCAACATCATTTCATGATAAAAGCTCTAAGAAAACTAGGAATAGAAGGAAAGTTCCTCAACATTATAAAAGCTATAGATGACAAACCTACAGCCAGCATTATACTTAACGGAGAAAAATTAAAACCATTCCCTCTAAAATCAGGAACCAGACAAGGATGCCCACTATCTCCACTCCTATTCAACATAGTACTGGAATTCCTAGCCAGAGCAATTAGGCAAGAAGAAGGAATAAAAGGAATACAAATAGGTAAAGAAACTGTCAAAATATCCCTATTTGCAGACGACATGATCCTATACCTTAAAGACCCAAAAAACTCTACTCAGAAGCTTCTAGACATCATCAATAGCTATAGCAAGGTAGCAGGATATAAAATCAACATAGAAAAATCATTAGCATTTCTATACACTAACAATGAGCAAACGGAAAAAGAATGTATGAAAACAATTCCATTTACAATAGCCTCAAAAAAAATCAAATACCTAGGTGTAAACCTAACAAAAGATGTGAAAGACCTCTACAAGGAAAACTATACACTTCTGAAGAAAGAGATTGAGGAAGACTATAGAAAGTGGAGAGATCGCCCATGCTCATGGATTGGTAGAATCAACATAGTAAAAATGTCTATACTCCCAAAAGTAATCTACATGTTTAATGCAATTCCCATCAAAATTCCAATGACATTCATCAAAGAGATTGAAAAATCTACTGTTAAATTTATATGGAAACACAAGAGGCCACAAATAGCCAAGGCAATACTCAGTCAAAAGAACAATGCAGGAGGTATCACAATACCTGACTTCAAACTATATTACAAAGCAATAACAATAAAAACAGCATGGTACTGGCACAAAAACAGACATGAAGACCAGTGGAACAGAATAGAGGATCCAGATATGAAGCCACACAACTATGAGCAACTTATCTTTGACAAAGGAGCTAAAAATATACGATGGAGAAATAGCAGCCTCTTCAACAAAAACTGCTGGGAAAACTGGTTAGCAGTCTGCAAAAAACTGAAACTAGATCCATGTATATCACCCTATACCAAGATTAACTCAAAATGGATCAAGGATCTTAATATCAGACCCCAAACTCTTAAGTTGATACAAGAAAGAGTAGGAAATACTCTGGAGTTAGTAGGTATAGGTAAGAACTTTCTCAATGAAACCCCAGCAGCACAGCAACTAAGAGATAGCATAGATAAATGGGACCTCATAAAACTAAAAAGCTTCTGTTCATCAAAAGAAATGGTCTCTAAACTGAAGAGAACACCCACAGAGTGGGAGAAAATATTTGCCAACTATACATCAGACAAAGGACTGATAACCAGAATATATAGGGAACTTAAAAAACTAAATTCTCCCAAAACTAATGAACCAATAAAGAAATGGGCAGGTGAACTAAACAGAACTTTCTCAAAAGAAGAAATTCAAATGGCCAGAAAACACATGAAAAAATGCTCACCATCTCTAGCAATAAAGGAAATGCAAATTAAAACCACACTAAGATTCCACCTCACCCCTGTTAGAATAGCCATCATCAGCAACACCACCAACAACAGGTGTTGGCGAGGATGCGGGGAAAAAGGAACCCTCTTACACTGTTGGTGGGAATGTAGACTAGTACAACCACTTTGGAAAAAAATTTGGAGGCTACTTAAAAAGCTGGACATCGATCTACCATTTGATCCAGCAATACCACTCTTGGGGATATACCCAAAAGACTGTTACTCCAGAGGCACCTGCACATCCATGTTTATTGCGGCACTATTCACAATAGCCAAGTTATGGAAACAGCCAAGATGCCCACCACTGTCGAATGGATTAAGAAAATGTGGTATCTATACACAATGGAATTTTATGCAGCCATGAAGAAGAACGAAATGTTATCATTCGCTGGTAAATGGATGGAATTGGAGAACATCATTCTGAGTGAGGTTAGCCTGGCTCAAAAGACCAAAAATCGTATGTTCTCCCTCATATGTGGACATTAGATCAAGGGCAAACACAACAAGGGGATTGGACTATGAGCACATGATAAAAGCGAGAGCACACAAGGGAGGGGTGAGGATAGGTAAGACATCTAAAAAACTAGCTAGCATTTGTTGCCCTTAATGCAGAGAAACTAAAACAGATACCTTAAAGCAACTGAGGCCAATAGGAAAAGGAGACCAGGAACTAGAGAAAAGGTTAGATTAAAAAGAATTAACCTAGAAGGTAACACCCACGCACAGGAAATCAATGTGAGTCAATGCCCTGTATAGCTATCCTTATCTCAACCAGCAAAACCCCTTGTTCCTTCCTATTATTGCTTCTACTCTCTCTACAACAAAATTAGAGATAAGGGCAAAATAGTTTCTGCTGGGTATTGAGGGGGGGAGCGAGAGGGGGTGGAGTGGGTGGTAAGGGAGGGGGTGGGGGCAGGGGGGAGAAATGAACCAAGCCTTGTATGCACATATGAATAATAAAAGAAAAATGAAAAAAAAAAAGAAAAACAAGGATGAAATCATAATCAAATATATTGTTCAAATGAAAAGCTATTTTTGTGCATGAGACTGAAACTCTAAGAATTACATTGAATCCATGATATTTGTTATAACCACTACAACTTAACCTTCCTCAAGAAATATTGTCATCTAATTAGACAAAATGACTATATTAATATGATTATTGGTATTGGGAAGGAGGAGATAGTTTCTTCATTCTTCAGATATGTCTTTATGTATGAAAAACCAAAAGAATTGCTGCAAATAAAACAAACATTAAGAACAGCTAGATAAATAAACCATTAAGATTGTCAGTAAAAATTAATAGCTTGGATAATGATCAACAAATATAATGGAAATGAAAGTTATCCAACATTGCCAAAACAGTCTTTGATAGGAAACCAAATTGAAAGGCTCTTACACTTCCCAATTTCCAAAAAAAAAAAGCAGTTACCCAAAACTATAGTAATCAAGACTTTGCTACTAGGATAGGACTACATATACACCAATTGAATAGAGTTGAGAGTCTAGATATAAACCTGAATATTTAAGGTCAACTTATTTTCAACAAGAATCCTAAGACAATTCAATGGAGAAAGAAAAAGTCTTCAACAGATGATGTTAGAACAGCTAGATACCTGTGTGCAAATGCATGAATTTGCATACTGCTTCACACCATATTAAAAAATTAACTCAGAGCTGGGTGCCCGTGGCTCACCCTATAATCCTAGGTACTCAGGATTATATCTGAGATGCTCTCAAAAGCGTGGTGGCATGATGGTGCAGTCCTATAACTCAAGTACTGGAGAAACCAAGGCAGGAAGATCAACAGTCCAGGGCCAACTGGAGAAAATAGCAAGACACTGTCTGAGGGGGGCAAAAAACAAAAAAGGAAAGAAAGAAATGGAAAACATAATCCACATAATAGAAAATATTTGCAAACCATGTGTCTTATAAAAGATTTGTATTCACGATATGTAAATAACTCTTATTAACTCAAAAATAAAAAGACAACCTAATTTGAAAATAGGGAAAGGATCTGAGCAGATATTCTCCAAATACAATGTGTGAATGGCCAGCAATCACATGAAAAAATGGTCAACATTACTAAGGTTTGGATGCAACTGCATTAAGTACAAATCATAACCATAATGAGACACCACTTCATATCCACCTGTACTTAGAAAAACATGGCAATTCCATAAGATTGTAAGCACAGAGTCACCACAAAGCTAGTATTTCTACTCCTAGAGAGAACTGAGAACATAAAGCCACACCAAAAGCTCTTCTAGGATGTTCATAGCAGTATTATTCATAACCAAAAGGAGGAAATAATCCAAACGGAAAGTGCTTGCTAGTGGAGCTTTCTTTTGAGGGTAACAAAAATGTTATAAAATTGATTTACTGCTGGTTATACAACTCTTGGCTCTACTAAAAACCACTGACTTGTACTTTTTTTTTGGTGGTGGTACTAGGGTTTGAACTCAGGGCCTTGGTCTTACTAGGCAGGCACTGTACCGCCTGAGCCATGCTCCTAGCCCTTGAACTGTACATTTTTATGGTATATGGATTTTATCTCAGCAAAGTTGTTTCCTAAAAGATGAATTTACTACTGAGTGGTGAGTAACATTTCTTCTGTCTCATTTGAAGGCCTGAGCTGACAGGCACAATAGAAATATCACTCTGGAGACTGGTTCTGAGACAGGGTGGGGGTTACAGGGTCAAGACAATGAAATCAGGTTAATCTTATATTAGTAATTCTCATGAAAATGGGATTATGTTCCTGACCTACTTTAAAGCTTGCCAACCTGAAAGCCTCTCAGCTAAGGTAAGTGTGGGATCCACATTTGGAAAAAAAACAAAGAAGCCTATGGAAGTGGCTGAATAGGTTAGTAAATTAAGCAGGATGATTTCTTCATCACCAGCTCTGTGATCTTGAGCAAGACACATAAACTCTCAAATCTTCAGTTGCCCCTTCTGTAAAACAGGTAACAAAGGTACCTACTTCATAGGGCTTTGAGATTATTAAATGGGATTGCATAGGTACATAGTATAAGGCACATATGTGATGGATGCTGGTTGTTATTGAAGATTTGTGTAAATTATTCTGCAAAAGGAAGTGACAGTGTGGGGCAGGAACTTCAGGCAGGCTAATATCAGGCTTCACAACTTATCTTCTGGGGGCCCTTTAATAAAAGAGAATGGGCTGCTCAATTGCCCACAGAAATATTCTTCAATCTCAATTACTACCTCTCACAACTTTCACAGCTAGCTCATCAATGATTCTAAAGATCATCAGCCTATTCAGCTCTCCCTCTGTCCTGCAAGGAAGCCAGCTCCCAGGCCTTCATCGTACTTCATCCTGTCACCATAGGGCAATGTCAGGAGAACTCATTTTGCAAGTTTTCAAAAGTGAATTACTACACCATTTCTTCTTACATGAATAAGGAATTGTGCCACAGGGATCACCACTCTGAGACCTGTCTCCAAACAAAACAAAGCAAAAAAACAGTCAGGCACTGGTGGCTGTAATCCTAGCTATTTGGAAGGCTGAGAAATAAAGGATTGCTGTTTGAGGCCAGCCCAGGCAAATAATTAGCTAGACCCTATCTCCAAAATTATCAGAGCAAAATGAGCTGGAAGTGTGTCTCAAGTGGTACACCTGCTTTGCAAGCTCAAAGTCCTGAGTTCAAATCCCAGACT
The DNA here is from genome assembly GCF_047511655.1 of Castor canadensis. NCBI lineage: Eukaryota > Metazoa > Chordata > Mammalia > Rodentia > Castoridae > Castor > Castor canadensis. The sequence goes on along the minus strand of NC_133386.1, from coordinate 76,293,841 downwards.
CACAAAAGAAGAAAGAAAGAAAGAAAGAAAAAGGAAGGAAGGAAGGAAGGAAGGAAAGAAAGAAGGAAGGAAGGGATGGGGTGTGGCTCAAGTAGTAGAGCATTTGCCAGGCAAGTGTGAGGCCCTTGGGTTCAATCCTCAGTACCAGAGTGGGGAAACAGGACATTGCCAAACAAAATTTTGCTTGAAAAAGAACCCTCAGTGTTCTAGGCACAAAGGGGCTTTGCTGTGCATCTTGTGTTACTACTTTCCTGATAAAGGAACCTCCCCATTATTACTTACTGCTTGCTGGTCATTATCACTCAGTGCTGCCACACAGACAAGCACTAATAATGTAGACTCCTCCCTCATGTTACCCTAAGAAAGTTTCTCCATAGCCAGAGAGACAACAAACTTATCACCAGCAGATCACCAGAGTGCACTTCTTCACCACCCAGAAAGTAGAAAGCTTCATGTGCATTTGGAAGTATGAGCAGGTTTACTTTTCCTAAGAAAATTCATTCTTATTTTACTTTGGAAAAAGAATTCTCCTTTAGTTGTATTACCTGTCAGTTGCTTATAATTGAATGGATAAAATAAGTTTATTAAAAATTCTACAATCACTATTATGGACACCACTGAAAAATTCTTTCTTGGATATATATATATATATATATTCAACTAAAGGAGAATTCTTTATATATATATATATATATATATATCAGCTGACAGATGATAGATAGATAGATAGATAGATAGATAAAGGAACTAGCATACTTTTAATGTTTTTTTTTAAAAATAGGCTGTTTTAAGAGCAGTTTTATATTCAAGGCAAAATTAAGTGGAGGGTACCAAGATTTCCCTTTGGTATATCTGCTCTGCTTCCCCAACACACACACACACACACACACACACACATCCTATGACAAAGTCGTACATTTATAACACCTTTTCCTCCACCTGCTAGTAATATGTGTTTAAGGTTCTTCCATGTCTTTTCACAACTTTATGGTGCATTTCTGTTTAGCACTGAATAATATGCATTGCCCAGATGTACTGCAGTTGTTTATCTATTCACCTACTAAAGGTGATTTTGGTTGCTTCCAAATTTTGGCAATTATTAATAAAACTGCTATAAATACTCACATGCAGTATTTTGTGTGGAAACAGGTTTTTAACTCATTTGAGTAAATGTCACGAAGCACAATTTTTGGGTCTTATGGTGAGAATATGCTTAGCTTTGTCTTCCCAAGTGACTGCACCATTTTACATTTCCAATGACAATGAATGAGAGTTCCTGTTGCTCCACACTGTCACCAGCACTTGATGTTGTCGGTGTTCTAGATTTGGGACATTCTGCACATAGGTGTGCAGTGGTACCTCATTGCTGTTTTAATTTGCATTTCTCTGGTGACATATGATGTGGAGTAACTTTTCATATGATTATTTTCTTTCTGAATATTTTCTCCAGTGATGTATCTCTTAGATCTTTTGCCTTTTAATAAGGTTGTTTTCTTGTTCAAGGGTTCTTTGTATTTTTTTTTGTTTTGCATAACAGTCCTTTACCAAATGTATCTCTTACAAATATTTTCTCCCCGTCTGTGGATTGTCTGCTCATTCTCTTGACAGTGTACTTCACAGGGCAGAAGTTCTCATTTTAATGATGTTCACCCAGCTTACCAACTCCTTCTTTCCTGAATCACACCTTTAGGATTGTTATCAGTACCATGTCCTTAGTCATGTAGACTTTCTCCTATATTATTTTCTATGAGTTTTATAATTTTGTGTTTTGCACTTAGATCTATCATCCATTTTAAGTTAACCTTTGTAAAGAGTGGAAGGTCCAAACTATTTTTTTGCTTCTGAATATCCAGGTGTTCAACACCATTTGTTGATGACTACATTTTTCCCATTATATTGTCTTTGCTCATTTGTCCAGAATTAGTTGACCACACAGATGCCCCATGACTTATGATGTGGTTACCAATAAAGTCTTTGTAAATTAAAAAATTCATTTAATATACCTAACCTACAAAACATCACAGATTATTACCATATTATACTCTAGAGTATCACTTGTTTATCCCATGATCCCTAGTCTGGAAAAAGATCAAAATTAAAAGAATGGTCTCTTAGTCCCTATTAAACATGCATTACCTTTGCACTGTTGTAAAGTTGAAAAGTCACAAATCAAGCCATCATAAGTTGAGGACCATGTATATTTATCTGAGTCTGTTTCTGGACTCCCTAGTCTGTTCCATCCAAATCTCTCTCTATAGATAGATAGATAGATAGATAGATGATAGATAGATAGATAGATAGATAGATAGATAGATAGATAGATAGACAGATAGATAGATATAGATAGATAGATATAGGTATAGATATAGACATAGATATAGATATGGACAGATATGGATATAAACATAGATATAGATATAGATATCCCTCTCTCCAGTACTATGCTTTCTTAATTATTGTCGTTCTCTTAATCCATTTTGTATTATTCTAACAAAATATCTGAGGCTGAGTACTTTATGAAGAAGATTGAGTTAGGTCACAACTCTGGAAACAAGACCATGGTGCTTTCACCTACTTACATCTGGTGAGAGCTTCATTGTAGATGGTATCACAGTGACAGGAGTACATGCAGAAGAGGGATTCTGGAGAGGTGCCAAGCTTGCTTACAACAACCCATTGCCAGCTGGGTACAATGGTGCATGCCTGTAATCGCAGTTACTTAGGAGGCTGAGGCAGGAGGAATTGCAAGTTCAAGGCTAGCCTGGACAACTTAGTGAGACCTTGTCTCAAAATAAATTTTTTAAAAGGCTGAGATGTATTGCAGTGGTCCTGGATTCATTTCCCAGTACTGCTAAAGAAAAAAAGAATTTCATGGGAACTAGTCCAGGCCCTCAAGACTTGACTCACTCTTATATATTATAGCATTAATGCGTTCGACACCATGGCACCCCCATGACATTACCTTCTACTAGGCTTCATCTGTTAAGGGTTTTACTACCTCAACCCTACTGCACTGGGGACCAAGCTTCTAGTACATGACTGTTTGGGAGACAAATTATATTCAAACCACAGCAGTAGCTTTTTGTGTTTGTGTGATAGCTATTTTTTGAGATAGGGTCTCACAAAAAACTATTTGCCTGGGCTGGCTGTGAACAACCATCCTCCTGATCTCTGTCTCCTGAGTAGTTAGGATTATAGGAGTAAACCACTGGTGACTGGCATAGCAGTAGCTGTATAGTAAGTCTCCTTTTGATTTTTGTTTGTTTGTTTTTGGTTTTGAGACAGATCTCACTGTAGTCCAGGCTGGCCTAGAACTCATGGTTCTCCTGCCTTAGCCTCCCAAGTTCTGGGATTACAAGCATATAGTAACTCTTAAAGCCAGGTGATGTCAGTCCTCTGGCTTCATTCTTCTTATTGAATGTTGAGTTGACTATTCTGAGGTTTTTTTGCCTCTCTACATAAACTTTAGAATCAGTTGCCAATACCCCCAAAATAACTTACTGGGATTTTGATTAGAATTGTACTGAATCTAAAGATCAAGTGGAGAAAAACTGACATCTTGAAAATATTGTTTTCCTCTCCCTGAGCATGGAATATCTATTTCTTTCTTCTTTAATTTCTTTCATCATAATTTTATAGTTTCCTCCTATAAATCTGGAACATATTTTGTTAGATTTTTGATCTCAGAATTTCACTTTACTTGTTTTATTTTGTCTTGTTGAGGTACTGGGGTTTGAACTCAGGCACTGTACCACTTGAGCCACTCTACTGGCCACAATTTCACTTCTGGGAAGTGCAAATATAATTAATATTGTATACTAAATTTCAAATTCTACTTGCTCATTGCTGGATTATGGAAAAGTGGTTGACTTTTACATAGTAACCTTGAATCCTATAACCCTGCTATAACTACTTTTTAGTACCAGGGGTGTTTTTATTAGTTCTTTCAGATTTTCTACATAGACAATCAATTCACCTATTAACAAAGACAGTTTTATTTCTTCCTTCTCATAAGTATACTTTTTCTTCTCCTTTTTTTTTGTGTGTGTGTGTTATTAAATAAACTAGGACTTTCTTATGTTTTTGGAGAAGAGTGGTGAAGGCCGGGTGCCAGTAGCTCATGCCTCTAATCCTAGTTACTTGGGAGGCAGACATTAGGAGGATCACAGTTCAAGGCCAGCTCAGGTAAACAGTTCAGGAGACCCTATCTCAAAAATACCCAACACAAAAAAGGGCTGGTAAAATTGCTCAAGTGGTGGAACCACTGCCTAGCAAGCATGAAGCCCTGAGTTCAAACCCTGATACCCTCAAAAATAAAGAGTAATGCAGAAATCTTTTTCTGCCCCTTGAGCTATTCCACAAGCGCTTTTTTGTGATTTTTTTTTTTTTTTTGAGATAGGGCCGCCAGAACTATGTGCCCAGGCTGGCTTCAAACTATGATCCTTCTGATCTCTTCCTCCTGAGTAGCTAGGGTGACAGGCTGTGAGTCACCGGCACCTGACAACTTTGTCCTATTCTTGATTTTATGCTTCAAGTTTCACACCATTAAGCACGGTGTTAGTTGTTACTTATCAAGTTGAAGAAGTTTCTTTCTGTTCCTAAGATGCTGAGGTTTTTTTTTATGAATGTGTTTTCCTTTTAGAAAATACTTTTTCTACATTAACTATGATTAATTATTAACTTATAACTATTACCTTATGATTAATTACCTTTATACTATATTACCTTATATTATTAATTTTTAACTTATTAATTATTATCTTATGATTTTTTTTTCTTCTGCCTGTTGACATGTGGTCTACATTAGTTGATTTTTTTCCAGTGGTACTGAGGATTGAACTAACGGCTTTGAGCTTGTTAGGAAAATGCTCTACCACTTGAGCCACACACCCCAGCCCTTTTGGTTTTGGTTATTTTTCAGATAAGGTCTTGCCTTTTTGCCTGGGCCAGCCTTTACTGACTCGCCCTATTTACACCCCCCCACACACAGCGGGATAACGGTGCACATAAGCACACGCACAGCCTATTGGTTGTGATAGGTCTTACTAACTTTTTGCCCAGATTAGCCTGCGGCCTAAATCCACCTGATCTCCACCTCTTGAGTACCTAGAATTACATTAATTGATTACATTAATTGATTTCTGGATGGTAAAACCATCTTGTATATCAGAAATAAGTTCCACTTAGTTATGGTGTATAATTCTTTCTACATATTTTTAATTCAGTATGCTAGTATATTATTTATCCTTTTAAGCTTAAATGCTGGAGGACATAATTTATATCTTAAAGGAAAAGGTTATGAATCTTGAGGCTGGGGATGTAGCTCATGGTTACATGTTTGCCTAGCATGCATGAGGCCTTGGTTTCAGTCCCCAGTGCTGAAAAAAAAAAAAGATTCTGAATCTTTATCAATTTTAATGTCATCTAAATAACCCATATTTTGATCAACTTCTGAAGTATTCTGAGTGTTTTCAGATTTCTCTTTTTCAAAAAAAATGAGCATTATCAAAATCTTGCAATAAGATAAAAATAAAAGGTATCTTCCTTAATCTGATAAAGGTACATGTTAAAAAAAAACCTGCAGAAAACATTACACTTTGTGGTGAAAATAACATATACTTCCAGCTGGGTACCAGTGGCTCACACCTGTAATCCTATCTACTTGGGAGGCTGAGATTGGGAAGATCACATTCTGAGGCCAGCCCAGGGAAATATTTGAGAGACACCCATCTCCAAAATAACAAGAGCAAAATGGACTGGAGGTGTGGCTCAAGCAGAAGGGCACCTGCTCTGTAAGCACAAAGCCCTGAGTTCAAACCCCAGTCCCACAAGAGAACAAAAGCTCTTTACACCCAAATTTGAGAACAACGTAATGAGGCCTACTATCATCATTTCTAGTCAGTATTATGCAGGAGCGCTTCTGTAAAAGACTATTTTCCAATTCTAGGTTGTCTACTGACATAAAAAGTGTAAAACAAAACAAACAAAATTTGGTAAGCTACAGTAAGCTTGTCTTATTTGTGAATTTATTATATTCTCTTATGACCAAACACAGTCAAAACTTAATAAATGAAAAATAGAAAGAAATTTCAAATTCCCAAATGTGCATAATCACACAGCTCAGTTGAGGAGAAGCTCAGCCTGTTGTGTCCAAATTGTTGTGTGATCTGATAATTTCCTGCCCTTCATTCCATGAAAATCTGCCTCCCAAAAGGCATATTGTGTAAAAAAGCAAGGTAAAAGTTATGGTAATCCTCACAAGCCAAAAGGGCATGTAACACACTTATTTGAATTGATATCATGAAAATTTTAGACGGAAGGAAAAATGGGGGAGGGGATGCAAAACACCTTCTATCAAATCCTTTTATAATGGCATTAATTCATTCATGAAGGTGGAGCCCTCAAGACCTAACCACCTCCCAAAAGGCCTCACCTCTCAACACTGTTTATCAGGGATTAATTTTTTAAAGACATGAATTTTGTGTGTGTGTGTGTGTGTGTGTGTGTGTGTGTGTGTGGTACTGGGGCTTGAACTCAGGGCCTATACCTTGAGCCACTCCACCAGCTCTGTTTTGTGAAGAGTTTTTTCATGGTAGGGTCTCATGGACTATTTGCCAGAACTGGCTTCAAACTGTGATCCTCCTGATCTCTCCCTCCTGAGTAGCTAAGATTACAGGCGTGAGGCACCAGTGCCTGGCTAAACACATAAATTTTGAAGGCACATTCAGACCTTAGCATAAGCCAAAGATGAACTCATTGTTATTTTTGGACCAAAAAGATGACTACAATTGAAGTTTAACTTAAAAACTGTGGTGTCTTTTTTTTTTTTTTTTTGCATTACTTGATATTCAACCCAGGGTTGACACATGCTAGGCAAATGCTCTGCCACTGACCTTCACTGGTGGCTGAAATATGTTGTTCTTTGAAAAAAGTCTGTACAAAATGTGGTATCTATACACAATGGAATTTTATGCAGCCATGAAGAAGAACGAAATGTTATCATTTGCTGGTAAATGGATGGAATTGGAGAACATCATTCTGAGTGAGATTAGCCTGGCCCAAAAGACCAAAAATCGTATGTTCTCCCTCATATGTGGACATTAGATCAAGGGCAAACACAACAAGGGGATTGAACTTTGAGCACACAAGGGAGGGGTGAGGATAGGTAAGACACCTAAAAAGCTACCTAGCATTTGTTGCCCTTAACGCAGAGAAACTAAAGCAGATACCTTAAAAGCAACTGAGGCCAATAGGAAAAGGGGACCAGGAACTAGAGAAAAGGTCAGATCAAAAAGAATTAACCTAGAAGGTAACACACATGCACAGGAAATTAATGTGAGTCAACTCCCTGTTTGGCTATCCTTATTTCAACCAGCAAAAACACTTATTCCTTCCTATTATTGCTTACATTCTCTCTTCAACAAAATTAGAGATAAGGGCAAAATAGTTTCTGCTGGGTATTGAGGGGGTGGGGGGGAGAGGGAGGGGGCGGAGGAGTGGGTGGTAAGGGAGGGGGTGGGGGCAGGGGGGAGAAATGACCCAAGCCTTGTATGCACATATGAATAATAAAACAACAAAAAAAAAAGAAAAGAAAAAAGTCTGTCCATGTAAACTCTGTAAAATAAAGTGAAGAAGCTTTAACTCCATTCACAATATATTTTGCTAACTGAGATCATCAACTCTTGTGTTCATATTTTAAAACAAAAAACAATCAAAATCAACTGGATATCCAACATGATACCTGTGTTGCCTTGTCAAAAGCTACCCATAGTTTAATTCTCTTACTCATGCTAAACAACTACTGCCTTAACACTAAAAATAATATTTAGCGTACCAAGGTTTTCAGTTAGCTTTTGTTATTTAATGCATTAATAAAAAATCTCCGTAGGCAGAGATTAGGAGGATTGCAGTTCAAAGACAGCTCAGGCAAGCAGTCAGTGCGACCCTATCTCTTTACCTGGGTGCAGTGGCATGCATCTATCATATCACTTACTCGGAAAGCATGAACAGGAGGTTAGAGGTTCAGGTTGGCGCAGGCATAAACTCAAGACCCTGTCTGAAAAATAACCAAAGCAAAAACGTCTGGGGGGCATAGATCAAGAGGTAGAGCACCTGAGTTCAAATCCCAGTACTGCCAAAAAGAAAAAATATATATACTTTGTATGTAATTATACCATTAATTTTCAAAATAACTCTATTTCATGATAGTCTCCTCTGTAATCCAATTTATTCATTTATAACATTATTCTGAAGGGCATTCATAGGATTCACCAGACTGCCTAAAGGTACATTGCACAGAAAAAACTCAGAACCTCTGAGCTGGAAAGAATGTGTTGGTGTAGAAAGCAGTGTGACTTGGTATTTCTGAAAAAGAAGTCAGAATAGATATTTGACAATGACAGCCAACATGGACTTCAAGTGTTGGAACAGCAATTACATGAAGTTGTTTATGGTCTGAATTTCTCATAGCAATTTGGGAGAGGACTTGCTGCTTGTTTTAATACAGATTACCTCATCTGCTAGCAGTGAGGTCATGAAGCTTCCTATATTCTTATTTGTGCCATGGATGTCACACTGCCTGAGACATAGAATCATTTATTTTCCCAAGAACCCATGGTTTCTTTTACTGGAAAATAGTATTTCCACAGTAACATTAAAGTGTGTTATGGAGTCATATTGCTCCTAAGCTCTCCGAGGAAGAGCTGAACAGGTTTTTCTTGTAAAGGAATAACTTCATATTGAAATTTCCAATCTAGTCCTGGAAGATCTGTGTTCCTACTAAATTTTTTGATTCTTCTAAGCCGAATGTCTCATACTGATTTTTTTTTTAATTTTCAAACAATTAATATAATTATTTTCTTTTTCCTGCAATTTAAGTTTTAAAACACCATTTTATTTCAGTTCTGGCTCCTCACTGCTCCAAAGTCAATACTTGGGCAATGAGTGGTGATGAGAAAGAAATCAGTTTTATTCAAGGACCAGCATTCTGTGAAAAATGGAGGGACTATCACCCTCAAAGCCCCTCTCAGGAACTCACAGGTAGAAGGGTTTTTAGAGGGAGGGAAAAGATGGGAGTCTACATGCTCAGCAGGGTCTTCATCATCCGAGACCTGTGTGTACCCCCCCAAATATCATAATGGACTTTGACCTCCTAGAGTTAATTCCAAACATGTTACTTTCCTTTTTTCTTTTGGTGCTAGGGTTTGAACTCAGGGCATACACCTTGAACTGTTCCACCAGACCTTTTTTATGATGAGTTTTTTTGTTTTGTTTTGTTTTTTGAGATAGGGTTTGCAAACTATTTGTCCCAGCTGGCTTTGAACCATGATCATCCTAATCTCTATCTCCTGACTAGCTAGGATTACAGGTATGAGCCACTGGTGCCTGGCTAACATGTTCCTTTTCTACAAGGCAAACATCAAGCAACTTACATGCTTTGTGTTAGTTGATGCTTATAATTAAAGAATAAGAAGGGAAATTGCATACTCTGATGTTATCTGAAGATCACTAGATGTTCTGGGTTCTATAAAGTTAAATAAACATTACTTACACCTTGACTATTAGGTGCAACTTTTTCTTTAGAATTAAGAACGATGGGCAAAGAAAGGGGAATCAAAAGTAACTGTCCAGCCAGGCTCCAGTAGCTCACACCTGCAATCCTAGCTACTCAGGCAGAGATCAAGAGGATCGGGAGGATCATGGTTTGAAGCCAGCCTGGGGAAATAATTCACGAGACTCTATTCACAAAAAAGGGCTGGTGGAGTGGCTCAAGGTGTAGGCTCTGGTTTCAAACCCCAGTATCCCCCCCTTCCAAAAAAAGCAACACTGTCCAAACTTTTTTTTCTGGCAGCACTGGGGTTCAAACTCAGTCTCTGGTTTGCTAGGCAGGTGCTCTTACCTACCACTTGAGCCACAATGTTGGTGAAGTTGTGTGGAAAAAGGAACCCTCATACACTGTTGGTAGGGATGTAAATTAGTACAACCACTATGAAAAACAATATGGAGGATCCTCAAAAAAAACCTAAAAATAGATCTGCCATACCATCCAGCAATTCCACTCCTAGGGATATATAACTGAAGGAATGTAAGTCAGGTTACAACAAAGGCACCTGCACACCCATGTTTATTGTAGCTATTCATAAAAGCTAAGCTATGGAAACAGCCAAGATGTCCCACTGCTGACGAACACATGAGAAAATGTGGAATTTTTTATATGGTGGGATTTTATTCAGCCACAAAGAAGAATGAAATTTTATCATTTGCAGATAAACAGATGAAACTGGAGAACATCATCTTAAGTGAAGTTAGCCAAATTCAAAAGGCCAAAAGCCAAGTTTTCTCTCATATGTGGAATATAGACCTAACACAAATACAGCAATACTATGAAAAACAGGTCACACAAGATGGGGAGGGTAAAAGAAGGAAGTTAAGTAGGTAAATATGGTTGATGTACTTCCTATACAAGAATGAATACAGAATTTTTAAACCTGTTGAAATCACCAAAGCAAGGGGACTAAAGTAGAAAGAAGAAAAAATAGAGCAGATGAACCAAATCAGGTTATAATACATATATACATGGGAATGTCACAAGGAAACCAACATACAGCTATATCAAACAAACAAAAATGTCATTTTTTTTTTACAAAAACAAAATAGGAAGGCAGAACAGGTTCTAAATGGAGAAAGAGTATAGGAGGGTAAATAAGGTGCAAATTTTATGTACACTTGTATGCAAATAGAAAAATGGACCAGTTGAAACTGTTCCAGGAATTGGAAGAAGAGGATAAGGAGAATGATTGAGGGTATGAATTCAACTATGATATATTGTAAGAATATATTGTAAATGTCACAATGTACCCCAGAACAATAAAAAAAAAAGAAAGTAACTCTGCCAAGCTCAACTCACAAAGGAGTGTTGGGGGAAAGACTGTTACAATATCAATGCAGGTTATATTCTAAATATATCTGAAAACTTTCTTATAATTCTTGGTTTTAGACAATAGCTGTTTTTAGCTACTAATAGAAGGTTCTCACAAGAGTTACCATAGTGTGATTCAAATAAGCTTTGGGAAAGCAGTCCTTTTCCATAAATTTTCCTGATCCATCCTTTTTTTTTTAGAGAATCTCTTTTGAGACAATGGGAAAATCTAGAAGATCTGTTTCTATATAATGGTTTATTTGTCATCTTCCCTGTCTTGTCTATAATGACTTAATAGATGGTTTAAAAACTACTTTTTGAAATTTAAGAGGCACTTAATAAATAATGCCTGTTATAAAAAATACTTTTAGCAAAAAAAGCAATAGCACTCAAAAATGAGTATATTATTAAAGAAAAGATTGGCTCACACTTGCTACTCCTTTTGAGAATCTAGGATTTAGACATCTGCCTAGAAAGTGCAGAAGCCCTGAATTCAAACCCCAGCACTGTAAATAAGAAGGAAGGAAGAAGGAAGGAAGGAAGGAAAAGAAAAGCACCACTGAGAATCTAGGTTTGCCCTTGGGAAATTTCAGAGCTTGACCTTCAGCACAGACTCCTTATCAATTGGCATATCTTCTTCTAACCAGCCTAAACAACTTTTTTTCTTGAACTTAAAACTCTACTGGGGAAAAATGAATCATTGGTTTTAAAACAGGTTAATTGATATAGCTTTTAGAATTTCATTCACATGCTAACAGTCAACAGGTATATGAAATCAAATATCCACAGCATTTTGGTTGGCAAAAAACTGCCCAAGGACCTGCCTGATGTGTCACTTTCATGTCTTCCTCCTTATTTTTCCTCTGCTGGCAAGGACCCTATCTCTGAGCTGCTGGGAAAATATTCCCTTCTATGATTTAAAACAAATAACAATGAAAAGTCCTCTGTGTCTTTTGTCTTGCCTCTCCATTTTCTTCACTCCTTTGACACAAGGACAAGTTTCAACAGCTCCTTACAGTATTCCACAATACATGGCTTCTGCTTACCCCTCCAGCCCCACACACATGCCCCATGCATCACACCACACACCTTTAGATTGTTCCATTTTTTTTGTGTGTATTAGTTTGCTAGGACTACCATAACAACATACCACAAACCACTTAAACCACAAAAATTTAGTGCTTTACAGTTCTGGAAGCTAGACAAACAAGATCAGAATACCGGCAAGATTAGTTTCTTCCAGGAGCTATGAAGGAAAATCTATTCTATGCCTTTCTCCTAGTTTCCAGTTGTTTGCTGGAAACCTTTGACATTCCTTGGCCTGTACATGCAGCATCCTGATAGTGTATTCACATGGTCTTCCTTCTGTATATGTCTGTCTTTGTGTCCAAACTTCCCCCTTAGAAGGATACCAGTCATTTAGGATTAGAACCAACCCTAGTAACCTCATTTTAATTTGAAAACCTCTGTGCCAATCCTATTTCCAATGTCTCATTCTAAAGTACCGGAGATTATCTTGTTGACGGGCATAATTAAACCCAGCACTTTAGCCTCCTCTGCACTATAAGAGCAATGAAGGCAAGTCTTGTTATCTGTTTTAGGCACAGAGCCTTACAGAAGTGCACAATAAATACTTGCTGAATAAATGAACAAGTAGGTGACCATTCCAATTCTTCTTCCTCAAATCAAAATATGAATGGCAAAACACTGAATACATTTTCATTTGTTCCTCAATCATATTAACAATTCTTTTCTGAATCTTCCCTAATTCTAAAGTGTGAGTAATAACATGCCTGAAATACAGACATCAATGTATTAGACTTTGGAACAAAAGTTAGTCTTCACCCCAGTAGACTAAGGATTGATTTCATACTGAAGCAGAGGGAATATCTTAGAAGTTTCTCAGGAGAACTAGGAACTAAATATATATGATTCATAGACAGTTGTTTCTGGGCAAGGGAATTGTTTTGGTTTGTATGCTTTGCTTTGTTTTGCAGTGCTAGGGATCAAACCCAGAGCCTCAGGCATGCTAAGCTAGTACTCTACCACTGAGCTGTATTTCCAGCCCCAAAGCAGTTCTTCAGTAGTTCCCTGTCAACCAGAGGACAAAGTTTCTGGAGTTTTCCCTTTCAGAATTACTGTAGCTCTCATATTGATCATCTCATATAAAAATGATTAAGGATTTCCCTCATCTTGCTGTACACCATTCTTTTCTATTCTGATGATTTGGTGAGATCTAACAGAAGGATGTATTTCACTGCCTTGAACTTGGCTCCAACAATATCACTATACACTGTAGTGGCACATGGGGGATTGAAAGGCAGCAAATGATATTTAAACCTGTCTGCCCAGAGCGAGAAAGAAAAGATTCTGCCTCCAGAAGAGTCCCAAGGCCTGCTTGGGGCTTCATGGATCTACATGGAAAGAGAGAGACTCAAACTTCTATCACTTCTGACGGAGGCTAAGAAAAAGGAGGAACCCCCAGTATACAAGACTGCAAGGTTTTTATGGGGAGGAGAAAAGAATATTCTGTTGATCTGTCTGTTGTTGAGGGCTGAGTGGGCTAAGACAAACAAGCTGCACATGGAGCTCTGTCTGCCCTGGGTGCTGGAGGGGGCAGTGTGAGCTGAGGCGTTAGAGTCACCACCTGTACAAGCAAGTGATCTCCTCACACTCTGTACCTTTTACACCTTGGACACATATGTTCTATGTGGCCTGGAGTGGCTCAGGCCCAAGCCATTCTATTCCTCGTGGTTTATGAAAGGAGCCAATATACAGTCATCTTTGGGCACAAACAGACCCTACAGCATGGCAGCAAGGGAATATTGTGAGCTTCTGTAGCCCCCTCAGAAATCCCCAGATGAAGCCAGACACCAGTGGCTCACGTCTATAATCCGAGCTACTCAGGAAGCAGAAGTCAGGAGAATCATGATTTGAAGCCAGTCTGGGCAAATAGCTCATGAGACTCTATCCCCCCAAAAAATCACAAAAAAAGAGTTGGCTGAGTGACTGGCCCGGCAAGTATGAGGCCCTGAGTTCAAACCCCAACAAAAAAATTAAAACATTTAAAAAAAGAAATCCCCAGATGAAGACTGCTCCTTGGGTATCAGTGACACAGACAACAGAACCTAAACATTTTGTGTGGACACCAAATGTTGTGAAACAGAATTACTAACATAAAAGGTTTAATGAAAAGCCTGTTTGCCTTTGGAAGCACAGGCAATTAACATGTTGAGCTTCAATTTACTTCTGTGAAAGGAGAAATAGGTTGTCACATTATTCACAATAGTCAGATAAGGAATCAGTAAGGTCCATCAACAGATGAAATACACAATGGGATACCATACAATTCCAATAATGAAAAGATGACAAGAACATTGACAATTTGGACTTGGAGGACATTATTTTAATTGAAATAAGCCAGATACAGAAAGACAAATACCAAAACTTCTCATTTATATATGGAATCTGAAAAAAAACAAACTCATAGAAGCAGAAAGTAGAATGGTTACCAAGGTCTAGAGAGAGATTGGTGGTCAAAGGATACAAAATTTCCATTAGGAGAAATAAGCACAGGAGATCTACTGCACAACGCGGCCACTATGGTTGGTAATAATGTATTGCATACTTAAACATTACCAAGAGAGCACAACAGACTTTAAGTGTTCTGCCACAAAATGGGGAGGGGAGGTATGAAAACATCTACCTCTTACGTTTTTGTGAGGACTTAGCAAGGTAACATGAGTATTGAAGTGCAATTGTGTTCAAAATGTGTCCACCACCTACTTGGACATGAATGATCTTGGACAAATCATTATCCAAGTTAAATACTAAATAAGTTTTCTCACCAATAAAACAAAAATTAAATTAATATCATCCCTTGAGCATGGAACTCAAGGGTGCCAGAATGCCTATGGGCAAAAAAATTTCTCAGTTTCTACCCTGCATTCACCTCAAAGCAGGTGTCAGATTTGTAATTCAGTCCACCTATTCAATCTAATATGCCAGCACATTTAAAAATAAATAGGCACTTCATTAAAGACTTTGTGGTAAGCTATAAACTAAGCTTTCATCAAAACAGAAACTTAAATTACCCATTTGATAGCTCCGTGGTATACTGGTAAATGTTTAACAAGTGACTCCTGAAAAAAATAAATATACATTCATACACACATACTTATTATAAATTTGACTGATAGATAAGGATTGTTGGCCACAATTTACAAGTAACAGTAGAATATACGATTGTTGCCCACAACTTGTAATAGTGAAATATATGCTACTCTTTGTTGTGCATTTTGTATAACTAATTGGTTCTCATGGCATGCTTTCATTGATTTTTGCAGAGGTTTTTATATCCAGAGCCAATCTATGGTTCCAATTCAATTATGATTTATTTAATAAATGGCTTTAAATACCCATTTGTTTTCCAATAAATCAATGAACCTATTGTTATTAAATCTGATGTGCGATCTATTGTTAAAGTACTTGTCTTCCTAATACAAACTATACTCACTAAATTAAAATGCACTACAGCTAAGTGCAGGTGGTTGACATCTGTAATCCTAGCTACCTGGGAGGCTGAGATTGGGAAGATCGAAAGTTAAGGGCAGCCCAGGCAAATAGTTTGCAAGACTCCATCTCCAAAGTAACCAGAGCAAAATAGACTGAAGATGTGGCTCAAACAGTAGAACACCTGATTTGCAAGCATGAAGCCATGAATTCAAACCCTAGTCCTGTCAAAAATAAAATAAAATAAAATGCACTTCAAATGTTGGTCATTGATATGAGCTCTTTGCTGGATCAGATAATAGTTCTCAAATACTAGAAGAAAATTTTCTGGTTTTTTTTGTGTGTGGTTTTTCCAATTTAATGGCTATTGATAATAGAAACTTTAAAGTTTATCCTGCATTATTAACATTTGCTCCATGGCTTTCTTAAGTCTAACCAATCAATGAAGCAATAAATCAAATGTTGAGTGTCTGTCAAGCACCCTGCCATGGAAAAGTCCATGAAGTGTATCCTTCCTTCCTCAGTTGACTTGGGAAATTTTCATGCCCTGAAACTGTTTAGTACACATAGCCTTGCTTTATGTGCAGCATCATCAACTCTCAGAGAGCTAAAGTCTGTCTTTCATACTATCACTCATTGATTTTAGATTAGTGCTACTTGAATTGCATAGCAACTGCTCTGTTCATCACTTGGAGGGAAGATAAAATACACATTTTAAACACATGGGGAAAAAAGTAAAAAACACGTTAAAGTAATATTGTAGGAACAGTCCAGGAAATTACACAATAGAAAGCTCACTGCTGTCTGATGGAGTCAAAGAAATTTCCTGTTGATCTAAACTAGAATATAAAGGAAGCTGGGCCTTAGCGTGAGGCAAACTAGGAGAAGAGGTCTGGAAGGCAGGAAAAAGGAGAAACAGATGGTAGAAGGTAAAGTTGACTGGGGAAGGGTGGATCTTTTAAAGGCCAGGCTGGGAAGCTTGAACTTGGTCCAATAAATAGTCAAAGGTCCTTTTAGATCTGCATGCAAACAAATGGCTTAGGGGTGATATTGAAGCAGAAGTCTGGTAGCATCCCCATGACAGGAATTTCAGAAACTATTTCAGAGACTTAGGTTTAAAATACAAGTGACAGAGATGTCTTGTTCCTCCAGGTATGATGCAATGAGAACAGTATGATGGCTCATTCCTGCAATCCCAGCACTCAGTAGGAGGTGGAGGCATAAGGATAATGAGTTTGATGCCAGCCTGAGCTACATGGCAAGACCCTGTCTCAAACAAAACAAAGCAAGTATCACAGTCATAGAAGACAAAAAAAAAAAAAAAGACTGAGAAAGCATCACAGATTAAGGAGACAAAAGATGCCCAAAAACTAAAGGCAATGTAGTGTTTTGGATTAGATATCCTGGAACAGAAAAGAAACATTAAAGAAATGGCCAGAAAATACAAATAAAATCAGTAGTATAGTCAATAGCTTTGCATCAATGTTAACTTCTTAGTTTTAATGGTTTCATAAGTTGTTAACATAGGAGAATATGGGTGAAAGGTGTATAGGAACTCTGTAAACTGTAAATTTAAACTCTTCTGTAAGTTTAAAATTATTTTTCAAGTTAAAAAAAATCCTCCCAATCCTTCTCTCTGCTCCTAGCTGGTCTCAAGAGGGGGCAGGGTAGGGGGCAAAATCCTGTAAAGGTTGAAACTTTAGAGGGTGTTTCAGAAACAAGGGACTTGAGTGGCTCCAGGCTCTGCTTCTCTCAGTCTATATGACTGTTCCTAGGTAAGTACTTATATTCTCTGAGCCTGGAACCCCACATTTTAGAAACAAGATCATCAAGGGGCATCTGTTTAACAAACAGTACTGGGAAAACTGGATATCCATATGCAAAATAATAAATTTGGAATTTTACCTTATGCCATTTGCAAAAACTAACTCAAAATGGATTAACGATCTAATGTAAAAGCCAAAAATTTTAAAACTCAGAAGAAAACAGAAGTGAAAGATTCATGACATCATATTTAGCTGTGATTTCTTGGATATGACACCAAAACCACAGACAACAAAAGCATAAATAGATAAATCAGACTTCATTGAAATTAAGTGTCGGGGCTGGAATGTAACTCAGTGGTAGAGCACATACTTGGCATGCACAAGGCCCAGGACTAATCAACGAGGCACTACAAAAAAAATTGTGCATCAAAGCACTTTATCAACAGAGTGGGAAAAAAGTCCTATTTCTAGTGCCTACAGCCCAAAGACAGAGAAAACACTTGGGAGTAGCATGTGAGATACAAGGTTAATGGACAATAACAAGGAAAGTAACAGGGACAATAAACTTACTAATAAGGCCAAATGTCCAGTGGTGACCACATTAAGCAGGAAGCATCCAGTGGTGGTGGGCTAGGCAGAAAACCACACCAAAGAGTTCTAGCAGATCTTACCTCCACAGCACTCATTGCTAAGATTCAGTGGCTGCTGGCTGCACCAAGAGCACCTCTCTCTCCTTTCTGCTTTGTCCAAGTCCAAGGTTCAGTGTTGGCTGCCAGGACTAGCAACATTTATCTTCCATGGTGCTTTGCTCCATACTGCTTACCACGGGCAGAAGGGCTTAATAAGTTAGACTACATATGCAATGACATCGTTAGCTCAGCATTCCAAGGAGTAGCTGACTTAGCAGATGTGCAGGAAGCAGGTTGTCTTCTAGATAACACCAGTTTACTCCCATTCCCAGTGTGCAAGAGAGGGAGTTAGTGGCCCCCAGATAGCCCTATCCTCCTTTTCTCAGCCCACTTTCATGTCCTCTTGACTTAGCAAGAGTCTTGGGAAAAAAAAGAGACATTTTAGGTATATGGCACTTGATGCTGGTACTCTATTTTTCTCACCATTGAATGTGAGAAAATATTTTCAAATCATAGGTCTGCTAAGGGATTGATATCTAGAATGTATAAAGAATTCCATGACTCAAAACAGACAAAAGGCATGAGTAAGTATGTCTACAAGAAAACGTGCAAATGTTCAAATAAGTACAAGCAAAGATGCTCCATAGTTACTAATCATTAAGGAAATGCAAATCTAAACACAGCAAGATACCACTTTACATCCCTTAGGGTGGCTATCCCTTAAAACAAACAAACAAAAGAAAATAAGTGTTGAGGACATGGAGAAACTGGAATCCTGTGTACTGCTGGTGAGAATGTAATATACTGCAGCTGCTCTAGAAGAAGGTGTGGTAGTTCCACAAAAAAAATTAAACATGAAACTATCATATGATCCAGCAATTCCACTTCTGGGTATATAACTAAAAGAAGTAAAAGCAGGAGCTTTGATAGGTATTTGTACATCCATGTCCATAGCAGCATTATTCACAAGAGTCAAAGGTGGAAGCAGTCCAAGTATCTATCAACTGACGAATGGTTAAATAAAATGTGGCATATGCATAAAATGGAATATTACTCAGCCTTATAAATGAAAAAAATTTTGCCTTACTATGCTACAACATGGATGAAGCCATTAGGCTAAGGGAAACAAGCCAGTCACAAAGGACAAATATAATGAGCCTAGTAATCACATTCATGAAAAGTAGAAAGAAGTAGAATGTTCAGCTAGTGGCTTCTGCCTGTAACCTTAGCTACAGGAGGGTAGAGATCAGAAGGATCCAGGATCTAAGCCAGGAGGGGCAGGATCCAGACTCTATCTCAAAAACACTCAATAGAAAATAGGTTTGGTGGAGTGGCTCAAGTGGTAAAGCGCTTACCCAGCAAGCACAAGGTGCTGACTTCAAGCCCCAGTACCACGGAAGAAAAAAAAAAAAAAAAAGAGTAGTTTGTTTGTTGCTGGGGTCTGTGGAGGAAGGGAATAAGGTAGTCCTTCCATAACTGCAGAGTTTCAATTTGGGAAGAAGAAAAAATTCTAGAGATAGATGATGGTGATGGTAGTACAACAATGTGAACGTACTTAATTATTTAATGTTTCTGAACTGTGCACTTAAAATGGTCAAAATTTAGGTTACTCATATTTTACCACAATTTAAAACACTTTATAAAGGAAGATTGGCTTGATCGATTTTGAAGAAGTGTGAGGATTAAATATGCTATTCTAGGAAATGTGTGGGACACACATAGTGAAGAAATAAAACTAATTCTGTCTCCCCTTCCTCCTCAAAGCTGCTAGATGATTGATTATATGCCATTTAAACTCAAGAATTAACCCACTAAACAGAGGGAAATTCTGCAGCAATTTTAATTGGATGATATTGATGTCTGTTTATTGTATGGACTCCTATTCTTTCCTTTCTACACACACACACACACACACACACACACACACACACACACCATCCTCAAAATCTCAAAAATAAGTCAGAAAGAAAAGATGGTTAGAAACCCTAGGAAAGGCAATAGCAAGCCCACACAGCCACAGAGCTGTCGGGATTTTTTTTTCGTCCTAACGATCGTTTTTGCTTCCGGGGACTGTCCACTCAAGGCCGCCGTCTCACCACTAAGGTTTTAATTATAAAAAAACATTGCATCCCAATGTTTTCTTCGCGTCTGGGATTCCAAATCTACGCAACGTAGGCTTCGGGCGCTCCCAAACTTCAGCGAGGCTGGCATCTCACCATGCGTTTTGGTGAGTACCCCGGGTAAGCATCCGCGAGGATGCTACCGCAAGGCGCACCCCCCAGCTTGATCGGCGCACCGCAATGGGACCGCGTGCGCCCATACTTCGCGCAGGACTCCGAACCGCGGCCGGTGCCTCTCCCTGCCCTGAACAACCTCCCCGCTCGGAACAACCTCCTCGCTGTTCCGACGGGCAGTGGGTGGGTGCAGCCTCCCGCCCCGGGAGCCCGGTGCCAAGGTCGGATCGGGTGACCACTGCAGGCGCACTGAGCTGTTGGGCCAGCCAGCGGGCTGAAGGGGGCCCCGCCCCCGGCCCCGCCCTTCCAGCCCGGGCGCCTAGCCCGGCGCTGCACTAGCCTGCGCTCTGCCAGCTCACGGGCATTAGCGCCCGTTCCACGCGCCGCTGCCATGTGTGCCCCAGCCGCGCCAGCGCCACAGTTGCTGCTCCTAGCGTTGAACGCGCTGCTGTGGCCCGCAGCTGGCGCCTGGGAGCTCACGATCCTGCACACCAACGATATGCACAGCCGGCTGGAGCAGACCAGCGAGGACTCCACCAAATGCAACAACGCCAGCCTCTGCGTAGGCGGCGTGGCGCGGCTCTTTACCAAGGTAGAGCAGATCCGCCGAGCGGAATCCAACGTTCTGCTGTTGGACGCTGGCGACCAATACCAGGGCACCATCTGGTTCACCGTGTACAAAGGCACCGAGGTGGCGCACTTCATGAACGCCCTGCGCTACGATGCCATGGTAAGGCGAGAGAACTCGGGGTGGGAATCCCACACTGAGAGAGAGACCGGCTGGAGAAGCAGCTGGTGGCACGGTGTGGCAAGCCTAAGACCAGGACTCAGAGAGATGCGGAAATAAAACTAGATTCTGGCCAGTGTGCTGGTTGGATGCAGGCAGAAGTCCCTTGGATGTTTGTCTTAAACTAATGTTATTGGACTTCACAAAGTAGGATGAGAGTATTAAAGGAGTAGGACCCGCTCCGCCTACGAGGTGCTTCAGTTGGGGTGCATAGGGGCATTGACAGTTACCGAGTGCTAGGGACTGAACTAGATCTTCCACAGACTCTCATTTACCGCTGA
Organism: Castor canadensis; assembly: GCF_047511655.1. NCBI lineage: Eukaryota > Metazoa > Chordata > Mammalia > Rodentia > Castoridae > Castor > Castor canadensis. The sequence goes on along the minus strand of NC_133386.1, from coordinate 76,272,714 downwards.
CTTTCAAAGAGCGCCTTATCTCGATTTTATTGAAAGGGAAACTGAGGATCAAAGAAGCTTGGTAAATTATGTGGATTGCCAGCCCCAAAAGAAGAAAACATAGTCAGGTGGCACCAGATCCGTTAACCTCGAAGTCTGAGTGTAATAAATGTACAGCTTGGGTAGAGTTCCGGCTCAACTATTTTCTGTGTGACCTTGAGCAAGTTTTTTTTTTTTTCCTCTCTATGCATCAGTATCTTCTATAAACGGGAATAATTCTGTCTGAACATAATATGGTCTGTATAAATGTTAGTTGTTGTTACCAGACACAAAAAAAATAGGTTCAAAAGAAAAGAAGCTTCAGAGAGGACCAAAATGTAGAAACACTGGGAGTTAATAAAATCAATTTGGCAGCAAAGATTTAAGAACAGCCCAACCTAAGAGAGAAAATTTTGACAGCTTAGTCCAGTTTCCTGGATACTCTGTTAAAGGCGATGCCTTGTTTCTTGGTCTAAATTCTAGAGAAGGGGCAGAGAGGGAATACACAAAAATAAGTACCGCTGGACATTGGTGGCTCACGCCTACAATCATAACACAGGAGGCAGAGATCAGGAGGATCACAGTTGAAAGCCAGCTCAGGCAGATAGTTCGTGAGACCCTATTTCGAGAAACACACACACACACACACACACACACACACACACACACACACACACACACAATGGCTGGTGGAGTGGCTCAAGGTGTAGGCCCTGAGTTCAAACCCAAGTATCGCAAAAAAAAAAAAAGAAGAAAAGAAAGTATAACCGAGATGTATTTACACATCAAACCACCACCCAAGTTTAACCCTGTGTGAAAGAATAAATGGATTCAGTCAGATTGGGAACAAGAAAAATTAAGAGCTTTGAAAGAGAAAGAATAGAGCAAGGGTTTCTGGAATCTGTGAGGTCTGGGAGCAAGGAAGGGAAAGGAGGGTGTGGTCCAGGCTGGGGTGTAGAAGGCTGATGATGTACTTGCAAAAGAAGAGCTCAGAGGTCAAGAAAGCATAATACTGTACTTTTTCCTCTGGAAATGTGGAGAAGAGAAGATAGGAAAACAGTTTTGTTTTGTTTTTCTTTTTCCCCAACAAGAAAGCTTCTTTGAGAGAGATGAGAGAAACAGGAGAGAGCTCCCTGACTCTCCTGAATGTTGCTTTAGAGTTTCTCAAAGCAGCAACTATTTAAACATGTCCCAAGTTTATGGATGTGGGCAGCACAGCTGTACTCCTCAGAAGAAGGGTGGGTCTCAAGAGCTCTGTGGCCTCTTAGCCTGGCTCTTTCCACAGCTAGAACTGCCTGATGCAGGAATGACAATACAAATATTTATATAATTGAATTGTGACTAGTTTAGTCTTCACTTCCTCCCAGAAGGGTAAAATAAACCTTATTTGAGTTTGTTTTTATTTCAAGTGTAAACCACAGCTTTGTAACATTTTCTTTTTCTAACACCCTTTCCTCTACAGGTCTGTAAACTTCTTTTGTTTAAAAAAAATGGAGAATTCCTAGTTTTCCCAATAATAATATTTGTCTCTTTGAGTCAAATGGAGCTCACAGTATAAATCACAGTATCAAATGCTTATGAGGAGGCAGCTGGGTGAGGCTAGAACTATCTGTCAACAAGTTGTAGCCCATCTCCTTGAATGTTTAAGAGTACTTTTTTGTGGAATGGAATTACTTTCTTTCAAATTTTGCTCAAAGTAATTGGACTGGGGCCTGGGGAAAAACATAAGCTACTCATATAACTTTGGCAGGAGATGGAATGGCAAAGTTGACAGCCATGCTTTGATAGCACCAGAACCTACCCTGCACAGTTTGGGGGACAGGGAGAGGACTGACAAACATGATTTGACCTGCATAAAATCCTAGTTCTAAAGCATGTGACACAGTTCTGCAGTCTTCCTGTCTTACAGAGATTTTTCACTGTCATTTTGCTTATTTTATACTAAGCCTTGAGGAATTTATTGCTGTTCCATGATAAAGGTTCCCCCATCATAGCCACCTGCTACTTCTTGATCCTTGGATACTGGAGATTCAAATCAGAGTGGAAAACACTATGCTGGAGTATCTTCCCTGCAAATGGGACCTGATATAGAGGAACTCCAAGTAAGGACTTCAGGGTATGAGGATAAAGAGGAAGCCTCTAGAATCTAGCTTAGCACCACGAGTCCTGTAGAGCAGGGGCTTTCTAGGAAGTGTAGACTTTCTAGCCCTGGATGTCCCTAGAAGAGATGCTGGAGCCATTGTGAGGGCCCCTGGTCCCAGGTGCTAAGCAGAAGACTGTGGGGGGAGGATGGCAAAAGCAGCCAGTTCAGTTGGTGTAGCTGTCTTAGTGGAAGAATGGTGTCTTCTTAACTAAAAGGAAGAGAGTGAGGATGTGCCAGCCATGTGCCTTTAGTGTGAGTACTCTGAATCTCATGTCCCTTACTGTAAAGTAGGAGTTATAGCTCCCACCATGGAGGGCTTTTGTGATCAGTACATGACATAAAACATGAAAACCCCTAGTCTCCTGCCTGCTCATAGTAAGTGCTTATTCAAATTAGTTCCATATGCTTGCTGGGGAGAGAGCGGGGGACATTGTGAGGAAGGGGATGTTAAAGTTTGGCATCATCAGTTTGTGTGGTTCAGATAGCTTGGCACAAACTACCACCTGTGTCTTCTCTGCCATCTTTTCTAAATACCAATGTCTAAACTATTACTAATATTTACTCATTGGCAGACTTATGAAATCTTCCCAAAGCACAAAACCAAAGGGACTCCTTGACAGAGGGGAGAGTCTCACCTTTGAGATGGACTGTAAGGAGGACAGTTTTCCATGGGTCTCTGGGCCTCCCAGAAGTGTGGCCTCCTGTCTATCTGATCCCTGCCTCTGAGGCTCTGGCTGCTGAGCCCACTTTCTGTCCAAACTTCCCCCAAATCCCTCAGCCAGCAGCCAGGGTGGAGGCCCTAGCCTTTGCCTTTACTCATTCAGGAAATAGGTAGGCAGAACAGCCCTTTGGTTGTCATCCCCAACTTCCTGCATAGGCAGACACTCTAATGTGTCTGATGTACATGGTTTGTTTCCAACATTTAAATTGTTTGAGTAGCCCTTCTAGCTCATTCTGTCTCTTTTGTCCTAACCTTACTGTTTTTGTGATTTGCTCATGTTGCTCTGTATTTGCCTGCACCTATATATCATTGTGCATCCTGCCCTGTGGTGCTCTCCACTTCACCCATCCGATTCCTGATGGTTTTAGAGGTGGTCTGTAACTCCCCGCCTCACAAATTGTGCTGCACCATATGTCTTCCTGCAGGTCCCACTGTGAGGATTTCTTTGAGATCCATACCCAAGAGCAAAATTGCTGCCACAGAAAATGTGTACATAGTATTTACTTTAACTGAACCCTGCCAGATCATCTTCTTGAATGGCTGGCACCCCCTACTCTCCCTTTCGCCCCAACAGGATGTGTAGATCCCTACATCTTTACCTATTCTTCATAGCATTATCTAGCTTTCTAGGCAGTAAAGATGTCAAGTGACATCACATACTTTAATCTTGTGTTTTTCTCATAACTAGTGAGTTATGACACCTTTTAGTATGTCTGTTATTTGTGGGGCTTTCTCTTTCTCAGTTGCATGTTCACATCTTTTGCTTTCTAAAAAAAGTTGAATTTGCTTTACTTTTCTTTTACTATTTTTTTCTCATTTTATTAGGTATATTAATTGTACAAAGGCGTCTCACTGTGATATTTCTATCCATGCTTATAATGTACTTTGATCAAATTTGTTCATTCTGTTCTTTTTTTTTTTTTTGCTTCCCCCATCTGTTACTCTTTCTTATTCTCCTGCTTTGTTTTTCTTGATTTTTAGGAGTACTAGCTATTGATCTATCATCAATTTTAGACATTGTAAATATTATCTGATTGTGTTATGTCTGTCAAGTTTGTCCACGGCATCTCATTGAATAGAAATCCTTCATTTGGTGTAATTGAATTCATCTTTTTTTTCCTTTTGGTTTGTGTTTTTGAAAGCTCATGTACTAATTTGTTACTTTGAACCTCGTATCTCTAGCACTCCTCACTGGAAATTCACACATTGTTACTGCTCTCTCTCTCTCTCTTCTTTTTTAGAAATAAATCTACAATCCTTAGCTATGCTGTTCCTCTCTTGGGACCAGCAGCTCCTCATCTATATACTGCTTGGCTTGAACTAACTCATCTCTGAGACTCTGTATGTCTGTAATGACTGGAGTTTCAAGGAATTTTTTGATTCAATGACATGTACCACCATAACCAACTCAGTGAAATGTTTCTATTCAGTGACGGGCCAGGAAGGGGTGGGGGGCACAGGGTGGAGCAGAAGTCTGCAGGATGGAACAGCCTGGACCAGAATGAAGTAGCAGATATCAGGGGAGATGAGATTCTTTAAGTCTTATAAGGCCATCTGAAAAGTTTAGAGTCTGTCGTCATGGTGAAATGTGGGGTTTCTGAGCAGAGGGTAACTGTGGTATAATGAAAAATATTTGGTCTTTGTCCTCAGTTCCTGTCACAGAACTCCTGAAACCTAAGGAATTTCCTAAGTGGTAAAAGTGCTCATAAAGAGTCCCTTTGATAATATCTGAGTTTAAGCTAATGAAGTTACGTAGGATAGGGTCCCTAGATAGCATCAGAGTGGAGCCAGCTATCAGGAAGATCCAGTGATCAGAATAGGAAAGAGTCAGACCCACTGACTCTTCCAACCTGATCTACCCACTTCCAGGAAAGGAAGGTGGGCTGGAGATCAAGCTCTGTAATAACTCTTGAACAGCAAGCTGGATGAACTCTCAATTTGCTGAGCTCATAGAGGTTCCCCAAGGTGGCATTCCCAAAGAGGGAATGGAAGCTGTGTATACTCCATGCCTTGGCCTGGGCATCTCTTCTATTTGGCCATTCCTGAGTGTATCTTTTACAGTAAGCTAATAATAGCAAGTTTATAGTTCTGTGAATTGATCCAGTTAATTATCACGTATGAGGTTGGGGTCACTGGATCTTCTGACTTATAGCTAGTTGTTTAGAAGTACAGGTGATCCAGGCCTCTTATTTATTTATTTATTTATTTATTTAATTCATATGTGCATACAATGTTTGGGTCATTTCTCCCACCCCCCTCCCTCTCCCCCCCACCCCCTCGATGCCCAGAAGAAACTATTTTGCCCTTATCTCTAATTTTGTTGAAGAGAGAGTATAAGCAATAATAGGAAGGAACAAGGGTTTTTGCTAGTTGAGGTAAGAATAGCTATACAAGGAGTTGACTCGCATTGATTTCCTGTACATGTGTGTTACCTTCTAGGTTAATGCTTCTTGAACTAACCTTTTCTCTAGTTCCTGATCCCCTTTTCCTATTGGCTTCAGTTGCTTTTAAGGTATCTGCTTTAGTTTCTCTGCATTGAGAACAACAAATGTTACCTAGTTTTTTAGGTGTCTTACCTATCCTCATATCTCCCTTGTGTGCTCTCGCTTTTATCTTGTGATCAAAGTCCAATCCCATTGTTGTGTTTGCCCTTGATCTAATGTCCACAGATGGGGGAAAACATATGATTTTTGGTCTTTTGGGCCAGGCTAACCTCACTTAGAATGATGTTCTCCAATTCCATCCATCTACCAGCGAATGATAACATTTCGTTCTCCTTCATGGCTGCATAAAATTTCATTGTGTATAAGTAGGACTTCATAAAACTAAAAAGCTTCTGCTCAACAAAAGAAATGGTCTCTAAACTGAAGAGAACACCCACAAAGTGGGAGAAAATATTTGCCAGCTACACATCAGACAAAGGACTGATAACCAGAATATATAGGGAACTTAAAAAACTAAATTCTCCCAAAGTTAATGAACCAATAAAGAAATGGGCAAGTGAACTAAACAGAACTTTCTCAAGAAGAAATTCAAATGGCCAAAAAACACATGAAAAAATGCTCACCATCTCTAGCAATAAAGGAAATGCAAATTAAAACCACGCTAAGATTCCACCTCACCCCTGTTAGAATAGCCATCATCAGCAACACCACCAACAACAGGTGTTGGCGAGGATGCGGGGAAAAAGGAACCCTCTTACACTGTTGGTGGGAATGTAGACTAGTACAACCACTCTGGAAAAAAATTTGGAGGCTACTTAAAAAAGCTAGACATTGATCTACTATTTGATCCAGCAATACCACTCTTGGGGATATACCCAAAAGACTGTTACTCCAGAGGCACCTGCACATCCATGTTTATTGCGGCACTATTCACAATAGCCAAGTTATGGAAACAGCCAAGATGCCCCACCACCGACAAATGGATTAAGAAAATGTGGTCCAGGCCTCTTGACTGAGGTCTGAAGTATGAGCAGTCTTGTGTGACTGAGCCTCTAACTTATGGGATATGATACTAAGCCCAGGTATAGTGTGTCAGAATTGAAATGATAGACACAAATTGGTGTTTGCAGAGAACTGGAGAATTGGTTGGTGTAACAAAAAAAAAAACTCAGATTCTTAGAGTCAGTTTGGGAAGATGAGCAGAAATGGATGGGAAGGTATGGAAACAGGCTTGGCAGTCATCTAGGTGAGAGATAAGGAATGAAAAATGCTGGATCCACTGAGGACCAGTTTCAGTAGGCAGGTGGTATGGCATAAGACTAAGAGGGTGACCTTGAAAGTGAGACAGTCTGGATCAAGTCCCCTCCCTCCACATAGTATCAGGTTGTTTAATGTCGTGAAGCCCCCATTCCACATATGTGTAAGCCTCCCCCAGATTGCTGCAGGGTTTAGGGGAGAAGATGGTGTTTGCAAAGTGCGTAGCACAGTGCCAGCCTGTGGTGAGGGGTCATAGTGCTAGTTGTGTTCACCTGCTGTTGGCATGGGTGGCAGGAAAGGGTGTAATCTAAAAATGACTGAGAGGGCTCAAGCACGGGGAACTGGGAGTCAGCAGGCTTCAACACTGCTACACAGGGCGCAGATTTTTCTGCCTAAACTAACCCCTGTCTTAGTCTGTTTTCTGTTGCTGTAACAGAATGCCTGAGACTGGGTGATTTGTAAGTAAAAAGGTTTGTTTTGGCTTATGGTTCTGAGGGCTGGGTAAGAAGCTCAATATCAGGCAACCACATCTGGTGAGGTCCTTGTTACTGGTGGGGAATTCTCTGCAGAGTCCTGAGGTAGCACATTATGATATCACATAGAGAAAGGGACTCATACAAGAGACAAAGTTAAACTGGCTCTTCTAACAGACCCACTCTCAAGATTAACAACTGGATTAATCCATCCATGAAGGCACAGTCCTCACACCTAATCACCTCTTACTACCTCACAATGGAAACTATATTACAATGTGAGTTTTGATGAGGACATTCAAACCATAGCACTCCCTGACAGCCGAGACCTGCTATTTCAAACAGTAAAATGCGATCTGAAGGCTTTCGCCCAGGCTTACTGGATATGCCTGAACCCATGGAGCTATGGCAGACAGGAGCAATGGAAAGGGATTTGGACGGGGCATCAAGACACCAGGTTTTACATCTTGGCTCTTCTACTCATCAGCTAGTGAGTTTGGCAGTAGATTCCTTATCTACAAAATGAGAGGACGGTTTCTTCCATGCCACCTCAGCCCTGCCCAGCCATTTCTCTTGCTTGTAATCTGCCAACTCTCAGTTTTTTCTCTGCGCTTAATTTTAGACTCTGGTCTGCTTGCTTGGTGACTCTTGTTTCTCCCTCACAGTTACTTGAGGTGGATGGGGACAGCGGGAGTGAGGAAGCTGTTTCCTTGTGGAGAGTTAGCATGAGCCGTCTGTCTGCTACCTCCAGCTGGCCAGGTGAAGAGGTCCCCAGGATGCTCTGGAGAGTTACATTGTTAGTAACAGAAATGCTGGCTAAAGGAGTAGTAGCCCAGTTGAGCCTATAGTGTTTGAAGCTCATTTATTCATTCGGTCCACAGATCTTCATTCAGCACCACCATGGGCCAGACTTTATGCCAAGTGCTAAGGACAGTGACTAAGATCTGCTAGGCGAGGACAGTGACTAAGATCTGCTAGGGTGAAAACTTACAGTTCACATTATGGTAGCCCACTTGACCCTCCTTACCCACACAGAGAGACTGAGCGAGAGCTGCAAAGGAGAGAGGGAAAACAGAGCACAGCAGAAGAGCAAAATTCTAACACTTGTGCATGGAATTCTTCAACTAATCTGGCCTGTCGAAGATACCACATTTGGCCCTCCTGTTTATTACCTGCGTCCAAATCAACAGGACCAATGTCTCTTTCCCAAGTAACTAATTCCCAAGAAAAGCAAAGTAGGGTTGGGAATGTAGGTTCTTGGTAGAGTGCTTGCCTAGCATATGCAAAGCCCTGAGTTCGATTCCCAGTACAGAAGAAAGGAAGGAAGGGGAGAAGAGAATGTATAACCACATTCAAGTGGTTACAAAGTCTCTCATATTAAAGAACTCCCACCATAAAACAGAATAAAACAGAAAGGAAACTCCCAGAATTACTTTATCTTTAATAACAAAGCCTTGTGTGGGGGAAGAAGGGGATAACAAATTAGCAACATTAGTTTGGGAAGCTTGAGAGATCTTGATGACAATAATAGCCATCCCCATTAAGGTGAAGGAATACAATTGATGCTCTTCATATAATTATTTGAAATAAAACAATGAAACCTCTTGCAATTGCTTTATGTGGAGCCAGGGGAAAGGTGGTGGGGGTAATCTAACCAATGTACAATATAAACTTATTTGGATTCACACTGAATCCCCCTGTACAACAAATATCCTAATAAAAATAATAATAATATCCATCCCCATACCATCTTCCCTTGGGTAGGGGGTCAAACCCAGACAATGGTATTTTTAAAAAGACAAAAAAAAGGGCTGGTTATGGTGGCTCACAGCTTTAATCCCAGCTATTCCAGAGGCAGATATCAGTAGACTGGCAGTTAGAGGCTATCACCCCCCACAAAAAAATGAGGGAGACCCCATCTCAACAAACCAGATGTGGTGGTACACCCTCTGTAATCCCAAGTATAAGGTAGAGGATAGTGGTCCAGGCCACCCCAGGGCAAAAAGTGTGAGACCCTACCCGAAAAGTAACTAAAGCAAAAATGGCTTTTGGGCATGGCTAAAGTGATAGAGTGCCTGCCTGTCAGGTGCAAACCCTGAGTTCAAACCCTAGTACCATTCCCCCCAAAAAATTTATTGTTGCTAGATACTTCACAGTGCTGGGAGTCAGTGGTTCCCCAAGTCTCAGAGATGGGAAGAGTCTCTATCACCATGAGGAGCTGCTTCTGCAGCCTCTGCCTCCCTGGTATCAGTATGAGTTCCAGACAAGAGTGGGGCTTGATAAGCCTGGCTTAGGTTAAGTGGAGGGAGGAGGAAGCAAAGCCAGTGTCTTAGTTCATCTTGTTCCGTCCTAGCATCTGTATTTTATTAACTGAAGGAACCAAGCAAATCCCACAACCTTCTGGAAGCTTCACTCCAAGTACAGCTGAATGCCCTATAAATTCCTTCAGTGTCTATTTCCTTTAGCCCCATGACAAAAATTAAAAACTTCTCTTGATGCTTCTTTCCCTTCACTTGAATAATTGCTTCTATATGTACTCTAAACATTAAGTGGAGCCTCTGTCCCCCCAGAGATATAGTTGAACCTGCTTGGACCTCCATTAGTTGAGCAACCAATTCTAAATGTAACAGTGACATACATGTTTTACATGTTTGAATAGTGTACATATTTCCAACTAACACAGAAAGTGTGATATGCTATCTGTTCAGTACTTGTTCATTTGTTCATTCTTTCAACAAATGATGATATGAAGGTGAGCCTTGTTGAGCCCCAGGATCTTTCCTGCCAGTCGGTGAACTGGCACACTCACCTGCCTGCGCCAGCATGCCCTGCTCAAGGATGATGCCAGAAATGTCTCAACCAAACCAAATGTAACTTGTAATCCTTCCATTTTAAAGATTCTGTTCAGTGTCCTTGAGGGATTCCACCTGAGCTCCATCATGTGCTAGACCAGGATGTCTTCTTAAGTCTTAAATTATAGGGCTTTAATTGTAGGGTTTGCTGCAATCTCCAGTCCTTAGCAAGATGAACTGGTGTGTGACTATCTAAATAAATGTTCCTCAAATCTCTGACAAACATCTTTTTGATATTATTGCAATTGATTTCTATGGATTAAAAATAATTTTCTTCTGCACTATGCATACCCCACTGCTCTTGAATCAAATTTTCTTTGCTTGGTTTTCCTCTGACCTGTGAAAACCTCTTTTCTTTACCTCTTATCTTTATTGTTGATGCCTCACCCCTTCTCATTCTCATTCCCTCACTTATTTAAATCATTGGTGTTATTTGCTTGTGAGTTTTCCTGGAATGGCCACATTGGGTGAAGCTTGCCCTCTTGAGCTGGGCAAGCAACTGATAGTTGGGTTGATGGATGGGTAGGTAGATGGATGGGTACATGGATGGATGGATGGATGGATGAATATGTGGGTAGATGGATGGATGAATGAGCAAGTAGATGGATGGATGGGTGGATAGACGGATGGATGTGCTAAAGTTTTGCTTGCTTCCTGTCTGCCTTACCAGCTTTCTTAGGACAAGAACCGTCATGTTGTTACTTGGCACTCTAGAACCCTTGAGAAACTAGCAAGATGATGAGTGATACTGTCACTTCCAGACATATATATTAGGAACAGTGTAGCAGAGTAATAGCTGACTACTAAAGCCTCACACCTTTGTTCAGATCTCAGCTTTGCCACTTGATAGTTGTAGGAGCCCTGTGCTTCAGTTTCCTTGTCTATGAAAAGGGGATATAACAGCACCTGCCTCCAAGCACTATAACGATTAAGTGAGTTAATATGCAAACAGGCTTGGCCATGTAGCATAAAAGTCTGACCTATCATTATTTCTTTTTGTCATGCTTTTTGCCCTTAAATTTTTTTCTTGAAATTCCCTTCTGTTAAATTCTTTGTTATCTTTTAAAGTCCTCTGTGAACAAAACTGAACCTATGAAATTCAGATGTAGATATCCTTTGATAGACCAAATAGTTGATAATCTGAGCAGATTGATAACAAAGAGACTTTCATGAAATTCCATGTCCTCCCTACTTCAAAGTAAAATCTAAATAATGTTTGTATCCACGCAGGAGAAATACACACAGAACAATTCAACAAGGTGTTTTTGTTTTTGTTTTTGTTTTAGAACTAGGGTTTGAACTCAGAGGCCTGTGCTTGCTAGGCAGGCACTCTACCACTTGAGCCATACCCTCAGCCCTTTTTCTTTTGTTATCTTTAGAATAGGGTCTTACAGTTTTGTCTGGACCAGCCTAGACCACTGTCTCCTACTCACACTTTCTACAAAACTGGGATGACAGACACATAATGAGATGGGACTTGGAGAACTTTTTGCCCAGGCTGACCTTGAACTGTGATCCTCCTGATCTCTGCCTCCGTTAGGATTATAGGCCTGAGCCATTACACCCAATGTGTCACATTCACAAACAACTGAGTGCCAGTAAGATATTAGTAAACATATAAAGGTAACTTACAAATTAAAATGCAGGGAATGAAAACAAGAGTACCTGGGCGATTGTTCAGGGTAGGGTGTAGGGGGTCAGAGTGTGGAAGAGTCAGCTCAATTTTTCACCTATCTCCTAGCAGCTTGGTTTCTCTAATTGTACAAGTGAAAGAGCACTTAACTACTATTTACCAAGTTTGCTTGCTACCTTCTGTAAAGTTCTAATGGCTTGCACACCAAATCATAGAGTAAACTGGAGCCTATTTAAAAAAAGATGAAATGAGTAGTTTTGTTGCTTATTCAGTAAACATCTCCCGGACATTGGTGTCAGCCAATGTCCTGGTGTCACCAGCAGTACAGGGGCAGTCATTGTGTGAACTGACAGCCACAGTGAGGAGAAGTGCTGTGAGAGATGTGAGTGTGAGCTATGGGGACACACCAGAGAGTGATATCTGCCGTAAAGGCATCACAGAGGCATTTCAAGGAAGTCACATTGAACCGACTGTATTGTAAGCTGCTCAGTGCGTCTGGGGGATTTTGTGTTCCTGGAACTCAGGGCACCTGGACGCCTGACAGAAAAAAATGATGCAGCTAGGAACACCCCGGGGAGATCAGTGAGGGTCTGTATGGTGTCTGACTTTCATTTCTGTGGCAAGTGGAAAGCCTTTAAGAGGCTTAGCTTACGTCAGAGGTAGGCAGAGGGTGTTTTTGAGCATCCCTCTCTGGCAGGTTGCAGTGAATGAATGAAAAGTCTTCTAGCCAGAAGATTCTGGAACTCTCACATGAGGGGTGACCTAGCAGAGCTGGCAGTGGGAGTACTGTGGAGACCAAGACTGCATAGGTTTGGGGCAGGAGTGGAAGCAATGGAAAATTTCAGGCCTTGGGGCAGAAGAGAGAAGGATAGGGCTGATGATTCTTAGTGTTTCCAACTTCTGGGGCCACATGTGTCCTCCTGACTGTGCCATTCATGGGATCACTGGTGGGAAGTGTCCCCTGGCAGGGGACTGTCTGGCTGTGGGATAGTGGGGAGGTATGGGGAGGTGAAGGGAGAAGGAGCAGTGATCAGTAAACTCCATAAAGTGTGTCCTGAAGTAAGAAAAGAGCAGAGGCACCACCCTTGCCTCCCAGGTGGGCACATTTTCAAAATGTCTGTACTCCACTTTGCTTGTTTCAAACTTTTCTCATAACACTGGAAGGAAAATTCTGCTTCATGTTAAAGCAAACTAACCAACAGTGCTGCCTCAAGAGCTTGTGAGAGCTGGCCCACTGTGACCTTACAGTGTTGGTTATTTGGGGACATGCATACTCTAGTTGAGGAAGTGGACAGCCTCACTTCTTCCTTGGCTGTGAGGTTCTTTCAGTTTTCAAGGCTTGGTGGTTTGCTCACCTTTTGTGATTTGATGGTTTGCTAAAATTATGACTAGGTAGTCCTGGTGCTCATTCACTAAAGGCTTTCAAAGCAGAACTCTTACCAATTTGGTGACTGTAGCCAAAAAGGCTGTGTTTTGTAACTCCCTCCAACCCATTACAGTACACAAAGAAAATAGTACTTGTACTGAAGGATAAGGGCCACCTGAGGCAACTGGACCAGGGTCTTAAGACCCAATAACTCCAGACTTCAGAATTTGTTTTCTTTTCTCTCCCTAACAGATTTTTATTTTTTCTTCATTCATCTAGTAAATGATCACTGAGTATTTTGTGTTAGATACATTTTAGTGGATTATGGGAGTGAATCAATGCACATTGTTTAATTTTTTAGTAACAAGGGAAGACATTGCTTTGATTAATTTAACTGGATAATCAGAAGATGGAAGATTTCACGAAAATATTCCAGAATAATGAGTGGCTTTTATGATGGCCACAGACCTCTGTATCCCCTTCTCCAGACCATGAAGAGTAGCCTTGGTCATTGTCCCACGTTAGCCACCCATTCTGACCTGTTGTCATACCAAGTGTGTTCATTTCTCTTATTGGTATTGACCCTAGGAAGGTCAATACCAATGGCTGCATTTGTTTATAGGTGAAAAGAACAAATGCATAAATGGCAGTCCTCTTAGGCAGAACTGTAGGAAACAGAGACGTCAGTCACATTGACTCAGAGGACAGTGTGGTCCGGCAATAGAGTTTCAGCATGAGTGCTGAATTAAGTTGCAGGTTGCATTCACCTATTTATTGATCAAATGTGGTACACACAGAAAAGTCAAGATTCTTTCCTCCTTATTTAAAGTTGTTCCCTCTAGCATTTGTTACTTGCTAAAGATGCTTTTACTGTTGTTAAAAGTGGATAGATTCCATGCTCATAATTAATATCTTAGTGAAAGGATGGAAAATAATTTCATCTTAAGTACCATCTGTGGTTGATTTTTCATACCCTGCAGTGCCATGATAAAAAGGATTCCAAGGCTCACTCTAAACTCCGTTGAAAAAACTGACTCAGTGAATTAATTGGCATCTGCCATGGACAGGGTGAGGGCTGCAGGGAGTGGTATTATCAAATCATGCATTTCTTTTCACTTTACCTTGAATGGGTATCAGGTACCTCCCATTTAATTTGGTATTCAAAAGAGGATTGAATACCATTTTGGATTCTTTTTGGCATCTAGTGCATTGGAAATAAACAAATAAAGATATGATTACCTCAAAATCATCTGAAATTTCTTCCAAGTAAGAACATTGCTTATCCCAAAAGGAAAATGGACTTTGGCCTATAACAGAATTCATGTCAATTACAAACCAAACTTTAGACACAAGTTTTCCATCACTCCTAATTGCAGGGTAGAAAGTTGGAATCAGGAACCTTAAAATACCCTTATTCCTTCATTACTGACTCATAGAACTTTCTGGGACTTATACTTGGTCAACAGATTTCTTCAAAGCAAAGGGCTTTCATAAACTATTCACAACCAGTGTAAATATTAAATACTTGCAGAAGGTATTAGAAACATCAGATTGTATTCCTCAGAGTTCATTAACAATAGGATTCTGAGTCACAGAAGAATCAAATTCCCTTTGTCCTTACATTTTCACTTATGACTTTAAATGGCAGGCAGTGTTTCAGGTATTTTGTCCTCAAACATCCTGAGCTAAGGTAGGTGGAGAGTTAGAAAGTTTCTTTCATGCAAGATGATCAGTTCTTTTTCTGTTTTCTTTTAAAACAACAACATAGTCTTTTAGGCTTTTTCCTACAAAAGAAAATGGGGGGCGGTGTGGGAAGTGCAGGGATCTGGACAGATGCTTACATTGTATCTCCTTGATTCTGTTGTTGGAGATCTTGAAGGTCATTTTACTAGGCTTAACTCTCTTAAATTACAAGAACTGACATTTGATGAAAGTTAGTGTTGGTAGTAAAAACATTCCAGCTAGGATTATTGAGTGAATGAGCTCAGTATCAGAAATGAAATGTTTGAAAAGCAAAACATGAGTGAAAAAGAATGTGATTTAGGACCATAGAAATTACTTGCCTAAGATGATGGTCAAACAGTAAGTGGCAGTAACAGTTTAGCTATGTTAATGTAAACTGCCAACTCTGCTTTAAAGGAAATAAGAAAAGTTTATTCTGAGGTGAATGTGAGTGACCATGGTCCTGGAACAGAAATTCGTTACCCTGAATGACATGTTTTACTGTGGAAGAGGTTACATGAACGTTTATAGTCACAGCACAAAAGAAATCATAAATCAATGCATTTACCAAACACGTTGGTGGGGTCATCAGATAGGCGGGTTACAGCAGAGTGAGGAAAATCTCTTCTATAGGATTAAAATGTTAATGTATGGAATTCTTAACTTTAGAGTTGATGGAAGCTAGAGAGGTCTGATAATCTTAGCAGTGTGATACATTTCAAGAGTTTTATCTCATAGTCATGAGGATGTTAGGTCAGATATAGAGATTGATAGTGTTCTGGGAATCTCAAGCTGAGATACGAGACACTGAGGTGATTTAGCAGGAAGCAATGTTTATTGTGCCGGCACAGACTCAGCAGACTCATGTCCAAAGGCTGAGCCCCAAGAACAAAGGGGTTTCACCTTATATACCCTTGCAAGCAGGTTACAGAAGCAAAAAGCAAAGCTCAACCCACATATGGCTGCATGTGACTTCATTGGCTATTTCATTTTCCCAGTGCTATGTGATCTTCATGTTTCAGTTCTTTAAGTTTTATCTCTCTGCTTGCCATTCCTTCCCCCTGTCTCATCAGAACACAGCCTGTCTGTTTCTTTGCTAGCCCTCCTCCTTGCTGCAATACTAAATGGCTATTAAAAGATAGCCCATCAAACCCCATCTCCAAAATAACCAGAGCAAAATGGATTAGAGGTGTGACTCAAGCAATAGAGCACCTGCTGTGCAAGCACAAAGCCCTTAGTTCAAACCCCAGTCCCACCAAAAAGATAGCCCATGATGACTTTGGCTCTTGATTGACAACATTCTTTCTGTCCACAATCACAATGTTCTAGTTAGCCAAGGTCAAGCAATATGCAGGCTCTACAGTTCAAATGTGGCTTCTTCAAAGACTTCCAGTGCACAGAAGAGAACGTTCAGAGAGAACAAAAAAATGGCAGAATAAGAATCCAGTGTGCAGGTGCACACCTGTAGAGGATTGCAATATCAAGGCCAGCCTGTCTATGTAGCAAGACCCTGTCTCCAAAAAAAAAAAAAAAAGGAAGGAAGAAAAAAAATATACAGTTAGCCCTCTCTATCCAAAACTCCAAATTTGTGAATCAACCAACATCAGACCCAAAACAGATGGAAAAAATAATTGTATCTGTACTGAACATGTACATTTTTTTTGTCATTATTCACTAAACAATATGGAGTAACAACTATTACATAGCATTTACATTGTATTAGGTAATATATTTGTAATCTAGAGATAGTTTAAAGTTTATGAGAGGCCAGGTGCCAGTGGCTCATGTCTGTAATCCTAGCTACTCAGAAGGATTGAGTTTCAAAGACAGCTGGGGCAAATAGTTCTCAAGACTCTATCTTGAAAAAACTGCATCACAAAAAAGGGCTAGTACTACAAAAGATTCTTCAAGGGATTCTGCACACAGAAAGCAAAACCCAACATAACTATGAAAGGGCAGGCAGTACTAAACTACAGGAAAAGAAAAAACAAGAAAGTAGAGAGTAGCATCAAATTAGCTACACATAATCAAACTCTCAAACAACTAAGACAACTAAATGACAGGAATCACCACATATCTATCAATACTGACACAATGTTAAGGGACATAATTCCCCCATCAAAAGGCACCGTCTGACAAACTGGATTGAAAAGGAAGATCCAACAATTTGTTGCTTACAGGAGACCCATCTCATTGATAGAAATAAGCATAGGCTTAGGATGAAAGGCTGTAAGAAGATTTACCAAGCCAGTGGACCCCCAAAACAGGCAGGAGTACCAATACTTATCTTGGCCAAGGTAGACTTCAAAACCACACTGATTAAATGAGATAAAGAAGGACATTCCATACTAATAAAAGGGGAAATAGACCAAAAGGAAATAACAATTATCAACCTATATGCACCCGATGTCAACGCACCCAATTTCATCAAACATACTCTGAAAGACCTAAAAGCATATATTAACTCCAACACAGTGGTCATGGGAGACTTTAACACCCCATTATCATCAATAGATAGGTCATCCAAACAAAAATCAATAAGGAAATTCTAGATCTAAAACATACCATAGATCAAATGGACGTAGTTGATGTCTACAGAACTTTTCATCCAACTTCTACACAATATATATTCTTCTCAGCAGCCCACAGAACCTTCTTCAAAATAGATCATATCCTAGGGCACAAAGCAAGCCTCAGCAAATATAAGAAAATAGGAATTATATCAGGCATTCTATCTGATCACAATGCAATAAAACTAGAACTCAACAACAAAAATAAAGACATAAAACATGCAAACAGCTGGAAACTGAATAACTCATTGCTTAATGCACAATAGGTCATTGATGAAATAAAAGAGGAAATTAAAAAGTTCCTGGAAGTCAATGAAAATGAAAACACAACCTACCGGAACCTATGGAACACAGCAAAAGCAGTCCTGAGAGGAAAGTTTATAGCCATGAGTGCATATATTAAAAAGACTGAAAGATCTCAAATCAGTGACCTAATGATACATCTCAAACTCCTAGAAAAACAAGAACAAGCAAATCCTAAAACAAATAGAAGTAGAGAAATAATAAAAATAAGAGCTGAAATCAATGAATAGAAACCAAAAAAACCATACAAGGATTAATAAAACAAAAAGTTGGTTCTTTGAAAAAATAAACAAGATTGATAGACCCCTGGCAAACCTGACTAAAATGAAGAGAGAAAAAACCCAAATCAGTAAAATCAAGAATGCAAAAGGGGAGATAACAACAAACACCATGGAAGTCCAGGAAATCATCAGAGACTACTTTGAGAACCTATATTCAAATACATTTGAAAATCTTGAAGAAATGGACAGATTTCTAGATAAATATGATCATCCAAAACTGAACCAAGAGGACATTAATCACCTTAATAGATGTATAACACAAAATGAAATTGAAGCAGCAATCAAGAGTCTCCCCAAAAAGAAAAGTCCAGGACCTGATGGATTCTTTGCTGAATTCTATCAGACCTTTAAAGAAGAACTGATACCAACCCTCCTTAAACTGTTCCATGAAGTAGAAAGGGAAGGAAAACTGCTTAACACATCTTATGAAGCCAGTATTACACTTATCCCAAAACTAGGCAAAGACACCTCCAAAAAGGAGAACTATAGGCCAATCTCCTTAATGAACATCGATGCAAAAATCCTCAATAAAATAATGGCAAACCAAATTCAACAACATATTTAATCTCATCTTGGTCATTCACCATGACCAAGTAGGCTTCATCCCAGGAATGCAAGGGTGGTTCAACATATGAAAATCAATAAATGTAATACATCACATTAACAGAAGCAAAGACAAAAACCACTTGATCATCTCAATAGATGCAGAAAAAGACTTTGATAAGACCCAACACCAGTTCATGATAAAAGCTCTAAGAAAAGTAGGAATAGAAGGAAAGTACCTCAAAATTATAAAAGCCATATATGAAAAACCTACAGCCAGCATTATACTTAACAGTGAAAAACTGAAACCATTTCCTCTAAAATCAGGAACCAGACAAGGATGCCCACTATCTCCACTCCTATTCAACATAGTACTAGAATTCATAGCCTTAGCAATTAGGCAAGAAGAAGGAATACAAATAGGTAAAGAAAATGTCAAAATGTCCCTATTTGCAGACGATATTATCCTATACCTTAAAGACCCAAAAAGACTCTACTCAAAAGCTCCTAGACATCATCAACAGCTACAGCAAGGTAGCAGGATATAAAATCAACACAGAAAAGTCATTAGCATTTCTATACACTAATAATGAACAAACTGAGAAAGAATATATGAAAACAATTCTGTTTATAATAGCCTCAAAAAAAAATCAAATACCTACGTGTAAACTTAACAAAGGATGTGAATGACCTCTACAAGGAAAACTATAAACTTCTGAAGAAAGAGATTGAGGAAGACTATAGAAAGTGGAGAGATCTTCCATGCTCATGGATAGGTAAAATCAACATAGTAAAAATGTCTATACTCCCAAAAGCAATCTACATGTTTAATGCAATTCCCATCAAAATCCCAATGACATTCATCAAAGAGATTGAAAAATCAACCACTAAATTTATTTAGAAACACAAGAGGCCATGAATAGCCAAAGCAATACTCAGTCAAAAGAACAATGCTGGAAGTATCACAATACCTGACCTCAAACTATATTACAGAGCAATAGCAATAAAAACAGCATGGTACTGGCACAAAAACAGACAGACATGAAGACCAGTGGAACAGAATAGAGGACCCAGATATGAAGCCACACAACTATAACCAACTTACCTTTGACAAAGGTTCTAAAAATATACGATAGAGAAAAGACTCTATCAACAAAAACTGCTGGGAAAACTAGCTAGCAGTCTGCAAAAAACTGAAACTAGATCCATGTTTATCACTATATACCAATATTAACTCAAAATGGATCAAGGATCTTAATATCAGACCCCAAACTCTGAAGTTGGAACAGGAAAGAGTAGGAAATACTCTGAAACTAACAGGTATAGGCAAGAACTTTCTCAATGGAACCTCAGAAGCTCAGCAACTAAGAGGTAGCATAGATAAATGGGGCTTCATAAAACTAAAAAGCTTCTGCTCACAAAAGAAATGGTCTCTAAACTGAACAGACCACCCACAGAGTGGGAGAAAATATTTGCCAGGTACACATCAGACAAAGGATTGATAACCAGAATATATAGGGAACTCAAAAAACTAAATTCTCCCAAAGTTAATGAACCAATAAAGAAATGGGCAAGTGAACTAAATAGAACTTTCTCAAAAAAAGAAATTCAGATGGCCAAAAAACACATGAAAAAATGCTCACCATCTCTAGCAATAAAGGAAATGCAAATTAAAACCACACTAAGATTCCACCTCACCCCTGTTAGAATAGCCATCATTAGCAACACCACTAACAACAGGTGTTGGTGAGGATGTGGGGAAAAAGGAACTCTTTTACACTGCTGGTGGGAATGCAAAGTAGTACAACCACTCTGGAAAAAAAATTTGGAGGCTTCTTCAAAATCTAAACATAGATCTACCATATGATCCAGCAATACCACTCTTGGGGATATACCCAAAAGAACATGACTCAGGTTACTCCAGAAGCAGCTGCACACCCATGTTTATTGCACCACTATTCACAATAGCCAAGATGCCCCACTACTGATGAATGGATCTAGACAATGTGGTATCTATACACAATGGAATTTTATGCAGCTATGAAGAAGAACAAAATGTTGTCATTTGCTGGTAAATGGATGGAACTGGAGAACATCATTCTGAGCAAGGTTAGCCTGGCCCAAAACACCAAAAATCATATGTTCTCCCTCATATGTGGACATTACATCAAGGGCAAACACAACAAGGGGATTGGACTTTGATCACAAGATAAAGCGAGAGCACACAAGGGAGATATGAGGATAGGTAAGACACCTAAAAAACTAGCTAGCATTTGTTGCCCTCAGTGCAGAGAAACTAAAGCAGATACTTTAAAGTGACAGAGGCCAATAGGAGAAGGGGACCTGAACTAGAGAAAGGGTTAGTTCGAGAAGAATTAATTTAGATGGTAACACACATGTACAGGAAAGCAATGCGAGTAAACTCCCTGTATAGCTATCCTTATCTCAACTAGCAAAAACCCTTGCTCCTTCCTATTATTGCTTATACTCTCTCTTCAACAAAATTAGAGATAGGGGCAAAATAGTTTCTGCCTGGCAGCGAGGTGGTAGGTGGAGAAAAGGAGGGGGCATGATAGGTAATTGAGGGGGTGGGGGAAGGGGGAGAAATGACCCAAACATTGTATGCACATATGAATAAAAGAAAAAAAAAGGGCTGGTGGAGTGGCTCATGTGCAGGCCCTGAGTTCAAGCCCCAGTACTGCAAATATTAATAAACAAATTAATTAATAATAAATAAAGATTATGAGAGGATAATCATAGTCTACATGCAAATGCTACTTTTATATGAGTGGCTTTGGTATCCACAGTGTCCTTGATCCAATTCCCCACGCTACTGAAGGATGACAGTATCTCATCCCTTATTTTCTTCGCTCCATATCCTTCCTTCTCTTGCAGTCTTTTCCTGAGATATTTTCAAGTTATTAGTAAAATTGATAGCAATGAATTCATGATGAACCTGTTTAACACATTTCTTTGGTGCCTGCTGTGTGCCAGGAGTTGGGGTGAGGGGAGTTGTTAGTGCACTCAGTGAGTGCCTGACCTCCTTCCAAATGAGTCAGGATAGATAGATGAGGAGACAGGGCAATTATTTTATTTTAATAAGTATCTAAAGGGCCAGACCCAGACATTGGAATAAGGAAGTGAAAACTATAAAGCCAGAGCAGCTAGCCTCCCTCCCATCTCCTTTTGGCTAGAACAGGGCTGTCTGCATTCCAGAGTTTCTGCATGCACCTCTGTGAAGGAGCTCCCAGGCAACTTGGATGGGTGGAGGGATAAAAAGAATGAAAGACTAGTCTTCAAATGGAAGCCCTGAAACACACCTATTGTCCCTGTGGTTTGAGTAGGCCTGGATGACACCTCTTTGTTTTAGAGCCCAGATCCGATATCACAATGGCCACGTGTATTCCTCCAGCGTGGAAAGAGTAAGACTGAGAGATGGAGGCCACCATTTTGAGTCTCTACTCCCATTTCCTGCATGGGGGCAGGAAATGTTTCTTTTTCCCTATTTCTCTTCACTTTTATCTTGTTATACTAAATTCCTTTCCTAATAACTTTGCTATTACTTTTACTACATTTTCAAGTCTTGCCTGAATTCTTCTCTTGTTGAACTCAAGAACCGAGGTATTCATCAGCACTAAACTTTCTAGTAACACAAAGAACTTAGGAATCATTAAGTTCTAATCAGAACAAGAGAGGAAAAAAATCAGAATATGAGTCTGAAGAAAATAAATATATCTCTATCTATCTATCTATCTATCTATCTATCTATCTATCTATCTATTGGGGAGTGAGCCAAGGGCTTCTTAAATTTAAGGACGTGCTCTACCACTTGAGCTATGTCCCTAGTCCTTTTTTGTTGTTTGAGACAAGGTCTCACTACTGTTACCTGAAAGTCAACCAAAATTGTTACCAGAAAGTCAGGAGAGCTACTTACCTCAGTCCTTGCATTTGCTGAGAGAACTCAAGCAAGACACAAAACTATAGTGAAAGTGATAGCAGAATTTATTAGGAAAGAAAATCACTTCCATTTTGTTTTGTTTTTTGCAGTGCTGGGGTTTGAACTCAAGACCTACACCTTGGGCCACTCAACCAGCCCTTTTTTGTGATTTTTTTTTTTTTTTTGAAGTAGGGTGTCTCAAACTATTTGCCTTGGCAGGCTTTGAAGCCCAATCCTCCTGATCTCTGATGCCTCCTGAGCCTCCTGAGTAGCTAGGATTATGAATGTGACTCACTTTTAATGGACTGAAATCAGGTCATCTCTAGAAAGAGAGCAGGAATGACAATTGTTTTCCCAGCACCAGTTTTTATTGAAAGGGAAGAGGCTTGGAGTGTTAAGCTCCTTCCTAACATCAGCCCATGAGGCTGAAGTTACATAGGCCTACAGATTTACAAAGTACGAAATATTCTTGGGTCCACTTGACCCCTAGAGTATGGTTTGAAGGCCTTTGTCTTTGTTTTGTTAAGATTTGTTGTGTCAGGAACTGATGTTGACCTGCCTTAGGATGGGTGACTCAAAAACGTTTTGTGATATCCTATGACCTTGGTGGTTATTTTGATTCTACTGGGCTGTCAAATGTTTTTCTGTCGGAGACCTTAGAGAATCCTCCATTTTAAGTTTCCTTTGTATTTCCCCATCACTCATGGCTAACTGCCACCTAACAGAAACTACTCTCTCCTTCTTCAGCCTCCCAAGTGCTGGAAAATAAATATTTACAAAGGAAATTTTCTTTTCAAATTTTTTTAAATTTTTTTTTATTATTATTGTACTGGGAGTACATTGTGACATTTACAAAAGTTCTCACAATTATATCATAGTTGAATTCGCTCCCTCGATCATTCTCTTTTATACCCTCTCCCCAAAGGAAAATTTCTGCATTAAATATTATATGAAACACTAGCTGGATATGGTAGAAACAAAAGATACTGGTGAGGGATTCTCATTTATTCATTCAGCAATGTACTTTGTTATGGTCCAGTGACTGCTGGGCCCCAGAAGAGGCTGCTACCCAGTGGGCAAATGAGAGTCCTATGAGGGCTGCACAGACATGGCCATGAGTGAGCAAGGACATCTCACTCAGACAGGGAGCCCAGCAAAGAGTTCTTGGGGAAGTCTATTCTAGAAGGAACATCAGATTTAAAGAGCCAACCCATTAGTCGGATAAGGTATTAAAAGCATAAGTTGAAGAAGGGATATTCAATTCTGTCTGTCTATCTGTTGTCATTTATCTATCTCATATACAAAGGGACCAAGATAAGTGAGAGCATGGGAAACTGCAAGCAGTCAGGGCTTTTGTTTCTTTGTGAATGCTGCCATGGCTGTGTCCCAGGCCTTATGCAAAGCCCTTCACAGCCAAGCATAGCTAAACAGACGTGGTTAAGCAGAAGTGGTTCCACCCTTACTAAAAGTGTGACCTTCAACAAGTCCTTTAACTTGTTTACCTCTCAGTTTTGGGGGGCTATAAAATGAGCGTAGTAATAATAGTAGCAACCTGATGGCACTGAAACCAGATTTTTGCACAAAGTCACTTTTCCTAATGCTGTCTGCAGCAAGAGCTTGGTAAATGCAGCTCATTTCACTTACCACTTTTGCATTAGTGTGCTTTCAGAGGGAACTGAGGTTTAGAACAGTGCCCCAGGTTGCTGTGCAGGAGCCAGCCCTGCCTTTGGCCTCACACAGCAGCAGGCAGGTGTCATAATGACAATGGAAGGAAGGTGATAGCAAGTCTCAGAGAGCCTTGGGAGCCCTATTGGATTTTATCCTAAAGGCTACACCTCCATAGGATCTTAAGGTGGAAAACAACAAGGTTAGATTTTTTTGTTTTAGAAAAGTTATTCTAGCAGCAATATAAAAGATGATTTAGAGAGCCAGTCTGGGTGGTGCACACCAGTAATCCCAGCTACTCAGGAGGGGGAGGTCAGGAGGATCGTGGTGGTTAGAGGCCAGCTGGGAAGAGTAGGGGAGTTAGCAAGACCCCATTGCAATCATTAAGCCAGGTGTGGTGGTGCTTGCCTGTCATTCCAGCTATGCAGAGAGGCTGGCCCTGGGGATGCTGGTATGACGAGCGAGAGTTGTTCTGCTGCTGTAGCTGAACATTGAGCTGGAAATGTCCGTGGGCTGGCTGGCATACAGACATTCAGGTTAGGAGAAAGTTGGACTGGAGATTTAAATTTTGGAGCTGATAATTCAAGTGTGACTGAGATCATGTAGTCTGTCCACACACTGAGCACTATAGATCAGGGCTTCTCTCCCCAAGGAAATACAAGAAGTGAAATGACAAAGTCAACTTTCAGAGAGCTTACACTCAAAGTCAGGGTGGAGAGTGGGGAAAGACACTGGACAGTAACAAATGAAAATTATAACTTCAAACACTGCCAAATGCTAGGAATAGGTCACAGAGAAGTTGGATAATCTTTTATAAAGGACTATAGAAATGGCCAGGTGAGTGGTACATATCTGTAATCCCAGCACTCACAAGGCAGAGGCAAGAGGATCATGAATTTGAGGCCAGCCTGGTATACGTAGTAAGACCCTGTCAAAAAACAAAACAAAAAGGAATTGTAGAAATATTTACTAAAAACAAAGCAATTTTACAGTTAAGCAGGATTAATATGTAACAAGGAGATTTATTTCACAATAGGAAGAACCATGCAGTTCTAAGAATAGTAGAAAACATTACCCAAGACAAAGGAAAGCCTTTAAGACCAGATCAGCTTTTAGGAGAGAAGTTAACCAGATAAACAGAAGTAAAAACATACAGATCAGCTGGGTGCCAGTGGCTCTCACCTGTAATCCTAGCTACGTTGGAGGCAGAGATCAGGAGGATGGCCGTTTTAAGCCAGCCTAACAAATATCTCAAGACCCTATCTTGAAAAAATGCTCAACACACACACACAAAAAGACTGGCAGAGTGGCTCAAATGGTAGAGCGCCTGCCTCACATGCAAAAGGCCCTGAGTTTAAACCCTCGTGCTGCCCAAAAAAGGGGGAGGGGAGTAGATCATCAGAGATAGGGAAAAAGGAAAGTTGAGAAATTCTGAATTTCATAGGGGCGAGAGGGATGGAATGTGAGGACATTCATCAGGATGTCAGATACTCAGTGAATGCCTGAAGGGAACTACAGCACTGAGCAGAACAGAGGTGGCAAGATCTGGTGGCGCAAGCACACAGTGTAGCCAGGAGACAGACATAAATGAGTGACCCCAGTGTAGTATGGGGTGTGCTGGGAAGGAAGGGTGAGGCTAAATACACAGTGGCCTTCTTTTTTTTTTTTTTATGGTACTGGGGTTTGAACTCAGTGCTCTATGACTTGAGCCTCTAGGCCAGGTCTTTTAGTGTTGGGTATTTTCAAGATAGGGTCTCACAAACTGTTTGTCTGGGATGGTCTCAAACCTCTATCCTCCTGATCTCTGCTTCCTGAATAGCTAGGATTATAGACATGAGCCCCTGGCACCGGCTCACAGTAGCCCTCTTTATCTTAAGGGGTCACCCACCTAATAGGACTTCCTGACCTACTAAAACAGGATTTAGTGCTCTGGCTCTAGAGCTGCTTCCCAGCCTTTACTTTTTATTTTGTTTGAAAGAGGGTCTGCTACCTTTTCACCTGAGTTGGCCTCAAACTCATGCACTGAACTGGTGATCCTCCTGCTATGGCCTCCCTAGTAGCTGGGATTATAAACTTTGCTTATTTCCTTGAGATAGTCTAGCCCTGTATCCCAGGCTTGAACTCATGATCTTCCACTTCAGTGCTGGGATGATGGGCATGTGCCACCACACCCTGTTTAATTGTTTCTTTTTTTAAATTTTGAAAGTTCTTTAGGGCTGAGTATATGACTGAAATGGTAGCACACCTGCCTGGCAAGTGCAAGGCCCTCAGTTCAAACCCCAGAACTGAAAGAAAAAAAAAAAATGAGTTCTTTATATGTTTGGTTGTTGTGACTCACAAAATGAAGCAAAACTGAATGTGGTGTTTAGAAAGTTTGAGATTCACTGGTTTAAGTACTAAGTTAAAATACTCTTGGCAGCTACAGCAAGTGAGTAAATAAATAAGCAGGAGGCCAAAGCAGGTTTTGGGGGAAGGCAGCTGGTATGACATATTTCATAAATACATCCTCTGTGTGGGGGTTCACACTGACTGATGCTTGAGGCTGTCTCTGCCCCTCCCAAAGTCCTGTGCTCAGAGTTGGTCCAGAACCTGATGCAGGTCATATGGTCATCTCACCATGAGGCCCTTCTGTAGTGTGAACTGCTGGGAATGGAACAGGGTGACCAGAGCTAACTGGAGCAAGCAGCACCACCCATGGAAAAACATGGAGACCTCACTCCTGCCTGTCCTTCTCTATTTTCCAAGAATTGGAGGACCACAGGAGTCCTTCAGAAGGCATGATTGTGGGAATGTAGGGGCATGATGACTGAGGAGATGTGAAGAGGAAGGCTACCTCTGGTCTCTGCTGACAATACATTTCAGGTCACCATAAGCTAAAGTCCTGCTGATGCTAACGTTCTGCCAAGCAGATGGTTTAAATGATGAAATGTGAGTTTATGCAAGAAGACAAAGCATGAAAAGGCTGGGCAGAGCCTGTGAAAGGCAAACTCTTGAGCATGCTCAGAGCTGAGGATGGCAGGACAGTGGCTCTGACCAGCTCCCAGGGGTGCTTGTGCACATTGATGACACCTTCACTAGGTGGGTGAGACTTGGGATGCAATGTTTGGCCAACCTATGATCTGAGTGCCCCAGGGTTCCTGATTAAGTCTTTGGAGGTGAGAAGAACACCAGGTTTGGGTTCCGTCTCATAGAGCTTAGCTAGTTTGGGGAACCTTTTTGGCTAATGTAATATTTTTTAAAGTTTGCCTTTTTGGAAATCATAGGGTACCTAATTGTTTTTCTTTCTCTTTTCTTTTACGTAGGCACTGGGAAACCACGAATTTGATAATGGTGTCGAAGGACTGATTGATCCACTTCTCAAAAAGGCCAAATTTCCAATTCTGAGTGCAAACATTAAGGCAAAGGGGTCACTTGCATCTCAAATATCAGGACTTTATTTGCCATACAAAATTCTTTCTGTTGGTGGTGAACCTGTGGGAATCGTTGGATACACCTCAAAAGAAACCCCTTCACTCTCAAATCCAGGTATTGTCTACTTTTGCAGCACTCATGGCTTGAAAATAGATGCACTAAATCAGGTCTTGGCATTATTTTTTATGGAATGTAGGTAAAAGAAGAAACAAACAGGTAAATGGTGAACTTAGGATGACATTGATAAACCAATCTGGTGGATTCTGCGATGTTCTAAACTAGTTCTTTTTTGAGCTTAGGGCTTCACGCTTGCTAAGCGAGCACTTGAGCCACTCCAACAGCCCTCTAAGTTTCTTCTTAAGACATTACCTCTTATGCTAAATGAACTTTGTTGACATAAGCAGTATCTTTGCTTCATGCAGTTCACTCAAAATTGGAAGTGGAGTCCTGCATGGACTGTTCCTGTAAGTCTCTGTACCCTAACCAAGTCCAATTTTCCTAGTTCTCATGGCCTGAGCATCCACAGATATATTAACCATGCACTTTTTTACCATGTTTCATTTAATTTAATATAGCCAGGTAAAGAAATCCCTATATATGTAACTCTTTTCATAATGTCCAGAAATACATCCCATGCTTTCTATATATGTGAGTCCCGGTCCTCACATACAAGATAAGGTTTCCTGGGAGAATACATTCCTTTTTCCTCAGAGGTATTTCTCTGAACTTTTTTTTGTTTCTTCTTGCCTGCCTAACCAAAGCAGAGGATGGCAGCCTTCTCCCAACATTCATTTGTTCACCCTAAGGACCTGTACATGTGCCAGACACTGTTCTAGGCACCAGAGACACCAATCAAAAAGTCCTTTTCCACTGGAGCTTGGGTGTTTACTGGGAGGATAAATAAATGGTAACGTGTCCTGGTATGTTAGAAAGTGGTGAGTGATGTGGAGAAGATGAAGCAGGAGGAGGGGCAAGGGCAGGTGTGACATGAGGAGGGTACACCTTATCCTGTTAAAGGATCACTCGTGGGGAAGGTTTACAGAGAAGGGGACTCAGCAGTGAGAACTGACCACCTGTGGCTTCTTGGGGTGATCAGCAAGAAGCAGATTGTCTTTGATGTTTTCAATAGACAATGGTGACAAAACTGTTGCGACTCTTGATTTTTATTTTGTTGGCAGTTCTGGGATTTGAACTCAGGGCCTTGCACTTTTTAGGTACACACTCTACCATTTGAGCCACACCCTTAGCAACTCGATTTTAAATGTTGCCTATGAGTTACTGACAACACTGCCACTCCAGCCCATCTGTGAGCCGCCAATTGTCAGGCTGTCAGTCTGGGGCCTTCCAGGCTATGATGTCACCCATGCTGTTTATCCTCCAAGATGATTTGTACACGTGGAGTTAGAACTCAAGAGTTCCCTCAGGGAAGCATAGAGTCCTAAACATCACAGTGTATCAAGGGTGCATTTTTAATAGTCTCGTTGCTCTTAGAGAGATTCAGACTTTTCAAACTGGAATTCACAGACTCTTTGGAATATTTGAAAGTTCTTTATGAGATGTTATTCATTTTTAGACATTTTAGTGCTGGTTCTTAGAAATTAACATAAAGGTCTGGTTCAACTGTAGCAAGCATGATGTAGCAAGCATGATGTCTGCCTGTGTTTGTTGTTATCTTCGTGCCTGTTGAAGCTGTGAAATCTCAGAGCTGTCAGAGGTTTGGCGCAGCGACTGGGAGGATCTGATCTTCTCACAGTGCGCAGAACACCTGGGCTGTGCAGCCAATGGATGTCAAGAGGTGGTTGTTTAACTTGCTGACAGCTTACGGTTGGAGGCCTGGTTAGCCCGTGTTTCCAAACAAAGCCTGGGTAGTGGTATCGCTGTGTACATCTTACTTATATGTGGAGGTGTTTTCTGCACTGTTATCATGGAAGTCTAAGTATAAAAGGAGAGAAAAAGCAATGCTTGTGAGACCTTGTCTTGAAAATATCCAACACAAAATATCCTACACTTGGCCGAGTGGCTCAAGTGATACAGTGTCTACCTAGCAAGCATGAGGCCCTGAGTTCAAAGCCCAGTACCACCAAAAAAAGAAAAAAGGCATATCTGAGTTCTCCCTTAGTTTGAGATTGAGTTCAAGCAAAATATTATCTACAATCTTAAACTATTGTGACATCAAGTGAATGTAACTGAGAGTATTGATTTTAATTTTTCGTGGCTTCCTGGGGTTTTGTATTTAATGTATACATATATTTTGGTCTTAGTACTTGAGTAGGTTCAGTATACTTTTCTGTTGATATGATATGATATAAGAAGCAAGTATTGTTAATATCCATTTTGTTTATTTTATTCTTTAGGAACGAATTTGGTATTTGAAGATGAAATCACTGCCTTGCAACCTGAAGTTGATAAGCTAAAAACTCTAAATGTGAACAAAATTATTGCCCTGGGACACTCTGGCTTTGAAATGGATAAACTCATTGCTCAGAAAGTTAAGGGTGTAGACATCGTGGTAGGAGGACACTCAAATACATTTCTTTACACAGGTAATTTTTTCAAAAGAATGAAATAGGCCTGAATATCCAGATAGATGACTTTGTTCTTTTGCCTTTTTTTGTTTGTTCTGTTTTGTTGTTTTGTTTTGTGCTACTGGGGCTTGAACTCGGGCCTATAACTTGAGCCACTCCATCAGCCCTTTTCAGTGAAGGGTTTTTTCGAGATAGGGTCTTGCAGACTTTTTGCCCAGGCTGGCTTCAAACCTCGATCCTCCTGATCTCTGCCTCCTGAGTAGCTAGGATTAGAGGCGTGAGCCACCGGCACCAGGGTCTTCTGTCTTTGTGTTATTTTCTCCATTGCTATTTAATATGTAATATATATTGTATAATTTGTAATACACTGCATATACATAATGTGAACATACGTAATCTTACGAGGGACATTACTAAGAATTTATTGATTTCACAATTGTAAGTCATACATACAAAATATACACATGCACACACACATATAAAAGGAAAAGATTACTAAGCCCCAACCAAGTCAGTTGAAAAAGCAACACATCATATAAAAGTCTTCAGCCATAAATAAAACAATGTGAATAAGACCTTCATAGCTCCAGATGACAGAACTTGATTTGTCGGTTGCACAGGTAGCAGATGCTGCAACTCTGGCTTGAGTTCTAACTCTCACGTGTACTAGGACTGCGTACATGGTCCCTGGTACTCAGGAGAGGATGCACCACTATTGACCCTTTATCCCCAGCTGTTGTTAGGTAGTTTTGGTTAGAAAGACTTTTTTTTTTGTCCATTTTGAACCTATACTGTCACAAAATGTGCAAGTCTGGTTCCCACCGACCTCATCTTGCCTTCATGGATCCTTGAAAAGTGTTCAAGAAAAGGAAGAGGCCTGGCTGGTGAACTGTACTCCCATCAGCAGTAAGAAGGAAGGCATCGGTGAGAGAAGAGCCCTTCCCTTGAGGACAGTTGTGTGGGCTGCATAAGCCGTTCTGTTTTTATAATGGCAAAAGTCAAAAATACTCAGGAAAGTTGCTCAGGAATATCCAGAATATTAAAAGTGGTTTCACTAAGAAAGTAATTTTTGCCTGCAATCCTTGCTACTCAAGAGGCAGAGATCAGGAGGATTGTGGTTCGAAGCCAGCTTCTGGCAAATAGTTCTTGAGGTCCTATCTCAAAAAAAAACCCATCACAAGAAAGGGCTGGTGGAGTGGGTCAAAGTGTAGGCCCTGAGTTCAAACTCCAGTACCGCCAAAAGAGAGTAATTTTTTTTATTTTCTTCTTAGCACCTGTGAGTGTTTTAAAATATTGAATACATGTTACTTTTACAAACAGAAAAGGAGATATGGAACAAATTTTAAGAAAAGAAAGAAACACAATATTGGGTCAGAAGTCCTCATTCCTAATTCACTTGAATGACCTTTAGAAGGTCACTTAACCTCTCTGACTCTGTTAGCTTACCTCCAAAATGGGAGTCCTCACATGCAAAGTGTGGCACTGTTGTGAAGCTTATGTGAGGGGTGTGTACAACAACGCTCTGTAAACAGCATAGAGCTATATCATGCTGTGCTGGGTGGTAGAGCTGCCTACCAGTAAAAATGTGAGTCACAGAGCAGGGCTTATGAAAACAATGCCAGTATTAATGTGGCCAATTCAGCTCCTTCACAGGTATTTTGTCTCTTGGCAGACACGAGTTTTAAAGAATAATTTTATACTGAGTTACACTTATGAGTGATTGTGAAATCATTTTGGTGGGTTATAACCAGTAAGCCTCTTATTTCCCTCCACAGACTAAACTAAAATAAATTAGGCACTTATGTCGCTCACCATAAGAATAAATGTTGTTTCATGGAAAAAGCTGCATAAAAAATAGTAAGAATAGTCCCAGGGACATAGCAGACAAGGATAAGAGTAATAAGGATGATTACAGACGGTGGTGTGAACTTCTTAGTGTGGGTAACATTGTAATCAAACATCTGAGTGCCACTTCAGTAACTCAGGAGCACTAAACACATGGAGAGAGCCAAGAGCAGGGTAAAATCCCAGCAGGCCATAGGGGAGCATTGGTAGAGTTTAAGATTCTGATGTCTTACAGACCCACCACTAGCTAATGGTGGGGTCCTGCTTGTGCCTGATTCCCTCCATCTGTAGAATACGGGGAGTAGCAAACGTACCCACCTCCTACAAAGGCCAAAGTGACAATATACATATGAATGGGTGTAGGTAAATGGTCTCTATCTTATTTTGTTCACAGTTTTGGAGGCTGAAAGTCTAAGATCAGTGGCCTCATCAGTCTGGCCTCTGTGAGGGCCCTTGTGGCTGCCCCATAATATGGCAGAGAAGAGGGAAGGGAAATGACCATGTACAGAAGAGGCCAAGCGTGTGGGTGGCCTCACTGTATAACAACATGCTCTCACAAGAACTTCAATAATCTCTAACAAGGGTGATGCCCCCGATGACATCATTGCCTTTCACTAGGCCTCACGTAAAGATCCCACCACTTCTCCATGCTGCTACCCTGGGGACCAAGCCTCCAGCAGATGGACCTCAAGAAGACAAACCTCAGCAGCCTCAGAACAGGCCCTGGCACTTTAGCTGTTCTTACTTCCGTTACGTGCCCCCTCTGAGGATAGACCTGTTAAAATGCCTCCCAGGACTGTTCTTAGCTTTTCTCTTTGCTTAGCTTTTCTCTGAGTCAATGTCAGGACTTATGACCCCTACAATGGGAGCTAGTTGTGTCTTCTGTCCTGTCACCTTTTAGCATAATAGTTTCAACCTTTTCTTGACTGTGACCCATTAAATCACAGGAGATATTCACACCAACACACAGATGTACATTCACCTACACACACACACACACACACACACACACACACAAACACAATGAAATGAAATTTTCATACAGCACCTGGAATTTTTCCTGACATTTTCAGTTCTACTCTTTCAATTTTTTAAAATACCAGTTATCCTCAGTAGGTTAATTTCCTTATAACTAGCCCACATTAGAAAAACAAAAACAAAACAGAAACTCAGCTTTAAATGAGACAGAGCCAAAATAGGGCAAGAATAATCCAAGGAGTCTCACTCAGAAGCTGAAATCAAACCTGTGTCCCTCTGACTTGTCTTTACACCATCATAATTGATGCTACTTATTGGCATCCACAGCCCGTGGTTGGTATGTGGTCATCAATTTGTGTGTCCTGCTGGCCTGAAAGGGATGGGTGGCAATGCTAGCTTCCCATTAATTTTGTAGCCAATCCTTTTACTACTGTTACTGTTGCCCCAGCTGAGGAAGTTCTGCAACCAGGATGAAAGAAAGATTCGCGGATAAAATTATAATTTGCTTATCTGTAAATCTTGAAGTAGATAATTACAGTCTCTGAAAAAAAACGAACCACTCACTTATTTCACATTCATAATGGCTCGCCAAGATTAAACTTGTTCTCATGAAAATCTATTCTGGTACTCATTTTGGGGACTGAACTAACAAAGGTAATTAGAGGACACCATAGGGTATGAGGCTATTTGCCTATTTAAATAAATTTTCCCAGACTTAAAGAAATCCAAATCATTTTATGGAATAAGCATGAAGTTAAAATAATGAGTCTGCTAAATATGATTAGTTAATAAATATAGTTCAAATAATATATCCCTTGGAAATTTAAATCCGGCTAAGAACCATTTCAATACATGAATGCACATGCAACTGAGGGAAAATTTTCCCAAAGCACTTGAATTGCACTTTGGTGTTTTCCATTCTCTTATTTAATTTTTTAGTGCCAGTTGCCACCGATAAAATTAGTTTCATTATACTGTATCTATGCCATTGGGTTTTTTGGGGGGGCAGGGAGGGTAATTGGGGTTTGAACTCAAGCCCTTGCTCTTGCTAGGCAAGCACTCTACCATGTGAGTCATGCCCCCGGCCTTCTATACTTTTATTTTTCAGATGGGTCACACTTTGCCCTCAGCCAGCCTCAGAGTGCAACCCTCCTATCTCTAGCCTCCTTTGAGCCAGGTGACAGGCATGAGTCACTCCCTCCTCCTCCAGTCTATTGATTGAGACAGCTCTCGTTAACTTTTTTTCTTTTACGGTACTGGGGTTTGAACTCTGGGCCTCACGCTTGCTAAGCAGGTGCTCTACCACTTGAGCCATTCCACCAGCCCTCTCATTAACATTTTGCCCAGGCTGAACTCCGTTCTCTACCTCCCAGGTACCTGGGATTACAGGTGTGTACCACTGCACCCAAATGAAGCATGACCGTGCATGAACTGCCCCTCCACGTGGTGAAAGCTATCCAGGTTCCTTTGATTGCTGTTGCTGCATATGTGTGCATGAACTTGGCATGCCATCCTTACCTCAGTGTGAGGAGGAAACAGCTTCTCCTACGGTTTCAAAGCTGCAAGGATGCCAGTCAAAATGGGAATGCTTTCTCTAAAGGAGTTAAATCCTGCAGTCATGAAGCAAGTCCACATTATTGCCCTTGGAGAAGAAGGTAGCAAAGTGAGTGTAGATGGAAACCTGCAGCACATATGCCAGGGATTTCTTGATGCTGGCTTTCTTTTTGCCTTCCTGTGTTTTAACTGAAGTTTGAGTTCTACGGTCCATCTGGTGAGCTGTGGCCTTGGGAGAGTGTACATATCAGTTTCTCTAACTGCAGTTAAGGAGTTCGAATTGTTAAATCTGTAATCCTTTCCATCCTAACATCCTAAACCCTAGAAAGTCATCCATGCACAGAGGCTGATTTTTGGACTTGAGAAAATGTTTATTTGTTTGTTTATTGTTTGTTTTTGACAGAACAACTTACAACTTCCTTAGGTTACTGCAGGAACTTAATTATCCTTCTAAGTCTTTTGAAACTCGTTCCACCTGCCCACTGTCAGCAATGGCCTCCAAGCACTGTTCCACATCAACCAGCATTAGCACCCAGTTCCTATTTTCTTCTTCACTCTAGCTCCTGCCTCCATCCTGGCAGAGCATCTGTGCGGATAGCTGATGCAGTACACAAGGTTCACAGTCCTTTGATCGCCTCTCCCCAGTGACTGTCTCTTCCACTCCATTTCCACAGTTTCACTTCTTGGGCTAATGACTGACTTGGTCATCTCCAGATTGCTCCAAATCTCTGCTCCCCAACTCTCTTGTTATCAACCTCCTATCCCAAGAGCTTTCCCATCTCCTCTTCCTTTCAGAGCTGGCCTTAGCATTAGTGAAGCATCAGGTCTTGTGGGTTCCTCTTTCTCTGCCTGCCCAGCAGCCTTCTCTTTTGTCTGCTTGCCAGCCTGCAACTGTTCACTATGCTCTTGACTGTGTCACAGCCAACACACGGAAGGCAGGTATCCAGTATTGTTGAATGAATGTTAGCAAGTGCAGCTCCTTTAAAAGATTCTTTATGTGAAAGATGATCAGGTTTCTTTTTTAAATAATTATCTAATTTTCATTATGACTGCTTCTGGGTTTAGGCACACATTTGTTGAAAATGAAATTCAAAATTTTCATTTATTTGAAGAACAGAAACAACGTTAATGACTACAGAATTTTGTTCTTATAACAAATAGAGGTTGCAAGATAATTATAAATTAGACCAGAATCTACTGTGTATTTTTGACTCTGCTCAGGGGTGAATACATCCCTACTACATTAGAATAAGTGAGGGCAAAGGTTTTGTTGTTCACAGGATAGGGAAATACCCTCCAACAAGGAGCTGTGATCTTGGGCATTTGATAAGTTTTGATGACAACAGTGGTTTAGTAAATAGCTGGAGAATTAGCCAAAGGGCAGAGGTGTGGCTACTGGCCTCAAGATATTTCCCTGAGTGTTTTGAGCATAGTAAGCACAGGGACTTCCTTGCTTAGTACTCACCCACCCGGGGTCCCTCGACTGAACTTCCAGTGCTGACCCCTCAGCCAGAGCATTTTGATTAGTGACTTAGCAGCTATGTCACACTGATCAGTTCTGGCTATGTCTTGTGAAACTGCTAGCCAAGGTGAAACGAGACATCCAAAGCTAAAATCTAAAAAGAATGTCCATAAAGCAGTCACGATCTCTTGGGAGGGTTGGTAATAAGGAAAGCCGCTGACTGAGTACTGTGAAATCCTAGGCCTACTCACACCACACCACAAGGTACTGATTACTTCACAGGAAGGATGTTTGTGCTTCCTTTGTTTTGCTGTTTGATGGTGTTCCCCAAAGAATCTCATTTCTCTGACTTTCACTGGAAAGTGGTTTGAGACTGTGGGAAGGGCTTTGGACTCTTACTCAGTTTTCTCCCTGGCTCAGTCACCATTAAAAATGGTGACAGTGGTATAGCTACCTCAAGGAATTGTCAAATGGATTAAATTAGGTGATTTATGATCAGACCTGGGAACTAGAATGTAGAAGGACCATGACAAGATGTCAGTTTTCTACTCTAAGAATCTCTCTCTCACCCTCTCTCTAGTGAACCCAACTAATATAGGATTTACTTAGCAAAATGATTTTTCCCTAAGATGTACTCTGTCATCAGTTTCCCCCTCATTGCTACTCAATATATTTTCTTTTAATTTTAAAGGTGGTGGGATATAAATAATTTTGTATTGTCCTTTTCCCAGATATTCTGTAATGCTAGTTTTCTTTTTCTTTTTTTTTTTTGACTTGCAAAGGAGGTGCCCTACCTCTTGAGCCAATCTCCAGTCCTGCAGTGTTAGTTTTATTTTTACAATAAAACTTAAAAAAATTCTCTAAGTTCTACAAACTTCATAAACTGCTATATTTTACTTTTGTTAAAAGTTTTCAAAATTTGAAAATCTGAACTAAATTCAGAAATAAGTAAATGTATCTTCTTACCCTGAAAAGATAAGAAATCCACAGTGCTGTGGTTTCACCCAGTCCTCTTACCCTCAGTTTATCAATTTCCCCCAGGCCTAGAAACATTTATGGTTGAAGACCGGGGACTGCTGGTCAGGAAGAGAATCAAAAAGAGAATCTCCAAGTACTTGACCATGACCTGGAGCCAGAGCCCCTGCCCCCGGTCAGAAGGGTTCCAGGTTCCCCTGGGTAAGCTTAGTACAGTGTGCACCTCATTCCATCACTCACCAGAATAGCTGGCATCAATGACTCCTGAGAGTCAGCCCTTGAGACCACTCAGTGACTAAAACAGCATTTTCACATTGTAGATGGCTACTCTTGGAATAGCTTCTCCAACTTGATGTTTATTGACCCCCTTTTTAATCTCAAATGAAGTGACTGCTTCTGTAAAGAACAGTTAGCAAATGCAGGTACATGGCATGTCAAGACAAAAATCAATTCCTCTCTCTCTCCCTCCCTTCCTTCCTCTTTCTCTCTCTTTCTACCCCTTTCCCTTGTTCTCCGCATTTTAGTAGGCTGTAGTGATAGAACCAGAGTATATGCTGTTACAGTTTTTAATGTTGTCACTTGCTATGTAGAAATGCTTTATAATGTAAAAAGTGAATAGGAAATTTGGTGTCTGGAATAATACTGATGCCAGATTCTGTGTAAGAGAAGAGGGTGGCAAAAAGCAGGGCTGTGCTTTTTTTCCCTGCTCAGTCTCCAAGCGCAGCCTCTCCTGGCCTCATAAAGGTGCAGCAAATACATAGGTCTGGCCCTGCTGAACAGTGGAAATGCAAAGGTCTGCCATTGTTGAAGCTCTGTAAATATTGGCTGGATGAGGGACCACTTGCTGGCTGAACTCTTCCCACTTGAAAGGGCTCCCTGCTTTGCCCTAGCCAGGTAGATTTGGGGACAAGCAGACATCCTGGATTGTATTTCATGAGGGGCTTGTGTTCA
Organism: Castor canadensis; assembly: GCF_047511655.1. Classification (NCBI taxonomy): domain Eukaryota; kingdom Metazoa; phylum Chordata; class Mammalia; order Rodentia; family Castoridae; genus Castor; species Castor canadensis. The sequence continues at coordinate 76,235,085 of NC_133386.1, read as the reverse complement.
CTCTGGGTACTATTTGAAGATGACGGATCACTTTACTACCTCCTATTTGTCATTGAAAAGCCAAGGGCAAGAATTTGAGCAATAAATGGAAGCATGCACAAGTCAGAGTACATGGTTTTAGCATGGGTACTTTTACTTGGCTCCTGGAATTCCCTGAAGGGACAGGACTGTACACGCATCATGGTTTAGTACAGTGATGGTTGAAGAGACAATGACTAGTTCCTCTGGTTGCTGGAGTCCTCTTGATTGGGCCTTGATGATGAGAAAGGGCTCCCTTTCCTCCTCCACATCTGGGGCCACTCCTAGACAAGGGCAGCAGAAGTGGCAGCTGGGGCAATGAGACACCAGGAGAGGCTAGGCTTGGAGGCCATCTAGGCCAACAGGCTTCTCACTGTATCTGAACAAGTCCTACATGGCAGAGAACTGAAAGTTGAGCTCTGACCCCAGCAGTGGCCTTTAACCTTAGTGTTGGGTTTTCATGCTTGATGGCTTGCTCTGCCTCAAAGAATTTGTGTTCCAAATATGCCCACAGTTTGGAAAAAGAGAAAGTTAAGCCACTGTTAGTTGAAACCACTAATCAAATACTTTTTTAAAAAAAGGCAAATTTAAGGAAGAAAATTAGGCAACAAGGATTCAATGTCTCTCAAGGTCAAGAGCCAATACTGAAAATTGAGTTAGCACCCACCCCCATTCATGCTCCTCTCCATATGCTCCCCCAGGCTCCATTAGCAAGGAAATTGAATTGAGGGGGGCTGGATAGGGGGTTGGTACTCAGGCATTGTGGCCCCTACACATGCTTTTACCCTGGGAAAAGCATAAAAATCTTGTATGATATATGGAAAAGTATTTGCCAAATCACTTAAGCTTAGTCATTGTCTTGGTCTGTTTTGTGCTATTATAACAGAATACCACAGACTGGGTGGTTTATGAAAAGTTTATTTGGCCCAAAGTTTGTTTAATAAACCAGTTTATTGGGCTGGAAAGTTCAAGATTGACAGGCTGCATCTGGCGAAGGCCTTCTTGCTATATCCCAACATGGTGTAAGGCATCCTATGGCAAGAGAATGTGCAGGAGAGAGCCAGGGAGGGCCAAACTTGCTTATATAACAAACTCACTCCCATGATAACATTAGTCCACTCATGAGAACAGAGCCTATATGTCCTAATTACTTCTTAAAGATCCTTATGTTATAAACCTTATGTTGTCTGCTCTACCCAGATAGAAATTGTGGGTGGGTGAGAAGCTCCTACATTCATTCCAAGCCCTTGAGGGTATTTGCAGGCACCAGAGTAGATGGCAGTGGGCATCAGCAGTTGGCTAGGGTTTGAGCCTCCTCAGGGTTCAGGCCCAAGGCCCCTAACAGCTAGTGTTAGAGTTTTTTTGTGCTCCAGGCAGGGACCTGTAGTGGGAGGGCTGTCTCTACCAACCCATCCCAACCAGCCACTGTCAGTTTCACTCACCACTGCCCACTGATCTTCTCTCTGTCACCAGTCCTGCTCATCCCAGTTGCTCCTGTCCATTTCCTCTGGGGCTGATCAGCTGCAATTGGCCTCACCTTTATGGGGCACTGGGCTTTTGCCAGCCTCACTACTGCCCTGCTGCTGGGCAATCTCCTTCCTGCTGCTGCTGCCACTTCTCTTGCCTCCACTGCTTCTTCCCTTCATGTAACCAGATCAGAAAAGGTAGTTTATTGGAATCTAATGCAACACCAAGGGGGTGTCTTCCAGCTACTCACAAAGGGAGTTGAGCACTCTGCTTATAGAACCAGAAGAGGGAGGTGACAAGATGTCTGCACCAATCACTACAGGCCCCCTCACGCAAATGGAGGGTTGTGTTTGCACCAATCATCACACAGTCCCTTATGCTAATGTTTATAACCGTCCCAGTTCTTCTCTTGGGCCACAAGGGGAAGTTCTCCCCTAGGGATGCAGAGTCATCCAGAGTTTGCCAAGATTTGTAATGGCAACCTATTTGCTGGACAGTGCCTTCAAGCGTCAGAATCCGCACTGCTGTGTAACCTCTTCATTATATCCATGGAGTGTTCAAAGCAGCTGGTGCTGGTACAAAAGCAGTCAGGCTGCCTCTTGGCTGAAGTCACTCAAGTCAGCCAGGACCCCAGGGAAGGATCTAAGAGCTGTCAATTACACGGTCAAATTGACCCAGTCCCTAACATCTAAGCATACTTAAAGGAAAACTAAACATTAAAATGAGTGCTTACAATAAACACTTATAATTAATATTAGCAGTATTTTAATCTTATTTTTACAGTGCACTAACAACGCTTAACTCCTGCCCCAGTGCCCCAGGGAGAGTAGGTGCCTACCATCTGTTTCATTACGTCTCAGCATTGCTGTTTTAGGATTAAGTTTCCAACACATGAGCACTGGGGGACACGTTTAAGCCACAGGAGTCATTCAACAAATATTTATTGAACACCTATTATGTGCTAGGCAAACCCTAGAGGCACAACTGCCTCTGTCTCATGGAACTTGTCTCAAAAAGGATAATGAGTTTGATTAGATTTTTAATACATAATTCTGCAAGTAAGGAAATCATAGTATAGAAAAGTATGAAGCATGCTGTGAAAGAAATACAAGATGCTCTAAGAGCATACAATAGGAAGACTTGACCAACTCTCGGGGATTACTGGTCAGTGTTTCCAGGTGGGACTAACATTAGGCCCAAAATCGAAAGACACCCAAGAGTTAGGTTGGTAAATGTCACTACTAATCTTTATTGAGTGGTGGAGTGACTCACTTGCTACATTAACTTCTCTAATCCTTCCAACAACCCTGTAAGGTAGGTATTGTTATTTTTCCCACCTTACTGATAATGAATAAATTGAAGGAAAAAGATGTATCTAATTCACATGTAGGCCCCTGGCTCCAGAAGTTTTTTTCCCATCCAAGAAAACTCCTAAGCAGATATGTGTGTGGTCCAGGAATGGGAAGAGGCCAAGATTGCTGAAGGGTAGGGCAGGTATTCTAGCTGAAGCTGATGAGAGCCACAGGGTTATGATATTCGTGTCAAAAATGTTAGTGCTTTTCCAAAGGCCAATAGGAAATCTCTAAACCAGAAACACCTACTTAGATAGTAGGTATTCAATAAGTATTTGTTGAATGCTGTGGATTGGATATATCCCCCAAAGTTCATATGTTGGAAACTTAATCCCCAAAGCAATTGTGTTGGAAGGTAGGATCTTTAAGAGGAGAAGGCTCTGCTCTCATGAATGGACTGATGTTGCTAAGACAGGAATGAGTTTGTTACATAAGTGAGTTTGGCTCTCTTGCTCCCCTCTTTTTGTTTTCTTGCCATATGATGCCTTGGACCATGTTAGGATATGTATTTACGTTTTAGAAACATTACTAAGGTTACCGTGTGGAGATTTGATTAGAAGGAGGCAGAGAAGAGACATACAAAGACCAGTTAAGAGGCCGTTGCAGTGACACAGGTGCAAGATACGGTGGCCAAGATTGTTCTTTGGGTGAGGAGATAGAAGGAAACAGGTAAAAGCAGTGTCCGGGGGATCATGCCTATAATAGTAGCTACTCAGGAAGCAAAGATGAAAGGAATCATGGTACAAAGCCAGCTCCAGGCAAATAGTTCATGAGACCCTATCTCTAAAAACCTCATCACAAAAAAGGGCTGGTGGAGTGACTCAAGGTGTAGGCCCTGAGTTCAAACCCCAGTACTGCAAAAAAAAAGCAGTGTCTGGTAGGAGCAAGCCCTTCCAAGTAATTTGAAATAGAGACTCAAGTCTCTTAAAAGCAATGACTTGAAATAGGCTAATTAACCAACTATTATTTTTTGAGACAGGGTCTTGCTATTTAGCCAAAGCTAGAATGCTCTGGACCTTGAACTCATGATCCTCCTATTTCACTTTCCTGAATGCTGAATTATAGGTGTGCATATCATGCCTAGCACAATTACCAGTTATTTTTATCCAGTCTTTTTAAAGGGCCCTCATTTGGAGGTTTTCATAATGCATATGGTTTCCATATGCATCAAAAATCACAGCATAGACTGCCTTTAAACATTCTATAGGTTGGCCAGTTGAAAACCGCATCAAAGACCTGCTTCCTGGCTCCTATGTCTGTTACCATGTGACACTGGGAGACAGTTGTCCAGACCCGTGCTTGGGAATCAAAAAATTCTTTGGCTCTGAGAGCAGAACTCTAGGAGCCCTCAGGCACCGACCCAGTGCTAGGAAATACCAGCTTTACCAACTACAGATGTCTGTCCACAGCACCACTCCCCCTGCAGGTTTGGTTCCTGGATAAACCTTTGGCTTCTCTCCTGCCCAGATGACGAAATTCCGTTTCTCGAGAAAAAGCTGTGGTTGGTGTGGGAGAGTATTTTGAACAGAAGAACCTTTGGATGAATAGCATGGAGTCATGTGGGAAGTGTGAAGCCCTGGATTGTCTTCTCTGTCAGTGGTTTTCTGGGATTGCCAAATATGACGAGGAGGGAACAGACAGGGTGTAGCCAAAGAGGAGGCAGAGATTAGCCAAATTAGACTGGCTCTTGCCTGGTCACAGAAGAAGCATCGCCCTTGTTTCTGATTAAGTCTATTTAAGACGCAAGTGATTAATCAGAAATCTCAACTATAAATCCCCCCCATAATGAGTATATCCTAATAAAAAGTTTATTTAAAAAAAGATGCAGATGACACAGCTTTCATTTTAGTAAAGGGAACTAGGAGGCCTTTCTTTCTGAGTTGGGAAATGCTCCCTGTCAGATCCTAGCTGGGTTTGCTAACTCCTTCCTACTTGCAAAGTGCATGCTGAGCTGATGAGACATGGATTATGATTCCTAAATTTTACATGATGTTTAAACTCAGGACGTTCTATGGAAGGCAGAAAAATAAAGGCTAAGAAAAGTCAGGGTTTCCATTCTCTTGAGTTTCCAGGAAACTGCCTGGTTTCTGACTTCTGCAACTTGTGTTTTTGACTCCTGGATGAAGTGTTCTCTGCCACCTTGTGGACATTTTAGGAACTACCCATTCCCGAATATCTGACAGGCTGGTGGGGGGGGTTGCCTTCACCACCTGGTTTCCTGAAGTGAAGAGCAGGCCCCAACCTTGCCCAAAAGAAGAGCACAGAACAGAATAAGCACGATTAGAGTATCAATCTTCCCTTCTACTCTACAGTGCATCAGTTCTGCTACTGTTACATATCATCTGCTTGTTGCACTAAAGACCACATTACAGCAAGTGGAGGTGGAACAAGGCTCTCACTGGATCTCAAGTTAGTCAGGTGCATTTGTAAAAATAAAAGTTTCTAGACTTTTAAATTTTTTCCCCAGAGGAAACAAGAAAACAGGACTTTAAAGTTGGCAGCAGCTGTTTCCTGCTTATGAATTGCTGGTATTCGCTGTGTGTGTGTGTGCTCTGTTGTTATTGCACTGGGAGAGGTCTGCTCTCAGCACAGGTAGGTTCTTCACCCCAGCTTGTCTTAGTGAAGAGAGAGGCCCAGAAAGAACTCATGACTCAAAGCCATGGGTTTGTGTTTAACTTGCAAGTGACCTTGCAACCTATTTGCAGACTTCATGAAAATAACACATTAGGCAGCATGGTGTATAACATCCAGCATCTCAACAGGTGCCAGTGGCTCACATCTGTAATCGTAACTACTCAGGAAGCAGAGATGAGGAGGATTGCAGTTTGAAGCCAGCCCCCATAAATGTTTTGTGAGACCATATTTTGAAAATAACCAACACAAAAAAGGGCTGGTAGCGTGGCTCAAGCAGTAGAGTGCCTGGCTAGCAAGCATGAAGCCCTGAGTTCAAACCCCAGTACCACAAAAAATAAATAAATAAAAGATCAAGTGCCTCACAGCTCTGGTTTTCAATCAGCTCCTTATCATGTGCCGGTGTGTGACCTTGAACAGTGTGTCTATAACAGTCAGTAAAGTATGGTTAATAGCAAGATCTGTCCCATGGGAAGTTTAGAGGCCCAAGTGAGATTAAAGCCATCTGACTCATGACTGACTCTCATAACTGGTCCAAGTGTATAACCAACATGTGTGAAGTTCTCCAGACTCTCTGTAAACATCCAATAAGAAAGACTAGTCATGGGTGTAGTAAGGGAGGTGACAGAAACAGTAGTAGGGTCAAGGGTATCAATTTCATAGTCTCTGATTCCAAATAGCTCAAACTTTGTCATGTTTCTCCATGGAACTAAGACATGAATCATAGGCTGGCATGGTGACACACCTGGGAAGCTAAGGCAGGACATGAACCACAGTGCGGAATTAGAGAACTTGAACATACCAAGTGATGGGACACCAGTTGTTGTGGAAATAATGTCAGACAAGAAACCAAGTGACACTCAGAGAAGTGGAGAACTCAGAGTTTATTTTATGCCAGTGGTCCCAGATGAGCTCACACTCAAAATTTTGGGCCTCAAACAATGAATTCACAAGATACTTAAAGGACAGTACAGGGCACCAGGTTATAAGGAATGTGTTAGGTGTTAATAGGTGAGCCAGTGCTAGGTTAGAGACCTGGGATTGTTTAGATAAGAGCAGCAGGGGAGATCTGCTTTGGAAAGTTTATTTGCAGAAGGAGACAAAGAAAGGTGGTAATGGGCAATTATCTCTACAAAGTGCCCTTTGTCTCAGCCCTGAACTCACTTTATGATCTAACTAGCATTTTCTCATGTCCTGAGGCCTTGCCTGAGACAATCTTCTTATTAATTCCCTCCTTTTGATGCTTATCCTACTTGTGGACAGGCATCAACCCTAAATTTCAGGGATTCCATTAGGTTCCTCCTGTCCCAAAGGCCTATATTGGGTTACCAAGAGCTGCAACTTTATTGCCTCCATTTGCGAGCTAATGAAGTGAGTTATGGCGTTAAGAATGCAAGGACCAAATGCCAGGGCCAGTAGGATCATGAGAAGAGGCCATGACCAGGGGAGTAGCCATGAGGCCCAATTCCAGATGCTGCTCCATCTGTTCCAGGAATTCATTAATTCCTGTCTTCTACATGTGTGTCCTGATCCTGTAATTGTTGAGCCATGTCTCTGACTATTCCCAACTGATTCACATAAAAACAACATTCTTCACTTAAGAAAAGGCAGAGCCAACAATCACCCACCAATGATGTGTTCCTAAGGTTAAGGAGGCAGAGAGTTGCATCTAGCAGGTTGTACAGTTGGGGTTCCAAGTTAAAGTTCCCTGTCCCAGAAGGAAGCCTTAATGGGGATCATGGTGGTGGCAGATCAATGTCTTTTATAGGCTCGTAGCCACCTAGGTAATCACTTCTGCATGGCCTTTCTCTATCTGTGGCTTTACCATTAGTAAACTGATATGGGGACAGGTGGACAGGTAGGGTGCCCAGACATAACGAGGCTTATTTCCACCCCCGATCATTTCATCATTCCATACCTTTAAGGGATCCCCATCTTTCTGCCAGCAAACTGTCTGCTCTATATTTCCTTTGTTCTTGCAGGACTCTGTCAGGCCTGTCAGTTTTCCCTTATTGTAAATTGTCCCTCATCTGGTACATTCAGAAATTGATGTGCTGCATGCAGGTGACAGGTATTGATAATAAGTGAAGGCATATCACAGTTTTCCCTGGAAGGAGAGTGGTTTTATGCAAGCTGAGCAGTCATTCTGGCTTCTAGATAGGATGACCTTAAAATGTAATATAGTCAGGAGGCAAAAACACATCAGAGACCTCATGCCTGAGCCTGGGGTCTGGGCTACAGATAGCACCAAACAGCAGTAAGACTTCCTACTATGAGGAGATAACAGGAGGCCAGCAGTAATTTCTGGCCTACATTCCAATCTTGGGGAGCAGTGACAGCCAGTCCTAGTGTGAACAGTATTGCAACAATGCTAATCAGTAGGATAGGGTAAGGGTGGCAGAAAAGGAGATACATTTATGTCCTGGTGGATGAATCCTTAGGCTCTGTCATACATTGATCAACCAGCTTCCGGGAGGTGGCTGGAGCCCTGGACAAAGCTGCTTCCATCTGTGAAGAGTTCGAGCTCTGGATCTAAGAGGGAGGAATCCATTAGGTCTGGCCTGCTAGAGTACACTTCATCCATCACCTCTTCACAATCATGATCTGGGGGCCCTTCCTCTGTTGGCAGGAAGGTGGCAAGGTTTAAAGTTTGTACAATTTCAAGCCTGACTCAAGGATTGTCACATAGGAGTCCTTGGTAATGGGCCATTCTGGAACTGGTCAGCCATTTATGACCTTGTCCATTCATTACAGCCATGACCGCATGGGGAACCTTAACATTAATGTCCTGTCCCAGGGTGAGCCTGCCTGTCAGCCTCCCTGATTAGGGTTACCATAGCAGCCAGGGCTCAGAGACATGGAGGCCACGCTGAGGCCACTGTGTCTAAACATTTTGACAGGTAAGCCACTGGCTGCTGCCATGGACCCACTGTTTGAGTGAGGACCCCCAGAGCTGTGTGACTTTTCTCACAAAGAGATTGAATGGTTGTGTTACATCTTGCAGCCTTTGCATAGAGGCTTTGGTTAACAGTCTCTTTATTTCCTGGAATGCCTTTTCTTGGTCTGGTCCCAAGTTTAGAAGGTCCTTTCCAGAGACTGCTGTAGCCTCATAACTTAGTTTGGCCAGGCTTGAATATCCATGTATCCAGATGCAACAGAATCCTGCTGCTCCCAAGAATTCTCAGACCTCCCTTTTGGTCTTCGGCTGAGGGATGGAGTAGATAATCTGTTTCCTCTCTGGACCCAGGGCATGTCATCCCTCTGAGATGATGAATCCAAGGAATCGGACCTCTTGCTGGTAAACTTGGCCTTTTTGTCAGGAAACTTTGTAGCCTGCCTCGGAGAGTTGGGCTAGCAATGCCTTTGTCCCCTCCCAGCATTTCTTCTGGTCATGGCTTGCCAAGAGCAAATCATCCACATACTGGAGCAAAGTGCAGCTTGGATTTTCTTCTGGGAAAGTTGACAAATCTGCTGCTAGGGCTTCCCTGAACAAGGTGGGTGAGTCCCTGAGGCAGTGTGGTCCAAGTCATTTGTGTTTTTCTTCCAGTATGGGGGTCTTTTCATTCAAAGGCAAACAGAGGCTGGCTAACTGGCTGGCTGCCAGGCTGAGGCAGAAGAAAGCATCCTTTAGGTCCAGGCAGGTGAACCAGCTTGCTTGTGGCAGTAGAAGGCTCAGGAGAGTGTAAGGATTAGGGACTACTAATTAGGGTGCAGTGTGATAACAGTGTGGTTGACTGCCTGCACGTCCTGAACAGGCCAGTAATCATCTCCTCCTGCCTTCTTGATGGGCAACAGTGGGGTGTTCCATGGCAATTGGCAGTCAATCAATATCCCTGCATCCTTCAGCTGCTGTAGGTGGGTCTGAATTCCTAGGCGTGCTTCCCATGGTACTGGATATTACCTCTGTCTGACAGGGAGAGCCCCAGGTTTAGGATCTACCATTATGGGTGCATGGTTGTGAACCAGGACAGGAAGCCCTTTTTCAGCCCAGACATCAGGAAACTCCTCCAGCAGGCAGATGGGCTTCGCCAGGTTCCCCTTTTCCTGGTGGTAGAGTTGCCATTCATCTTCTATAGGAACTGTCATTGCCATGATGAGGGCATTTGGTCCTCTCACTGTAAGGCTTGTAGACCCTCCCTGATTGAAAGTGATTTGGGCTCTGAGCTTGGTTAGTAAGTCCCTTCCCAGCAGAGGAATTGGGCATATGGTAAATACAGGAATTCTGAGTCACCTTGTGCCCTCCTAGTTGGCATGTCCCAGGGAGGGGGGCAGTCAACAGAACTGCTGGGCAGTTTGGGCTGCTAGCTCTGGCTATTGTGGCCCTGCGCTCAATGAGTGGGCCCACAGGCTTAGTGACCATTGAATGTTCAGCACCTGAGCCCACCATGAAGATCATTGGTTGGCCCCCTACTTTCATGTTGACCATGGGCTCTTGGGGGCCTAGTAGTAAGGAGCCTGGTCTTCCTTAGTCTGACTCAATTCCTGCTAGGCTGATGAGGTCCTGGGCCTCTGGTTCAGGTTGCCATCCTGTCTTCTTTCCTGGAGTAATTTTGGTCCCTTGCAATGGGGGCATTCATTCTGCCAGTGGCCAGTCTCCTTGCACTAGCACGTTGGTCTCGTTGCAGTGGAGTTCTTCCACTGGGTCTCCCCTTCCGTGGCAGAGCTGATGGCTTGGTCAGGTCTAACTTCCCCAGTGCTGCAGCCAATAAGGACACCTTGGCTTTCATTCTTTTATCAGTTTCTCAATTTCCTCATGTTCCCAGTTTACAAAGACTTTATTTGCCACTTCTAACAGCTGGGTGGCATTCATTCCAGTGAAACCTTCAAGTTTCTGAAGTTTCCAGCAAATGTTGGTGTGTGACTAGGCCACAAATACTGTATTGACTGTTTGCTGGTTTTCTGGCACTTCCAGATCAAAGGGGTGTACACCTGGAAGGCCTCACAGAGTCTCTCATAAAAATCAGTTGGTGCTACCTCTGGCTTCTGGATAACTGCTGCAATTTTGGACATGTTGTTAGGTCACTTAGCTCCAGCCCTGAGCCCCTGTAGGAGGGTGGTGCAATACTGAGTGAAGACCTGAGTCCCTCCTTACTCTGGTGCAGTCCAGCCACTAGCCAGTGGCTCAAGGGGCCAGAATGGTTGGTATCTCACTGGGGCCTCCAGAAATGTTGTGGAAATATTGTCAGACAAGAAACCAAGTGACACTCAGAGAAGTGGAGAACTCAGAGTTTATTTTACGCTGGCAGTCCCAGATGAGCTCACACTCAAAATTCTGGGCCTTGAACAATGAATTCATGGGATACTTAAAGGGCAGTCCAGGGCATCAGGTTACAAAGAATGTGTTAGGTGTTAATAGGTGAGCCAGTGCTGGGTTAGAGACCTGGGGTTGTTTAGACAAGAGCAGCAGGGGAGATCTGCTTTGGAAAGTTTATTACAGAAGGAGACAAAGAAAAGCAGTAATGGGCAATTATCTTTACATAGTGCCTTTGTCTCGACCCTGAACTCACTTTGTGACTTAACTAGCATTTTCTCATGTCCTGTGGCCTTGCCTGAGACAATCTTCTTATTCACAGGTACTGCGCTTTGTGCAGCCACACTCCGTCATGCAGGCATATGTGCGGGAGACTTCTGGGTGTTGATCAGCTCCCAAGCTCTCACTGAGGCCCACTTTGAGACAGAGGCCTGCAGAATCTGACTGGTGTGAGGACTGAAAGGGGATGTAATGGGTGCTGGTCCATCCCCAGGATAAACCTGGCTGTATGAAAAAGGCACCAGGGAGGGTAGAGAATTTAACAACAAAACCCAATTATAGTGTTTCAGAGTTTCCAGAGACTGCCTTTGTAAGAAATAAATATACATTTAATGTGCACCTACTATGCCTGCTAGGCATCATGCTAGGAAACCTAGATGTTCAGTTGTCTCAGCAGCCCTGTGAAATAGGAATTATTTCACCCATCGTACAGGCAAGGAAATAGCAGTACAGTGAAGAGAAGTGACTTGGCTAATCTACCTGTTGGGGAGGATGAGGCCGAGCGAGGACGGAGGTAGGATAATCTTAGCAGTATTCCATCTCTGTGTGCCCCACAGCACCGGCACAATGCCCTGGACTTAAGAACTTAGTAAATGCCCACTGAGTTGAGAATGGAAGGATTCACGTGCCAAAAGGGCATTTGGTAACGGGCAAATACCTGGCAGGGCTCTGAAACACCAGCTGTGTAGAGCCACAGCTGATGAAACATTCATTTAAACCTCCCCGTCATCTGGCCAGTAGCCTGCAGGCCTGTAGCTGGCCATGATCAAGGGCTGACTTGATGAGCTCTGGCTCTTTTATTTCAGGCACTCCACCTTCCAAAGAAGTGCCTGCTGGGAAGTACCCATTCATAGTCACCTCTGATGATGGGCGGCAAGTTCCTGTGGTCCAAGCCTATGCCTTCGGCAAATACCTGGGCTATCTGAAGGTTGAGTTTGATGAGAAAGGAAATGTCATCACTTCACATGGAAATCCCATTCTTCTAAACAGCAGCATTCCTGAAGGTAAGTGAAATTCAAGCAGGAGGGCCTATCAGTTCACAAGTTAAGTGGCTAGATTTTCCTCTCCCCTCCCTTCTTTTTTTTTAATGTTTTCTATAATACTTTTGAAAAATTTAGCCTTCCTCATAAGATTGGGAAATTAAAAACTCACAATATTCAAATCCACATTTGATTCTCCAAATCTCTCAATATTGGACTCTGTGTGTTGCTTCTTCTGCCTTTTGAAAGCTTGATCCTGACATGCAAAAGCCACTCCCAGCTTATGTCCAGGGGAAAGCTGATTACTGAAGCAAAGGGGCTCAAATTGGGCAGTGTAGGACCAGGTGCTCAGTTGCTATGGACCTCGGCTTATCTATCAGATAAGGAAATACATTTTTACACTACTCATTTTCATATAGGCTGCATGAACACACTCCTATGCTTGTCTCTAGTACTTTTCTGTTTACCATGATTGGCTCAGGAAGGATAGGCAATGAGGTATCACCACACCCAGGAGAGCATATTGCTATGACCCAGACCTCTCAGTAGCCAGAGGGGAGTGTACCCAGGACCACACACTCCTCAGCAGACCCTTTTTACTTACCCTGGAGTTTTCAGAGCCCCTAACATCACCATCAATGCCATTCCAGATGGGCTGACAGGTGCCCACCCTGTGATGTGGTGAGTTGATGCTAAGATGTTCAACACATCCACACATTCAGGTCCATTCGAGGTCTTATTGCCAGGAAACAAAGCAGATATTCCTAAGGAAATTTCATGGTTAAAACTAAAATGTACAGCCAGGTGCTGGTGGCTTATGCTTATAATCCTAGCCACTTGGGAGGCAGAGATCAGGAAGATCATACTTCCAAGCCAGCCTAGGCAAATAGTTCATGAGACTCTAGCTTGAAAAACCCCTTCACAAAAAAGGGCTGGTGGAGCAGCTCAAGTTGTAGAATGCCTGCTTAGCAAGTATGAGGCCCTGAGCTCAGTTCAAACCCCATTACCATCAAAAAAAGACAAAACTTGAAATATACACACACACACACACACGGTAAAGAATTGAGTAGTCACAAGCAGGTAAGCTCTATAGATGATGTTTGATTCCTTCTGCAGAACTTACCTATTGTAAGATTTGCTTCAACTAGAGGGTTCCTCTTTCCCTCCCACCTTCAATCCTTCCTTTTTTCTTTTCCTTCTAGATCCAAGCATAAAAGCAGATATTAACCAATGGCGGATAAAATTAGAAAATTATTCTACCCAGGAATTGGGAAAAACAATCGTCTACCTGGATGGCACCACTCAATCATGCCGCTTTAGAGAATGCAACATGGGCAACCTGATTTGTGATGCTATGGTAAGTTGTTTGCAGGAGCAGAGGGCCTGTGCCTTGGGAGGAAGAAAGGAAGAGGAGAGAGGAAGGAAGATGCATGCAACAAGGGACAAACTGAAGGGGCAGAACTGGGGATTTTTACAAATTAAGTCCTCAGACAAAAACTTGGCTGGTTTTACACTGAGAATGAGCAAAGTAGCTGAACCGGATTGGGTGACCATCACGTTATTGCTCTATAAGAACTAAAACTTTCTGGGTGTGGTGGCTCACTCCTGCAATCCTACTACTTGGGTGGCAGAGGTCGGGTGGATTGCCGTTTGAGGCCACTCCAGGCAAAAAGTTAGCAAGACTAAAACTTTCTGTGTTCAGTGGCTCATGCCTGTAATTCCATTTCTTCGATGGCAGAGATCAGTTTGAGGTCACTCCAGGCAAAAAGTTATCAAGACTCAATAATAATTATTATCTCAACCAATAAGCTGGTTAAAAGTTTGTCTGAATTTTGGATGTTTCTTGCTGTAAAATGATCTGAAGACATAACTTTCCTGGCCAAAGCCAGATCACCCGTAATGAGCCCTTGTCTGGAGCGTTCTGGTTGGCATGAGATCTTGTGTTGAACAGGCTCCAGTGCACTTCTGCCCTGGAAGAGCCTGAGGGGAGCAGTCCCGCAGGCCAGTCCACACCAGAAACATCTTGACACCAGAGCCAGGCTCAAGAGTCTTGTTTGCTAAGGCCCTGTAACTTGAGGGGAAAGGTTTTAGGAGATGGGGCTGAAAGTTCCCTATCTCTAAGAGTCTTGACAGGGCACTGGTCACAATACCATAATTTTGCTTCTGACTAACAGAGGATATATAGCCTAAGAAAATAAATAGATAATAACTGTCTTATGACTAATAGCATATAAAACTACTTCTGACTAATTACAGTTGGGAAATCTCTGGAAACACAGGTGCAGAGGAAGAGCAGTTTTGCTTCCTCCGTAACACTAATCAGATTCCTAGAACTGATCCCAAGGAAGTAGACCCAGAATGACTAATGTGCATTTGTGCTATTGTAGATTAACAACAACCTTAGACACCCAGACGATATGTTCTGGAACCATGTGTCCATGTGCATTTTAAATGGAGGTGGCATCCGGTCGCCCATTGATGAGCAGAACAATGGTATGCTCCCCAGACCCAGCTCCCTCAGCACCCGTGTTCTCTCTGATCTGCCTCCCTCTGCAGCTCCTGCCTTGGTTATGCCCCTATGCAGCCTTAGCATGCCCTGCCTCAGCTGTCAGCCATGTACCAAAATGCTGTTCTTTAAGTTTTGGTTAGCAACTACTCAAGTCTAGCCCAGTGAACACGCATCTGCTTCTCTATGTGTTCACACAGAGATGGGTGAGTAGCTATGGTTAGCAGAACCCAATCTTGGTCTAAATTTCTGACTTGCAAAGTCAAATATTAATTGCTGCTGATTTATACATAGTCCATTCTGACACTTGAAAAGAGAAAGGCAAAATCATCAATCTTCTGTGGTGGAAAAGACCTATCACTGGATAAATTGTTATTTTAGTATATTTACAGATAACCAAGATTCTGTCATAAAGTAAAACAAATCGACTAGACAGATATCCAGCCATACTTTGTAGCCCTGATACCCTATCAAACCCAGTGAGTATCAAAATAAGGCCTCAAGCTCATTTCATTGTCAGACAACAGAAACAGATGGCTGCCTGTCTGGGGGAATGAGCAATGCATAACCACCTAATGGAGATCCAGCCCAGAGCCAGGAGACTTGAGGCTGAGCATAGTGGACTTTTGAACCATAATCTTTAGTTAGCCCTTGTCCTTTGCCTAGTGGTGGAGGGCAGGGCTCAGGTTCGAAATCCATTCCTCCCCTAAGTTTGCCTTAGCTCCCTCACCTCCCTGTGGAGGAACTGATCTCAGGATAAATGTTTAATCTAGCTGTTTTCCTTCTTGCCTCATCTGTGACTACCGTCAGGCACAATTACCTGGGAGAATCTGGCTGCTGTATTGCCCTTTGGAGGCACATTTGACCTGGTCCAACTAAAAGGCTCCACCCTGAAAAAGGCTTTTGAACACAGTGTACATCGCTATGGCCAGTCCACTGGAGAGTTCCTGCAGGTGGGCGGTAAGTCACCTATCCTGTGGGGTCAGCTAGCCAAGGTGATGTCATATTTCTTGCTGGTCAGCTCAGCTTCCTGATAACCAGGACCTCTGTGGTCAGGCTTGTTTGGGTTTTCCCCCACATGGACACCAGTGTTTTCTTTCAATGCCTATGGACTCCCAGAGCCACCAAGATTAGGTTGGGGTCATAGCTCCAAGTGCCTGGTAATGAGCAATATTTGTCAAATGTGATTTGTACATCAGATGGACCCTCATGGGTCAGCTGCACTGAGGTCTTTCTATTAAAATCTTAGTTGTTTAAGCATTTAAGGGGTTTAAAAAAAAAACAAAAACAACTTTCTGTACCGTGGTATTTGTTAATGCCTGGAACCATACCAAGGTTCAAAGAACACTGGCATGAATAAGGCTGACTGAGGATAGGAGAGAGAGCCTCTGATGCAGCACACTGGAATACCTGATTCTAGTGAGCAGAGAGAGTTCTTAACCTCCCAGAGTACAGTGGGAAAACCTGACCTGCATAGGTCAGATTGTGGGGAAGACAAGATGAAAATGAATGCTTCCCATATTGCTGAGGACATCTGAAAGGCTTTGTCCAACAATTCCACACTCCAGTGAATTAATCCTTAAATTAATTATCTCAGAAACCATATTTTTGCCTCACTTTTTGACTTTCAGTCATGGCCACACTTTCTGGGTGTTAGTGCTTTGGCAAACCCTCCCTGTGCAGAACATACTGGTGTTGGGGCTCAGTAGCTGTAGTGGGGTCCCCTGGCCTGCTGCCTGTGGTATGGCCCCAATATCCAGCATTTTCCCAAGAGGAAGTTGAGGAAACAGCAGTGTTCCAATGCTCTAGTATAGTGCTGGGTACTTGCATGCTTTGTGAAATTAGTCTAATCCCAAATTATTGCATTATAGTTTTCAAAATTGTAGCACATATTCTGTGCTCCTCGTCTATTTTTTAACAAAGTTATTGAATCAATTTACTGGACCAATTAATTCAGGAGTTTAAAGGGGAAAAAAAGAGATGTGGTTCCTCCCTGCAAAATCACCATCACCCATTTTGATTCTCAGCAAGGTTATCTTCCATTGGTTCTCACATCCACTGAAGAGACCCAAGGATAAAGCTAATCAAGAAGGGATGGCTACAACATCACTTCCATTCCCTTGCTAAAATTTCACCCAGGCTCAAACTAAAAGAGAGCCAAGCCTAGAATCTCAACTCCAAATCTTGACCCAAATCCCTTTCTTAGCTAGCAGAAGTCTCACTTTGGAACCAATAAAAACACACAGACTAACTTCTTTTCCAGGAATCCACGTGGTGTACGATCTTTCTCGAGAACCTGGAGACAGAGTGGTCCAATTAGATGTTCTTTGCACCAAGTGTCGAGTGCCCAGTTACGAGCCTCTCAAAATGGATGAAGTATATAAAGTGATCCTCCCAAGCTACTTGGCCAGTGGTGGAGATGGATTCCAGATGATAAAAAAGGAATTACTAAAACACGACTCTGGTAAGCACAGGGTCTCTCTCTCCCTCTCCCAAAGGTACTCAGGAAGAACAGAACTAGGAGGAGAAGGGGAGCTACTTGTAGTGCCAGGAGGACAAAGCCAGAAAACACATCCTGTCCCTCTGTTGCTGTCTCCCTCCTGCTTTGCTTGCTCGAAAACAGAAACACATCATTTAGTAATACCCTTTCCCTCCCCAGCACACGGGCACATCCAGCCAGCCCCAGGGCAGATCTGTTTTTAATAAAAAATGATTTACGACTCTTTTAACTACATCTAGGCATCTACTTAAGTTGTGAAATATAGGGTATAGGCATGGCTCTAATATGGTAGACCATCTGCCTCCTAGCAAGTGGAAGGCCCTGAGTTCAAACCCCAGTACCACACATAAACACACACACACACACATACAAATGTGAAATATACATGAGTTTTGCATTTATAGAAAAATCACACCTCTGGAACTTTAGATTGGACACAGAAAACTAACATGATAAATAATCTAAATTTTCTTGAAGAAGCGTTTGTTGTAAATAGTAAATAGTAGGAGCAGATGGGTAAGTGTCATTCTTACCCACAGTGGGTTGATGGAACAAATGATAGAAACGACCATACCTGACATCAGTTGATATTTCTGACAACACTGAGTTTCATTATACACCACTTCTCACTTTCGGAAATCTAGTTGAGAGCCAGCTCATGTGCACAAAGTCCTCTAACATAGAACACTACTTCCCTTTGGCTTCCCAGGGCAGACAGCAGCATGCTCACAAGATATGTGCACAGTTTCTCTACATCCCCGGGAGCTCAACCAGGTTCCTCCTCAGCCATACCATGGTGGGCCTGCCATTTTAGCTGCTCATTCCAAAGTCAGTGGAGGGCAGAGCCAGGCCAAAAGAGGCAGTCCTTCCTGGGAAGAATAGTCACTTCTGTCCATCCCATAATAGAAAATGGAAGAGCATTCTAAAGCCCCACACGACATAGAGAGACTGGTGACTGGGCACCAGCCAAGCCCACAGTGATGTCTGTTGGCCAGAAGTGGCTTCAGCAGAGGACCAAGGAAACCCTGGACCTAGGGTATTCAACCCTGGCTATATATTAGAATTACTGAAAGAGCATTTTAAATTACATACCAATGCGTTGGTCCAGCTATTAAGAGGTTCTAATTGAACTGAGTTAGGACTAAATCTCTTCCAGTGATTCCATTGTACACTCAAGGGTGATAACCACTGAAGAGCTCTTTTTTTAAGCAGTGGAATAATATTTTTTGCTTTCTCTTTGTGTGTGTGTGTGTGTGTGTGTGTGGTACTGGGATTTTGAACTCAGGGCCTTGGCGCTTGCTAAAGAGACGCTCTACCACTTGAGCCACTCTGCCAGCCCTTGGAGTAATATTTTTTTTTTAATAAAATTCTGTTGGGTTCTATGGGTTTGTTGTAGTTCTCCTCTCTTTTGGAAATGAAACCTCCATTGTCCCTTCATCAGTTACGTGAAAATAATTTGGAGCAGGTAAGCAAAAGGAAGTGTCTTTTATGTCTCATCTAATTGCACATGACCCAGGTCCCCAATGTTCTTGGTTTTGGAGTAGTTCAAAGGCTATGGTATCAATGACCTGTCTTGAGACATCTTAGAACTGAAACTAACTCTACTCCTCCCAATTACTCAATACTAAACAACAGGCACATTTTACATCTGGCCATAAAAAAGCAATCAAATCCTCTGCACTTAACATTACCAGTATTCTTATAAAAGCAGTGCTTTCCTTTAATAATTACAAAAGGCTTTAGAGAAAGACATTGTTTAGTGCCCCTCCCTCTCTTACTATTAATTGATAATTACTTTTTTTAAGTTCTTTTTTTTTTTTTTTGGCTGTACTGGGGTTCAAACTTAGGGCCTCACACTTGCTTGGCAGGTGTTGTACCACTTAAGCCACTCCACCAGCCCGATAATTACTTTTTCTATAGTTAAAATAATGTATGTATTTTTCCAGGTGACCAAGATATCAGCGTGGTTTCTCAATACATCTTAAAAATGAAAGTAATTTATCCAGCAGTTGAAGGTCGGATCAAGTTTTCTGCAGGAAGTCATTACCAAGGAAGCTTTCCTTTAATATTTCTTTCATTTTTGGCAATGATCCTTGTTTTATACCAATAGCCAACAATTCTTCATACCATTAATGTGAAACTGCATTTTTTCCCAGTAAGATTCAAATCTGCCTTTTAGGACCTGGCTTTGTGACTTAGGACACACCATCCTCATAGAAATGCTCTAAGCAAAAAGCTTTGTGCAAGGAAGAAACTGACCTCATTTCTCATGGCCTGCAACTTAGTGAGAAGGTACAGAAAAATTAAATAAGGCTTTTTGAGAAGAAAGCCAAGTGGATTAGTTTACATATGCAGAGATTAGCAGAATTTTATTAACAACCTAAACTATGTAAATAATTCCTCTCCTACATATTCATTTCTAATCCATCAAACAAGTTACATTTACGTAGAACTTTATTATTTACAACAGGGTTTTAGGCACTTTGTTTGATTTAATGCTTATGGTTTTCTTTGATTGTAAGACAGGTGTTCTGTTAACTTATTCAAGGCCAGATAGCTCAGATCCAAGACCTGGATCTAGGTCTTTTGACCTCAAGTCCAGCACTCTTTCAACTATATTAAGTTGCTGTTCAGAACAATACTGAAAGGTCTCCTCTTTTCAGAACTATCAACAACCCAAGATCATGGATGGCAAGTTTCTGCTGTATTTCTGCTCTATACATTTTCCTTTTTGGCTCCTGTTGTAATAGCAAGTTTAAACACAGGACACCATTCCCTCTTGCATCACCTTGTGCCTTTGATGAGTCAGGGAACAAACTGAAGCAGATAATGGAAAAGGTCATGTTCAAAAGGCAGTCAAGGGGCAGGGGACACAGGGGAGGGAAGAGAAAACACCAGGACTGGTTTACATTACAGAAGAGCAAGAGCTAAAGGGCATTGAAATGTGTTAAGCAAATATTTGCTAAGGAGTAGCAGCATGGAGCCTGGCACATACCATTGGCTATTGTCAATTTTATGAAATTCCCTGGGCTCTGCTTCCATGCTCTTTCCTGCTTCCGAAAATGAAGGTGCCATGAGAAGGGAACCTTCTAAAATAAACTGTAACTCAAAACCTGCACTTCTCCCTCCTCACGATGCCAACACTGTTATTCTTGTTATGCCACACGCATCATGGAAAATCCAGAGTTCCAGAAGACAGAGTTGATTTTAAAACGTAGTATGCATAAGATGTCTGAAGTCATTCTGCCTCAAAATCAGAGCAATCGCTGTAAATCATTTTCAAGTCCAAATCTGAGAACACCTGCAGACTAATGGTGGGCTCCCAGGGAGTGCCCAGAAAATACTCAGACTGATGAAATAATTTATGCCCCAAAGCAAACACTCATGTAAGGTAGTAGTGAGAGGTGAACCTGCTCGACACTACATCAATAATTCAACATGAAATGGGAAACTTCACCTTGAAAATCACAAGCAAACAGCAGCTAAAGGCTTGGAAAGGGAATGTTTGTTTCCTAGTGTTTACAAATATTAAGTACTCGATACAAAATACACTTTTAAGTTTCATAACACTTTTATGAAAGTTGTTGCAGTAAAATAATTCCCCCAGCCCTGTGAATCTGCAGATTAGTTATAATACAAATAAGATTGTTAAATGAATTACAGAAAGGTATATTTGGGATGTATTTTTTATGCTCGGCCAGTAAACTAAACCTTGTTAGTATAATTTTTTAAAGAACAGTTTTGTAATTTTTCTAAATATATGTATATGTATTGTTCAGTGGTATTGAGAAATAACCTTGGACCACTTTGCAATTGTGGATTACAAACAATAAAATTGAAAATATGCTCTTTGTTGGTTGTTTCCTCTTTCAATCAAACACCTGTAACCCAAGAAAAACTCTTTTTGACAATTTTTCACTGGTCTCATTTCTCTTGATCATAAACCCTTTACTATCCTCCTACCCTCCTCCCACTCCAAAAGTGAAAAGAAAAATGCATGCAATTTTTTTTTAGTGTAGTACTGTAGTTTGAACTCAGGGCCTTGGTGCTTGCAAGGCAGGTGTCCTACCACTTTAGCCACACCACCAGCCCATTGGCTATTTTTGAGATAGAATTTTATATTTACGCCCAGGCTAGACTGGACCACTATCCTTCTATTTATGCTTTCTGTCTAATTGGATGATAGAAACACACCACCAAGTCCAGCTTTTTATTGGCTGACATGGAGGTCTTATGAACTTTTTGTCCTGGCTGGCCCCAAACAGCCATCCTCCCAATCTCTGCCTCTTAAGTAGCTAGGATTACAGGCACCACAGTGCTTGCCTGCATGCAATTTTTAGGCAGGAGAGAAAAGTAATTTTTAAAGACTACTAAATGTTCTGGCTTTGATATACAGAACCTAATGTAAAAATGGGTTTAAGGACTGGTGGCATAGCTCAAGTGAAAGAGTGTCTGCCTAGTAAGCGGAGGCACTGAGTCCAAACCCTACTACTGAAAAATGAAAAAGAAATGTGATGGAAATAAGCTGGTTTATTCTTAGAGGTGTGGTTAGAGTGCCTGCTTTGCAAGCATGAAGCCCTGAGTTCAAACCTCAGTCCCACAAAAAAAAAAGAAAGAAAAAAAATGGTTTTGAGGCCCATACTGATTTCCTAAAAATGAAATAATCAAGGTAAAGTTGTATACTTTAATATGTCTGAACTGATTGCGTGCCTATTAATCTCTTAAGTATTATGATAATTCAATGGGTTTGTTTTGTTACACCTTAATTAGTCACATTAAAATCATTTGCAGAGCCAGGCACCACTGGCTCATACCTGTAATCCTAGCTATTCAGGAGACATACAGCTGGAGGATGGCGGTTAGAGGCCAGCCTCAGCAAAAAATGAGACCCTATCTCAAACCTACTCAACACATAAAAGGGCTAGCAGAGTGACCCACTTGGTAGAATGTCTATGAAGCCCTGAGTTCAAACCCTTGCACTGCCAAAAAAAAAAAGCAAAAGAAAACCTTATACCAACCTCATAGTTATCTTAGCCCGTTTGGGTTGCTTTAACTCCCAAAAAGGGTAGATTAAAAACACCAAAAATTTATTTCTCATAGTTCCAGAAACTAGAAAGTCCAAGATTGAGGTGGCAGCAGATCTGATATCTGGTGAGGGCCTGTTTCCTGCTTCACAGATGGTTCCTACTTGCTGTGTCCTCACATGGTAGAAGAGGCAAGAAAACTCTGGGGTCTCTTTTATAAGGAAACTAATCATGAGGGCTCTGCCCTCATAGCTCTGTTGCCTACCAAAGGCCCAATCCTAATAGCATCATGTTGGTTATTAGAAGCATAGTCAATCTTGGGAAGGTGCAGTAGTGGCTTTCAGAAGTTTGCCACAAAAAGTAGGCTGAGTCAAAGTCTCTTAGAAGAAAGTTTAAGTTGCTAATAATTGTCCAGTAGAAAAAGTTTCTCCTTCAGGGACTATAGTCTAAAGGATATATGACTTGGCAAGCAACTGTAACTGGTTGTCAAAATTAATTAAGAAAAAGTTCCTGTATCAGTATTAGTTTCCTGGGATGCCATTCAAAGAACCATGAACCAGAGGGCTTTAATCACAGAAATATACTGTTCCACAGTTCTGGAACTTAGAAGTCAGGTCAAGTGGCAGGCTGTGGGCTGTGAGGGAGAATCTGGTCCATGTCTCTCCTCTAGCATCTGACATCCTTAGGAATCCTTGACTTAGCAATAGTGTTCTCTTCCTGTCTTTACATCCTTTTCCCTCTGTATTCTTCTGTCTCTTCAAATTTCCCCTTTTTAAAGGCCATCAGTCACAAAAGATAAGGCCCACTCTTATGACTTCATTTTCCTATTTCCAGTTAAAGTCACAATCATAGTTATTGAGGTTAGGACTAAGTCCTGTCACAGGACTTCAACATCTTTTTGGAGAATGCAGTTTAATCCATATCATTGGCTCTAGCAGCCCTGAGGAAACCAGCATCTTCTCTAAGTTGCAAACGAAAAGTTCTATTCAATGTGTGTGTGTATGTGTGTGTACATAGATGTGTGCTTATGTGCTGAAAAAACATTTTAGGTTCCTTTGGCTCACTATCACTATAGTAAAACATACGGAATCAGTTCTCCAATCAAAAGTCCAGTCAGAAAGTGGAGTTTTAGGCTTTTATAACAAATGGTGGGAATCTCGAGTCTCTAGTAAGTAGTATTTCTGAGGCTTCTAAGAACCTGAATTAAATACTTCATGAAAAACATTTAATTGACAAATAAGCTAGCTAAGGTATGAAACCAATAAAATCTGACCCATGTCAAGGATGCCCGGCATATTAAAAATAGCAGTGAAAATTATGCGAGGCTCATTGGCCATTAGGACAGGTGGCTGCAAAAGCAAAACCTCTGTAAGTACAGACAGTATCAGAAGGATATTAGCTAATTCCTAGAATCATCAAGGAGCTTGGAGAGTCAGCTTAAAACAACAGACAGCAAGCCAGGAAAGTGAGGCATGACAATCTTGGTACACAGCCATGGCAATGCACATCTTGGATCAAGGCCATACTGCTGCCGGGCTCACCTCTGCTGCAGCTAACACCTTCAGGGTCTTTGACTAGATTGAGATTCCTCCAAATAAGATGCTCTTATTCTAGACACTAGAAACCATGAAATGGCCCCTATGAATTCGCTGAGAATTTTTAGTTACAAAAAATATGCATAAAATGATTTTAAAAACATTATTGTTTTAAAAACTATACTGAATTATTTTTATTAGTGTATATTAGTTATATAAAGGGGTTTCATTGTGATATTTCCACACATGCACATAATGTACTTTGAATATACTCCTATGTTGTGCTGTCTTCCCCCCTCCCTTATTTAAACTGATGTCTTTATATTCCCTTAACCCCCCCTCCCTCTTTACCCACTTTTTAACAGTATTTGGCAGGTCATCAGGTAGGTAGATAGATAGATAGATGATAGATAGATAGATAGATAGATAGATAGATATGAAATGTCCTTTGATCCTCATCACCCCCACAAAATACTCTCCTTTCCCCCCTTCCTCCTACTGATCCCTGTCCCAGAGAATCTTGCCTTTGCACCATCACCACCATCATCATCATCATCATCAACAGCAACAAAAGCATTTTAGGTCTAGATTACACTATGAGCAAAAGCATGCAATATTTGGCTCTTTGCACATGCCTTGTCTCACTCAACGTGATGATAATCTAATTCCATTCATTTTCCTACAAATGATATAATTTCATTCTTTTTTTACCTATTAAAATTTCATTTATTTTTTAAATCATTTTTACATTTATTCACATGTGTATTCTTTAGGATTATTTTTGCTGTTTGGGGCTTTCTATGTTCCATATGAATTTTAGGACTGATTTTTCTATTTCTGTGAAGAATGATCTTGGGATTTTGATGGGAGTTTTACTGAGTCTGTAGATTGCTTTTGGTAGTATAGCTATTTTCACAGTATTAATTCTACCAATCCAGGAACATGGAAAGTTTTTCCATCTTCTAGTGTTTTCTTCAATTATTCAGGGTTTTAAGAGTAGGAAATACTCTGGAGTTAGTAGGTATAGGTAAGAACTTTCTCAATGAAACCCCAGCAGCACAGCAACTAAGAGATAGCATAGATAAATGGGACCTCATAAAACTAAAAAGCTTCTGTTCATCAAAAGAAATGGTCTCTAAACTGAAGAGAACACCCACAGAGTGGGAGAAAATATTTGCCAACTATACATCAGACAAAGGACTGATAACCAGAATATATAGGGAACTTAAAAAACTAAATTCTCCCAAAACTAATGAACCAATAAAGAAATGGGCAAGTGAACTAAACAGAACTTTCTCAAAAGAAGAAATACAAATGGCCAGAAAACACATGAAAAAATGCTCACCATCTCTAGCAATAAAGGAAATGCAAATTAAAACCACGCTAAGATTCCACCTCACCCCTGTTAGAATAGCCATCATCAGCAACACCACCAACAACAGGTGTTGGCAAGGATGCGGGGAAAAAGGAACCCTCTTACACTGTTGGTGGGAATGTAGACTAGTACAACCACTCTCGAAAAAAATTTGGAGGCTACTTAAAAAGCTGGACATCGATCTACCATTTGATCCAGCAATACCACTCTTGGGGATATACCCAAAAGACTGTCACACAGGTTACTCCAGAGGCACCTGCACATCCATGTTTATTGCTGCACTATTCACAATAGCCAAGTTATGGAAACAGTCAAGATGCCCCAGCACTGATGAATGGATTAAGAAAATGTGGTATCTATACACAATGGAATTTTAAGCAGCCATGAAGAAGAACGAAATGTTATCATTCGCTAGTAAATGGATGGAATTGGAGAACATCATTCTGAGTGAGGTTAGCCTGGCTCAAAAAACCAAAAATCGTATGTTCTCCCTCATATGTGGACATTAGATCAAGGGCAAACACAACAAGGGGATTGGACTATGAGCACATGATAAAAGCGAGAGCACACAAGGGAGGGGTGAGGATAGGTAAGCCACCTAAAAAACTAGCTAGCATTTGTTGCCCTTAATGCAGAGAAACTAAAGCAGATACCTTAAAGCAACTGAGGCCAATAGGAAAAGGGGAACAGGTACTAGAGAAAAGGTTAGATCAAAAAGAATTAACCTAGAAGGTAACACCCACGCACAGAAAATCAACGTGAGTCAATGCCCTGTATAGCTATCCTTATCTCAACCAGCAAAACCCCTTGTTCCTTCCTATTATTGCTTATACTCTCTCTACAACAAAATTAGAAATAAGGGCAAAATAGTTTCTGCTGGGTATTGAGGGGGGGGGAGAGGGAGGGGGCGGAGTGGGTGGTAAGGGAGGGGGTGGGGGCAGGGGGGAGAAATGAACCAAGCCTTGTATGCACATATGAATAATAAAAGAAAACTGAAAAAAAAAAAAAAGCTAGACATGGATCTACCATTTGATCCAGCAATACCACTCTTGGGGATATACCCAAAAGACTGTCACACAGGTTACTCCAGAGGCACCTGCACACCCATGTTTATTGCGGCACTATTCACAATAGCCAAGTTATGGAAACAGTCAAGATGCCCCACCACCGACGAATGGATTAAGAAAATGTGGTATCTATACACAATGGAATTCTATGCAGCCATGAAGAAGAATGAAATGTTATCATTCACTGGTAAATGGATGGAATTGGAGAACATCATTCTGAGTGAGGTAGCCTGGCCCAAAAGACCAAAAATCATATGTTCTCCCTCATATGTGGACATTAGATCAAGGGCAAACACAACAAGGGGATTGGACTATGGGCACATGATAAAAGCGAGAGCACACAAGGGAGGGGTGAGGATAGGTAAGCCACCTAAAAAACTAGCTAGCATTTGTTGCCCTTAACGCAGAGAAACTAAAGCAGATACCTTAAAGCAACTGAGGCCAATAGGAAAAGGGGAACAGGTACTAGAGAAAAGGTTAGATCAAAAAGAATTAACCTAGAAGGTAACACCCACGCACAGGAAATCCATGTGAGTCAATGCCCTGTATAGCTATCCTTATCTCAACCAGCAAAAACCCTTGTTCCTTCCTATTATTGCTTATACTCTCTCTACAACAAAATTAGAAATAAGGGCAAAATAGTTTCTGCTGGGTATTGGGGGGGGAGAGGGAGGGGGTGGAGTGGGTGGTAAGGGAGGGGGTGGGGGCAGGGGGATGAAATGAACCAAGCCTTGTATGCACATATGAATAATAAAAGAAAAATGAAAAAAATAAATTAAAAAAAAAATAAAGCAAATAGGGAGAAGGAGCATGCCTCAAGTGGTAGACTGCTTGTCTAGTACCACCAAAAAAATAATGTGTATTTCTATCTGTATATCAGCCCTCTTATGCTTTGGATTGTTATCTTCAACATATATAAAGTTCCTTTTTACAAAAAAAAAATTATTCAGGGTTTTATAGTTTTCATAGAGAGGTCTTTCTATCTCCTTAGTTAAGTTTATACCTAGGCATTTTGTTTAGTTGAGGTTATTGTGAATATAATTGTTTTCTTGATTTATTTCTGTCTGTTCATTATGTGCAGAAAATTACTGGGTTTTGTGTATTGATTTTATATCCCACAATTTTACTGAAAGTGTTTATCATAACTAAAAGTTTTTTGGCGGAATCATTAGGGTCTTTTAAGTACAGGATTATATCATCTGCAAATAGGGATGATTTGACTTCTTCATTTCCTATTTAAATCTTTTATTTGATTCATTTGCCTTATTGCTTTGGCCTAGAATTCCAGTACTATATTGAATAAGCATGGGGACAGTAGACACCATTGTCTCTTACTGACTTTAGAGGAAATGATTTCAGTTTTTCTTCATTTAGTATGATGTTGGCTATAGGTTGTCTTAAATAGCCTTTTTTTTTTTTTACATCACTGGGGCTTGAACTCAGGGCCTCACACTTGCTAGGTAGACATTCCATCACTTGAGCCATTCCATCAGCCCTTTTTTGTGTTGGGCATTTTCAAGATAGAGTCTTGTAAATTACTTGCCCAGACTGGCCTCAAACTGCAATCCTTATCTCTGCCTCCTAATTACAGGCATGAACCACTGGCACCTGACCATATACAGCCTTATTATGTTGAAATGTGCTCATTCAATTCCTACTTTCTTCAGGACTTTTATCATGAAAGGATGTTGAATTTTGTCAAAGAATTTTTCTGCATCTATTGAAATGATCAGGTAATTTTTGTCCTTGATTCTGTTCATATGCTGTATTACATTTCTTGCTTAGCGTTATGTTGAACCATCCCTGGAATAAAACCAACTTGATCATGATGTATTGATCTTTTTGATGTGTCACTGAATTTGGTTTGTAAATATTTTGAGAAGTTTCGTGTCTATGTTTATTAAAGAGACTGGAATATAATTCTCTTTTTTGTTGTTGTGTCCTTGTCTGGTTGTGGAATGAAAGCAATACAGGCTTCACAGAATGAATTTAATTTGCTAGATACATTAATCTAGGCTGATGATTATTTTCCTTCAAGAAATCATGCTCTCCTTGCTTTTACAGTTTCTGTTGAAAAACCTGTTACTATGGTGGGTTTGCCTTTATATGTGGCTTATCACTTCTCTCTTGCAACTTTCAATATTCTTTCTTCTATATCATTAGCATATAAATACATCTGGTGGTGTTTCTTTTCTGATTTTGCCTGTTTGGTATTCTGAAAGACTCCTGTACTTGTATGACCTTCTCTTTCTCAAGTTCAGAGATGTTTTCTGTATGAATTTTAATGTTTTTATAACTATCTATTCTTCTTCTACACCCATGATTTGCATGTTTGGTTTCTGATGGTATCCCAGGGGTCTTGCATGTTCTGCTCATATTTTCTTAGCATTTTTCTTTGTCTGATTGATCTAATTCCTCTACTTTACCTTCAGTCCCTTATACTATATTGTCAGCTTGCATTCTAATAGCAAGGCTTTCAACTGAGTTTTTTTATTTGGGTTATTGAGCTTTTCATTTCCAGGATTTCAATTTTTTTTCAAGATTTCTATATCTATGTTGAATTCTTCATTCATATCCTGCATTATCTCCCTTACTTCATTTGGCTGTTTGAATTCTCTTTGAGTTCATTCAGGTGTTTACTTATATCCTTTTTTAATTAATCCAGGGCCATATACACACCCTCTTCAATTTTGTGGATCATTGTTATCATTGTTCTTTGGAGTTCATTGTTTGAAACTTCATACACTTCATTATTCTTCAAGTCCTTTATTGTGGAATTGTTGACTTTTGGAGGAAATACATTGCCTTATTTCTTTTGTATTGCTTACATTTTTACATTGGGATTATATATCTGAGGCCAAGTCATTGGTTAGAAGTTTTAATCACCTGTAGTCTTTCAGATGAGACAGTCTCAGTGTTCAGGCAGATAGTGTAATGGCTGGGTTGAGGTGCTGTTCCTCATCACTGACCTGAGGGGTATGGCTCAGTAAAACAACTATTTTCTCACATACTCAGGGACTGGGCCTGATGCCCAGAACTACTCAGTTCCAGATAAATGGAGTTTCTTGTAGCAGGGTCAGTTATTTCCTTCTGGTCTGCTTTTACTACAGAGGCTTCTCTTTTGTATTCAGAACTCCTGTTGGCTACAGGTAGCTGACAGCCAGTATGCTGAGCAGGTCCCCACTTCCTCCACAAATACCCTGAATTATGTTCCCCAGGGGCAGCAAATGTCCAAGCCATAAAGTGACCCCCAAATGTGTCAGAAAGTAGGGGGAGAAAACATAGCCCTGAGTTCTACAGTGGCTGGGAAAGAACTAAGGGACCTAGTTGCTCTGCCTGCTGGTCTCAGTGCTTTCAGACCCCTTCCAGCAGTTCACATGCTGTGGAGAGAGGGATGCTATGAAAGTTTTGTCTGGACTCTGGGTTCTCAGTACTGACTGTCAGTCAACACACACAACAGGATGCAGTTTCCAAGGATGGGTCTCAGTGTTTTCAAGCCCTGCCCACCTCCGTGGGGTGGAGGAGGGGGCTGTGGGTATCATATGATTTGGAGGATCTGGGAAAAGGGCTCTGACTCAGCAATTAACTCACACAACCAGGAGGCAGGACCTAGAGGCCAAATACTCAGCAAACCACAGGCTCAGTGCTGTTTCAGTTTGAACCTCAGGCAAAGGCACTGCTGCTGGCTAGGGAGCGTAGGACCTCTAGCCACTCTGGTGACTTTCACTGCACTGGAGTTCCCCATTGCATGAACTTTTCTGCAGAATCACATCAGACCCTCTCCCTCTATGACCATCTCTTGCAGCCATCTTTCTCCCAGATTCTATGGCAGGGTGTCCCAAGATTCCCTGAACCGTGTTTCTTGTTTTCAGGCTCTCCGAGTATTTCAGTCTGGAACAATTGGTCCTCTCTCAAGATGGTGCCTTGCTAACACCCTCCAAGATAAGGTGAGCAACAGAGTATGTTTCTTCACTGAGGATTCTCTTCCACACTAGAGCAGTCACTGTCTCATAAATCCCCACGCTGGGTCTAAGGCTTGTAGGAGGTGTGGGTTTACTTATCTTGCAGGTAGAATTGCCAGTCTATTGCCAGGACCATCTGGCTTACCTTGTGATGGCATCTTCAGCTTTATCTCCCCCTGTTGTGAAGCTGGGAATGGACTAAGAACTGTTTGTTGCTTTTCTCTGTTTCCTCAGTTTCTCCATGCTTTTCTGCTATTCTGTGACCTCTTTTGTGATTCCTGATGCTTTTCTTCTCCTCAGAACTAAACTAATTTTAAAGGTTTCAATACACTGTTTTCATACATACAAGTACTTCAACCACAATTGCCCACCATCACCCTCTTCTTTTGCCCTCTCTCTTCTGACTGCTTCTCCTCCCTAAACAGTCTCTGTTTTACACTCCCATCATTCATTTTTCTCTCCTTTCGACAGGATTCTGTATATAAGAGACAACATGTGACATTTGTATTTCTCAGGTGTGCTTAGCATGATCTCCAGTTTCATCCATTTACCTGCAAATGACATAATTCATTCTTTTTTATGGCTGAATAATATTACATTATATATACCATATTTTTTTATTCATTCATCAGTGATGAGCACCTAAGCTGATTACATCGCTTGGCTATTGTGAACAATGCTGCTATAAACATAGTTATGCAAGTATCTCTATTGCATGCTGACTTACATTCCTTTGGAAATATGCCCAGGAGTGGTATACTAGGATCATATGATAGCTCAACTTTTAGTTTCTTGAGCAACCACTATACTGATTTCCATAGTGGCTACACTAACATTCCCACCAACAGTATGTAAGGGTTCCGTTCCTCCACCCCCACACCCTCACCAGCATTTGTTTGCTTTCTGAATGGGGTGAGATGGAATCTCAATGTCAGTTTGATTTGCATTTCCCTTATGGCTAAGGATGCTAAATATTTTTTCATGTATTTACTGCCATTTGTGCTTCTTTTGAGAGCCATCTGTTTAATTTGTCCATTTATTAATTGGATTTGTCCTTTTGTGTTTAATTTTTGGAGGTTTTCATACATTGCGGATATTAATCCTTTATCTGATGAATAGCACAAAAATTTTCTCCCATTTTGTAGGTTGTCTCGATTCTGGTGATTGTTTCTTTTGGTGAGTAGAAGCTTTTTAATTTGATGCTCTTATTTCCTGGGCAATTAAGAGTCCTGGTCAAAAAGTTGTTGCTTATGGAGGGGAGTCTGGGTTGGGTGGTGGAAGTTGTTGCTGTCTTCATTTTCCCTATGTTTTCCTGAATTATATTATGTTAAATTAAGATCTTTGATCCATTTTGAATTGATTTTTGAACAGGGTGAGAGATAGGATCTAGTTTCAGTCTTCTACATGTGGATATCTGGTTTTCCCAATATCATTAATTTAGGAGGCTTTTTGCAAGTGTGTGCTGACTCCTTTGTTAAAATTGAGATAGTTGTTGCTGTATGGGCTTATTTCTGAATCTTCTATTTCATTCCAATGTTCTATGTGTCTATTTTTGTGCCAGTACCATGCTGTTTTATTAATTTCGCTGTTTAGTATAGTAAGAATTCAGGTATTATGATATCTCCAGCATTGCTCTTTTCCCTCATGATTGCCTTTTGTGATTCTATATGAAGTTTAGTATAATTTTTTCTTTTTTTTTTCATTTTTCTTTTATTATTCATATGTGCATACAAGGCTTGGTTCATTTCTCCCCCATGCCCCCACCCCTCCCTTACCACCCACTCCACCCCCTCCCGCTCCCCCCCTCAATACCCAGCAGAAACTATTTTGCCCTTATTTCTAATTTTGTTGTAGAGAGAGTAGAAGCAATAATAGGAAGGAACAAGGGGTTTTGCTGGTTGAGATAAGGATAGCTATACAGGGCATTGACTCACATTGATTTCCTGTGCGTGGGTGTTACCTTCTAGGTTAATTCTTTTTGATCTAACCTTTTCTCTAGTTCCTGGTCCCCTTTTCCTATTGGCCTCAGTTGCTTTAAGGTATCTGTTTTAGTTTCTCTGCATTAAGGGCAACAAATGCCAGCTAGTTTTTTAGGTGTCTTACCTATCCTCACCCCTCCCTTGTGTGCTCTCGCTTTTATCATGTGCTCATAGTCCAATCCCCTTGTGTTTGCCCTTGATCTAATGTCCACATATGACGGAGAACATACGATTTTTGGTCTTTTGAGCCAGGCTAACCTCACTCAGAATGATGTTCTCCAATTCCATCCATTTACCAGCGAATGATAACATTTCGTTCTTCTTCATGGCTGCATAAAATTCCATTGTGTATAGATACCACATTTTCTTAATCCATTCGTCAGTGGTGGGGCATCTTGGCTGTTTCCATAACTTGGCTATTGTGAATAGTGCCGCAATAAACATGGATGTGCAGGTGCCTCTGGAGTAACCTGTGTGACAGTCTTTTGGGTATATCCCCAAGAGTGGTATTGCTGGATCAAATGGTAGATCGATGTCCAGCTTTTTAAGTAGCCTCCAAATTTTTTTCCAGAGTGGTTGTACTAGTCTACATTCCCACCAACAGTGTAAGAGGGCTCCTTTTTCCCCGCATCCTCGCCAACACCTGTTGTTGGTGGTGTTGCTGATGATGGCTATTCTAACAGGGGTGAGGTGGAATCTTAGTGTGGTTTTAATTTGCATTTCCTTTATTGCTAGAGATGGTGAGCATTTTTTCATGTGTTTTCTGGCCATTTGAATTTCTTCTTTTGAGAAAGTTCTGTTTAGTTCACATGCCCATTTCTTTATTGGTTCATTAGTTTTGGGAGAATTTAGTTTTTTAAGTTCCCTGTATATTCTGGTTATCAGTCCTTTGTCTGATGTATAATTGGCAAATATTTTCTCCCACTCTGTGGGTGTTCTCTTCAGTTTAGAGACCATTTCTTTTGATGAACAGAAGCTTTTTAGTTTTATGAGGTCCCATTTATCTATGCTATCTCTTAGTTGCTGTGCTGCTGGGGTTTCATTGAGAAAGTTCTTACCTATACCTACTAACTCCAGAGTATTTCCTACTCTTTCTTGTATCAACTTAAGAGTTTGGGGTCTGATATTAAGATCCTTGATCCATTTTGAGTTAATCTTGGTATAGGGTGATATACATGGATCTAGTTTCAGTTTTTTGCAGACTGCTAACCAGTTTTCCCAGCAGTTTTTGTTGAAGAGGCTGCTATTTCTCCATCGTATATTTTTAGCTCCTTTGTCAAAGATAAGTTGCTCATAGTTGTGTGGCTTCATATCTGGATCCTCTATTCTGTTCCACTGGTCTTCATGTCTGTTTTTGTGCCAGTACCATGCTGTTTTTATTGTTATTGCTTTGTAATATAGTTTGAAGTCAGGTATTGTGATACCTCCTGCATTGTTCTTTTGACTGAGTATTGCCTTGGCTATTCGTGGCCTCTTGTGTTTCCATATAAATTTCACAGTACATTTTTCAATCTCTTTAATGAATGTCATTGGAATTTTGATGGGAATTGCATTAAACATGTAGATTACTTTGGGGAGTATTGACATTTTTACTATGTTGATTCTACCAATCCATGAGTATGGGAGATCTCTCCACTTTCTATAGTCTTCCTCAATCTCTTTCTTCAGAAGTGTATAGTTTTCCTTGTAGAGGTCTTTCACATCTTTTGTTAGGTTTACACCTAGGTATTTGATTTTTTTTGAGGCTATTGTAAATGGAATTGTTTTCATACATTCTTTTTCCGTTTGCTCATTGTTAGTGTATAGAAATGCTAATGATTTTTCTATGTTGATTTTATATCCTGCTACTTTGGTATAGCTATTGATGATGTCTAGAAGCTTCTGAGTAGAGTTTTTTGGGTCTTTAAGGTATAGGATCATGTCGTCTGCAAATAGGGATATTTTGACAGTTTCTTTACCTATTTGTATTCCTTTTATTCCTTCTTCTTGCCTAATTGCTCTGGCTAGGAATTCCAGTACTATGTTGAATAGGAGTGGAGATAGTGGGCATCCTTGTCTGGTTCCTGATTTTAGAGGGAATGGTTTTAGTTTTTCTCCGTTAAGTATAATGCTGGCTGTAGGTTTGTCATATATAGCTTTTATAATGTTGAGGAACTTTCCTTCTATTCCTAGTTTTCTTAGAGCTTTTATCATGAAATGATGTTGGATCTTATCAAAGGCTTTTTCTGCATCTATTGAGATGATCAAGTGGTTTTTGTCTTTGCTTCTGTTAATGTGGTTTATTACATTTATTGATTTTCGTATGTTGAACCACCCCTGCATCCCTGGGATGAAGCCTACTTGGTCGTGGTGAATAATCTTTTTGATGTGTTGCTGAATTCAATTTGCCATTATTTTGTTGAGGATTTTTGCATCAATGTTCATTAAGGAGATTGGCCTATAGTTCTCCTTTTTGGAGGTGTCTTTGCCTGGTTTTGGGATAAGTGCAATACTGGCTTCATAAAATGTGTTTGGCAGTTTTCCTTCCCTTTCTATTTCATGGAATAGTTTAAGGAGGGTTGGTATCAGTTCTTCTTTAAAGGTCTGATAGAATTCAGCAGAGAATCCATCAGGTCCTGGACTTTTCTTTTTGGGGAGACTCTTGATTGCTGCTTCAATTTCATTTTGTGTTATAGGTCTATTCAGGTGATTAATTTCCTCTTGGTTCAGTTTTGGATGATCATATGTATCTAGAAATCTGTCCATTTCTTTTAGATTTTCAAATTTATTTGAATATAGGTTCTCAAAGTAGTCTCTGATGATTTCCTGGACTTCCATGGTGTTTGTTGTTATCTCCCCTTTTGCATTCCTGATTCTACTAATTTGGGTTTTTTCTCTCCTCATTTTAGTCAGGTTTGCCAGGGGTCTATCAATCTTGTTTATTTTTTCAAAGAACCAACTTTTTGTTTCATTAATTCTTTGTATGGTTTTTTTGGTTTCTATTTCGTTGATTTCAGCTCTTATTTTTATTATTTCTCTCCTTCTATTTGTTTTGGGATTTGCTTGTTCTTGTTTTTCTAGGAGTTTGAGATGTATCATTAGGTCATTGATTTGGGATCTTTCAATCTTTTTAATATATGCACTCATGGCTATAAACTTTCCTCTCAAGACTGCCTTAGCTGTGTCCCATAGGTTCCGGTAGGTTGTGTTTTCATTTTCATTGACTTCCAGGAACCTTTTAATTTCCTCTTTTATTGCATCGATGATCCATTCTTCATTAAGTAATGAGTTATTTAGTTTCCAGCTGTTTGCATGTTTTTTGTCTTTATTTTGTTGTTGAGTTCTACTTTTACTGCATTGTGGTCAGATAGTATGCATGGTATTATTTCTATTTTCTTATATTTGCTGAGGCTTGCTTTGTGCCCTAGGATATGATCTATTTTGGAGAAGGTTCCATGCTCTGCTGAGAAGAATGTATATTGTGTAGAGGTTGGATGAAATGTTCTGTAGACATCTACTAGGTCCACTTGATCTATTGCATATTTTAGATCTTGGATTTCTTTATTGAGTTTTTGTTTGGATGACCTATCTATTGATGATAATGGAGTGTTAAAGTCTCCCACAACCACTGTGTTGGCGTTTATATATGCTTTTAGGTCTTTCAGGGTATGTTTGATGAAATTGGGTGCGTTGACATTGGGTGCATACAGATTGATGATTATTATTTCCTTTTGGTCTATTTCCCCTTTTATTAGTATGGAATGTCCTTCTTTATCTCGTTTGATCAATGTAGGTTTGAAGTCTACTTTGTCAGAGATAAGTATTGCTACTCCTGCTTGTTTTCGGGGGCCATTGGCTTGGTAAATCTTCTTCCAGCCTTTCATCCTAAGCATATGCTTATTTCTGTCGGTGAGATGAGTCTCCTGTAAGCAACAAATTGTTGGATCTTCTTTTTTAATCCATTTTGTCAAACGGTGTCTTTTGATGGGTGAATTAAGTCCATTAACATTAAGTGTTAGTACTGATAGGTATGTGGTGATTCCTGCCATTTAGTTACCTTAGTTGTTTGAAGGTTTGATTGTGTGTACCTAACTTGATGTTACTCTCTACTGTCTTGCTTTTTCTTATCCTGTGGTTTGGTGCTGCCTGCCTTTTCATGGTTAAGTTGGGTGTCACTTTCTGTGTGCAGGATCCCTTGCAGAATCTTTTGTAATGGTGGCTTTGTGGTCACATATTGTTTTAGTTTCTGCTTATCATGGAAGACTTTTATTGCTCCATCTATTTTGAATGATAGCTTTGCTGGGTAGAGTATCCTGGGGTTGAAGTTATTTTCATTCAGTGCCCGGAAGATCTCACCCCACGCTCTTCTTGCTTTTAATGTTTCTGTTGAGAAGTCTGCTGTGATTTTGATGGGTTTACCTTTGTATGTTACTTGTTTTTTCTCTCTTGCAGCCTTCAATACTCTTTCCTTAGTTTCTGAACTTGTTGTTTTAATGATGATATGTCGTGGAGTAGTTCTATTTTGATCTGGTCTGTTTGGTGTCCTGGAGGCCTCTTGCATTTGTATGGGAATATCTTTCTCTAGATTTGGGAAATTTTCCGTTATTATTTTGTTGAATATATTACACATTCCCTTCGCTTGCACCTCTTCTCCTTCTTCGATGCCCATGATTCTCAAGTTTGGCCTTTGATGGAGTCAGTGAGTTCTTGCATTTTCTTTCCACAGGTCTTGAGTTGTTTAATTAATAGTTCTTCAGTTTTTCCTTTAATTACCATTTCATCTTCAAGTTCTGAGATTCTGTCTTCTGTTTGTTCTATTCTGCTGGATTGGCCTTCCGTTTTGTTTTGCAGTTCTGTTTCGTTCTTTTTTCTGAGGTTTTCCATATCCTGGCTGTTTTCTT
Organism: Castor canadensis; assembly: GCF_047511655.1. NCBI lineage: Eukaryota > Metazoa > Chordata > Mammalia > Rodentia > Castoridae > Castor > Castor canadensis. Next base: position 76,198,279 of record NC_133386.1, on the reverse strand, counting down.
CTTTATTGTTGTCTATTTTTGTCCTGAGTTCATTTATCCATTTATTCATTGTGTTCTCTCTTTCACTTTGGTGTTTATACAGTGCTTCTATGGTTTCCTTTATTTCTTGTTTTGCTTTTTCAAATTCTCTATTTTTATTGTCTTGGAATTTCTTGAGTGTCTCCTGTACATTTTGGTTGACCCTATCCAGTATCATCTCTATAAAATTCTCATTGAGTACTTGTAGTATGTCTTCTTTTAAATTATTCTTGTAGGCTTCATTGGGTCCTTTGGCATAGTTTATCTTCATTTTGTTGGAGTCTGGCTCTGAGTTTCTGTTCTCTTCATTCCCCTCTGGTTCCTGTAGTAATTTTTTGCTGTGGGGAAACTGGTTTCCTTGTTTTTTCTGTCTTCCTGTCATTGTCCTTGGTGTTGTTACTGTCCCTGTACTGTGTGTAATTAAGTATTTTCTAGCTTGTAATAATAACAATGGTAATATTGAGAATGGAAGAGTGAGCTGAGATGGAAAGCAAGAAGTTAAAGAAAAGGGGAAAACAAATATACAGACAAGAGGGAGAAAGCAGAACAAGGTATCAGACAAGAGAGTTTCAAAGGTATAAACAGGGAGTGTTAGTGTACTAATCGACAGTAAGCTGAACAGACAATAGAGTGACAGAGAGAGGATTGAAAATCAAAGATAAAAAAAATAAAAAATAAGTATATGAAAGTAATATCTATTTATAAAAATGAATTAAAATAAAATGGAAAATAGAAATTAAAAAAAACAAAAAAAACAAAAAACCAAAAAACTTCCAAGTTTATATGCAATGCAATTTCAGTCTTAATAATTTGGATGTCCGTCTCAATCTCCAGTCCTGGAGTTGGTGCCTCAGATGTTGTTCTGTAGTTGTCTCATCAAAGGGGATGCATAAAGTAGAACAAAACTACACTCACACACACACAGAAGAAAAAAAAAAAAAAAGCCCCACCAAGTGTCCCCAGTTCAAATGCAATACAGTTTCAGTAAGTTTTTCGGCTTGCAGGTGTAATTCGGTTGTTCTCTCATCAAAGGTAGGGAGAAAAAGAAAAAAAAGCGTCTGGAGGCAGTTCTGAGAGTGGTATCTGCAACTGTGGCTTGCCTGCCTGCTGCTCTCAGCCTGTAGCTGGAGGCGTTATTTATGCAGATCTCTGGGGTGAGCTAGCGCTCACCTGGTCCCACAGGCTTTGTTTGCTCAGAGTTCTCCTGTGCGGTGGCCTCTGCCACAGGCTTTCCCCTTTCCAAGCACTGGGAAAGGTGACACTGCCCCGCGTTGTCAGGCCTGCGTGTTTATTTACAGTTCACGTGGGAAGTGGGTCTTCCCTCCTCTCACAAGCGTCCCCGCTCCTGGTTGCTGGGCGCGCCCCGCTCCCGCCAGAGCCTCTCCGGCCCACCCGGCTCGTTTATTTACAGTCCCGGGAAGGATTCCCTTCCCCCAATCTTCAGCGCTCAGGGCGCCCCACCCTCTTTCCAGCGTGTCTTAACTGTTCTTATTGCTTAGTACTCAGTTTCTCTTTTTTCCCGGGTGGAGGTCAGTCTGTCCAGGGGGCTATGCTGCTCTGGCCCAGGCTTGTCTGTGGGGCTACCATGGTACCGTGAAGCTCACCTGGTCCGCGTCTTCCCAAGCCGTATGGGCGCCGGCCACTGGCGGCCCCGGGGGCCCTCCTCGGTTCTCCGTTTAACGTGGAGTGGAGATTCTCTGCGCCGGCTGGAGATGTGGAGGAGTCAAAGTTATGCCTTTTCTCAGTGATTATGCCTGCAAAGTGTGTCTCCAGCGTCTCTCCAAGATTTCACTATAGGAGGGTCGCTTTCTGCTTCCTACCTCTAGCCGCCATCTTGGAATTCCTAATTTTTTCTATTTCTGTGAAAATGACCTTGGAATTTTGATGGAGATTGCATTAAATCTATAGATTGCTTTCAATAGTGGAGCCGTTTTCACAATGATTTTGATGACCATGAACATGGGAGGTTTTTCCATCTTCTAGTGTCATCTCCAATTTCTTTCTTCAAAGTTTTATAGCTTTCATTCTAGAGGTCTTTCACCTCTTTAGTTAGATTTATTCCTAGGTATTTTATTTATTTACCTTTTTTTGGCTGTACTGAAGTTTGAACTCAGAGCCTCATGTTTGCTAGCCAGGCACTCTTCTACTGAGCCACTACACCAACCCTAGTATTGATTTTTTTTTTTTTTTGAGGCTATTGTGAATGGGGTTGATTTCCTGATTTGTTTCTCAGCCTGTTCATTACTGGTGCATAGAAATCTACTCTTTTTTGTATGTTAATTTTGTATCCCACAATTTTGCTCAGTGTTTATCAGTTATTTGGTGAAATCTCTATAGAGTATTTTAAGTAGAGGATCATATCTACAAATAGGAACTTCTTCCTATTTGACTTCTTCCTTTTCTATTTGTATTCCTCTTACTTCTTTCTCTTGCCTTATTACTATGGCTAAGAATTTAAGCATGATATTGAATGAGTACAGGGGCAGATACTCTTTTCTTGTTCCTGACCTTAAAAGAAAAATTTTTGCTTTTTTCACATTCAGTATGATGTTGGCTACAAACTTTTATATGTTGAGGTACATTTCTTCATTCCTAATTTCTTCAGAACTTTTATCATGAAGAGATGTTGAATTTTGTCAAAGAACTTTTCTGCATGTATTGAAAAAAATCATGTGATTTTGTCCCTGATTGTGTTTATATGCTGTTACATTTATTGATGTGTGTATGTCACACCATCTCTGTTTTCTTGGAATGAATCCAAGTTGGTCATAGTATATGATCCTTTTAATATGTTGTGGGATTCAATTTACAAGTATTTGAGAATCTGTGTCTATGTTCATCAGGGAAACTGGCCTATAATTTTCATGTGTGTGTGTGTGTGTGTGTGTGTGTGTATGTGTGTGTGTCCTTACCAGGTTTTGCTATCAGGTTAACACTGGCTTCATAGAATGAGTTTGTTTGTATTTCCTCTTTCTATTTTATGGTATAGTTTGAAGAGCATTGGTGTTAATTCTTCCTTAAAGGTCTGGTAGAAGTCAGCAGTGAATCCAATCCTGGAATTTTCTTTGTTAGGAAATTCTTTATTATTGCTTCAAATTCATTGTTTGTTACCAGCTTGTTTAGATGGTTTACATCCATCCACTTGGTTCAATTTTGGTAGGTCATTTACATCTAGAAATTTATTCATTTCTTCTAGATTTTCCAGTTTGTTAGCATATACTTTTTCAAACTACTCTGCAATGATCCTCTGCAATTCATTGGTATTTGTTGTAGTATTCCTTTTCTCATCTCTAATTTTGTTAATTTGGGTCTTTCCTTTTTCTGTTGGGTGGTTTGGCTAAGGGCTCACCAATCTTTTTTAAAAAACTAGCTCTTTGTTTCATTGATTCTTGGTATTATTCATTTAGTGTCCATCATTTCTGTGATCTTTATTATTTCTTTCTGTCTACTGCTTTTGGTTTGGGTTTGTCTTTGTTTTCCTAAGGTGCATTATTATTTATTTGAAATCTGATTTTTAAATGTAGGCCCTCAAAGCTATAAACTTTCCTCTTAGCACTGCCTTTTCTGTGTTCCAAGGGTTCTGGTAGGTTGTATTTTCATTTTCATTTGATTCTAGAAATTGTTTTGTTTCCCCCTTTCTTTGATGACCTACTCATGATTCAAAAGTGAATTGTTCAATGTCTATGTGTTTGAATGTTTTCTGTACTTTCTAGTTTTATTCCAGTGTGGTTTGATAAAATATAGGATGTTATTTCAATTATTTATTAAGACTTGCTTCATGTCCTAAAGTATGATCATTTGGAGAGAACAATGTGTATAGTGTGGCTGTTTTTTAAAAAATATATTCTGTAGATGTCTGTTAAATACATTTTATCTCTAGTGTCATTTCATCTTAAGTTTCCTTATTCATTTTTGTCTGTATGACCTGTCTATTGATAAGAGTGGGATATTCAAGTTACTCACACTTATGGTATTGAGATTTATCTGTGCTTTTATGTCCAGTAGTGTTTGTTTCATGAATTTGGGTCAGTCACCATTCATATGTGTATGTTTATAATTCTTATATCCTTTTGATGGGTTATTCCATTTATCAATATGAAGTGACTTTCTTTATCTCTTTTGGGTAATTTTTGTTTGAAGTCTGCATTTTCAGATATGCTTTCAGGCTCCATTTGCTTAGAAAATCTTATTCCATCCTTTCACTTTAAACATGTGTCTGTCTTTCCCAGCAAGGTGAATTTCTTGCAGACAAGAAATTGGGTTGGATCTTGTTTTTTAAGCCCAACCCAGTAGTCTCTGTTTTTTGATTGGAGTATTGAAAACCATTAAGTCATCATTGGAAGTTACGTAGTAATTGGTGCCATTGTATTTGTTTGTATTGTTTGATTTTTCCTTATTTCTCATTTGCTTCTCTACTTACCTAATAAGATTTATTGTTTTTTATGTTTTCATGGTTGCAATGGTCTTCTATGTGTAGGATTCCTTTAAGTATCTTCTGCAGTACAAGTTTAATGGTTAACTCCTATAGTTTTTCTTTATTATGGAAGGCTTTTATTTCTTATTTAATTGTGGAGGATAACTTTGTTAGACACAGTAATCTAAGTTGGCAGGTTTTTCTTTCGGTGCTTGAAATATTCTATGCCCTCCTTGGTTGAGAAATCTGCTATTATTCTGATGGGTTTGCTTTTATAGATGAATTGGTGTTTCTCTTGCAGCTTTCAATATTCTTTTCTTGTTCTGCATACCTAAAGTTTTAAGTGTAATATGCCTTGGAGAGGTTCTTTTCTGGTCTTGTCTGTTTGGAGACCTAAAAGCCTGCTAAACCTGAGTGACCATCTTTCTCAAGGTTTCTGAAGTTTCTATTATTTTATTGAATGTTTTCTATGCCTTAGATCGCACCACTTCTCCTCTATGCCCGTGATTTGTAACTTTGGCCTTTTACTGGTGTCCTAGAGGTCTTGCATGCTCATGCTTTTTTTTTTTTTTCTTTAATCTTCATCTGAATGTGCTAGTACCTCTACCTTTTCTCCAAGCCAATATTCTGTCCTCAGTTTGATCCAGTCTACTGGAGAGGCAGTAAACTGGATTTTATTTTTATTTATTGAACTTTTCATTTCTAGAATTTCAGTTTCATGGTTTTTAAAAAACATGTTCTGTATCTTTCTCTTTCATGTTCTGCATCGTCTTTTTTATTTCATCCTGGTTTTCATTTGTGTTCTCTTCATTTGTGTTCATTCAGGTGTTTATTCATGTCCTCTTTAATTTCATTGATAATTCTTATAATCATCTTTTTTAATTCTTTTGAGATTTCATTCACCGTACTATTGTGTTTGTTACTGTAGAGTTGTTGAGTTTGGAGGAGTCATGTTGTATTTTTTTTTTTTCATATGTATTGTGTTTCTGTATTGGGATTTGCATATCTGAAGCCAAGTTGTTGGTTGGAAGTTCTACTAACCTGTAGTTTTCAATTACAATATTGTTAATGTTTATCACTGGGTTGGGGTTATGATTCAGTAACCAAGCATTCACCATTGTACTCAGGACACCTGGCCTGATCCTCAGCCCTGCTCAGATTGAGGTAAATTAACTGGAGTCTCTTGTAGAAAAGTCAGTTGTCTTCTGGATTGCTTTCACTACTGAAGCTTCCCTTCTTACTGTCTTGGAATACCATCTTTGTGCTCCCTCCTAACTTCTAGTGGTTATATCTCTGTAAGAGCTCCTTTCTTTCTCTCCTCCATTATCCCCCTTTGCTGTTCCTTTAACTCCCTGATATACCTCTTTAGTCACCTGATTCAGAAATCTAGAAGTATGATCCCAAGTCATCAGTATCCTAAGGTTAGTTGAAATCATTTTAACTGCAGCAATGGTTCAGGATCAAGGCAAGAGGCATGTGTCATGGTCTCTTCAACACTTATTTTACTTTGGCAATAGCTGTAATAGAAAATGAGAGATCTCCACCATGGGTCACATCCCTGCCTAATAACATATGCTCATGTACATTCCACCTCAACTCAACTAACATCTTCCCCAAACAATCTTTTGAATCTATCACCTCCTTTGTACCAGATATTACTGCTGGGCTGCAAACAGAAGATACAGGATAAGTAAGATTACATCCCTGCATTTAGATTGTTCACAGCTGAGTGGAAGTAAAATAAAACTACATTACCATCTAAAAATAGAAATTCATGCTTTTATTTGTCTATCCATTATCACTTCCCACTCTTGAGAAGAGTCCCCACAATTACTTTGGGAGACACTGTACTTCTAGCCCACATAATTCTGGAAGGACATCTAATTACAACTCCCTAGCCATAGGTGGAAGCATTTGACTTAGGTCTCACAATTATTACAGTGTCCAGTTCCAATCGTCTTGGTTCCAGTTATTGGTCCAGGGATAGGCATGTCACCCAAGGCAAGAAGGTAAGAATCTTCTGTGAGAGCTTGTATGTGAGTAAATGCAAAGAGAGAGAGAGAGAGAGAGAGAGAGAGAAACTCTGTTTATGACCCTGTGTACCACTGTGTGATTCCATAGTTACTTGTAACTGTCCTTCCCCACATGAAAGCATCTGGATGGTTGGTTGTCAAAACTAGGCAAAAACTAGACAAATGTCCACAGAGACCTGATAGGCTTTAAGTGCTAAGTAAGTTGTAATGAGGCGCATCCCATTACTTCCCTTCTGGAGTTTAGTCACATAAACATTTTTCTCCCTTTCTTTTCTCAAAGTAAGACAGAGTTAAACTCTGTCACTTGCAAAGACCTAAAATAGCCCAAACTAAAACATAAAAAAACCTTCCCTGAGCACACAAAATACATGGGAGTGAGAACAGAGGGGAGTTAAACACGAATAGTCCAGATATTAATAACATGTCTAAAATTCCTCTGTTAAAATTAGTTTTCTTTCCTTTTTATGGTACTGGGTTTTGAACTCAGGGCTTTAAGCATCTTAGGTAGAAGTGTTCCACACCTCCAACCCTTCTTGCTTTAGGTACTTTTTAAACTAGGTCTTGTGCTTATGCCCTGGCAAACCTGGGCTACCTAGTGAGACTCTGTCTCAAAAAACAAAGACTTCTACTTGGAATTCTTTGCCATGTTATAAGGAAGACTGGTGAGGAGTGGAATTTTTTTGGGGGGGGCGGGGGTTGGACCTGGATTTGAACTTAGGGCTTTATGCTTGCAAAGCAGGCACTCTACCACTTGAGCCACACCTCCAGTCCATTTTGCTCTGGTTATTTTGGATGGGGGGGAGGGGGGTCTCACAAATTATTTGCATGGGCTGGCCGTGAACCATGATCCTTTCAATCTTGGCCTCCCAAGTAACTGGACTGCTGATGGAGTGGCTCAATCGGTAGCACCTGCCAGGAAGCATGAAGCCCTGAGTTCAAACCCCGATACCACCAAAAACAAAACAAAAACAAATTAGGATTGGTGTGAGCCACTGAAACCCAGTATTCGGCACATATTTTAAAGATAAGATCATGCACTCATTTGAGGAAATGTAACATTTAGGATGCCTATTAAATACACTAACTAGAGATGTCAAATAGGCAGCATTATGAGTCTGGAATTCAGGTGAATGATCCATGTGGGGAGATCTAATTTTGGGAATCACATACATACAGATGTAAAGTAATCAAACCAGATGAGATTATCAAGAAATTAGGAGTAAATAGAAAAGAAAAATGGTCCAAGGACTATGCCCTAGGGATCTCCAGTGCTTCACGGTAAAGGAACTGAGGAAGAACCCCAAAAGGAACTTGCTATGTAAACAAGGTTAGCCTTGAGCTCAATCCTCCTGCCTGTCTCCAAAGTGTTGGGAACACAGGGATGCAACACCATACCTAGTTCCCAAGTAGAATTATAAACAATGAATTTTTAAAATAATTTTTTGGTGATACTGAGGTTTGAACTCAAAACCTTGTACTTGCTAGGCAAGTCCTCTACTATTTGAGCAGTACAGTTGATTTTATAGTCTTTTTTTTTGTAGTGAAAGTGATAGTAAAGTTTATTAGAAAAGGAACCCACTTTCAATAGACTGAAAGCGGGTAATCTGTAGAGTAAAAACAAGAATGACCTATAGCTTTTTTTTAGAGGGGGAAACTGGGGTCTGAACTCAGGGCTTCAAGCTTGCAAAACAGGTACTCTAGTACTTGAGACACACCTCCATTCCATTTTGCTCTGGTTACTTTGGAGATGGGGTCTCATGAACTATTTGCTTGGACTAGCCTCAAACCCTTCCAATCTCAGCCTCCCAAGAAGCTAGGATCACAGGATGAGCCTCCAGCACCTGGTTTGTAATTCTTTTGAAGAGCTAACAGACAACATGAACAAAAAAATCAACTTGCTTAAATTGCATTTATAAGCTTTTGGAATATAGTAACATACAATTCAGTGTAACTTAGTTATAGTCACACAATAAAAAATATCTGTAAGTATTCAGTTTTCACACAAAACAGGATTACAACTTGACAGTCACACAAAGAATAAGGAGAAACCCACTGTATTATGAAAAACTCATATACAAGTTTTATTTATAGATACAGTTAACTATGTAGAATATAGGGAGAAAAATAAATCTATTTAAATATACTAACACTAAATTAGAAAGCGAGTCAGGTATTACTACTGTTCTTTCAAACTAAGCATAATTACTTTCAAAGTGATACAAGACAAATACTATTGGCCTTATCTGTTTGCCCTTGAGGGATTATGAATTTTCTCTTTCAAAAATGACATATGTTCTAGTAAAATTTGGATAACAAGTATAAAATGAAAGGTTATAAAATCCAATCACTTTTAATCTTCATTAAGCTTGTGTTAGTCTTTATTAAAACAAAAATAATCAGTATTTCAAACATTGAAGTACATGATATATACAAGAATATACAAAAGTGAAAGAAAAAATGTACAATTCCATTAACATTGGTGTAGCAGAAACTTTGACTAGGTATTACTCTATAGCAAATCCAAATGTTTACATCCAGGAGGTCATAGAGGCAACTTCCTTTTGTACCTAAAGTAAAAGTAAATCTATTTAATAGAAGACAATAGAATTTGTGAATTGCCTAACAGCTCTGATGTATTAAAAATCTAAACTAAGACATATATCTATATATGTTATAAGCCAAAAGAAATTTTCTGGCGAATACAAATAAAATTATCTAGGTTTTAAAGACAAGAAAATAGCAATGTATAATGACAGACCTGACAGAATCCCAGACTGAAAGTGAATTCCAACATAATTGAATATAAAATGTCTACAATGGCCATTCTTTTAAAAACTGCATTTAGGGTTGGAGATGTGGCTCAAGTGGTAGTGTCTGCTCTACAAAGCTCAAAGCCCTGAGTTCAAACCCCAGTTCTGCCTACAATAAAAAAATAAATAAATAAAATAAAAACTACATTTAATATTACTAGAATTTGAAAGCTTATAATAGGTAAATAGTCCAAACTGCATTCCCCTTCTCTACGAAAGTGATATCTCATTACAATAGTCTTTCCATCCAACCAAAGAGTAGTCAGAAAATTTTAAGAAGAAATGATGACTTTAAACCTTTGTTCAAAACACAAAATCTTCAAGATGAAATATGATAATATTATTATGCTGTCTTGCATACATACAATGTTGCAGATGACAATCTGAAGAGCTTAGTCCATTCTACTGCTAAGACTTAAACTCATTTCTTTTCTGAGAAGACTGGAAGGGTTCCTAATCTGTTTGTATATAGGAGGGGATGAAGTCAAAGCACAGACTATTCAGTTCCTAGTTCCCAAAATCCACTCTAGGAATGCTGAATAAAGAAAATATACTAAGCCATTTGTTGAAATTGTTCAGTGTTTTTTCTTTTTTAAGTGCCTGAGATTAAACCCAGGGCTTCATGCATACTAAGCAAGCGCTTTTACCACTAAGCCACATTCCTAGCCCAATGGTTGTTTTGTTTTTAAAGGATCAGTCATAAGACTTGTCTTTAGTGTCCCTAGAGCATAATAAAAAACATTATTACTTTATTTTTGTTTTTTTTTTGAGATGGAGTCTTGCTATGTAGCCCAGGCTGGCCTGAAACTTGCTATGGATAGCATCGAACTTTTTGTTCTCCTCAGACTCAAAATTACTGCTTTCAGTTACCTTATTGAGCTCTGGAAACAGTTCCTGTATCACAATGTCCAACAAAACATAGGTCAGCTAGAGCACAATAAAAATCAATAAATAGATTAGACAATAAAAACGACAAACACAAAATTCAGGATGGTGGTTACCTAGAAATGGGAAACCAGGGAATAGGACTTGACAATGTTTTGCTAGCATAAAATAGTTGTATGGGGGATACATTGAGATATCTGCACATGTGCTTGTATCTTTGTTAGATCTACCCCCACAGTGAGTATATATTAATTTTAAATTAAAAATTCATGTCATAAAAAAAGGTAACCAGCAAAAAACAGAATTACACAAATAAGACACTTGTTTTCTATCTGAATGCTTGAATTACACCACCTTAAAGCTTACACAGTTAATAATACACCTTTCTATGTCATTCAGGAACCCTAGCCAACACCAGTCTTTCAGTTTTATAAATTTACCTGCTTGTTGAGTACTGGCTGCTGTAAGCCATCAAACAGAAGTCTGATGCTTTCATACTTGGTTTCTTCACCAATACACTTGACTATTAGATCTAAACAAGAAAGCCACATGTGAAACAAGTTACAACTGATTCATCATTAACTAGGTCATAAAGCAAAATCTCTCCTCAATTTCCCAGGTAGCACGTAAAAACTATAAACAATATTTCCCAAATCAGTGTTTCTACAAGAGCCTCCTGGGAAAAGTCAACCTGGGCAATGGTAATATCATGACTCCCCCTTCACAAGGCACAGAGCATAGTGCAAGCTCTGAGGAATGTTGCAGCACACAAATCTACTACTATTAAAGGATAAGAGAGAATAAAATAACACATATTGTATTATTGCATTAGGATAAAGGAATAAGTTAAATCCTAAAATGATGTCTGTACATTTGTGCATATACATATAGAAATATACAGAAAAACATCTGTGAGAATTAATGCCAAACTGGAGCACAGACTACTTCTACACAGTGCAGAGGATGCTTTCTACTTTTTATTCTATATATTTCCATAGTGCTCCTAATATCAGATAAAAGTTTAATTTTTAAGGTTGACTTTTCTCAATGAATATGACTCCGTTTCTGTACTTTTTGCATAAATTACCATTTATACAGATCACTTTGGGAAATGTTACAAATGTTTAAACACCAGTTTAGTATCCAACAAGTTTAGTTCATGTCTGACTGCACAGCTGTTGTGTACCACCCATCATTTCTGTCACCAAAAGGTCACTACTTATATTAAAATCTCCTTTGAATGTTTTTCCCGAGCAGGAAAAGAAAAATCATACCCAAGTAAACAAGGTGCTTAAATATTTACCATTTTCTCCATCATAACTAAACTGTTAATGCTATTCATGGAAAATTCTCACTTTAAGCTTGGTTCTATAAGGCAAATCTAACTCAGCAAGCAAAGCCAAATTCAATTTACAATCCTAGTAGTAGATTCTTGATATTTTCAAGATATGTGGCCCAATAAGATCTTTGTGAATTCTCAAATTCATCAGTACTATACAGAGTCTCCCAATTAATATGCATGAAGCTAACTGACAAATATAAGTGATCCCATCAAATCCTTCAGATGTCACCAAGTAAGAGATGAGCAGTTGAGGAAAACAAAAAGACGTACTAGGCCTATGAGCTAAATTGCTCCTTCCCAAACAGAAGTCTTAAGATGTGATCCAAATTTGTGCCTCAGCAAGTTAACAAATTAATGTATTTATTGGTATTCCAGGGTCCCAAACACCAAAACTGAGACTACTAGAAGAAACATGAATGCTAATAGCTACTATATTTCTAAATAGGTAAGAAATTTACTTAGAACTTACTAAAAAACAGTCATAGACCAGATTTTTAACTTAATTGTCTCCACAAAGAGCAGAACTATTTTAAGACTAATTTTTCAATATTGAAAACTCTTTAGGGTTCTACCCTAAACCCTCTTCTTTCTTTTCTTTTTTAATTTTTTTAGAGAAGTTTTGGGTTCATAGCAAAAATGAAGGTAGAAATATGCCATATAACTCTGCTCCAAGACATGACAGTCTCCCCCATTATCAACACCCCTACAAAAGTGGTGTATTTGTTACACTAGATCAACTTACACTGACACATCATTATAAACCAGAGTTCACAACTTACACTGAGGTAGGCTCTTGGTGTTAAAACACTCTAAGTTAGGACAAATGTATGCTGACATACACACCATTATGGTATCATACAGAACAGCTTCACTGCTCTAAAAATAACCTGTGCTCTGCTTATTCATCCCGCCCTCCCTACAACCCCTAGCAGCCACTGATCTTTTTGTCTCCTTAGTTTTGCCTTTTTCCAGAATGTCATACACTTGGAATCATATAGATTGGTAATCTTTTCAGATTGGCTTCTTTCACTTAGTAATGTATTTTTAAAGTTTCTCCATGTCTTCTTATGGCTTGGTTAGCTCATATTTCTGTAGCCCTAAATAATATTCCATTGTCTAAATGTACTACAGTTCATTTATCCATTGATTTACTGAAGAACATCCTGGTTGCTTCCAAATTTTGGCAATTTTTAATAAAATTACCATGAACATTCATGTGCAGATTTTTGTGTCGACAAAACTTTCATTCATCTACGTAAATACTAAGAAGCACAATTGTTGGTTCTTATGGTAAGAGTATGCATACATTGGTAAAAATGCCAAATTGTCCTCGAAAGTGACTATTTCATTTTACAATGCCACCACCAATGAATGAGAGTTCCTGTTGCTTCACATCCTTGTCAGAATTGTCGAGCTACTGTCAGTGTTCTAAATTTTAGACATTCTAATAGGTATAAAGTGGTATCTCATTGTTTTAATCTACATTTGTGTGACAACATATGATGTGGACCATCTTTTCATATGCTTGAGACATCTATTTGATGAAGTGCCTATTAAAAGTACTTCACCAAAGTTTTAATTAGGATGTGTTGGTTTTCTGTTGCTGTTGGGTTTTTTGAGACAGGGTCTCACTACATAAGCAGGATGGCCTTGAACGTGAGGTCCTCCCTCAGTCACCCAAGTGCTGGGACTACAGGCATGTACCCAGTCTTTCAAGTTATGTTCTTATTGCTGAGTTTTAGGATTTTTTTGGTACACATTAGGTAACAGTCTTTGATTTGATATGTTTTTTGCAAATATTTTCTCCCAGTCTGTGGCTGCTTTTCATTATCTTAACTGTGCTTTAAGAGAAAAATTTCTCATTTTATTAATTCTTAATTGGGGGTGTGGTTCAAGTGATAGAGCATTTGCCTACCATGCTTGAGGCCCTGGGTTCAGAAAGAAATAAGAAAAAAAGCTAATTAATTCCTTTAAAAAAAATATTCTTGCTTTTGGTGTTGCAATTAAGGTTATCTGCAAAGCTGGTGGAATGGCTCAAGCAGTAGAGCATCTGCCTAGTAAGTGTGAGGCCATAAGTTTAAACCCCAATACCACCAAAAAAAAAAAAAATTAAAGTTATCTGCTAGATCTGCAAGAAGATCATCTACATTTTCTCCTCTGTTATTATCTGGAAATTTTATAGATGTGCTTTTTTACAGTTGGATCTATAATCGATACTGAGTTAATTTTAGTGCTTAGATTTATTTTTAAACATGTAGATGTCCAGTTGTCCTGGCATCATTTGTTGAACAGACTATCTTTTCTACACTGTACTTCTATTGCTTCTTTGTTAAATATCAGTATACAATACTGACATGGGTCTACTTCTAGGCTTTTTGTTAGGTTCCATTAATCTATTTGTCTATACCACACTGACTTTATTACTCTAGCTTTATAACATGTCTTCAAGTAAAGTAGTGTCAACCTTCTGAATTTGTTCTTCTCTTTCAATATTGAGTTGGTTATGCTGGGTCTTTTTCTCTCCATATAAACTTTAAAATGTCTGTCAATAGGCACAAAATAACTTAGTGGATTTGGTACTGGGATTACATTAAATCTATAGATTAAGTTAAGAAGAACTGACATCTTGACAATATTGGGTTTTCCTACCCATGAATATGTAGTATCTTTCAATTTATTTAGTTTGTTGAATTCTTTCATCAGAGTTCTATAGCTTTCCTCATATAGTTCTTGTACATATTTTGTTAGATTTATACCTAAATAGTTCATTTGGGGGATTATTAATATAAGAGATAATTGCTTTTAATTTAGCATTTGTTTGCTGGTATAAAGCAATTGACTTTTGTGCATTAACTTTGTATTCTGAAACCTTGCTATAATTGTTTATGAGGTCCAGTTTTTTTAATCATTTCAGCTTTTTTAACATAGATTATCATGTCATATGGAAACAGAATGTTTTATTTCTTCCTTCACAATCTATATTCCTTTATTTTCTTTTTTTATTTTCTAATATTAGCAAGGACTTATAGTAAGATTCGAAAGGCAGTAGTAAAAAAGGACATCTTTACCTTATTCCTGGTCATAGAGGGGAAAGATGGAGTGTTTAAGTGTGATGTAAATGTCGGTTCCTTGCAGATATTCTTTATTAAGTTAAGGTTGTTCCCTCTATTCCTAGCTTACTGACCTACTGATATGATCACATGATTCTTCTTTAATTTGGTGATGAGAATTTCCCAATGTTGAACTAGTCTTGAATGTATGGGATAAATCCCACCTGGTCCACCTAGTCACAATGTATAATTAAATACTGTTGGACTTGATTTATTAATATTTTATTGAAATTGTCTCATCTATGTTCATGAAAGATATTAGTCCACAGTTTTCTTTTCTTGTAATGACTTTGATCTTGATTTTAGGGTATTGCTGGCCTCATAGAATAAGTTAAGAAATATTTTTCTGCTACCTTCTGTCAGAGATCATAGAAAACTGTACAATTTCTTCCTTAAATGTTTAGTATACTGTATAAGCAAACCCTTGTAAGCCTGGTGTTTTTCTGTTTTAAATTGATTCAATTTCTTTAATAAATATAGACCTATTCAAACTGTTCCTTTTTATGCATCTAAAAAATTTTCTGTCCTATATATTTCGGCACACGGTGTCTTTCATTGAATTACTCTATTTCATATACATTATCAAATCTGTGGGCAGAGTTGTTCACAGTATTCTTTTATTATCCTTAATGTCAGTGGGATCTGTACTGATGTACCTTCTTTTCTAATTTGTTCTCTTTTTTTCCTCTTAACCTGGCAACAGACTTAGCAACTTTATTGATCTTTTTAAAGAACCAGCTTTTAGCCTCATTTATTTTCTCTATTGGTTTCTTGTTTCCAATTTCATTGATTTGTACTCTTTAGTAATAATAATCTTTATTATTTCTTTTCTTCTGCTAACCTTGGATTTAATTTGCTCTTTTTTTCCTAGTCTCTGAAGGTGGAAGCTTATGCAACTAAAGTTAGATCTTTTTTTATATATATGTTCAATGCTATAAATTTTCTACTATACAGTACCTTTGCTGCATCCCACAAATTTTGATACATTGTGGGTTTTTTTCATTTAGTTCAGTATAGTTATTAATTTCTCTTGAGATTTCTTCTCTGGTTTATATGTTATTTAGAAGTGGGTTATTTAATCTCCTAGTACTCTGGGGGTTTTCCAGCTGTTACTGATTTCTAGTCTAAATGCATTATACACTTCAATTCTTTTTATATTTGTTAAGGTGTGTTTTATGGCCTAGAATGTGGTCTATCTTGGTGAATGCTCCCCATGAGCTTGAATGTGTATTGGTATTGTACAATGAAGTAGTCAACAGATGACAATCATATCCAGTTGACTGATGGTGCTGTTGAGCTCAGCTATGTCCTTGTTACTTCTGCTTTTTTTTATTAGTACTGTAATCATCATATTTCTATCTTTATGTTCAAAGGAAGTTTCTTATAGATGACATGTATTTGGTTTTCTGACCCACCCTGGCAATCTCTTTTAGCTGGTACATTTAGACATTGATGCTACAAGTGATTACAATGTAACTAAAATAATATTTACCAAATTTGTTACTGTTTTCTATTTGCTGGCCTTGTTCTTTGTTTCTATTTTCATCTTCTACCAGTTCTTGACCTTTTGTAGTTTTAACTAAGGATTTGATATTATTGAATGTTCCTTTTTTAATTTTTCTTTTCCATTTTTTAGTAGCTGCCCTAGAATGTACAAGGTACATTTACAACTAATCTAAATACTTTTTTTTTTTGGTGGTGGTGGTACTGGGGTTGGAGCTCAGGCCCTTATTATGCTTGCTAGGCAGGTTCTCTACAACTTGAGCCACACACCTTGTCCTTTTTTGCATTAGTTATTTTTTGGATCAGGTCTCAAGTTTTTGCCTAGGGTCAGCCTCAAACCATGGTCCTACTATCTAAGGCTTTCCACTTAGTTGGGACCACAGGCATGTGCCACCACAACCAGTTTGTTTGTTGAAATGGGTCTCCTAACTTTTTTCCCAGGCTGGCCTCAAATCATGATCCAATTTCCACCTTCTTAGCAGACCTTAAATATGTGATAGTAAGGTGTTATGAAAGAAAGGTTTTATAGTCCTATGAATACATCTCAGTCTTTCAGTGAGCTTGAATTATTAAGACTCTCAACTTCATGTGTGCTTTTCAAGGGTTTCTCCATTTAAGTAGGATAGGGTAGGTACAGTGAGTTGGACTTGTGTACTTTCCTTTTCCCACATAGAAGGCCAAAGAATGGGTTGAGTTAGGTATATAGACTTGTCCACATTGAACCTCCACAATTTGTAGTTACAATTCAGGTTTCCTTGCCCCATCCCTGGTTTCCATAAAACCAGGGTTCATGGGTTTCTGCTTTGACTAACTGGGATTCTCTATAATACATATTAGTCTCTCCAATTTGGGGGTAGGGGTTTACCCTGTGACCCTATGTTCCTGATGAATCTAAGAACTGCCAATATTTCCATTTGTTCAGCTTCTTACTCATTACTAGGACATAGAAGCAACTTCCAGATTCTCACATGCTGGGCTGGAAATTAAGTCACCCTCTTATTCTCTTTTACTCTGCATTTTCTCCCTTGGCATTAGTATCCACTCACATATGACTTCCATATCTCTACTAATCTACTCTGTACCAGCTTTCCTCCCACTTTCAAAACAAGATATTTAATTGCTTTACTGGATATTTCTTCCTAGATAATTATAGGCACGTCACATTTTAAATGTCCTAAACATCAAAGTTCTGGAAGCTGAAGGTAAAAATATCCTAAACTAGTAAGTATCCTCTGCTTTAACCCTTTGATATTTTTTCCCTTTATTTCCCATCATAGTAAGAGCTTACTACTGTCCATTTACTTAGTGACCCAAACCTACCAACTTTATGAGATGGCCATCCTTCTCATTAGTGATGCCTCTATAATTTGAATATGCCTGTGATAACCCATCTGTCTTCCTGCTAGGTTGAGCTATTCAAGTGTACTTTGCATAGCCGTTGCACTCTGCATAGCATCTGGAACATGGAAGGTACTCAAAAAATATGGAATGGATAAAAGAATTGATTTTTAGTCATATACACTAGCATAGCTATTCTCGTGCTGTCAGGAGAACCTGTGTGTATCCCACAACACATCACTTTGATCAGTTCAATTATAAGTTATCAAAAAAAATCTGGGGCTAGAGGTGTAACTTAGTGATAAGAGTGCTTGCCTACCATGTACAAGGGCATGAATTTGAATCCCCATCATCATAAAAAAAAAAAGAAAAGGAGAAAAGGAATGTGGCTACTGTGTGAGTATAAATAGTCTAGACTTAAATTTTAGTGGTAACATCAAAAGAACAAACTGTATTTCATGAGTTATTTCTAATTGGTCCTTATAACTATTTCTAAAATGAAACCTCACAGTAAAAATTAACCTCAGTACTATACATTGCAACCTCAAAGGAGTGCTAGTCAATATGAAATTAAGTTTCTTAAATATTATACCTGGAATGTAATTCATCATTTCTTCAAAAGTCTGTTTTGCTCCTTTTTGCTTATCTTGGAGAGAACGAGGTTCAGTGTTTTCACAGAATATAGCATCTAAAAAAAAAAAAGAGTAGAAAAAAATTTCTGAAATTTTTACCTATTTATACAAAGTATTGCTTCACAGTAGAAATGCTAATAAACCAAAGAAAAACAAGATTCTGTACTTTTTTTTGACCCAATTGAAGTTACTGAGTATACAAAACATGAAACAAAGACATGATAAAATACAAACCTCTCAGAAGAGTTATGAGTGAAACCAAGCGGTGTTCCTGAAATAGCTGTTCTAGTTTACACTGAAGATAGTAGTCAGTATACATTTCCAGAGTGTTTTTAAAGAGGATTCGAGTTCCCATTAAAAGATGATGAAGCCAGTCAGGAACTTGGAAAACCACCCGTCCTGAGAAGAATCAATTGAAATACCTTGTTTTCAAGATAAAAAAGTTCTCTGAACATTTTTCAATGTAGAAAATACAAATTAACAATGATCAATATTTTATTTGTAAACACTAATAACGTTAAAATGTTCAAGATAAATTATATTAAATTCTTATAAAAGAAGTTAAAATAGGACAATATTCAAAAACATTAGTTTATAGCACAGAAGAAATAAGAGAGATGAATAAAAAACAAATTTTAACATAAACCACTTACATCTTACCTACATACATCAGGTAATCATAGACTCCTTCAACAGTCATCATCTCCATAAAATAGTTCTGATTCTGCTTTCTCTCTGTATTTTCAGCACGATTTGCATTATTCTTAAACAGGTCATTGAAAAGCTTAAATAAACAGTTGAAATAATAAAGAGAGATATAGTTTATTGTACTACTGATGATAATTACTAAGCCTACAGTAATACAAAGAATTTGAACCTTTTTCCAATCAAAATAAAATATAGGAATTAGGTTAATATCTGCTTCCAAATTCCACATTTATGCCCAAAATTAAATTAAAAATACATATCCTTCCCAAAATATTATATGAAAGCTTGCATCCACTTTAGAAACAATAGCTAATTCATTATCCATAAAGGATCCCTCTCCGTTTTCTTTTGATTTTTTGTTGAGCTAGGGATTGAACCCAGGGTATCACACATGCTGGGCAAGTGTGCTACCACTGAACTACAACCCAAACCCTTCCTTTTTTGTTGTTTTTTGGGGGGGAAGGTTGCAACAGAGTCTCACTATGTGACCCAAGTTTGCCTCAGACTTTTAATCCTCCTGTCACAGCCTCCTGAGTGCTGGGAATTACAGACAAGAACGACTATGTCCAGCTCCCTTTCTTTTATTTTTGTATACCAAAAGAAGCAAAATAACTTACAATGATGTGTAACTATATTATTAATAACTAGTTTTAATACTAACATGATTTAAAGATTATAAATCACTATATAATTAAGGGGTAGAGATGAAAAATCTGCTTTAAGCAAAATTTATTTGGACAATAACATTCAAAGGTCAGAAAGGAGCAATCAGTGGGGGAAAAAAACAACTATGAAGAATTACCCATGATGAAATGCAACTAACTCTCAGCCCCAGCTACCCAAGTCTCCAAAAAGAGTCAATAAACATTTGTACATCAAGTACTTTCTATGCATGTGCCTGACAGCATGCAAAGGGCAGGCAGGGAATTCAAACATAGCTCAGAAATTTAACAGCTAATAGAAGTAGGTCAAAGAAATAAATGAAATGGCATAAAATAGGCACTATGAGCAAAAGTACCAGAGACTATAAAGGAAAATGTATTTCATTTTATCTGAAAATGAATTTTAAAAAGGTTCTTAGAAAAGTTTTATGGTAACAGAGAGCATACATTTTCTTGACTTTTTTTTCCCATACTAAGTTTGAATTCAGGGCTTTCCACTTGCTAAGCAAGTGCTCCACCATTGGAGCCATGCCCCCAGTCCTCCATTGGCTCTTGTGTTAGATATTCTTAACCTAAAGGCATAAGTTTAAGACATTGTCCCCCAATGCAAGAAATATGAAAAGGGCTATCTCTCCTGATACATTGCCCCCAGTCTTTAGGGGTGTGTGTGTGTGTGTGTGTGTGTGTGTGTGTGTGTGTGTGTGTGTGTGTGTGTGTTTGTTGATATTGGGTTTTTAACTCAAGGCTTCATATTTGCTAGGGCAGGCACTTTACCCCTTTAGCCATGATTTTAGCTTTAGTTATTTTTTGGATACAGTCTTGCATTTTTGCTTGGGTTGGGTTGGACTGTGATCCTCCTATTTATGCTTCCTGTGTAGCTGGAATGACAGGTGCACATCACCATGCCAACTTACTGATTGAGATGTGGTCTTGCTGGGTTTTTTTTGCCCAGGCTGGCCCTTAAACCATGACTCTTCCAATCTCCACTTCTTGAAGAGCTGGGAGTAGAGACATGGGCTACTGAGCCTGACCTCTTTCATGGGGGAATAAAACCCAATCACCTAAAGTCATAACTACTATACTTTTGCATAGTCCCTTCTACTTCTGTGTACATGGGTGTAATCAATGAAGTTTAAAAAAATAGCACTTCTCACTTTTTTTCACTTGGCAGCAAATCAAGTATCTATGTTGCTTTATTGTTTCCAGAAGTAAAATTTATCCACTGCAAAATACTCCTTGAATATTAAAACAACTAATCATTCCTATAATGTTAAGAGTTCGTGTTATTTCTAATTCTTCATTCTATAAACAAGATACTTAATAAGTATCTTCACGTTATAGCCTCTTCTACTAGAATCTACCAGCAAATTCCTAGCATTTGGGCCACAAGGTCAAAGAGCATAAACACCTGATGATTTATTGTTACACAGTGCCAAATTTCTTTCCCTAAAAGTTGGGTCCATGTACAAGCCACAAGCAAAGTAAATTTCCAGTCTGACCAAACATCCACAAACTTCTTTGTGATGTATCCCTTAGATACTAAAATTCACACTCTAGTACAATTCCTCTTTCCTTATATTATCTCTGGGTAATTTTCTGTAATCCCACCTATCAGATCTTTAATATTTCATCATTCACAAAAGTATGTATACATAGTGCAGGCCACCTAAAAAGAAGAATTTCATGAGTCTTTTACATCTTTTCAAGAAGTTAAAAAAAAAAAAAAAGAAGTGCTGGGGTAGAACTAGAGCCTTGTACATGCTAAGCAAGTACACTGAGCTATAGCCTCAACCCTTCAAGCACTTTTGAGTTTCAACATCAAGGTATATTCACTCAATTCTGAGAGAGATCCAATATTACTAAGACAGATGAATGCACTTGTATCTATTTCTGGGAAAACAGAGCTCTTACTGAGCAGATCTGAGAATCACTTGACAAGATGCTTGAAGAGAGGAAAAAAGTTAAGGTACACATCTCAATTTTTTCTCTTGATCATGTTTTACTCTACCATGACCTTTTACTGAATTTTTGTGTTCAATAAAGGTAAATGTAAAGGATACACTAAAGAAAGCAAAATATGTATTAATACAGACAAAGCACAATCTACAAACATAGATTGACATGGGCCAAAAGACTTTAGTCACTATATTCTTCAGTTTTTCTTATTCCTCCTCTCCCCTTGGTTCTGTGCAGATTAGCTATCACTGAAGAGGTAGAACTGGAGACAGAACAGAAAAAAATAGATATACCAGAAAATAGTGGAAATAAAGGAGACAGAAAATAGGGAATAAGGTTAAAAGATTCAGAGAACAGAATAAGAATCTGTGTTCCAGAGGAGATAAGAGAAGGAACAGGAGAAAGGCAATATCTGTAGAGACAATAGCTAAGCATTTTTCAAAACTGGTAAGAAAACAAAGACAGACTAGTAAAGTAACAACCAATGACCACCACTTTATAGCTACACAGTCTCTTTCCACATCAATTTTGGGCTTGGCTACAAGATTTAATAGCTCCTTAGCGTAACATGCAGTACCTTCTTGTTGTTTTCTGAAGTAGGGCTGAGAATGGTCAATTCTGGTCTACTTGGTTTAGGCTTTGGAGATTCACAAGAATTAATGAAATTCATGATGAAAGTTTCCAAATGTTGACCTTTCTGTGATAACAGACCATTATAAGAAAATTGAAAATTAAGATTATGACTTTTAGTATCATATTCATCAATATTTACATATGCTATTATTATGTTATAAATACACATAAAACAGTTATTCACCTCTTTCATTAGTTTTCCAGGAACAGACTTTATAATTTTTCCTGCAATTAAAAGTAAAGTATTAATCTTTTGAATGTATCATATGCTTTATAATTGCTTATATGAGTATTCCACTAGGTAACTTCAGATAGTAAATACCCAAGTAAATAGTAAACTGTATGAAATTATTTATAATTGACCATTTCACACTCAACAGAAACTTATAATAAATATGGTACTCTGAACTATTTATAAATACATTCTGGATTTGCTTTAAAATAATCTAATGAGGTGGGAAGTGATGGATGCTATGGAAGAAGCCTAGTTTTGATATCTGTTGGAGTAAGGAGTTCATTATACAATTTTCTCTACTTTTGTGTATATTTGAGATTTTTCATAAAAATGTTATTGAAACATTTTAAACTGGTGAATATATAGTAATACCTAAAGACATACAAAAACTAGTCAAAAGTAAAAAAAAAAATTTTAAGAAACATTTAAACTGGGCTGGTAGAGTGGCTCAAGACATACAGTGACTGCCTAGCAAGTGCAAAGCCCTGAGTTCAAAGACCAGTAGCACCAAAAAAAAAAAAAAAAAAAAAAACCAAGATATTTGCATAGTTTGAATTCTTGAATTTTCAGATTAAGAATTTGTATTCTAGCAGGCATGGCAATGCACCTCTATAATCCCAGCACTTAGGAGGCAGGAGCATTGAGAGTCTGAGGTCAGTCTGGACTACATGATGAGACCCTATCTCAAAAAATTTCTATTCTGATCTGGACTACATGATGAGACCCTATCTCAAAAAATTTCTATTCTGATCGTATGTTTGCCCAAACTACTTCTTGATCTTATCTCCAGGTTCCCTTATCACAAAGTATTAAGCATTTTAACATTTAACTCATTGATTTAGTTCCACATACATGCTTAAGAACATACCATATAAAATGTTGAAAAACACTGCTTTTATCTCAGTAACACTGTCATTCAAACTTTTCCAGCTCATATTAGTTTGCTTTTTTAAATATAAGCTATAACTTTATGTAAAAGGAATCATGCTATATTTATTGTTTTGTGCCCTGCTTCTCTCATTCAAATTATGTTTCATTTTTTTTACAGCACTGGGGACTGAACCCAGGACTTCACCCATGCATGCTAGATAAGCACTTTGCCACTGAGACAACATTGTTTTTAAGACATCCACATTGTTGCAAGTAGCTTCAAGCTCCTTGTTCTAAGTATGCAGTGCTATATGTATTCAGTATTATGAATCTACCAGTTTATCTGTCCATCCTGCTGTTCACATTTCTAGTTTGGGCTATTATGAACAATGACGCTATAAGCATTCTTTTTTTTATGGTGAAATAATAGCAAAATGTCTTAGGAAAGGAATTTAATGTAACAGGATAAAAGTGGGGAGAAATGGGAAAAAAGGAAAAACATTTCCTGCTCCCCATGCAGGAAATAGAGATGTTATGAACATCTCGTAAGTATGGACACAAAACTCTCCAGAGTCTAATTCAAAGAGGAACTGCTGTGCCATTCAGTTTGTATATTCAACTAGTTTTCCAAGTAGCTTTCTAATGTATATTCCTACTAACAGTGTGTAAGAGTTCCTAGTGTGCCACATCAGCGATGATGCTTGACACTTGGTATCATCAGACTTTTTAAAACTTTGATCAATATAGTTTTATCTTTTCATGGTCCTATTATCTTTTTACATGATCTTTATGTTGTTCAGAAAGGGTTTTGCTACGCAGCACAGGCTAACCTCAAACTCGCAATTCTCCTGCCTCAGTTTGCAAATTGCCAGGATTACAGGGTGTACCACCACAATCAGCTCCAAAAGTTCTTACTTTTAATACAGTTAATATTGTTGATATTTCTTTTCTGATTAGTGCCTTAAGAAATCTTTCTGGCTGTGACTATAAACAGTTTGTATCCGGAGATTACAGGTACTGATGACACTGGGACAATGGTCCTCTTTCCTTTTTTCTTCTTTCTTTATCCTTTTTATATTCACTTACATGTGCATACATCGTCTATGCCACCTCTTCCCACCTCAAGCCCCCCTCTCCACCCCCACTTCCAGGCAGAACCTGTTCCCCTCTTCTCCGATTTTGTTGAAGAGAAAACGTAGGAGATAATAAGAAAGACATAGAATTTTTGATAGTGTGAGATGAAGATAGCTATACAGAGAGATTCCTATGCACTTGTGTATTGCAACCCACATTGGTTCATCTCTACCAGACCTCTTCGCTACTTCCTAGTCCCCTTCGCATAGTAGCCTCTGAGAGTTTAAGATTACTTTATTCGTTCCTCCACAGTGAGCACATCAACCACATTAAAGTTCTAGGTTTCCTCCCTTTTCCTATTCCTCCCGTGTACATTCTCCCCTTAGTGTGTGACCCATATCCAATAATACTACTGCATTTGTTTTAGGTCTATAATCCGCATGTGAGGTACAACATGTGATTTTTGGCCTTCTGAGCCTGGTTAACTTTGCTTAAGATGATGTTCTCCAGTTCCATCCATTTACTTGCAAATGACAAAACTGCATTCTTCTTTGTAGCTGAGTAAAATGTCATTATGTATAAATACCACATTTTCTCAATCCATATGTCAATAGTGAGGCATCTTGGTTGTTCCCATAGCTTGGCTACTGTGAATAGTGCTGCAATAAACATGGATGTGCAGGTGGACAATGGCCCTCTTTCCTTAAGAGTATTTTTATTAAAAAAAAAATACTGACAAGGCATGGTGGCACACATTATAATCCCAGCACTTGGGGGGTGGGACTGACGCAGGAGGATCATGTATTGGAAGCCAGCATGGACTGCGCAGCAAGAACCTGTCTCAAAACAACAACAATGAAAATAACAACAAAACAAATCAATTTTGCCTAGCAGGTAAACAACAGAAAACATTAAAAAATCTTTCTTTACCCTAAAGTCACAGAGCTATTTATTCTTCTGTATAATCTTCCAAAATCCTTATAGGTTTCTATACATAACTCTATGTATAGAGTTTTTGTTTTTAAAAACAAAACAAAACAAAAACCCAGAGTTTAAATGTATACCCAATGTCCCAGTAGCGTTTCTTGGAAAGTCAATTCCTTTTCCATCTTGAAAAGCCATGCTCACAAGTCATGCTCACAGCTGTATAGATGTATCTTGAGATGCTGTGTTCTGTTCCATAGATCTACTGACTAATCCAGTGTTGTAAGTTAAGACATATGATAGAGTTCTCCAACCTTATTCTTCTTCATCTAAAGTATGTCAGCTATTTGGTTCTATGCATGTTCATAGGAGCTACACGTTCAGCTTGTCAAGGTGCAAACACACAGTTTATTTGATTTTGACTGATACTGAATTATATCTAGAGATCAACATATGGGTAAGTTTATATTTTTAAAATATTGTGGCTTCTAAACAATGAATATGATTTCTATTTGCACAGGTCTTTTTTGATGTCCCCCAATCAAAGTTTGTGATTTTACTCTACTAGGTTTACTCCAAGATACTGATTCTAATAGCCTTTAGAATTCCTCAATTTGCTGCCAGTGTTCTATTTCCCAAACCCAAATTTGATTGGCTGGTTTAAAACCTACCAATATCTCTTCCTCCCTGTTTAGAGGGTTAAGTCCAAATTCCTTACCATGACACCTGCGGCCATAACTTATCTTTCTAGCTTCCCTGTCTTACATGTACCCTACCTTCCAGAACCTGTACACATCTTCAGCTGAGTCTCTTTTCCATGCCTCTTGTATATACCAGTCCCTCTAACTATCTCCTCCTGGTGATTTCCACTACTTTCAAGATCTAGACAAATGATACCTAGCCAAGAAAAGCCCTCCTAAACAGAGCCACCCAATCCTTTCTTTCAGCTGGGTCTTCAAAGATGGGTAATATATAAACATATAGATATAGAAGAAGAGTTCATAAGGTGGAAGAATACCATATAAACAAAGGCATTGCAGAAAAAGAATATAAGGGGTTCAATTTTGCTAACAAGTGAAAAAAAGTAGTAAGAAACAAAACTGTAAGAGATACCTTGGTATCAAACTATATAGTGCTTTTTAGAGATCTAAAGATTAAGGAATAAATATTTCCTATGATAACAAAGAGAAATGATATGATATGATAAAAACTATACTTTAGGAAGATAACTCTGGCAGTGATATATGATAAACTGGTTGAAGGCAAGAAAAGGACAGAAATCCAGAAGGCTAGAGAAGAAACTTAGTACAATCCAAATAAGAAGCAATGAAATCTGGTATACAGAATGAGAAGGAATACAAGAGATAGATATCAAAGAAGTAAAACTGACAGAATTCTGAAACTAAATAGACACGTAGTAACACATGAGAAATCCATGGTAATGTGTTTCAAGTGTGACTGAGATGACTACAGAGTCATTAGCGTAATTACATGTTGGTTCTAAAAAGAAGTTGTGAGATGAAGTAGCAATGTCCAACTGCTTGTTAGAAAAATATAACTTAAAGGTCAGACTCCATTTGAAATATTATTTTTGCAGTGTTGGGATCAAACTGAGGACCTCACACATATTCTACCCCTGAGCTACATCCCCAGCCCTGGAACTATTTATAGATAAGAACTAAAATAATACATTCTGCTGAACCTGGTAAGAACAAACTTGAGGGCAGAGTCTTTGGAAACACCTATATTGGGGTGTACTGAGACAAAGGAGGATTGTATAAGATGGAAACAAAGGAACAGAAAGTGGAATGAGCCAGTTTGTGTGTTAATGTATGCCAAAGAAAAATTTCTAAAGAAAAGAAGACTACAGAGAGGGTCAGGAAAGATAAGTGACCTCTAGTAGCAGTGAGATCATTGCTGATAGGCAGATGGAAGGGACTGAGAAACAGATCTTAAAACCAGTGATCTGCAAAGTAGAATATGCACTCCCCAGAGTAGGGGGGTTGCTGGAAATTTTTTAGAACTACTACTTATTTAATTGTATTTTTCTTGTGATCCTGGGGATCAAACCCAGGCCTTCACACATACTGGGCAAGTGCTGCTCTATAATTGAGCTACATTCCAAGTCAAAGTTCTTTTATTTGATTTTATGTTTGCAATGTATATATATATATATATATATATATATATATATATATAAGTAGTTATATAATATAACATATTTTGCATTTGGATTTCTGTTGATCTTTGGTATTTAGATAAGTTACAATAATTTATCAAAATGTATAGCTGGAATTAGATGCTCAAATATTACAACACAAAAAACATTTTCTGAAACATCTTTAGAAAATACTAACTTCAATCTCTATAATTATAGTATTATAATAAAATGCCTTCAGTATCTCAGTAGACTATGTTTTGACTGAATTTTAGAGCTCCAATAAAAAGTAATATATTAAAGGACAGCAAATACAAGTTTTCTGATAAATCTTCAATGCCCTTTAAAATAGTGCTAGTAGAAATAAAACAAACTATAAACATCAAAATGATTTTTACTGATTAAAAAGTCATCCTGAAACTAAGGGTTAAAATTTTATTCACCTAAATTTTTTTTTATTAATTGTTAATCAAAACTGTATAGAAAAAAATAAAAACAAATTGAAAACACTGAGATTCAAAGCAGAAATGTTTCCACACAGACTATCTCAAACGTACATTACATGTCAGAGTTTTTCTAGCCAACAACTAATTAAACTTTAAATAAAATTCATGTATAGAAGTAGCATGAAGTAAAATCTGCTCAGAATGCATCAAGATAATTTCATTGAGAAAGGGATTGAATGGACCAAAGTAAAGTATACCCACAGAGGGGATACATTGAGAAACCCCTTTCAACATCAACTTAAACGATAAGAACAAAAGACAGGACAGTGTATGTGGAAGGGTACTAGTGGAAGAGGGAAGGGTAAACAAAGGATATTAAGGTGAAGGTATATGGTAGATGGACTTCATATACCTATATGAAACAGAACTAAGAAACCTCTTGCAATTGCTTTAAGTGGGGTAAGGAGGGAGTTGAGGGGGAGAAACAACCGGGGCTATGCAACTAATGTACAATATAAGCCTAATTGGAATTGTCACAATACAAACCCCCTCCCCATACAACAAACACATCCTAATAAAAATGTTTTAATAAAGATTAATTTCATTGAATTTATAGAATGTTTACTCATCTGAATTACTACTATAAGCCACCCAAAGAAAGAATAGTTATAATGCTTGAATTTGCAAAATAAGGAAAGACACCATACACCTTGAAGATCTAGGGAAAAAAACAGCTGAGAATTCAAGTCAAATGTCAAGAGATCTTATCTTTTTTGAGATATTGCATGAGAAGTTTCATACACCATAGCTATTCACATAATGCAGGATGAATACATACATTCATATATGTTGAAGGTACCATCTCCACTTTTCTTACATAGTCATGGTGCAACACTTAACAAAAGGAAAGCATGCTGGGAAATGCACTGTAAGCAATTTTGTTTCGCAAACAACACAGCGTGCACTTACCCAAACTAAGATGGCTACAAAGCCACTATGTCAAAAATCTTATAGGACCACCGTCATATATGTTCATATATGTAGTCTGTCATTGACCACTATGTGTTATACAGCACATTACTTTATTTAAATTTAGAACACAAAAGTACATTGCTACTATAACCTTTTTATGATAAAGCATTTAGCTATAAGTGGCTGCTTAATAATCAGAACTCATAAAATAGATAGCTTAAAGTCAACAACTGACAACCTATACCCAACTGCAAAAATAAAGCCTATTGCATTCATCACCTGTTCATACCATATAAACTATTTTTCTAAACAATTTGAAAACAATGATTCTTTTCTTTTCAATTTATCCTCTTGTATTTTTCTTTCAATTGACTTACCAAGATTTACATCTGGTAGTATCTTATCAAGAAACTGTGTTTCTCCACCATTAGGAGAAAGAAAGTCTGCCAGCAGTTGACTGTTACTCAGTTCTGGATGCTGCAGAAGTTTCTTAAATGGGGGTAGGGGGAAGAAAAAACAGCTTAGAAATCTAGACGGGTAATCAAAACTATATTGAAATGATTTTAAACAAAGAAAAAACAACTTTAAATCACCAAAACCTATTATATGCTGAAAAAAACTGCATTTACAGACAGAATAATACAGCAATAATAAGACCTTGACCTCTACAGTTAGACATGTATGTGTTTGAATCCTGGCTTTTCTATTTGCTAGTTAGGTGACTCTAGAAAAGTTCCTAAATTATCCAGTAGTTAGCTTCCTCATATGTAAAATGTAGATAGCAACACTATCTACTTCATAGTGTAGTTACATAAAGCATTTGAAACAAAGGAAGTAAGATAAAGCATTAGCTGATATTATTTCTAGTTTCTCAACAATAAAATGAGTATTATAGGGATGGGGATACAGCTCAGTGGTAGACCACTTGCCTAGTAAGAGTAAGGCCCTGGGTCCCATTCCTATCACTGCAAAACATAAATTAAATGAATACCACAATATCATACAATTTTCTCTATAATTAAAAGAAGTTGGGGACTGGGGGAGTGGTTTAAGTGGTAGAGACCTGAGTTCAATCCCTACTATGGAAAAAAAATGTGGAAATGTGAAAAAACTTAGAAAATCTGTTCTCTGTTCTTATATTAATTTCTAACAAGATAAACTTTTTTTTTCTTGAGGTAACGTCTCCCTATGTATCCCAGGCTGGCCTCCAACTCATGTTCCTCCTATCTTAGCCTTCCTAGTGCTGCGATTAAAGGTGTGTAATCACGATGCCCAATTTAAAGTGACTTTTAAAAGTCAAAATTAATCCAGTCTTAACTAATATTCAGCTTTGCAGCTATGAAAGAGTTACAAAACTTCATGAGCAGAAACCTATATGAACAAAATACTAGCACAGCAGCCTCTAAGTTAAGTCCTTATTACCAGAAAATATTTCCTATAGAATGAGGTACTATAGTTCTTAGAATTACTTAGTTGAAATAATGGTTAATGATATCAAGAAAGACACAGGTTCATTCAAACATGTGTATTCAAACATCCTTGTAGTAATACTATTGCATATTTTAATTTACAAACCACCAACAAATTATACAGAAAACACTTTCAGCTAAAAGCATTCAATGGTTAAGACACAGGAAATAAAATATGAGTACCCCTTTTATACTACTGGCAGTTTCCAATTTAAAAAGTACTTACTTTGGGCTGAGCGCTGGTGGCTTATACCTGTGATCCTAGCTACCTGAAAGGCTGGAATTTGACGCCAATCCTGGGAGGACTGTGATTTGAGGCTAGCCTGGGCAAATAGTTTGTAGACTCCATTTCCAAATAACCAGAGCAAAATGGACTGGAAGTGTGGCTCAACCAATAAAGTGCCTACTTTGTAAGTACAAAGTCCCGAGTTCAAACCCCAGTCCCACCGAAAGTATAAACAAAAAATACTTATTTTGAGTTAGGAGGCATCTATACTTAACTAAATATTTAATACAAATGATAAAATTCCATGCCCAAATAAAAGAGATTTTTTTTAAACCAATAAACATGTCCTCTCTTTGGTCTTCTGTACTTGACAAAGAAATATCATTAATCTAAAGAGCCAGATATCTCAAATAACTTTTAAGCTACCCGTACCATCCACTGAAATAATATAGCAATACACTGCTTATATGATGCAATGTACACACACTGAGAAAAATGGAATTCAATTCTAAGTGGAGAATGGGAAAGTTGGTGCCAGGAAATTGGAAAAAAAAATCTATAAACTGCAAAAGAGAAGGGACTAAAGAATAAAAAGGGAAGGAAGATTCCAAAGTCCAAGAAGTACTAAGCACAAATCAAACAGAAAACAGAACAAACAATAACAAAAATACCTAGTATTCTTAAAATGTATTTCATCTTTTACACCAAAAGTTTTTCTTCCATTTTTTAACCTCCCCTACCTAGTTTTAATTAGCTTAAAGCCAATTAAAGGCTGTTCCCACCCACCCACCCCATCCAGGAAAATATCTGGTATTTCAATTGGCCATCATTTTTAAAAAACAAATAATATACTCTTGATAAAAATGCATTTTAAAATTTACATGGAAAATAAAAGAATGTAAAAAATTCACATGAGCAAGTTATTTATAAACAAAGAATACATGTATAAGAGAAAACTGGAGAATACTAAGATTGTTAATGTTTTAAATTAAGTAATACAGTTGGTGCTATACCTGTAGATATTCCTGAAACTCTTCTCTCTTTGACTTTAAGAATTCATAATTTTTGGGACCAATGATCCTCTTGGAAGGAAGCTGGGCATCAGGAAATGTGCCTGAAATTTGTACATATTAAAGTTCTTTCTATGCTATGAAACTACTTTAAAAACCTAATTTAAAATTTACTAAGACAAATTCAGATTCACAATACTATCTTGTAGAGATGTAACATTATCTTTTAAATAATCTTCAAAAAATCAAAGCACTTCCCATCAGAAGACCAGACTAAAGAACTTGAATCTATTGATAACTAAAATATTACTCTCTCACCATAACCACTCTTCATTAACACAGAATTTTTAGCCCTGTGAACTAGTAAAACAGCTTCAAAAAAATTACAATTAGATTTTTTTGAAATAGGTGGGATTCTATTAAATAAAACCTCATGGGAAAAAAAGGAAGCATTTTGTCAATGTTATATAAGCTTAAAGACAAAATTTTAAAAACCATGGATGTGCTTTCTCAAAGAGGGTTGACTCTGGAAGTTTTAGTAACAAAAAGGGACAATAATGTTGGGACTCCAACCAGCTTTTGATCCAGGTGAAAAGCACAGAGACAAATTATCTTTTTCTCCGCCTTAAAAAAAAAGTCCTCAGAGAAAGACACAAGGATGGTGTTGTAACAAACTGGCAGAGAGAAAAAGAAAACCATTTGAAGACAAGTACAAACTCAAAATCCAGAAAACAAAAACTATGGCATGACTATATAGTACTTATTTTCCCACAATAATCACTTAATCACAGCTCTTGCTCATATAGTAAGGTAAAGAAGGTTCCTTACCCTTCTTAATTCAAAATCAACCTGAATTTGAATCAAGGGACACTCCACAGAGCTTTTCTAAAATAAAAAAAAAATCAGGACAAAAAAATACAACTCCCCAACTCATGTACAACATGGCTGGAAATATTCATAACTGTATCTCTGATATTAATTAAAATAAATAAATACATAATAGTGAATAGAGTTAAAAAGAAAGGGTGTTTTCCTTTTGCAGTTGATCTACTGTCAAAAGAAACACTCAACTACAAGCTTTGTTTCCAAACCTAAATACAAAAGAATCAGAACATTTCCCATGATATGTAAGCAAACATATCTACCAAGGAAGATGGTGGTGGAACAAAACAACTCTGAATTGCCTGGCTTAAATTCTCTGCCACATCATGATAAATAAGAATTAAATAGGAAAGAGGACTTTTTCTTAAAAAGAAAAAAGTTGCCCTTTATATCTTATTATTTAAAAGGTCAATGTGTGTTGCAACAACTTATAAATATAAAAATAAAAAGATAGAAACAGTGCATACCTAGTATAAAAAAGTGCATACAACTACAACTGTCTCTATTACATATCTTTGGTACAGTTATTTAAAGTAAGAAAATTAATCTGGTCCAACAGCTTTCAAGAAAACTAATGCTGAACTGTAATGTTTCATAGAAAAAGAACAACATACCATGAAATTCTGTTAGCTTTGATTCAAGTACATAGAATTCAAGATATCTTCTATACACAGACCAATGTTCAGGCTCGTGCCCAACTGTGAATTGAATGAACACTGAATAGCAAGTTGTGAGATTTATAGCCAACCACCGAAACAATTAAGTATTTAAAACATTAATGATATAAAGCACTGCTTTATAGTCTTAATAACTTATTATTTTGGGCATCACATTAACATATTTTATCCTGTATTTTAATTTAAATTACCTAGAGGAGACTGATAAATTTCATCTATTTATGAAATTACCTGAAGCAACATACTTCTTCTACAACAGAATCATAAAGCTGGCAGGATCTTTAGAAAATAATGCAATTATTACTTTTAAAATGTCACCAAAATTATGTATTTCATAAAAATTATAATTTTGAGTCTCACAAACATTTATCAAACCATCCTGATATAATAATATAGTATAGAACAGCACTATCTGATAGAGTATTCTGAATTATGTAAATGTTCTTTATATCTGTGCATTGCTTCCAAGCAGCAATATGTTGCCCTAAAGCACCTCAAATGTGGCCAGTACCTCTAAGGAAATGAAATCTTAATATAACTTAATTTTAATGGCTACATGTGGCTAGTGGCTACCAAACTGGAAAGCACAAAGCAATGGCTGAAAGAATTGGTCAGGTCAGACTGCCTATTCCAATTCCAGCCCTCCCATTTACTATGTGGCCTTGAACAAATAATCTTGCTGTACCTTACTTTGCTAGATGAAGAAAAATTGTGCCTATCACATAAAAAAATAATCTACATGATGCACTTCTGTATAGTACATAACACAGAATCAGCACCCCCAAAATGTTTACTTCTATTGCTAGGATTTCATGTCATTCTAGCATAGATTTGCGAATGCAATGGATTGAATCAGACTGAAGCAGGAAGACTGCAAGTTTGAGTCCAGCCTGGGCTAGGTGGGAATGTAAATTAGTACAACCATTAGGTAAAACAGTATGGAAGCTCCTCAAAAATACTAAAAATAGAACTGCCATATGATCCAGCAATAGCACTACTAGGGCTATTGTAAGGAATAGCCCAAAGGAATGTAAGTCAGATAACAATAAAGACACCTGCACACCCATGTTTATTGCACCATTATTCACAGTAGCTAAGCTATAGAAACAGCCCAGATGCCCTACAACTGATGAATGTATTAAGAAAATGTGGTATTTATACACAATGGAATTTTATTCAATCACAAAGAATGAAATTTTGTTGTTTGCAGGTAGACAGAATTGGAGAACCCCATCTTAAAGTGAAGTTAGCCAGGTTCAGAAAGTCAAAGGTCACATGGTTTCTCTCATATGTAATATAGGCCCAATATAAATACAAGCAACAGTATGCATACATAGGGGGAAAAAAAGAAAGGAAAAAAAAAATCAATCATAACCTATAAAGTAAATGCTCATTTTCTTCTTCAACAAGTGGTCTATGTACATTTAGTTTGGGTTTTTTAAATCCTGAAAATGCTATATTGCTACACATATAAAATCAATGTAGTAAATATATTTTTCCCCCTACAGACCATGTATGGTTTACTAAGGTCACATTATACTGACAATAGAAATCTGTAATGATGACAAAATTATCTTTAGAAAATAAAAACAAGGCTGGGTGCCAATGGTTCAGCCTATAATGCTAGTTACTCAGGAGACAGAGATCATGGTTTGAAGCCAGCTCAAAGAAACAGTTTAGGAGACTCTATCTCCAAAATACCCAACACAAAAAAGAAGGGCTAGCAGAGTGGCTCAAGCAATAGAGCACCTGCCTAACAAGTGTAAAGCCCGAGTTCAGGATCCATTACCACCAAAAAGAAAAGAAAAACAGGAATTGAAAAATGGACTGCATCAAATTAAAAGCTTCTGCAAAGCAAATGAAACAATTGCCAGAATCTAAAAACCTACAGGATGGGAGAAAAATCTTTGCTAGTTATTCATTTAATAAAGGGTTAATATATATAAAGAGCTCCAAAATGAAACACAAGAATAAATAATCCAATTAATAAATGGCAAATGAATTGAACAGACGATTTTCAAAAGAGGTACAAGAGGCTAATAAATGCATGAAGCAATGTTCAGCATCCTTAGCCATAAAGGAATGCAAATCCAAACTGCATTAACATTCCATCTCACCCCAGTCAGATTGGCAGTTATCAAGAAGACAACAAATGCTGGCAAAGATGCAAAAGAAAAAAGAAACTCTTAGACACTGTTGATGAGAATGTAAATTAGTGCAGCTACTACGGAAATCAGTATGGAGGATGCTCAAGAAACTAAAAATAGAACTACCACAATCCTTCTATACCACTCCTAGACATATATCCGAAGGAATGAAGACAACATACAGTCAAGATACCTGTACGCTCATGTTTATAGCAGCACTATTCACAATAGCTAAACTATGGAATCAGCCTAGGTGTCCATCAAACAATGAATGGATAAAGAAAATAGGGCATATATACACAATAATGTATTATTCAATCATAAAGAAGAGAGAAGTTATGTTGGAAAAGGGATGGAACTGGAGATCATCATGTTAAGCAAAATAAGCCAGACTTAGAAAGATAACTATCTCATGTTCTCTCTCATATGTGGAGTCTAATCCTTTAAAAAGAATGACAGGGATATAAAATAGGTTCCATTTGGGGGTGGGTATTAGGAGGGAGAGGGGGAAGAAGAGGATATAGAAAGGTGAACATGGTTGAAGTAGTTTATAAACATGCATGAAAATAGAACAATGAAATCTGTCAAAACTGTTTTAAGGAATGAGGGGGAGTAACGGGGGGGAATTAATTGGAGCATACTGTAAGCATGTATGGCAATACAAGCCCTTTGTACAACTAATAAATCTACTAAAAATGAAAAAAATCAGTTTTAGCAAACAAAATAAATAAAAGTGTCCTTTTATTGCCAAAAAAATGCAAGATTTTTTTCTTTTTTTGGGGGGGGTGGTGGCACTGGTGTTTGAACTCAAGGCCTCATACTTGCTAGGCAGGCACTCTCCTACTTCAGTCACATCCCCAGCCCTTTTTACTTTAGTTATTTTTCAGTTAGAGTCTCATGGGTCTTGTCTGGGCTGGCTTGGACTGTGATCCCCCTACTTAGGATCACAGGCATGTGCCACCTAAAGATATTTTAGTTTTAAAATATTGGCCTAAAGATATTTTTAATTTGAATTTTATTTATAAATTATTAAGGTAAAACTTTTTAAATAAAGCACCAAAACTAAAGATGGTTGCTCCAAAAGGCAACAACAAAGTATACTCCCAAACAAAATTAAGTTTGCAACTGAAATCAGATTGGAGTATGGACAAAGGTTTGTCCGTACAATTAAGAATGCTAAGAGAATCACCACTAGGCAAGACTGAACAGTGGCCTCAGACCTGGAGACAGCAAGCCCCTGACTGCTACTCAATTATTTTAGGAAAAATCATAGCTAGCGGCTTGTGTTTTTAAAATAGGATTAGTTTCTGAGAAATATTGGAAAACCTACTACTTTTTGCAAAATAAATAAAGGGAATGATTAGCAATGACCTTCACTACTGCTTAGTTAACTACTCTGTCACTAACTTCACAGATAGTTTCCTCTTCCTGAAACTAACAACTTAACTTTTCTGTTCATCATTCCTAAAATATGCAGGACTTTTTGCTTTTTCTTATACTGACTGCCCCATGTCTTGAATAAAACTCAGAGTAGTGACTGTTTAATCTCACTGCAAACAGTTTAATCCTTGTTTCTTGTTATAGTCCACATCTGAGAGAGCCAAAGGAAAAAAGATCACAAAACATGAAGATAATTTGTAAAGTTGTGTCTGATTATATTTTACTCAATTCTAATTAGACTGTAACCATGGGAAAGGGGAAATGCTGTCTTAATTAAATTGGATTAATACCTAGTATAGTGCTAAAAGCATTCATGATAGTTAATAAAAACACTAAAACAGTATCACAAAATGCATTGCTGGACTGTCAGGTATCTATAATGCATCACTCAATAGTGGTAGTTGAAAGACTTAGTTAACTGACCACAGAGATAACATAGGAAAGACTAAGCTTTCACTCAGCTTCCTGAGTGAATATGATCAGCAATCATATTCAACAGTTAAAAATGGAGAAACGTTTATCAGACCTGATAAAGACACAATCATAAACACTTTTAAGAAGGTACTTAATAATGTTCCTACCGGCTCGTCTATCGTTTCTTTCAACATCAATACAAAACACAGGAATTCTCTCCTTTTTCTCCTTTCTTTCAGAGGAGGGATCTTCAAAAAAGTCTACATATGGAATGCTAATTTTCCATGCAGCAAGATTTCGGGGAGTATTAGGTGTGCTCACAGCTTCTACTGGAGAATCATCTTCCATTACAACAATACCTTCTTCAATCTGGAAAAAAATCCGAATGAATGTACCTTTAGAACCACAGGATATGAGATACAACTATAAAGCAATATACCCATATCAATTTAATAATGTGTAAAACTGAGGAAATTAGGTGATAAGAATTTTCTACTGAAAAAGTAAAGATAAAAAGTTAAAACTATCAAGTTACTAGCATTAAATTCAGGTTTGGCAATATTACTTGTATATGAGCATAAAACAGAAAACAGAGAATAGACATTTTAGAGATAATGGATGAAAAACTAAATAATATGGAAATATAACAAAGTTAAACCTTGACTTAAACAAAAATCAATGTATTGATATCATTTACGATATAAATTTTAAAAATGGTAACAGCTGTTGATATAAATTTTTTAAATGGTAACAGCCAATAACGGCTAATCTGTGATACACTGTTGGGTATAAGGTATACCAGCACAACCTTTCTGGGAAGTGTTTTGGCAGTATGTTTCAATAAAGAGCCATAAAACAGTTCTGAACAAGTGGTTCCATTTCTGGGAAATTATTCTAAAGAAAATATTTACTACAAATAATTGTTTTAAAAACTATGAGAAAGCACTAAAGGAAATAAAATTGTGGAAAGAGTCTGAAAGGAACCACTTCTATAAAATTAAGGTTTTTTTCATCTTCAAGCTTCTAAAATTACAATGATATAAATGTCTAAAATAATATTTTTAAGTATCTAAAATAAAATAATGATTTTAAAATAGAAAACCACATGTTCCAGAATATACACAAAGAAAGAAGGGAAAAAAACTAATTCCTTTAAATCCCTTTGAATCTGACATATAAATCTCTGATCACACAGACATCTCAAAGTCATGTTAAAGGAAGCAAAATATTAGGAATAATCGATAAATTCACCTTTTTGTGTGTTCTGTGAGGCAGGGTAATGCTATGCAGCCAGGCTAGCCTTCTGAGTCCTGAGACACACTAATCTCAAACACAGTCCTTTTAAGGCAGTAAGTTAAAGGTTCCAGCACCTTCGTACATAGCTGTAATGCCAGCACTTAGGAAGTAGAGGTGGGAGGATCTTGAATTTGAGGCCAGCCTGCACTGCATAGCAAGACCTTATCTCAAAACAGTAATAAGAAAAGACTTACTTACAGGACGTAAGATAATTCTGATACCGTAGTCAAAGAAAACTAGGAGTGAGAAGAAATTTATTTCCAGAATTCTAGCACCCAAACTTCACTCTCTGTTCTTTCTTCCCAAACCTACTACCCACTTCTCTTATAAGAAAATTATTTTCCTCCCTCATAAAGCCCCCTTCTCTTTTCTCTTCTTTATTCTTGTCTTAAACTAGCTTTCCAAAATCCCCAATAAGACCATTACTGATCTAAATGCTCTGCTGAAAACAACTCCAAGGCTTAAAAACAGGAAATGATAAAAACATGATAGATAGAAGAGTTTTTGCCTTTTATGGGGCAAAATAATCTCTTTATAAACTGAGGTTCAAGGTAGCACTTTCAAGTTATTACAACTGTACCTTTGTTAGTTTTCATGCTTCGGAGGAGAGATCATAAAATGATAGAGAATTTGTTTAATATATGTACTGAAAGTCAAAAATGGTACATTCTTAAATGAAAAAGACACCCCTCAACATCAATCTAAAAAACAAAAGCGTAAAGCAAAATTCTTAGCAAGATATAAATATCAATGAATGACAAGTGACAGAGGTTTGAAATTTAGTTACCATTTAAATGGTGTTTATATCTAATGAATCTAATGAAAAGTCTCTGAAGCAATATTCCTCTGAATTTTTAGTGCTTCCTTTAATGTATCTAAAAACAAGTAAATATTGTAACCAAAATGGTTGGGTTTCTGTAGTTGTGGAGACAGGGTTAGTATAAGCCAGGATGACATCAAATTGCAATCCTCTACCTCTCGAGTGCTAGAATTGCAGTTGTGTGCCTCAATGCTCAGTTCAAGTTAATTAAGAGAAACCAAGTACTTTTTGTTTCTAAAACAGACCCTTCCTATGAAGAGGATGGAGAATAAGGAAGGTAGAGAATAAAAGGCTACATCACGGCCCCGTACTTTCTTGAAAAATGATAATGTTTTTCACTTTTTCATATCCTGTATGGAAATAACTCCAATGAGTTATATTACTTACAAATCAGTTCTGAACATAGAAGGAAAACTAATTTCAGATAAACTCAATCTTCTTTTTTATGTGGTTTTTGAGACAAGATCTTGCTATGTAACCCAGGCTAGCCTCAAACTTGCAATTCTCCTGCCTCAGTTTCCCACGTGCTCAAAAAGACCCAATTGTATACACTTGCCTTTGGTTTTGAAGCTAGTATACATTCATTGATTTAATCTGCAACTTGCATCCATGGAGTTATAAGAACTGATTTATTATACACTGTTCTTAACGCTTCCTATATTTAAATCTCCTAATAATACCCACATATAAGTTAGTACTACCCCCATTTCACGTGTGAGGATACAAAATCACAGTAAAATTAGGCCACTTGTCCAAGATCACATAGTAGGTAGGCATTACTGCCAAGTGATAACTTCAAGTTTTCTAAAAGATAATGTCTCCCAAATCCTAATTCCAAATTACATGCCAGGGAGACTGGCAATTTCCTTTTCCTGTCCATTTCCTAAAAAGAAAAGAGAATTTCTCAAGATCCCACAGCTTAGAATCAGTAGTATTATGGCTCAGTGGTAGAATCAGCATAGTGTCTTCGAAATTGTAAATGGCACCATCTCAGTTAGAGTCAGTATGTTCCTACATGCTTTTTAGAAGCATTTTCTTCTGAAATAGTAGTATAACTATGGTTGACAACAATTACTTCAAAATAAGTAGTAGAGAGGATTTTGAATGTTTCTAACACAAAGAAATGATAAATATCTGAGGTGACAGATACACCAATTACCCTACATATATGATTGAAATGTCACACTGTACCCCATAAATATGCATAGTTACTATGTGTCAATTAAAAATAAAAGTATAGTCAAGACAATAATAATAATGGCACAAAAGGAGGGAATGCATAATTCTGCTTGGTAACTTGGGTAAAGGTTTATGGATTACAGTAAGTTTTAAAAGATAAATACGAATTTTCCAAGTAAATAAAGAAAGGAATTTCAAGCAGCATCACATGTGTAAAGATACAGAGAAACATGGGGAGTGAAATACACGTACTTGTTAAAATGAAAATGGATTCAGTAGATCTAGAAGGGGACTCGACATTTTGTTTGTGTAACCATCTCCCAGGTAGTGCCAATGATGTTGGTTCACATCACAGCTAAAGTAATAAGAGGTTATAGCACTGATTTACAATACAAGTATCCCAAAGCATATGGAGAAGAAAGAGAGAAACTATTCTGCCTTAATAACCAATAATTTACTTCTCAGAAATTTTAAAATCGGATTAATACCATGAAACTATATAACTAATGAAAGGATGAGAAATATTAAAGAAGTCTGAGGTAAGATAAAAGAGAGAGAAAATAACAAGTTAGGCTATGTACGTTTGTAGCTACACAAACATCAAATTGAAGAACTCTTACTTACAAAGTCATCTTCACCTTCAGCCAAACCATAATTAGGCAACATAGCTCCCTCCATTGTGGTACTCTTGAATACTCCTTTAATTTTGCTACCTATTCTGCTGATTCCAAATGACTCTCCTCTTTTCTGTGTGCTTCTAAATATTAAACAAAAATGTATCAGGTACTTAGCAAATTATCACAACAATATTGTGCATTATAAACAATACTAAAGAAAATGAAACCAGGCATGGTAGCTCATGCCTATAATCCCAACTATTTGGGAGGCAGAGAAGGTTCAAGGTTCAAGGCCGGCCCAGCAAAAAATTAGAGAGATCCCATCTCAACAAACAAGCCATATGTAATGGTGCATGCCTGTACAAGGATCATGTCTCAAGGCCAGCTAGGGCAAAAACTGTGAGACCCTATCTGAAAAATAACCTAAAAAGTAAAAAGGGTGTAGCTAAAGTGGCAGAGTACCTGCCCGCAAGCTCAAGACCCTGAGTTCAAACCCAAACAATGGAAAAAACATATATAAGGAAAAAAAATAGGAGCCAGGTATAGTGGGATACATATATAATCCCAGCTACTTGGCAGACACGAGATAGAGGATCATGCCCTGAGGTCAGCCTAGACAAAAGCTCAAGACCCTATCTGAAAAACAAAGTAAAAGCAAAGGACTAGAGCATGGCTCAATAGTGGAGAGCTTGCCTAGCAAGTGTGAGGCCCTAAATTCAATCTCCTTAGTTCACAAAATAATTAAAACAAAAATAGTTTTGACACTGGTAAACTAATATAACTTTCACAGTTTTCACTAACATTTTATGAACATCTAATAAGCTAAAAATGGCAAAGCATTTAAAGTTTAAATTTATTCTATGAATAAATGAGACAAAATTTACAAATGAACATTTGAAATTCAGCTACTGCTAACCTCAAAACATTGACTGAATTTTTTTAAAGATGAGAGCCCCCTCTAGTGGTATGTCTGTTGCCACATATATTTCGAAATAACATACAAATGTGTTAAAGATCAGTGTTCAAAATAGAACTTCCATTTAGAGTAACTGTACTGCTAAAATAATGCAACAGAGAAAAATAAAACCTTGATCTTCTCAGTACTTCATTTTCAGATGAAACTTAAAATATTTTTATCCTCTACAATGACAAAGGTTCAAGCACAATTCAACTTTATAATCATATAATGTGTGTATATATATATATATAAAACATATGTATATATATAATATATATATATATACTCAAAAGAAAAATGAAGTATAAGATGTATCTTATTATATTAAATTTATCTTAATGCATCAAAGCAATGAAAAGAAAAATATGAAGGGGAAGACAGCACTGACATTAAGGATAAAAATAAATGCAGTCCAAGGAAGCAGCCTTCCCTGCAATAAACGTAAGGCTGTTTTACAGTTTTTCCAAAACTGAATTTCTAAAAACAAATAGCTGAAAATAAAAAAAAAAAGGCTAAACCCAAGAAAATTTTTCCCCATTAGAGCCAAGTGCCCCATGTTTTAATAAATAAAATCATAACTTATTCATAAAACTCATTCTTACAGATACGCAAACAAAAATGGTTATTTCAAAATTTGACAAAGTTTGTTTAGAATTCTTTACTTACTGGATAGATATTATTCCTACAAGCAACATTTACCTATTGAAATGATTAGATGATTACAGAATTAAAAAAACTGATCAAATTTCAAATCTACCAGGTATATAGGAACATTTGTATTTTATACATGTCTGGGGAATAAATAAAATTTATTTTAAAACTAGAAAAATCCTAATAAGTAATAAGTAGTGAAAAGAGTGAACTAGGTTATTTTATCTAAACAAGCATGTAATTAGTGTCTTTAAACACATTGTTGGCTGGGGCCATGGCTCAAGTTGTAGAACACCTGCCTTGCAAGCACAGAGGCCAAGTTCAAACCCCAGTACTGTCAAAGAACAATCAAACAAAACACACAGAGTTTACACACAGGAGTAGACAGTTACTCCTGTTAGAAGTGTTTCCAAAAATACATAAAAAATATTGACAAAATATTATGAAAATCTCTAGAACCTTCATTGTTCTTGTCTCTAGAATCTAGAAATTATAAAACACTTAAGGCTTTCAAATCACAATGTATTTTTATGTCTCACTTGTAATTATATCCTGAATCACAGAAACATTATTTCTTAATTTTAAAAAAGCTCTTTAACACAAATAATCATAAAAATAATTCAGCAAAATCAGCCCACCCCCCAAAAAAGAGTTGACAACTCTGACAAGTGAGATGCTGGCAAAATAAATGACGAAAATATTTTAATAGTATCAAAACATGTCTATTATGACATAGCCTAGTTCAAAAAGGAAATATCTGGAATCAAAGTAGAGATTTATTTTAAAAGGTTATCCTAAAGGCAGTAACAGCACAACTGGTGCTTCATATTTTCTCCTCTTTAGTTGTACTTAGGTGTTTGTATTGTACTACTGCATTTTAACAGACAATTTATACTGTAAAGAATCACATGCTCCAGACTTACCGAAAATCATCCAAACTTAGGCTACCTCTGCAATATCAGATATGTGAAATTATAGAAGGAGAAGAAAGAGAGAAAGCCCAGACATTAAACAAGTTTCATTTTAGAATTCAAAACAAAATTTAAAAGCTTAAAAGTTACACAAGTAGATAGTATTCATCTTTGTAAAAGGAAGAAATCCTTGTGAATAACATGATAAAGGTTAGAGAAACAAAGCTCATGCCTGTTTTTTGGGCTTGTGGGTCTGAAGTCTAATCATTAAAGAAAAGTTCTTAAAAATTCAATGTCAGGAAATAACTCTGTATTTTTTTGTTCTTAGATCTAATGTTTGATACAGTAAAAAAGTATGGGGAGACTAAGCCACCAAAAACTTGGCACAAAAAACAAACCCATATTTTCCGACATGGAATTTGTGTCCATGTTATTTAGATATATAATCATACATGCTTCTTCACATATTTTTAGCTTGAGTATTTAAAAAGAAGTGTGAGGGCTAGGGATGTAGCTCAGTGGTAGAGCACTTGCTGCCCAAGCACCAAAAAAAG
This sequence comes from Castor canadensis, assembly GCF_047511655.1. Classification (NCBI taxonomy): domain Eukaryota; kingdom Metazoa; phylum Chordata; class Mammalia; order Rodentia; family Castoridae; genus Castor; species Castor canadensis. The sequence goes on along the minus strand of NC_133386.1, from coordinate 76,154,305 downwards.
AAAGAAAGAAGGAAAGAAAAGAAAAAAAAGGAAAAATAAAACAATGGTATAAGCTAACATGCAAAGTTAACAAAAGGTTCCTAAACATTACAAAAGGTATACTTTGAATATACAATTAAATAGGTCAAAATTAGCAATATCCATTAAAAATTTTACCTCTAAAATACAACTAAATTTAAAAAGTATACATAAAACACATTAATAAATCTTTTATATATTTTAAGTCATTTAACAGCAAATCAGCAAAGATACTCTAAATTTTCAATAAAATGTGCTTAAAAAAACTCTTACTTAGGCTAAGTAAATAAACCATTATGTATCAGAAAGGCAGAGTCCTGACTGGTCGGGTCAATATAAAGAAAAACATGCTTTAAAAGGTCATAATCAGAATCCATATTTCCTTCCTGTCTGTGTTTCACTAAGCTCAATGAAACTATAACATTGAGACATGAACATTCTAAGTTATAAAAAAGGATAAATTTCACCTTGCTTCTCAAGTATAATGGAAATTTGATAGAAGACCTTGAAAAAAGCACTGGATAAAAACTTTGTGGACTATGCAAAGAATATTATTTTAAGTAGCATGTGTATGATTTTTGTTAAGTAAAGTGTATGTTTCATAGTTACAATGTATAAATTATTGGAAAAAGAAATTTTTACAAAGAATCATAAAAATATTTTTCACCATTCAGCATAGTTACTACATGTATACTATTTCTACCACGGCATTATGTAAGAATATTCAGCATTCCAAAAAATCTAAATCTACTCCTAAAACACTTGGTTGTGCCAAAAAAAATGCAGTATGTCCTTCCTATGACTTTCACACTTTTCCTTGTACTAACTATTGAAAAAAATGCTCCATTTTCTAACTTATCTCTGTATCACATCTTTAATTGATCTATATATTTACTGGATACCTGCTCAAACTAGAAGGTTCTGAGAACAATGTGAACACTTACACTGCAGACTTTTTTGATGTCTATTAATTTTGTGCATAACAATGTACATACATTGCAAAGACAAATCAGGACATTAGCTACCCATTTCATAAAGACATAAAATTCTTTCTTCTGTTACCTCTCTTTAGGTAATTGCACACTTCCATTTGCAGACAGCCAGAAAGGAAAAGGAGAAAACCCCTCTAAATTTGTACCCAGTAAGTACTCTAATATAATGTTTTCTCTAACACAAAACAAAACACTCTAAAATCCTGAATTATTTGTGGGTTTCACTTAAGATATATAGTCCCTACTTTCCAAAAAAAGCAGCTTATCAAACATGAACATGTATTCACAATGAGATTAACAAGGGAACTTGTCTAAAAGAATTTCAAGCATTTTCAGGTTATGATATATAAAACAGCTCAACAATCATTGGTGAAATGTCTATTCATGTAGCAATGAAACCACATATTCATTCAGAAAAAGGGCTAATAAAAACAATGATGCTATTACAGAATATTAGCATAAGCAAGTTCAAAAAATAAAACATACGTATGATTAAATATGCCTACCTGTTGAATTTTGAATTGCGTGTTGGTGATTCTGCACCTCTTAAAAGATGTCTGAAATACTTGAAAAATAATTTAAAAATTATTACTCTTTACTATACTAGTATCTGACATTAAGGCATGCTACTCTCCTTTCATACTTTCCAGTTTGAAGAAAAGGCTATTTAAGGACTTAAGGTGTAGCTCAGTGGTAAAGCATTTGTCTAGCATGCACGAGGTCCTGGGTTCCATTCCCGGCATCACAAAAACAAGAAAAGAAAAAGATGCTGTCATTCTAGCTCCACAGAAGGCTAAGATCAGGAGGATCGTGGTTCCACACCACGATCTGGGTCTGGGCAAAAACCCATCTCAACAGAAAAAAGCTGGTCATGGTGGTGTACCCCTGCAATCCTAGGAACAGTGGGAAGCATAAGATAGGAGGATAGCAGTTCAGGTTGGCCTCTGCAAAAAGCAAGACTTTATCTCTAAAATAATCACAGCAAAATGGAATGGAGGTTGTGGCTCAAGCAATAGAGCACATGCCTAGCAAGCAGAAAGCCCTAAGTTCAAATTCCAGTATCACCAAAAAGAAGGCCTGGGTACAAATTCCAGTATCACCAAAAAGAAAAAAACAAAGAAAGAAAAAGCTACTGAGATTAAGTAAATACAATCTCAGTCAAACAGGCTAAGGATTAATATATTGCAAATAGAGATACAGAGATATTTTACCACTTGATTTTTATTTCCACAGTATAAATGATGTATATATAAGAAGAATGGGCTTGGTAGAGCACCTACAATGTAAGGCTCTGAGTTCAACCCCTGAATACTGCACAGAAAAAAGAAAGAAGATGGGGTTTCTGCATCACCCCAGTAATGTAAAGTCATTCGGACATATAGCAAATCAGGTAGAACATTTTGGTAACATAAACATGAACATGGTTTTAGTACTGAAAATTATTTACAAATAACTTCTAATTTCCATTGTTATAAAGTAACTTCTTTGTTTTAGTTTTCTAATTACTTTGCTATATGAATCATTTATCTAATGATATCAGAGTCCTATTCAAATTTGTATAAAAATATTCAAACGACTTAATTTTTGACTCACCTCATCACTGTGGTAGAACATAGGGGTAAACACATTCTCCAAGAGAGAAAGAACATGCTCATAGGCTTCAAAAAGACATCTCATAGTTTGAAGTTTCACAACATCTATGTATGGGCCTTCAGCAACTATTAAAAAAATTCTACTGTAGAAATTATTTATGAATAGCATAAATACATTATCTGTTAAAATTCATTATATTAAAATAACATTCAGTCCTAAAACTGTGTTTTATAGAAACTCCACTGTAAGAAATCACACTAGAATGGAAAATTAGAACTATTTAGGCTCCAGTTCTGACAAATAGCAGTTATATGAATTGTGAACAAGTTTCTTCCTCAAAGTTTTCATCTCATTAGTAAAATGAATATGCAAATAAAGAATGTTTTAAGCTAAGAAGCAAAGTTAACAAAAGATACCTAAATATAAAAAAAAAAAAAAAAATAACTTACTACTCAGGAGGCAGGGATCAGGAAGACCGCAGTTTGAAAGCAGCCCAGGCAAATAGTTCATGAGCCCCTATCTCGAGAATATCCTTCACAAAAAAGGGCTGGTAGAGTGGCTCAAGGTGTAGGCCTTGAGCTCAAGCCCCAGTACTGCAAAAATAATTGCTTAAACTGCCCATGTACTTCAAATAGCTATTGCAATATTAAACACAGATTACATGAAAAAACTTTACAAATTGTAAAAGAGCTATAGAAATCATTCTCTTCATATCCTTGACTTACTTCTTTGAATCTCTTCTACAATGAAGGGATCAAATCTAATTTTGTCAATACTTTCATCCAGACAATACGTTTTATAAATCTTCTGCAACTCTTCATGAAGAGATAGCATTTCATCATTTGATAACTCTGGTCGCAAAATTCTATCATTAAATTCCTCTAAAAAATTAAAGAAAGAATGCATAACTTTAATGCAAAAGTATTCATGAAGGTTTCATATCTATTTTAACTGTAGCCAATATTAAAAGCAGCAAATCCAATTCATCATTTTAAACTTTTGAAAAAAGATTTGAGGTAAAATGCACAGATGAAAGACAGTTAACCAGATTTTTATATATTAATATAAAACATGCAAATATATGGATAGCAATACAAATTTGCTAAAATTGATCATAGTAAACACATTTGTAAAATTTTGCTTCCCCCACAATGGTACTGGACGTTGAGCTCAGGGCCTTGTGCCTGGCAAGCACTCTACCACTTGAGTCATACCTCCAGCCCCTGTAAAATTCTTTAAATAACAAATTGCATTTGTATGTTATATGAAAATTCTTTTTAGTATTTTCAAATGTGACTTTTTAAATAACAACAGAAACAACTGTAAGTTCCAATCAATTTTTTAAACACTATTTTCCTCCATTGTGGAGGCTGCCGACAGTGGTAAAGCTGAGAGTGTGAACAAATTAATCTTCTTTCTAAAATATTGACTGCTTCTCTTTTTATTCCCAGTGGTTCTAAGGAATTTATCCCTTAATTCTTAACTACTCAAGTCGATATACAAAGGGGCAGTGGGGATGAAGTTAAAAACAAAATTGGAACAGAGAGTATTAAACCTATGGGATAACAGCTTATAACTGTCATTCTCTTATGGTTAACCTGTATATAACTGGAGTTCTAAAAGGAAAAGTCAGAAAATGAGGCAGAACATTTGAAGAGAGACTAGCCAAGAACTTTCAAAACTGATGAAGGATAACAAGCCCAAACATCCAAGAATCTTAGGAAATCCAACCTGAATATATAAAAAGAAAACTATACTTTATAGCCAAATTGCTGAAAACTAAAGAAGAATATTATAAAGAAAAAAGAAAAACAATCAGGAAGAAAAGAAACACATACACTATATATATGAGAAACGCCCTAAGATTAGAAGCTGATTTTTAATTAGGAACAATGGTTTTGTCCAGAAAACTAAGAAAAAAAATTACTTTACACTGTGAATTAAAAAAAAAAAACCTGCCAATCTCGAATTCTATATTCAGTGAAAATAAATGAGAACAGAGTAAAACATCTTTTTCAGAAAAAAACAAAGAGAATTTACCTCAGACAGATTTGTATAAGAGATGTGAAAAGAAGTTCTTTTAGAAGAAGGGAAATAATACTAGAAATCTGGTTCTTCAGAAAGAAATGACAAGCACCAAAATAAATATGTCAATAAGTCTAAGACTGAAAAAAACGATATTCATATTATAATCTCTGAGCAACCTCACAGCTGGAGTACAGGAGAGGGAGAAGAAAACAGAACAGATCTTAAAAGTCAATAGAAGAGATAAAATGGAATACCAAAAAGTACTCAAGTAACCAATAAAATAAACAGGACAAATACAAAACAAATACCAAGATAGAAGGCCTAACAATAAACATGATAATTACAATAAGAATAAATGTCTTACATGTACCAATTACAAAGCTAAGACAGACATTTTTAAAAAGGAGACACTATATGCTGCTTACAGGAATACAGTAAAATTAGAAAAAGATATGCAAATATAGCCCTAGGTACATATAGATAGATATGAAAGAAAGTATGGTTATATTACCAGACAAAGTAGACTGACTTCAAGACACAGAACTAGAGATAGAGAGAAGCATTTTACAATAATAAAATGATAAGCTGATCAAGAAAAAACAACAGAGCCAAGAGCTGGTGGCTCATGCCTATAATCCTAGCTACTTTGGAGGCAGAGATCAGGAGGATTGCAGTTTGAGGCCAGCTCAGGCAAACTGTGAGAGTCTATCTCAAAAATACCCAACAAAAAAATAGGGCTGGCAAAGGGGCTCAAGTGGTAGAGTACCTGCCTAGCAAATGTGAGGCCCTGAGTTCAAATCCCAGTGCCACCAAAAAAAAATTTAGGAAAGTTTTTAATGTGTCCAAACTTAGTAATAAAGTTCAAAATACATGAAAACAAAATTAATAAAACTAAAGAGAGATAAAGCAAACCTATTACAAAATCAGAAAGAACACAGTACATTTGAACACCATCAGTTTAACCTAACTGACAGTAGAGTACCACCCAACACAACAAAACAGATGTTCTTTTTCTAATATAGAACATTCATTAAGACAGTCTATGTGAATGAGCCATAAGACAAGTTTCAGTAAATTTCAGTAGGCTGAAATGGTCTAACCCCAATATCGAAAAGAAAAAAAGTGGTCTGATCTCTCTCTCTCTCTCTCTCTCTCTCTCTCTCTCTCTGTATCTCTCTCTGGTGGGACATGGGTTTTAACTCAGGGCTTCGCACTTGTGAACTCTTTGCCTGGGCTGACCTCCAACTGTGATCCTCTGGATCTCAGCCTCCCGAGTAGCTAAGATTAGATTTATCATTTTATAAATGCTCTAAGGTTTGTAAATTAAACAATGCACTTCAAACCCTTGTACTGCCAAAAAAAAAAAAAGGAAGAGCCAAAGAATAAACCACAAGGGACGTTTTTTAATATTTCTAACTGAATGGCAATAAAAAAAATAATGTAATATAACAAGGCTGGAAACATAAATTAGTGGTAGAGCACTAGCTTAGCATGCACAGAACCCTAGATTCAATCCTCACTACCACAAACAAAACAAAGCATATCAAAATTTTTGGAATTCAATTATAACATTCCATGGAACAACATTTATAATTTTAAATGCTTACATACAAAAGAAGAAAAATGTACAGATTAATCATCTATGCTCTAACCTTCTAAACTGGAAAGTAAAAACTAGGTTAGAAGAAAATTTTAAAAATTAATGCAGAAAAATCATTAGATCAAAAACCTTAGTAATTTCATAAAGGCCTAGTGATTCATATTAAGAAAAAAGAAAGTAAAACAACCAATAAAGAGGAGACATTGCAACTGGGCACCAGTGGCTCACGCCTGTAAATCCTAGCTATTTAGGAGGCAGAGATCACGAGGATTGAGGTTTGAAGCCAGCCCAGGCAAATACTTTGTGAGACCCTATGTCGAAAAAACCCAACACAAAAAAGGGCTGGTGGAGTGGTTCAATGTGTAGGCCCTGAGTTCAAACTTCAGTACCGCAAAGAAAAAAAAAAGGAGACATCATTGCAGCTCTGTAAGGGAATATTAGGAATAAGTTGGTGACAATAAAGCAGTTTGCTGAGATACAGTAAAAGCATTCCAAAAAAAAAATATTCATTCACGATAAAATCTCCCAAAGCAGGAGAAGAAAATCTACAAAAAAGAAGAAAAAAAACAGACTAATTATTGTACTTAATGGTACAAAAATAAATAAGTTTCCTGGATATTAGTTTTTACCACTTCACTTCTACGTTGCAGACCTATACTGAAAACTAAAGGACACAGTGAAGAGAAATTAATGACTGAAATAAATGAGAAAATGTTATATTCATATGCTCATGCAGTGGAAGCCTAAATACTGCTGAAATGTTATCACTTTTTAAGTTCATGCACAGCTTCAATGCAATCCCATTAAAAGAAATCTAAACAAACTGTCTCTGTTTCTCTGTGTGCATGTGTGTAAATTGGCAATTTGATCCTAAAATGTATGTTAGAAATGCAAAGAACCTAGAATTGCCAAAACAACAGACATAGGCCAGTAGAAAAGATCAGAATTCAGAAATGAGATCCACACATATATGGTCAAATGATTTGACAAGAGTGTCAAAGTAATTTAAGATGGGAAAGAAGTGTCTCTTCAAAACCTAGGTACTGCTGGGTGCTGGTGGCTCATGCCTATAATCATAGCTAGTTGGGGCACTGGGATTGGAAGGATTGTGGTTTGAGGCCAGTCTAGGCAAACAGTTCTGGAGATCCCATCTCCAAAATAACCAGAGCAAAATGGACTGAAGGTCCAAGTGCTCTACCACTTGTAGAGCACCTGCTTTGTGAGCAAGAAGCATTAACTTCAAACCCCAGTTCCATCCCAAACAAAACAAAAACCCTAGATACTGCAAAAACTGGACATCAATATAAGGAAGGAAAAAAAATGAACCTCTACACCTACCTAATACCAACACACAAATTACTGTCAGATTATAGCTCTATATGTAAAATCTAAAACCTATATATAGTACATCTAGAGAAAACTACAGGAGAATATCCTCTCAACTTAGGGTAGGCAAAGAGTTCTATGGAATCATAGAAAGAACTAACTATAAAATTTAAAATTGGTCTATAGAATCTCATCAAAATTAATAAGTTCTGTTTATGAACCAAGAGGATATTAATCACCTGAATAGATCTATAACACAAAATGAAATTGAAGCAGCAACTAAGAGTCTCCCAAAAAAGAAAAGTCCAGGCCCTGATGGATTCACTGCTGAATTCTATCAGACATGTAAAGAAGAACTAATACCAACCCTCCTTAAACTGTTCCACAAAATAGAAAGGGAAGGAACACTGCCTAACTCATTTTATGAAGCCAGTATTACACTCATCCCAAAACCAGGCAAAGACACCTCCAAAAAGGAGAACTATAGGCCAATTTCCTTAATGAATATCGATGAAAAAATCCTTAATAAAATAATGACAAACAGAATCCAACAACACATCAGAAAGATCATACACCATGACCAAGTTGGCTTCATTCCAGGGATGCAGGGGTGGTTCAACATACTCAAATCTATAAATGTAATACAGCATATCAATAAGAGCAAAGACAAAAACCACTTGATCATCTCAATAGATGCAGAAAAAGCCTTTGACAAGATCAAACACCACTTCATGATAAAAGCTCTAAGAAAGCTAGGAATAGAAGGAATGTACCTCAACATTGTAAAGGCTATATACGACAAACCTACAGCCAACATCATACTTAATGGTGAAAAACTGAAACCATTTCCCCTAAAATCAGGAACGAGACAAGGGAAAAGTGGTTATCCATCTGCAAGAAACAGAAACTAGATCCATGTCTATCACCCTATACTAATATCAACTCAAAATGGATCAAGGACCTTAATATCAGACCCAAAACTCTGAAGTTAGTACAGGAAGGAGCAGGAAACACTCTGGAACTAATAAGTATAGGCAAGGACATCCTCAATACAACCACAGCAGCTCAGCAACTAAGAGAAAGGATGAACAAATGGGACTTCATAAAATTAAAAAACTTCTGCACAACAAAAGAAATGGTCTCCAAATTGAAGAGACCACCCACAGTGTGGAAGAAAATATTTGTCAGGTATATATCAGACAAAGGACTGATAACCAGAATTTACAGGGAACTTTAAAAATCTAAACTCTCCCAAAATCAATGAACCAATAAAGAAATGGTCAACTGAACTAAACAGAACTTTCTCAAAAGAAGAAATTCAAATGGCAAAAAAACACATGAAAAAATGCTCACCATCTCTAGCCATAAAGGAAATGCAAATCAAAACCAGACTAAAATTCCACCTCACCCCTGTTAGGATAGCCATCATCAAAAACACCAACAACAACAGGTGTTGGCGAGGATGTGGGGAAAAAGGAACCCTCATACACTGCTGGTGGGAATGCAAGCTGGTGCAACCACTCTGGAAAAAAAGTTGGAGGCTTCTTAAAAATCTAAACATAGATCTACTATATAACCCAGTAATCCCACTCCTGGGGATATACCCAAAGGAATGCAACACAGGTTACTCCAAAGGCATCTGCATACCCATGTTTATTGCAGCACTATTCACAATAGCCAAGTTATGGAAACAACCAAGATGCCCCACTACTGACAAATGGATCAAGAAAATGTGGTATTTATACACAATGGAATTTTACTTAGCTATGAAGAAGAATGAAATCTTATTATTTGCAAGTAAATGGATGAAACTGGAGAACATCATTCTGAGCGAGGTTAGCCAGGCTCAGAAGACCAAAAATCTTATGTTCTCCCTCATGTGCGGACTTTAGATCTAGGGCGAATGCAGCAATGTGGTTGGACTTGAATCACATGACAAGGGAAGAGCACACACAGGAGATACAGGAATAGGTAGAAAACCCAAAACATGAATGCATTTGATGTCCCCAGTACAGAGAAACTAATACAGAAACCTTAAAGCAACAGAGGTCAACATGAGAAGGGGATCAGGAACCAGTGTAAAGATCAGTTAGAGATGAATCAATTTGGGGTATAACACATTTGTACATGGAAGCAATGCTAGGAATCTCTCTGTATAGCTATCCTTAACTAGCAAAAATGCTGTGTCTTCCTTATTATTATGTCTTCTCTTCAACAAAATTAGAGATAAGGGCAGAACAAGGAGGAGAGGGAGGAGAGGGTGGAGGGGGGGGGAGGGGGAGAAATGACCCAAACAATGCACGCACATGTGAATAAATGAATAATTTAAAAAAAGTTCTGTTTAGTTGGGTGCTGGTTGCTCACGCCTATAATCCTAGCTAATCAGGAGACCTCAGAGATAAGGAGGATCACGATTCAAAGATAGCCTGGGGAAATAGTTTGCAAGACCCTATCTCAAAAATACTCAGCACAAAAAGGGGCCAGTGGAGTGGCTCAAGTGGTAAGAGGGCCTGCCTAGCAAGCTCAAGGCCCTTAGTTCAAAACCCCAGTGCCACTCCCCCAAAAAAAGTTCTGTTCATCAAAAGACACTTCAAAAAATGAAATGACAAGCTTTAGTCTGGAAGAAAATATTCATAAACATCCATCTGACAAAAGATTTACATCCAAAATATAGAACTCCTATAATTTAATAATAAAAAATTCAGTAATGTATAGGCAAAAGACTTGAAAATATCCAAGTAACCAATAAGAACGTTATAGTGTGCAACAAAATTAGTCATCAGAGAAATTTAAAATAAAACCTTAACAAGATGCCACCATATACTCATTAAAATGGCTAAAACTAAAAAAGCAAATAAACATTGCCAAATTTTGGTGAAGATGTGGAGCAACGAGACCCTTACACACTTCTGTGAAGTAAAATAGTACAGCCACTTTGGAAAACAATTAAACAGGTTCTTACAAAGCTAAACATATCTCTGGCCCTATGACCCAGCAATCTGACATCTAGTTACTAAATTCATACCTACAAAAAGTCTTTCACAAGAATGTTTATAGTGGCTTTATTCAAAACAGTCCCAAAGCAGAAGCAGTCTAGGTATGTATCTTCAATGAGAACTGGATAAAGAAGTAGTAGTAAGCTGGTGAGGTGGCTCAAGTGGTAAGAACACCTGTCTAGCAAGTGCAAGGCCGAGTTAAAACTCCAGTACCACTTTAGAAAAAAAAAAAGTAGTATATTCACACAAAGGACACTAGTCGGCAATAAGAAGAGCAAACTACTGATCTATATCACAAGTATGGATCTTAAAAAGCATTATCCTAGCTGGGTGCTGGTGGTACATGCCTATAATCCTAATTACTTGGGAGACAGAGATCAAGAAGATGATAGTTCAAGGCCAGCCCAAGCAAAAAGTGAGACCCTTTCTCAAAAATATTCAACACATACACAATACAAGGAAATTGTACAGGCAAAAGTAATCTGTGAACGTTTTGGTAAGAGTTGGGGTAGTGGTGGATCGTTTGGGAAGGACCTTAAGCGAACTTTCTGAGATGATAAAAATGTTCTATCTTCATCTTAATAAAGACATAGGTTACATGGATGTACACATGTGTAAAACTGATCAAACTGTACATTTAAATTCTGTCTTTCTTTCTGTACATTATACCCTGAGTTTTTAAAAGTTACCTTTAAAAAAGGAATTAGATGCATTACAAGAAAAATCTTTTCACAGTCCATAGTTTCTCATAATTCCAATAATCTATGATGTTACAAAGTTTATAATCAAAATAAAGCATTTTTATATTTGATTATTTAATCAAAATAATCGTTAACAAAATCGTGTTGATTTGAACTATGAATGGGGTCTTTAGCATATTTTCATTATACAGAATTTTCAGTATTATTTCCTACAACTAGGATCTGATTGCAATCAGTGATAGATTATGTCCCAATCTGAACAGTTGAGATAAATTCATAGTTGCTCTTAGAATGGCGGATAAATGAGGTGGGCATGGTGGTTCATGCCTGTAATTCCAGCTACATGGGAGGTATAAGTAGAAGGATCAGATTAGCTCAGGCAAAAGCTAGATCCTATCCTAAAATAAGTAAAGAAAAAAGGGCTAGGAGTGTGGCTCAAGTGGTAGAGCACCTGTCTAATAAGCATGAGGCTCTGAATTCAAATCCCAGTACCACCAAAAAAAGAACATCAACTAAATGAAACTTACTGCAATGATAGATGGTTCCCACAACATCAGATCTGTTCTACATAATCAAATACATTAAAAAGTTGTAAGAAGACCAGTAAAATATACAATTAATCCTCACCAACAGTCAGACAAAACTGCAACACATGCACGGCTCCTTCTTGTTTCAGAAAGTTCATAAAACGAAATAAAAGATCTTGCTGTTCTCTGATTTGCTTCAATTCTAACTTCAATACCTTGACATAATACAGTATATATAAGGAAGAATAAGTTAAAGCTCCATAAATGCATTCTAAAACTGTTTTTATCAAAAATAATATAGTTGCTGAAAATACTCACAGATGGTTTTTTACTTCTAGGTTCCGCAAATTTCTGCAAGAACGGAACTAAAGGGGAAGGTGGTTCTGTTGCTTTTTCAGGCTTTGAGGAAACAGAATTATTAGGTCAGTAAAACTGAGCCAAACTTCAAAGCAATCTGAAGTGTTTCTAACATGCTCAATACTCACTGGACTGTCATCTATGAAGATGATAAGCAAATGATTCACAGTATCCTATGGAAAATAATAAACACAGGTCAAAAGAATTCTATTACTGAATAATGCCCAGAATTCTCAGAACTTTGATATTAGCAAATTTTCTACAAAAAATAAAGAAACAAATGGCACAGATTATATGCTAATACATATAAGCATTTGCACATACATACTATACAGACTTTTTAAAAATCTATAATGCAATTTCTTAAAATTTGTGAACATGGGCAGAGAAAATCTATTCAGATTTTACTGTTTAAAATGTTTACAGATTATACCTGCCAACTGGATCAAAGATGGAGTACCCCAATGTCCATCAATGGATGAATAAATAAGCAAAATATGGCATATACAATACTCAGCCTTGAAAGGAGGAAAATTCCAACAGATACTACACTGTGGGGTAACCATGAGGATATTGTGTTAAATGAAATAAGCTAACCACAAAAAAGATAAATACTGTATGAGTATGAGTGCCTAGAACAGTCACAATCAGAGTCAAAAAGCAGAATGGACAGTAGCCAGGGGCTGAAGGAAGGAAAGACGAATCATTGTTTAATGTGTGCAGAGTTTCACATTTGTAAGATGAATAGTTCTAGAGATGAGTGGTAGCAATGGTTGTACAATAATATGAGTATTATTTAATGATGCTATACTGTACACATAAAAATATTTAAGATTGTAAGTCTTAAATTAAATGTATTTTACAATTACAAGAAGTGATTTTTTAAAAAAAAATCTTACTGGATCAGCTAGAAAATCCAAAGAAGGAAGGAACACAGAACCAGAGAGAATCTCTCTTATAAGTAAGGTCAGGGACCTGGAAAAAGAAATAATAGTTGTATATTTAGTAATTTAAAACAGTTCTTAATTTTCAAGCTCATAAAAACTTATCTAAAGATTTTGTCAAAATACAGATTGTAATTTAACAGCTGTGGGATGGGTCCCAAGACTATATGTCCAACAAACTCTCAGATAATGCTTATACTATAGGTTAACAGACTTGGACTTGTAGTCTTTATTTGACAAAAAGAAACTACTGTTTATGAAGGGGAAAAAAGTAATCTCTTACAGGTGGGACTTGGAAGACATTCAAAAACAGTTCCTCCCTAGAATATTTTAAATGTTTAACATATATTTAATTAATTCCTTGCATAGCATGAAGAAGGCATGGGGTTCAATCACCAGTGACACAAAAAAACAAGAATGTTTAAGACATTGTTTGTCAGGTGCCAGTGGCTCACACCTGTAATTCTAGTTACTTGGGAGGCTGAAATCAGGAGGATAATGGTTTGAGGCCCTATCTGCAAAATAACTAGAGCAAAATGGACTAGAGGTATGGTTCAAGCAGTAGAGCGCCTGCTTTGCTAGTGCAAAGACCTGAGTTCAAACTCTAGTACCACCAAAAAAGAAAAAATAGACTAGTTTGTTTAGTGGTATAATGTAATTCCCTTGTACTTATAACATTTAAGTAATATTACAAATTAGTCTCAAATAAAGATACCTCTTTTTTTTTCAGAGATGGGGTCTTACTATGTTGTCCAGGCTGGTCTCACACTTTCAATCCTCCCATCTCAGCCTTCCAAGAAACTGGGAATACAAGTGTGCATCACTGTACCCAACTAAAGATGTCCCAGTTAAAATATTAAAATAAAATACTTTTAAAAACAAAATAAAGTACATTACTAAGCCAGGAATGGTAATGCATGACTGTAATCCCAGCACTCAGGAGGCAGAAGCAGGAAGATAATGAATTTGAGGCTAGCCTGGCCTAAATATCAAGACCCTGTCTTGAAATAATTAATTAATTAATTAATTAATAAAGAACATCACTCAGTAGTGTACCTGCCTTGCAAGTGTGAAGGCCTGAGTTCAAAACCCCAGTACCACAAAATAAATAAATAAATAAAAAAGAACATCACTAACAATAAGCCATGATCTGTTCTCTAACAACTATTGAGTAACAGTAGTGAGGTAATTTATGGAAAAATCTAAACACACTTCTGCCAGAACAAAGGAGAATGGAGTCAATGACCTCTAAATTATTCTTCCCAGCTGGACATCTTGAAACCCAAAGTTATCTGCATTGTTTGTGCAAAGTGTTTCTGCCTATAGCAATCATAATGTGGATGTCTTTAAAACAAAATATCAAGGAAACAAAGTATAAGGATCTCAAACAAGAAAATTTATTTCATTCATATTATTTTTTATTTCCAAGATCAGTTTTCAAGAGAAAATTCTAAAAAATACAACATACAACAAATAGCACCTAAATTGGCATTTTTAAGACCTGAAAAATTATTTTCTTCAAATAAAAACTGTTCAGCTGAGAACATAGCTCAAGTGGTAGATCACCTGCCTATCAAGTGTGAGGCCCTCAGTTCAAGGCCCAGTATCATATACACAAAAAACCAAACCCTTTGGGTAAAGATATAGCTCAGTGGTAGGGTGCTTGCCCAGCATGTGCAAGGCCTTGGGGGTTCAATCCCTAGCACCACAAAGAAGAAAAAAGTTGAAAAACTTCACATTATAGACTAACATCAAGTTTCAGTGAACTCTTATCATGACCACAAATAGCAATATACATATGGCATATACATAGCATATGCTATACATACACAAACACTACATGATATTTTCTTGTCTATTTATACCTGCAGTCTGTTGCTTTAGGAGGCAAAATATAAGGAAAAAGTAATTCAGTCAGTTTCCTCAAATATTGTAATTCATCTCTTCGACTTCTTAAAGCCACATGAAGCTCTGGACCATATTCTTCTAAAGCTGCTTGCTGTAAAAACTCTGTATTTTTTACTGTAAGTAAAGGTAAAAAATAAATACTCACAACAAAGGAAGTGAATCTGATCAAAGTACATATACTTTAATATAAATGGAAATACCATAGTTGTACCCTTTGTACAACTAATATGCGAAAAGAATTGAATAAATATAGAAAAGAGTTAAATAATACCAAGTAACTCCAAGTCATTTCCACTAACATACAGAACAGTATCTAATCTAATTCTCCTTTCCTAGTCCCTGCTCTTTTTTTCAACATATATTATACAGGCATAATATATATATTATTATATTATTATATATTATTATAATAACATATTATTTCTGTTCAGAAACAGTATATAAAGAAAGAAATTTTTTGCTATAAATGTATTTATTTTGCAATAAATTGGTAACTGACCCTTTTCCCCTGGGCAGTAAGAATTTAAACTTATCATCTCTATTTTACAAATTATATATAACAATGTCAAATAATTTTAATAGGAAAAATCTATGCAGAATGTCTTCTAGTATACACAAGGCATTTGTTATCAAACCTTATATTTTATTCATCCTCTATAAAACAAACAAACAAAAACACCTATTCAAAATTCTTCAATTGTACCTGCTTTTACATTAACATCATCCAGATATCCTTTGAGAGCACTGTAGAAACAGGCTTCCTCTGGTAAATTTTGCATCTTTATCCAGAGCATAGGACATAAGAGGTATAATTTGAGGGCTGAGGGCACAACTCAAGTGATAACACACTTGCCTAGCAAGCCTGAGGCCCTGGGTTCAATCCCCAGTATAATAACAAAAAGAGGTATAATTAACAAAAGAAATGAGTTATCAAACCATGAAGAGATGGAGGCACTTAAAATCCTTATTGCTAAGTAAAAGAAATCAGTCTGAAACACACTGCATGATTCCAGTTTTATGGAGAAGTTAAAACTATAGAAATATTTTTTCTCTGACTGTAAAATAGCCTTTGTAAAATGGCTACAACAAAGACACTATGTCTAGTGTATTTTTGCCAGTGACAGGACAATGATTTTAAAAGCTAACTTATTTAACAAGTAAGTTAAATAAACATGATTCAAACTCTTTTACACACAAGTATTTTTTAAAACAGTTAAAGGTGAAATTATTTTTACTTGTTACGTTATCATAAGAACACAGAGTAATTTTTTTTTTTTTGTGGTGCTGAGGATTGACCCCAGGGCCTCACACATGCTAGACAAGTGCTTAACCCCATTGAGCTATACACCTAGCTCAGAATTTTTAAATATATAATTTGAAATGCTTCTCATAACTGAAGAACTGTTCACACCAAAGGGAAAATAAACCAGTAATTTGGTATTATTTAACTTCAAGTATACCTATAGTATAATTTCCCAAAATATGCTTGGATCATAGTAATTGAGATTATGAGAAAGGGAAAATGTCTCCACGATCAAGTGCATATGAGACACAATTAAAGTTGTTTCTTTGCTGTAGGACTGGGAATTTCTGGAAGGGGAAGATAATAGAAATTACCAAAAAATGTGATCATGAAACCTCTTCTACATGGTCATCTATGTAGAATGATATTCTTCAAACACATTTCAGAAAGCATTGACAAAGCACACCCACTGCCAACCCAAGGAAGACTTCAGTTTAACAGAAGCAAGTACAGAACGCAGAAGTAATGGTTAAACAGCAACATTTTAGCCTGCATTTAGAACATGAAAAGTCCTAAATGAAAACTGTATTCACTTAATCAGAAAACTTTTACAAAATGTATGCTTTGTGTAAATCATGTCAGTGAAAAGGCCTATAGATGCTATGGTGGTCACTAATTTTTTTAGAAGGGAATTAACACCTAATTGTGATACGGAGAAATTAACGTGGTAGCAATATACAAGATAGACTAGATAGAATAGGTTAAAAACATTCAAATCATCAAAGAGAAAGGGGGGAAGAGATATGAGAGATACCTTATCAATGGAAGACTAGAGTTTTGTCAGTAATACATCTAAAAGTTAACTAACCTACTCTAATTTTCAAAGCATCTTGAGTTTTCCTACTTACATGGTTAACAAACTATTGAAAGGGGTTTCATTTAAAAAAATATTTGCCTGTGAATGTATCAGTAAATGTGTCAGTCCTCAGATGCTTCAGGTAAAAGTAGGCATATAAAAAGAAAATCACTCACACTGTGGTAGAAAACTGTATTACCTTTCTGTCTGGCTTTAACTATCACCTCTATATGCTTCATTGCTGCTTTTAATAGTTTCTTGGTTATAATAGATGGAATATCCACCTAGAAAAATTCAACATGAAAATAAAACTTTGATTATCACTAAGTTGCAAAAACTATATTTAAGATACTGGAACATATCTCAAAAATTACAGGTATTAAGAAGAATATAATAGGAGGATTGTGGTCCAACCAAATAGTTCACAAGACCCTATCTCGAAAGTACCCAACACAAAACAGGGCTGGTGGAGTGGCTCAGGTGGTACGGCACCTGCCTAGCAAGTGTGAGGCCCTGAGTTCAAACCCCAGGGCTATGAATGAATAAATGAATACATACATACATACATACATACATACATAAATGAGAAAGAGAAAGAGCATGTTGGGAGTGGTGATACACACCTGTAGTCCCAGACTCAGAAGACTGAAGCAAGAGGATCTAGAGTTTGAGGCTAACCTGGGCTACATAGTAAGACTCTGTCTCAAAAAAACAAACAAACAAACAATATGTGTGTGTACACATACACACACACACACATACCATACTCCAAATACGAGGTGCTATTATTTAGAATCCACTAGGCTATCTTAAAGACTAACCGCAGAATTATTCTACTAACTAATGCCTGTTAACTAATTCATTAGAAGAGAGCAACTTGATTTATTTCAAGTTGTAATTCAAATGGCCTATCATCAACCATTTGATATTTCTTATGAAATTGTTCAACGCTCTTAGTCTATTATAAAACAACTGCCCCAGAACCTTTTTCTAAAAACATGATTGACGTTCATCAACTTTTTTCAAAAATCATAAATATATGTATGTGTTATTCATACACACCTGTAATCCCAGCACTCTGGAGGCTAGGGTAGGTGATTACAAGTTTGGGGCCAGCCTGACCTACACAGTGAGGTCCTATCTTAAAAAAAACAAAACCAAGGCTGGAAATCAGGGGCTCACGCCCTCTAATCCTAGCTACTCGGCAGGCAGAGATCAGGAGAACAGCAGGTTGAAGCCCTGGGCACACAGTTTGGGAGACCCTATCTTGAAAATACCCAACACAAAAAAGGGCTGGTGAAGTGGCTCTATTAGGGCTGGTAGAGTGCCTGCCTAGCAAGCCTGAGGCCCTGATTTCAAACCCTAGTGCCACAAAATAAAACCACCAAACAAGGCAAACATAAAAAAGTATATGAAAGCAACCAAAATTCAGCATCAGTGCATCAGCCCACCTCTATAACAGACATTAAGAGTGATAAGAATACGTTATGTCCTTAAATACATATTAACAAGCTTCACATCTTTTCCACTTGCTATTTAAGATAAATATTTTACCGTAAATAAGAATTACTCTATGAAATGATTTGTAGAATGGCTGTATAGCTAAAATTTATTATATTCACCCAACCAATAATCTACTCATTTATCATTTTTCTTTTCAGTTTTCCTTATAAATTTATAATGCCATAAATCCCTGAATATACATTTTATGTACATCTTTGGTTATGTCCTTGAAATATGCAATTAAAATGATAGAATTAAATTTAAGGATATAAATATCAGTAAGCCTTAATAAACACTGTGTCTCACACCTGTAATTCTAGCTACATAAAAGGCTGAAATTGAGAGGACCACAGTTCAAGGCCAGACCGGGGAAAGTTAGTGAGTGAGACCACATCTCAACTAATAGCTGGGCACAGGAGTATGCACCTGACATTAAAAAAAAAGGATCTGAAAACAAACAAACAAAAAAATTAAAAAGTAAAAACTAAAAACAAAAACAAAAGGATTGGAAGTGTGGCTCAAGTGGTAGAGCACCTGCCTTGCAAAACTCCAAACCCCAGTACTGCCCAAAAAAGCAAAAGATCACCAAACTCATCTGGAGTGGTAGCCCATGCCTGTATATCCCAGTAATGGAGATGCAGAAGCAGTAGGATCTTGAGTTCAAGGCCAGAATGGGCTACACAGCAAGACCCTGTCTCAGCATGTGCAAGGCCCTGGATTCAATTGCCAGCACCACAGATACACAGACACATACACACACACACACACTTGCATTCAAGTATAACGTGGATTTGCACTTGATTTGCCAATTTCCCCACAATCACCATTACTAGATATTAACATTCTTTTTTATCTTTCCCAACTTGATAGGTAAAAGAGTAGTATCTCATAGCAATACATATTTGATATGGCATGAAACATTTTCAATTATTCACTGGCCATTTTATATTTTCTTTTGTGAACTGATTGGATATACTGTTCATTTCTCAAGTAGATTTAGAAACATATAGCAAGATTAATCTTTATTAGTTAATGGCAGATACATTATATACTAATTCATTGCCAGTATGTTTAATCCTATTGAATTGACAAAGCAGTAGATAAATATGTATCTATAGCCAACAAACTATGAACATAGACACAAAAAAAACCACATAAAATGTAGCTCAAAAATACCTTTAAAAAGTATATGATAACCATAACCATTTACTCTATAAATTCATCTAGTTGAAACACTATTTTTCTATAGCTGTCTTCAGTTCTAATTTCCACAAACCAAGATAACCAAGTATTAAAGAAAGAAAAACTAATCAATGGGTCAAAAATAAGTCGCTAATTTTTTAACCTAAAAAATGAAAAGTGAGGAAAATGAATATACTTGATATAGGAGACAAATGAGGTTTAAAATAATCTTATTGGGGGTGAACATGTATACACTGTAACCATATATGGAAATGTCACAATGCAACACTCTCCAAGTACAACTAATATATGCTAAAATGTTAAATAATATCATAATAAAAAATTATAATGTCATAATGATAATGCCCAAAATCCTCAAATTTCTCATAAATAAATACCTTGTGAATTCTTCGTATTAAGACAGATGCAAAAAATCGTAATGTTATTCTCAGTTCATCAACAAAGGACTCATCATCTGTCACATCCCTTCAACAGAAGTTCAGAGAAAAATCAGCTTCACCTTCTTAAAGCTCAGCAAAGAACGAGCTTTTTCTTCTACTTACCTAGGCTACTCTTCTTTTTATTTACAAACAATGCACTTAGGTTGCAGAATAGAAGAAATGGATTAAAAAAGAAAACAAACACCTTTCATAATTCTAACACCAAAGACATAATCACCATTATTTAATTTTAGCATGTATTTCCTTGTAGACACACACATGTACATATCTTTTTTTTACAACTAAGATGATTTTCTAAGTATCATCAAAAAGAAAACAATGAATATCAGGGGAACAATAGAATACAACATTTTAAGATACTTCAAAATATTTATAAAATAATGTTACTCTAAAGGTAAAAAAGGAAAGTGTGTTTCATTTGAAAAAGAAAATGAATGGGAAACTCAAATATTTTTAAACTAAAATTTTGACAAACTTCATTTGAGCAAGTACTTTTCATTTTCCTGAAGTCTTGATGTCCCAAGAGGAATCAGGACATTTTCCTAAGCAAAGGTAAGAAAGAAAGGTGTGTATAATGGTGACATCCTGAACTTAAAGATGGTACAAGCTGTTAAGTTCCTTAGAAGAATATGAAAGATAACTGTATCAACCATGCTTCCCACTGTTAACTTGGGGAAGGGGCTATTACAGCATCAATAATTAGACTGAGGAGAAAATGTGTACTTTAACTGAAAAGTACAACCATATTTTACATCTGAATAGTCATAATTTGAAGTGAGGAGAAGAAATGGCATCTTCAGAAAATCATTCATTTTACAAAAGATTTCATTATCAGCTTTACTTAAGTGGAAAATGCACCATATTTAAGACAGAATCCAATGAAACAATTGATTTACACAGCTTTTTTAGGGAACTGTAATATATAAACTATATATTAAATTTGTCTTAACACTGTAAATGAACTCAAACAGCAGCATGTTTTTAATTAGAAATTCAAAATATACTGAATCAATATTAAATTAGGGGAGGTACATTAGACATTAACCCTACAAGCCATACAGTGGCCCAGAAGCCGAGTGCTGGTGATTCACATTGTGATCCTAAAGCTGCTTGGGAGGCTGACAGAAGGATCACAGTTCCAGGACAGTCTGGGCAAAAAGTACACAAGACCCCATCTCAACCAACAGCTGGCCATGCACAACTGTCATCCTAAGCTACACAGGAGGCTGAGAATGAAAGGATTGCAGTTCCAGGCCAGACAGAAAAAAACAAAAAAGTTTGTGAGACCCTGTATCAAAGGGGAAAAAGCTGGACATGGTGACAGGAGACTGTCATCCCAACTACAGGAATACAATCATAAAATAGGAGGGTTACGATTCAGATCAGCCTGGGCAAAACCTGAGATTCTATTTCCAAAATTAATCAGAGCAAAAAGTGCAAGAGGCCTGGCTCAAGCAGTAGAGTGCTGCACCCTAAGTTCAAACTCCAGTACTGTCAAAAAAACCCACATATTTGCTTAAAGAAACATGTTACTAACATAATGTAAGTTGAACCTCTCTGATTCTCAAAGTAGGTATGTGGCTTTTTTTTCAGATCTAGAGTATTTTTTCTGTTCTGAAAGGCGCAAGGCTCTCACTCCCTACATACACTAAAACCAAAGTTACCTAGAAAAAAAATATTAATTTTCCAAAGAATCTATTGAAATTATCTTTCAATTTAATAAAACATCTAATTATAGATTTCCCTCCAAAGATAAAATCATTGCAAAAAGAAAAAAAAAACAACTCTTTTTTTTTCCTTTCCTTTGAAACAGTCTCCCTACATGGGCTGGCCTGGTCTTGAGCTCTCAGTCCTTCTGGCTCAGCATCACAAGTGCTGGGATTACTGGCTCATCAGTGATTCCTAACTGGGGCTGATTAGGCCTTCCAGTTAATATTTGATAATCATCTAATGGAAAGAGGCCAGGACTGCTACTAAATATCTTATAATGTACAACACAACCCTCCCCAACAAAGAGTTGTCTAAATTGTCATCATTTGAAACACCCTAGCTCTCGCTGAAAACACATTATTAGTATGTTTAACTTAATGATAATCACTATGTTAAAGAAAAAAGGCCTTGTAGAAAGGACATACCTGTACCACGGATAAACAAAGTTTTCCAACACTAATTCAAGAACCTGCATAAAAAATCATTTTAAAAGAAAAATAAAATTGATTAATTCTAGTGAAATGAGCTGGTTGACTTAGTAACATATTACCAAAAACAATTTTATTATTCTACATATTGACAGTAATATCACACTTTCGTGACAAAATATTGTATTTCAACCTTACATGGTTGTGAGGATCAGAAGAGAACATTTGAAAAAATACTTGTAAAATCATGAAGCTCCAAGAAAAAAAAATGGCTATTAGAATCACACACACTTATTTCTAAATATTTCCATAAACAACAAAACATTTAAATAAATTGCTTCTGACTGTGAGTTTCACTGAACCAAAAGAAATTCTATGGAAAGAAAGAAAATAGGTTAGTTTTTTGCATTCCTGACTTTTTCTGTGTCAGTGTTCTTGGGATAAAATGTAGAAACAAATAGCTAAGAGTTATATAAGGGATCAAAATTAGAGGAGTTAGTAATTAGCTTTGAAGGAAGGACAGTGCCTGGAAGAGAGTGAAGGGGAGTTTTGGGGTGCTTGTAATGTTTTATTTCTTGATCTGGAGGCTAATTCACATGGACATGCTTACTTTGTGAAAATTTTAGCTGCACTGTTAAAATCAGTATATAAGTTAAATGTGAAACAAAACAAACCCTAGGAGTTAAACCTTTCATTCCTTAGGTGTAAGTGTTAATAGCATGTTTTAACTTTTTTCCTTTTTTGGAGGTACTAGGGATTAAACTCAGGGCCTTGATACCACCTAAGCCACATCACCTGCCTCCTGCTTTTAGTTTGTTTTTCAGATAGGGTCTTCAGCTTTTGCCCAGGCCAGCCTACTACCATGATTCTCCTACCTCTGCCTACCACATAGCTGGGATGACAGATGTATACCACCACACCCAGCTTGTTTTTGAGATAAGGTCTCAAAAACTTTTTGTACATGCTGACATCAAACAACATTCCTCCTACTTCTGCTTCCCAAGTAGCTAGGATTATAGGCTTGCACCACCATGCCTGGTCCTGTATGTTGTACCTTTTATAAGAAGCATTATGCAATAATTTTTTTAAAACAATGGGGGGGGGTGGGAAATAAATGAAATGTATTACCAGTATGATTCCCAAATTAGACCATATGCCTTTTCTGACAGCAGCAAGAAAAGTTGTAGATTCCCTAATTTAAATATTAAGGTAAAAATAATTTGTATTGATTTACTACAAAAATTAAGCATTATTTAAATTTGCTGGGAAAAGAAGATATGTACAGACAGAGATCAGATATAGAGAGGAAACTAGAAAAAGTTATCTTTAAACATTTGGTCTTCCTTTATCTCTATATCTAATCAATCACCAAATCCTACTAATTTACATCCTAAGTAACTCTTTTCTAGCACCACTGTTTGTCCTCATCTTCTCACCCTTTATATTGCAACACCAGCTTCTGAATTAATCTCTCCATTTCCAAGTGTGCTCTCCCCCAAAATGTGCCATGCAGGTGCCAAAGTGATCTAAAATATGTACTTGAGCACATCAGCCTCTTGCACAAAACCCTCAGTACATCGAACCACAATACATGAAAGAAAACTGGTGATGCACTGATTTAAGGCAAGAGTTCTGCATCTGTGACCACTTACTTCCTTTCTACCTCCCAATGCATCCTCTGAGTCACATCTGAAGCTTTTATTACACAGTTTGAGAATCTTGAAAATCACTAACTTCCAGGCTCAATTAATCTAAACTCTATCACCACAACCCTTAAGGTCTTTTGATTTCTAAAAAGCTATATAAAATACTGGTTAAGCTAGTGGAGTGGCTCAGGTAGAGCGCTTGCCTAGCAAGCACAAGACCCTGAATTCAAACCCTAGTGTTGCCAAAAAAATTAAAATACTGATTAAGAACTAAACCAGACCTGAGTTTTTGAATGAGTTCTGCTATCAATTCAATATGAAGCATGAAAAATTTTTTGTAATGTGAACATTATATTAAATATAGAAATATGTAAATTTCTAGGAAAGGAACAGTGTTAGCAATTTTTAGCTAAGGAAAATATTTTTATAATGACTGTTCAATATTGGCAATATACCATAGAAAGTTATCTTGGTATTCATATGAAAATTATATATATTTGCTAAATAAAATAGGATCCAATTGTTTTATTTTTATTATTTTTATTATTGTTGTACTAGGGGTACATTATGACACTTACTAAAGTTCTTACAATATAATGTAGTTTAATTCACCCCCTCCATCATTCTCCTTTATCCCTCCTACCCCCATTCCTGGAATAGTTTCAACAGGTATCATTTTTCCATTTATATACATGTGTACACAATATGTGCAACATATTCACCCTCCTACACCCTCTCCCCACATCCTCCCCGCTCCCACTGATACCAACCCCCCAGACAGGACCTATTCTGCCCTCCTGTTCTCCGAAACTTGAAAAAATTATTGAAGCTCTCTAAATTCCAGTTTACCTTTGGTAATATTGTCAATAATAGCACCCATTCCATAGGCTGGGTATAGATTACATGAAATAATGCATATATGCTTAGCACAGAGCTTAATATATGATAAGCAATTAATAAATGATCACTACAAAAATATTATTTCTTCATTGCACAAATCCCTCACATTTTACCTTACTAAATACACCACCTATTTTAAGCCTCTTTCCTCTCAAGAACTCTCTATATGAAATACCCTTTCCTATACTACCAGTTTGGCGAACTTTTGATCATCCTTTTCCCTGCCCTTCTCAACAGCTGTGCACTTCCTCCTCTATCCTAATTCTATCCTTCCATTATTGCCTGCATTGCATTATACTATGTCTACCTCTAATGCTAAGCTGAAGTTTGAGAAGAGAGAGATCAGTTATATTTTATTTCTTTTTTACATGTGGGGCCTACCCAGTTCCTGCCTGTAGCAAAATCTCAAAAAGTTTTTATAAATATGGAAACTAATAGTTACTGGACACCAATATGTGCCAGGTGCAGGGTCAAGAGCTTTACACAGAAGTTCTGTCATTTTTTTGAAGTAACCAATGAAATGTCAGAGACACAGAAAGCACTCTTGCTAGAGATTTTTCTTTTTTTCAACTCTCGCATTTTAATAACATAATGAGAGCCAGGCACCAGTGGCTCACACCCATAATCCTAGCTACTCAGGAGTCAGAGATCATGAGGGTCGTAGTTTGAAGCTAGCCTGGGCAAACTGTTTGTGAGACGCTATCTTCAAAAATACCCAACACAAAAAAGGGCCGGTGGAATGGCTCAAGTGGTAGGGCTTCTGCCTTGTAAGCATGAGGACCTGAGTTCAATACTGCCAAAAAAAAAAAAAATGTGAGTTACATATTTTATAATATTTTATTTAACCCAATATATCCAAACTATTATTATTTCAACACATAACCTATGTTAAAAAATATTTCACATTCCTTTTTTCTTGCTAGTTCTTCAAAATCCAGTATATATACTGTATATATATATATGTGCTATATATATATATATATATATAAAACACATTCCAATTTTGACTAGCACAATCCAAGTGTTTATTAATAACTACATGTGGTAGGCTGGCAGAGTGGCTCAAATGGGAGAGTGCCTGCCAAGCAAACATGAGGCCCAGAGTTCAAACTCCGGTACAACAACAACAAACAACAACAAAATCCCACATGTGGCTAGTGGCTACCATACTGGACAGCACAGTCTTTATGTTTCTTAATTTTAATATCTTGGGGGGGTAGTTATGGATCAAGTCTAGGGCCATGTACATGGTAGGCAAGCACTGCACCACTGAGTTACATCTCTAGGTGCTGAATAACACTGTCTTACAGCAAATCTTGGATATTAAAAAGGCCTTAGGGAAGTAATGAAAAGGAAAAATGCCAAGCATGTCATATCAATGGCACTTTATGCAGCTTACCTTTAATCAAAGGAGGGGATGAAATGGGATAATGGACAATCAGGCAGGGTTTAGGTGCTTACTGCTATTCTTCAGCTACAAAGCACTCAATTTCAATCAATACATAACCTATCATCTACCAACAATATATGTGATCCCAAACTTGTTGCTGTGAACAAGTGAGACCACCCAACTTTCCACCTTTAAAAACTTCACTGCTTTTTCAGATGCATGGAAAAGACAAGTCTCTAAAATAAGTAACTAAAACATACATGCTACCAAAAGAAACATAAAATGTAACTAGAACAAAGATAAGAAAACATGCTTTCTGGGAGAAATTATCCCATTCCCTGTTCTATCCTTACATTAGTATCAAAACAGGTATCATAATTCAGTAAGATCTGCATTTGTTCTCTGCAGTTCAATGCTCCTTCGGGAATTACAAAATGGCCATTTCTACTCCCCTATCATAAAGGTGCTTGTTTTTATAGGTGAACAATAGCCAGTTAAAGCAATGCTTTCCTTAGCAAATCTTGGATCTAAGTGCAATTGGGAATTCTTTACTACTCAATTTGCTTATTTTGTAATAATCAACAACCTAGCCCAGACCTCACTGGTTGACACAGATTGAGATGTGTGTTTTTTTCTGGGTTTTTCTGGGCTCTCACTTGGTAGCCCAGCTGGTCTGGAACTCAGGATCCTCCCACTTTAGCCTCCTGAGTCCTGGATTACACATGTGTGCCACCATGCCTACCTTATTGAGATGTCTATGAATTAATTTTTTTTTTTTGAAGTACTGGGGTTTGACCTCAGGGCCTTGTGCTTGCTTGAACCCTGTCTCCAAACCTCTTTGCTCTGGTTATTTTGGAGATAATAGGGTCTCACTTTTTTGCCCACGCTGACTGGAATAAAGCTAGAATGATAGGAACGTTCTACCATGCCCAGCTCTTTTCCTGTTTAGATGAGGTCTCATAAACTTTTTTGCCCAGGCTGGCCTCAAACCACAATCCTCCCTATGTCAGGTTCTCTAATTAGGATTACAGGTGTGAAACACCAGCACGTGGCTAGGATTAAATTTTTTGATAAAAATTTTTTTCATAGGTATTTAACATTTTAACATTCTCTGTTTGTGTATACAGACATGCACCAAATAATATCTGGTCAACAATGAACCACAAATATAATGGTGGTCCCATTAAGATTATTATGGACCTATTTACCTTACCTGTAAGGTCATAGCTACTGTAGCACAATGCTTTATTCACATATTTAGAGTGATGTTGGTGTAAACAAGCTTATTGCACTGCCAGTTGTACAAAGTACAGCACATACAATATAATTATGTATAGTATATAATACTTGGCAATAAAGGACTATTTTACTGGCTTATGTACTTGTTATACTATAAAAACATCTTAGTATGCTATATAGCATATATTTATATGCTTTATACATTTATAATATACTTTTTTTTGGCGAGTACTGGTGGCTCACTCCTATAATCCTAGCTACTTGAGAGGCTGAAATCAGAAGGATCACAGTTTGAGCCAGCCTAGACAAATAGTTTCCAAGACCCCATCACCAAAATAATCAGAGCAAAATGGACCAGAGATGTGGCTCAAGCGGTAAAGGACCTGCTTTGCAAGTGTAAAGTACTGAGCTCAAACTCCAGCCCCACATTAAAAAAAAAAAAAAAAAAGAACCATATATATATATATACACACACACATATATACATATATATGTATATACTATTTATAGTACATATATACATATACACATACACATATATGTATATATACTATATATATAGTATATATATAATGTATATGTGTACTTTTTATTTTAGAATTTTAGAATGTACTCCCCTTCTACTTATTAAAAATTTTTTTTAAATTTTAGTTGTATAAAACAGTATGCCATGTCACACCAGCAGCAGCCTCATACAGCTCATACTTACCATGTCCCTGGATTACATCAATAGGGCAATGACTGAACAGTACCATCTAGGTTTGTGTTAAGTACATTCTGTGACATTCTTACATTTCTGAGAAATGCCTAACAATGCATTTCTCAGAAAATGCCCCCGTCATTAAGTAACACATGGCTATATTTGACAATATTAGTTAAATCACTTACCTCTGAGAGAGATGCATCAACCTTGGAAGAAATTTTCAGGTCTAGCCATGGCTGGTAGTTTTCAAGTAGCAAAGAAGGCCTAAAGAAAGTCATACAATTAAATCACTTGTAACCTAAAATGTAATTAGAAAGACCAACAAATAAAAAGTGTTTAACTTACCTATGTCGCTTACATTTCACTTTATCACAAACAGCACAGCTATGACCTTGAGGAAATAATTCTTGAAGTCCTAATTGCTAAAAAGAAAGAAAGAAAGAAAAGGAAAGGAAAAGTGGAGAGGAAGATCTGTCTTTACATATGATTTTTACTACAAAGAATCAAGTTTTCTAAAGTTTTTTCAGTCAATGTATGAATTCGGAGGACTTCTTTTTTGTTTGGTGGTACTGGGGTTTGAACTCAGACTCTCATGCTTGCTAAGCCACTTCAGCCACTGCACCAGCCCTTTTTGGTGATGGGTATTTTTGAAATAAGAGTCTTGTGAACTATTTGCCTGGACTGGCTTCAAACTGAGTTCCTCCTGAGTAGCCTCCTAAGTAGCTAGGATTACAGACATGAGTTATCAGTGCCTGATATCAGAGGACTTTTTCTGTGTTCATTAAGAGTGGAAACCATTATTTGTAATAAATAACACTTGGTAAACTAAACTGCCAACAGAAGCAAAATACCTGATACAATGCTTCAAAATTCTAAGATTAAGGGCTCACAAAGTGGCTCAAGTAGTAGAGTGCCTGCCTAGCAAGACTTGAGGACCGGAGTTCAAACCCAGACACCGCCAGAAAGAAATGTATGTGTGTGTAAATTTCTAAGGCAAATTTCTAAGCTTAGACTTAAGGTCAAGCTTATGTTAAGTGATGTTATGAACACTTATAAAAAATTTGATCTGTACTTAAATGGACTACTCCATTGCGAAAGTATAAGAAAAACTATTTTCTATTTTTCCAAACTCTTGACTTTAATGAGGAAGAATATAATGTGATCATTAGTGAGGCTCTGTGCTTCCTCTGAGTTGAAATACCATCAAATCTGAAACAAGGGATTATATTAATATAAGCAACTGTAGAGTAAGACTTTAAGATATCTCACCCAGAGATATGAGGACATAGTTTAATAGCAGAGAGCTTGCCTAGCATGCCAAAAAAAAAAATCATATTCATTCCATCAAATCCTTACCTATGATCAGAATCTTGCTTTAGGAGGATAAATATACAACAACCTTGTTTGGTTGGTTGGCTGGTGAGACTGGGGTTTGAACTCAGTGCTTCGCACTTACAAAGCAGGTCCTCTACCACTTAAGACACACCTCCAGTCCATTCATATTTTGGAAATGGGCTCTTGGGAACTATTTGCCTACAATAACTTTATTATAAACTTCAGAAATACAAATTACTTTGGTTAAGCAAACTGCCTAATCATTTCTGTTTCTATAGTGCATACAGACATTTAAAAAAAATTTGGTGGTACTGGCATTTGAACTCAAAGCCTCAGTCCTTTTGCTTTAGTTATTTTTTAAATAGGGTCTCCGTGTTTTTGATTAGGCTCACCTGGAGTGTGATCCTCCTATTTATGCTTCCCATATAGCTGGGATGACAGGTGCACACCACTACACCCAGTTTTTTATTGGTTGAAAAAGAGGTCTTATATTTGCTTGGACAGGCCTCGAATCATGATTATTCCAATCTCTGCCTCCTAAGTAGTTAGCATTGCAGGTATGAGCCAATGTGCCCAACTGCACACTGACATTTAAATTAACGGAGTTAGAAGAATGAGTATGCAGCTCAGTGATACAGTACTTGCCTAGCAAGTATTAAGCCCAGGGTTTAATTCTAAGCACCGCAAAAAAAAAAAAAAAAGGATACTTAGAAAGTAACAGGGTTAGATTATTTAATCCAGAATTCCTTAACTGAGTTTGTTGCTCAGAAACCCCTGCAGAGCTTTTAACAAGTACTAAAAAAGGCTGTAAGCCAAAACTGCTCAATCAAAATCTGGTTGTAGGAACTAGGACTCTATTTTTAAAGATTCTCCAGGAGATTCTCCTATACAACTAATTATGAGAACTTCTGTTTTAACTTATTATCTTCACAATTAATAGGTAGTTAGAGAATAATCTAAAATTATGGACCCCAACTTTCTGAGAAGGTTGTATTTTCTTTTTGCCCCCCCCCCACCTTCTTAGAGCTGTACACATTAAACTAACTCTGGGGACATAGCTCAGTGGTAAAGTGCATGTTTAGCATGCAAGGACCATGTTCATTCCCTACCACTGAAAAATGCAGTTAAAATAAGTAAATATATACATACATACAAAAAAACACAAACTTCGTTTTGAAAATTTTCTGATCAACTTCCTATCTTCTATTATTAAATAATCATAAGTAGATTTTAAGAAATCATGACTTTAAAATACTTTCAGTAATGAATGTTAAACAATGCAAGGCAATACAAACTGACTTTTAAAAATAAAAACACAATTTTACCTTGGGTTTATATTTTATCATGAAGAATATATTTGGTAAGAGAGAATCAGGTCCTAATGAGCAGTAAAATGTGACAACTCCAGCAACAAATGACCAGAAGATCATTAAGACATGAAGATACCTTCAAAATAAATAAGAATAATTTTTAGAACCAACAAAAATATAAAACATTAAGTTATCCTTTCATTTATTTTAACAAATATTTATGAAGCACCTGCCAATCAGAAACAATGTTTCTGATCATGATATTCCCCAATGCACTTATTAAATATAAGAATCACAAAATGTACATCAAATATATAGTTTCATTTAAAGTATAATAAATTCTCAATATTTCATCATTTAGTTACCATATTGTCATGTTTAAGTAGCCCATACTACATTCTTCCAGAATACCTTCTAATGATATTCTGTTCACACTCCAACAAAATTCTAATTATTTTGCATTAAATTAAACAAATCACAAATAGCCTGTTTTGTACTACACAGCATTAGGTTCTGAGGATATAGTAAGGAGCATTACTACCATGGTCTCTATTTGCATGGAAAACACTCTCTAATGGCGATAACAGGTAAGTACTGTAAATAAGCACTGGCAATATGATCAAGTATTTGTTAATGACAGAGAAAGTACATGTGATATGGGAGCACCACAGGCCAACTACTTAACCCAAATTTGAAAGGACAGAAAAGGCTTTTTTAGAGACAGCAAAATTTATCACAATTTATTGAAATTATCTTCCAAACTTTGCCAAACGTAGTGTGAGCTGAGTTTCTGTCATCTATCATAAAGAGTCCTGAGTAATACCGAGGAAACAATGAAGAGTTTTTTGAAGACTTTAAGAAGGAAAGTGGTAGTATAACATTAATACCACTCTGGTTACAATATGAAGAATGGTCTAGCCTAGAAACACTCAGGCTAATTTGAAAGCTGTTACAGTAATCTAAGGGAGTCAATGATGACCTGCACTAGGAACAGAGAAAGGTAAAAAGAAGTAGACTCTTTTGAGAGACATCTGGGAAGAAAAATTAAGAAGAGGAAGAGAAATCTACACAGGAATCTAGTAATTAGAAGAGTTACAAAGAAAGTCAAGGTATATGTCATAAAAACTCATTTTTAAACGTTAAAAAAAGGAAAAAAATCTCAAAAGAGATGAAATGATCAATATAATCAAACATCTGTGAATAGACAAATTGAGAAGTGACCAGGAGCACTGCCAGTAAGAGGCTCTGATGAGTTAGTCAAAAGCCACTTTGGCAGAATAGCAAAGGACTAACATGGATTAAAAAGTGAGATGGAGGCTCACACCTGTACTCCTAGCTACTCAGGAAGCAGAGATCAGGATCTTGGTTCAAAGGCAGCTCAGGCAAATAGTTCAGAAGACCCTATCTCAAAAATACCCAGCACATGTATACATAGAAATGTCACAAGTAAACCAACATACAGCTATCTTAAACCAAAAAAATGTCATTTTTTTTTTATAAAAACAGAAAACAGGAGTGTAGAACAGGTCCTGTCTGGGGGGTTGGTACCAGTGGGAGAGAGGAGGATGTGGGGAGAGGGTTAGGAGGGTGAATATAGTGCAAATATTGTGTATACATGCATGTAAATGTAAAAATAAGACCTGCTGAAACTATCCGAGGAATGAGGGGGAGGAGGACATACAGGAGAATGATGGAGGGAGTGAATTCAACTATGATATATTATAAGAACTTTTGTAAATGTCACAATATATCCCAGCACAACAGTAATTTTAAAAATGGTTAAAATAGAATAAAACAAACATTATTACTCAAAAAAAAAATCAACACAAAAAAGGGATGGCAGAGTGGCTCAAGTGGTAGAGTACCTAATAAGTGTGAGGCCCTGGAGTTCAAACCCCATTCTGCCAAAAAAATAAAAAATAAAAATAAAAAAGTGAGATGGAGGGTTCACAGCATGGCTCAAGGTAGTGCACCTGCTAAGCAAGCACAAAGCCCTGAGTTCAGGTCTAGTAAACAACAACAACAACAAAAAGTGAGATGGGAGGTAAGGAAGTAAAATCACTAACACTGGATAATTCCCTTTCTAAAGGAAAGAAAAGCTAACGTGGCAGCTGGAAGAAACAGCAAGAGAAAACTTCTGGTAAAACCTAATCACATTTAAATCTTGAGAGGAGAAAAGGAGAAAAGAAGGAAATACAGCCAGTTGCCAGTAGCTCATGTCTGTAATCCTAGCTACTCAGGAGGCAGAGATCAGAAGGATCACAGTTCAAAGCCAGCATGAGGCAAATAGTTCATGAGACCCTATCTTGAAAAAAACTCAACACACACACACACACATACACACACACAAAAACCAGGGCTGATGGAGTGGCTCAAATGATAGAGTGCCTATCTAGCAAAGCCTAGCAAGCAGGAAGCTCTGAGTTCAAGCCCCAGTACCACCAAAAAGAAAAAGAAGGAAGTATATGGGAGAGAAGATATAACTGAATGATGTCCTAGAGAAGACAGGAAATGCTGACATTCAGAACCTAAATGGTGATAAAGAGAGAGGAGTCTCTTCCCCAGTATGCAGAGAGAGAATAGATGGTAAGAATGAGGTTAAAGCTACTGATGTGGTACCAAGACTCACATGAAAGTTGCTGAATGTAAAGGGCAAAGGTGGCATGATCACAGGTTATAAAAACTGGGAAGTTCTGAAACAGATGCTGGGGAGGCGGGGATGTTATCCTCTGTAACTGTTCCACAGTACTGAGGGTGAAAAATGAATCTACAGTTATGGGATTTTCTCCAGCAGCAGCATTCGATTATCAGGAAACGAACACTGAAAAAAGCAAAAAGTATCACTGATTCAAGATTTGGATTTTGTCAGGTGAATGGAATGGAAGACAGGGAGTTAAACATATTAGCAACACATTAGGTAAAGTAGACGACCATGAAATCTAAGTCTGAAAGACTAAACTTTGAAGAAGAGTAAGTGGCAACAGAAGAGGGCAAAGGGATAGAAGAAAGCAAAGGAGTCAGGAGACTGAGATGTCAAGAAGCAGGTACAGTATGACTGACTGAATTAGAGAAGGAGACATCAGTCAGCAAGTGGGATATTTTATTTTTATGTGACAGGAGTGTAGCTCAGGTTGGCCTCGAACTCATTATGTAACCCAGGCTGGCCCTCAACTCACAATACTCTTCCCCCAGCCTCCCAAGGGCTAGGATTACAAGGAGATATTGATGCTTAAGGTTTTAGAAGTATGGGCTGGTGGGGTGCGGGTGGCTGACATAGTTGAGTACCTGACTAGCAAGTACGAAGCCCTGATTTCAAACCCCGTACTGCCAAAAAAAATTTTTAGAGGTACAGTACTTTCAAGTAACAGTATCTACTGTATGGTGATACAAGTGGGAGACTGAGCAGGTGTCACTTTGAAATGGGTTAGATTATCTGACAGTTTGCTCCCACAAACACTGATGTCACCTAGAATAACAGCAGAATTTAAAATAGAAAGCATGTCATAAGCCAGGAGGAAACAGTCTTCAATAAATGAGTACAAATGACCAAGATTGCTATCAATGAGAAAATAGACAAATGACATAACTCAAAGAAGCAAGAAACATCTGCTTCCTTGATTAGAATAACTAGTACCAGAATTGCCTTCTCACCAGTTACAAACAACTTCAAAACTGGACAAAATACATGCAGCAATTGTGTCCAGGAACTAAACCACCAGCAGTGCAGGGCTACTTTCTGTGAGAAAAGGGAAGCACACAGGTGAGCTCCTCACTCATCCCAGATTCTGCCCATCCCGGGTACATTCCAGGTTGCAGAAGAAATTGTGAAGACCTGGGAGCTCACAATTGGCTGATGCAGCACCAGGTATCCCCGTGAGAAACAAATGTGGACGTGTTTACATCTTATAGACAATGACCAAATGAGCACAAAATCTGTAAGACAAAGGCCAAGTCACCCAAGCCAATGAAACTGCCCAGTCACCAGGATCTCAGGGCAATTCTACACTTGAGAAACACCCACTTTATGTCTATTTTTTAAAATGCTCTCACTCAGCACTTACAAACAGAACAGTACTGCCTACTCAAAAAACTGCTATGACTTCAGATTGCCTGCAGAATGTCCCTTAAGCCTTTATGGCCCCTTTCACCTTTTCACCTGGTTTCTTCTTCATCTTTTATTTAAACCTTCACTCTAACCACAGAAGCACACCTCACATCCAAATTTTAAAAAATAAATAAATAAACCATTTGTCTGTAAACTAACTCAGTTAGAGATATTCATATGGGAAATTATGAAATTCATGTTCACAGTCATTCCACCAAACTCATTTGAGCCATACATAATTCAGAATTCAGAATTTTTAGGATTCTACAGCAACTATACAATATATATTTTATATGTACACATAAATAAAAAATATAAAATATAAATTTTATTTTATGGGAGCTTAACATTCCCAATGAAATCTCATACAATACACAACTCAGATATTTCCCAACACATGAAAAGGAAGGAAACAGTAAAGGCCAAACAAAAACAGACATAAAGACCAGTGGAATGGAAGACCCAGATATGAAGTGCACAACTACGCCCACTTGATTTTTGAGAAAGGTGCCCAAAACATCAACAACGTTGCTAGAAAAACTGGATACCTGCAGGCAAAAAACTGAAACTAGATCCATGTCTTTCACCCTGTACCAGTATCAACCTTAATATAAAACCTAAAACTTTTTTGGGGGGACGGTACTGGGGTTTGAACTCAGGAACAAGCAACACCTGAAACTCTGAAGCTAGCTCAAGAAACAGCAGAGCATACTAATAGGCATAGGCAATGACTTCCTAAGTAGTATTCAAATGGCTCAGCAACTAAGAGAAAGAATTGATAAATGGAACTGCATGAAACTAAAAAGTTTCTGTACAGCAAAAGAAAAGGTCACCAGATTGAAGAGGCAACCCACAGAATGGGAGAAAACTTTTGCCAGCTATACATCTGACAAGGGATTAATAACCAGATTACACAGGGAGCTCAAAAAACTAAACTCCCCAAAAATCAATGACCCAGTGAAGCAGTTGGCAAATGAACTGAACAGAGATTTTTCAAAGGAAGTCCAAATTGCCAAAAATACATGAAGAAAGGCTCAACATCCCTGGCCATAAAGGAAAAGCAAATCAAAACCATGTTAAGATTCCACTTCATTCCTGTTAGAATGGCTATCATCGAAAACACAACAACAAACATTGGCAAGGTTGTGGGAAAAAAAAGGAACCCTTATAAACTGCTGGTGGGAATGTAAATTAGTACAATCACTTTGGAAAACAGTATGGAGGTCAAAAGAACTAAAAATAGCCAAGCAAGTGCTGGTGGCTCATTCCTATAATTCTAGCTACTCAAAAGTCAGAAATAAAGAGAATTGCAGTTCAAAGTCAGCCTGGGCAAATAGTTCCCTGAGACCCTATTTTGAAAAAACCCATCACAAAAAAAAGGGGCTAGCGAAGTGGCTCAAGGTGTAGGCCCTGCATTCAAATCTCAGTACTGTAAAAACAAAATAAAAAAACCTAAAAGCAGAACTGCCATATAATCCAGCAATAACACTCCTAAGAATATACCTGAAGGAATGCTAGGTCAGGATACAACAGAGACACTTGCACACCGATGTCACTTGCACATCAATGTTTATTGCAGCACTGTTTATAATACTCAACTACAGAAACAACCCAGATGCCCTACAACTGATGAATGAAGAATATATATATATAAATATATATAAATATAAACTCCACTGTATGTATAAAGAAGAATGAAACCATGTGGTTTGAAGGTAAATGGATGCAACTGGAGGACATCATGTTAAGTGAGGACAGGCTCAGAAAGACAAACGTTACATGTTTTCTCTCATAGGAGGAAGACAGACACAATATAAGTAACAAGCAGTATTATAAAAAACAGGTTAGGCTCAGCAAAGGTCACTAAACAGGAGAGGGAGGGTAAAACAAGAAAGTTAAAAAAGTGAATATGGTTGATATACTTCCTATACAAGAATGAATATAGAACTTTTAAACCTGTTGAAATCATCATGAGAAGGGGACTAAGGTAGAAAGGAGAAAAACAGAAGAAATGAACCAATTCTAGTTATAATAATTTCCATACATGGAAATGTCACAATGAAACTCCCTGTACAGCTATCTTAATCAAACAAAAATGTCATTTTTTGACAAAAACAGTGAACAAGAAGGCAAAACAGGTCCTGTTTGGGGGGACTGGTACCAGTGGGAGGGGGGGAGGAATATAAGGAAAGGGTGTAGGAAGGTGAATGTAGTAGAAATATTGTGTACTCATGCAGGTAAATAGAAAAATGAGACCTGTTGAAACTATTCCATGAATAGGGGTAGGGGGAATAAAGGAGAATGATGGTGGGGGTGAATTCAACTATGATATGTTGTAAGAATTTTTGTGAATGTCATAATGTACTCCAGTACAATAATATGATAAAAACTAGGTAGTACATATTCAAGTGTTTACTGTAAAACTCAACTTTGCTGTACATTTGAAGTTTTAGATATGTAACATGGTATTGGGGGAATCCTAAAAAATTAAGGAAATCTGAACACTAAATAGATATTTGATGATGATAATAAATTATTTCACATTACAGTTAATAACAATATATTTCATAACTTATAATTGCTAAGAGTATTTTCACGTTTTGTCACCACACAAAAAATGATAAAAGTGCAAATTAACAAATATGTTAAACAGCTTTATTTTATCATTCTACAATACACAGTAAGCCTACCTTATTTGTACAATTATTACATTTAGTTTTGAGCAAGTATAGTCAAAAAATAAATGAATAAAAGAAATTTCAGAAACAAAAATTTTACATTCATTCCACAAGCGTTGCACAGCTCAGTTGATGCACAGAAGCTTTCAGTCCTGCATCATTGTCAGTTGTGTTTAATTCCCGTGTGATCTGCTATTTCCCTGTCCTGAATTTTGTGAAAAGCTGCCTCCCAAAAAGCAAGGTAAAAGTTATGGCAATCCTTCCAAGTCAAAACGAGAGATGTGTTTAAGTGATAAAGTAAACATTTGAGATATGTGGAAAAACAGCATTTAGTGGAAGTTGGATGGTGCTATAGGAAACATGAATCAAGCATCCACAGTACAGCACTGAACTCCATGCATCCTGAGAATTCCCGGTTTCCTCAGTGTAGGTGTCTTTATGAAAATTTTTTAAAGTGATTTTTAATATAAAGTGATATTGTGAAAGGAAAATAACCCTTATCTTTTAAAGATACATAATGTTTACAGATAAACTATGTCGTGTGGAATTTACTGCAAAATAATCCAGGAGAGAGCTGAAATTTGACTTTGAGGTAGTAACTTTGAAGCCGGGTACTAGGAATATATAGATTTCATTATACTATTCTGTTTTTATTTGGTATATGCTTGAAATTTTCCATAGTAGTTTTTATTGCTGTTTTGGTTTTTTTGTGCTGGGGATGGAACTCAGGGCCTCGTGCAAAGTAAGCACATGCTGTAACACTAAACTACACTCCCAGCCTCTAGAGTTTTTTTTTATATGAGAAAAACATAAACCTAAAATGAGTATATTTGGATCAACTGAGAGCTATTATGAGCTGGCTCACATAAGTGGTTCATGCCTATAATCCCAGCTACTCAGGAGGCAGAGATCAGAAGTCTGCAATCCGAAGGCAGCCCCAGGCAAATAGTTCTGGAGGCCATATCTTCAAAACACACATCACAAGAAAAGAGCTGGTGGAGTGGTGCCAGTGGCAAGAGCTCCTGCATAGCAAGCATGAGGCCCTGAGTTCAAACCCCAGTACC
Source organism: Castor canadensis (assembly GCF_047511655.1). Classification (NCBI taxonomy): domain Eukaryota; kingdom Metazoa; phylum Chordata; class Mammalia; order Rodentia; family Castoridae; genus Castor; species Castor canadensis. Next base: position 76,115,562 of record NC_133386.1, on the reverse strand, counting down.
ACTGCAAAAAAAAAAAAAAAGAGCTATTAATTTATAGATTGATGTCTATTATGTATAATAAAAACATCAATTCTACCCAGGTTATTTTATCAATTAGATAAAACCTGCATGGTCTTAAATATGTTTGACTGGTTTTATATAAAAGCAGGTATCAATGGATGGAACTGGAGAACATCATTCTGAGTGAGGTTAGCCTGGCCCAAAAGACCAGAAATCATATGTTCTCCCTCATATGTGGACATTAGATCAAGGGCAAACAAAACAATGGGATTGGACTTTGAGCAAATGATAAAAGCAAGAGCACACAAGGGAGGGGTGAGGATAGGTAAGACACCTAAAAAAATTAGCTAGCATTTGTTGCCCTTAACGCAGAGAAACTAAAGCAGATACCTTAAAAGCAACTGAGGCCAATAGGAAAAGGGGACCAGGAACTAAAGAAAAGGATAGATCAAAAAGAATTAACCTAGAAGGTAACAAACACAGGAAATTAATGTGAGTCAACTCCCTGTATAGCTATCCTTATCTCAACCAGCAAAAACCCTTGTTCCTTTCTATTATTGCTTATACTCTCTCTACAACAAAATTAGAAATAAGGGCAAAATAGTTTCTGCTGGGTATTGAGGGGGGTGGAGGGGAGAGGGAGGGAGCAGAGTGGGTGGTAAGGCAGGGGGTGGGGGCAGGGGGGAGAAATGACCCAAGCCTTGTATGCACATATGAATAATAAAATTTAAAAAAATTCTAAAAAAGAAAAAAAAAGCAGGTATCAAATTCCCTTCTCCTTAAATATAGGCAAGACTGGTAACTTTAATCAAAAGACTCTGGCAGAACTGATGCTGCTTGACTTCCAAGATTCGGTCACAAAAAAGACATGGCATCACCTGACCCTCTTTCTCAGGATGCTCACCTTTGTAGACTGGCACCATGTTAGGAGAAAGGCCACGAGGAAACTCCATGTTTTAGCATTCTGCAGTATAGCCCAGGTAGGATCACAACTAACAACATATACCAACTGTGGGTGAAGAAGCCTATAGATTATTCTAGCCTCTAGCTGATGCACAGTGAACAGAGATTAGCTGTATCCACCAACTCCTGCCCAAATTACAATAGGTTGTTGCTTCTTTAAGCCACTAAATTTCGGGGGGTGGTCCATTATACAACATGTAACCAAACAGACACCACAATCAAAATTCCAGCTATATCTTTTGAAAAACTTTAGCATTCATTCTAGAATTCATATGGAAAAATAAGAGCTGAGCCAACTTTGGAAAAGATGGACCAAGAGGGAGGATATGTCCTAGCAGATATTAAGTAAGGCATGCTACAATACTACTGTTAAAATATTTAGTACTATTGTAGGAAGGGAAAAACAGACAAAAGAAGCAACAGAAAGTAAACTTTGAGAACAAAATATATGATAATCTGGAGTCTTGAGTGTTTAGATGCAAAGCCACCTCTGACACTTAATGCAATTTACTTAATCTGACCCTTGTTTTGGTCATATATAAAATGGAAATGATAATAATATGTAATTTGTGCATTGTGACGATGACTAAATCAATTAATAAAAATGCTTAGAACAGTCTGCCCCATATTAATGTATGTAAACCACTTGAAAATTTTGAAAATGATAATTTAAAAAATAATAATAAAGCACAATTAAAAGCAGGCTTCATATATAATGCTACATGTGTATGTTAATATACATAGATACCTATGTATATATAACAATCTCAACTTATATAATAAAATCACAAATTACAGGCAAAAGTGATTCAAATGTTAACAAGTAGTCATCTCTGAACAGTAAATTTGAATGATTTTTAAACATCATGTTTCTCTTTGCGTATTTCTGATTTTTAAAATTTATGTGAGTCAATATTATTTAGAAAACAATAGATTATTGTTAATAATGTTGTTTTAGTGTAATTTCTAAAAGCTTGTGCTTCTCAATCAAAATGGCCTGCCTTGGAGTCCCATTCTGTTACTTACTATAATACTACCAAATTATTAGTAACTCCAAGGTTCGCTTTGCTCATTAACAAAATGGGGCTAGGAACCATCAAGAAATTACAAATTAAACCCACAATGACCTATCATTATACTCTCAATAAAATGGCAAAAATTAATACCAGACAGAACTGGAACTATTTTTGTGGGGTGGGAGTAAATTAGAAAACTGTTGGGTTGTAATTACTAAATTTAACAAAGCATACACTATGACCCAGCACTTCTACTCATGGGCTCATATCCAAAAGAAAAATGCAGGAGGAATTCCAAGACGGCGGCTAGAGCCGGTGCAGAGAATCTCCACTTCACGTTAAACGGAGAAACGACGAGGGCCCCTGGGGCCGCCAGTGGCCGGCGCCCATAAGGCGTGGGAAGACGCGGACCAGGTGAGCTTCGTGGTACCGCGGTTCCCCCACAGACAAGCCTGGGCCAGAGCAGCATAGCCCCCTGGACAGACTGACCTCCACCCGGGAAAAAAAGAGAAACTGAGTACTAAGCAATAAGAACAGTTAAGACACGCTGGAAAGAGGGTGGGGCGCCCTGAGCGCTGAAGATTGGGGGAAGGGAATCCTTCCCGGGACTGTAAATAAATGAGCCGGGCGGGCCGGAGAAGCTCTGGCGGAGCGTGGCGCGCCCAGCAACCAGGAGCGGGACGCTTGTGAGAGGAGGGAAGACCCACTTCCCACATGAACTGTAAACAAACACGCAGGCCTGACAACGCGGGGCAGTGTCACCTTTCCCAGTGCTTGGAAAGGGGAAAGCCTGTAGCAGAGGCCCCCCTCCCCCGCACAGGAGAACTCTGAGCAAACAAAGCCTGTGGGACCAGGTGAGTGCTAAGCTCACCCCAGAGATCTGCATAAATAACGCCGCCAGCTACAGGCTGAGAGCAGCAGGCAGGCAAGACACAGTTGCAGGTACCACTCTCAGAACTGCCTCCAGACGCTTTTTTTTCTTTTTCTCCCTACCTTTGATGAGAGAACAACCGAATTACACCTGCAAGCCGAAAAACTTACTGAAACTGTATTGCATTTGAACTGGGGACACTTGGTGGGACTTTTTTTTTTTTTTTTATCTTCTGTGTGTGTGTGAGTGTAGTTTTGTTCTACTTCATGCATCCCCTTTGATGAGACAACTACAGAACAACATCTGAGGCACCAACTCCAGGACTGGAGATTGAGACGGACATCCAAATTATTAAGACTGAAATTGCATTGCATATAAACTTGGAAGTTTTTTGGTTTTTTGTTTTTTTTTTTTTTTAATTTTCTATTTTCCATTTTATTTTAATTCATTTTTATAAATAGATATTACTTTCATATACTTATTTTTTATTTTTTTTATCTTTGATTTTCAATCCTCTCTCTGTCACTCTATTGTCTGTTCAGCTTACTGTCGATTAGTACACTAACACTCCCTGTTTATACCTTTGAAACTCTCTTGTCTGATACCTTGTTCTGCTTTCTCCCTCTTGTCTGTATATTTGTTTTCCCCTTTTCTTTAACTTCTTGCTTTCCATCTCAGCTCACTCTTCCATTCTCAATATTACCATTGTTATTATTACAAGCTAGAAAATACTTAATTACACACAGTACAGGGACAGTAACAACACCAAGGACAATGACAGGAAGACAGAAAAAACAAGGAAACCAGTTTCCCCACAGCAAAAAATTACTACAGGAACCAGAGGGGAATGAAGAGAACAGAAACTCAGAGCCAGACTCCAACAAAATGAAGATAAACAATGCCAAGGGACCCAATGAAGCCTACAAGAATAATTTAAAAGAAGACATACTACAAGTACTCAATGAGAATTTTATAGAGATGATACTGGATAGGGTCAACCAAAATGTACAGGAGACACTCAAGAAATTCCAAGACAATAAAAATAGAGAATTTGAAAAAGCAAAAGAAGAAATAAAGGAAACCATAGAAGCACTGTATAAGCACCAAAGTGAAAGAGAGAACACAATGAATAAATGGATAAATGAACTCAGGACAAAAATAGACAACAATAAAGAAGAAAACAGCCAGGATATGGAAAACCTCAGAAAAAAGAACGAAACAGAACTGCAAAACAAAACGGAAGGCCAATCCAGCAGAATAGAACAAACAGAAGACAGAATCTCAGAACTTGAAGATGAAATGGTAATTAAAGGAAAAACTGAAGAACTATTAATTAAACAACTCAAGACCTGTGAAAAGAAAATGCAAGAACTCACCGACTCCATCAAAAGACCAAACTTGAGAATCATGGGCATCGAAGAAGGAGAAGAGGTGCAAGCGAAGGGAATGCGTAATATATTCAACAAAATAATAACGGAAAATTTCCCAAATCTAGAGAAAGATATTCCCATACAAATGCAAGAGGCCTCCAGGACACCAAACAGACCAGATCAAAATAGAACTACTCCACGACATATCATCATTAAAACAACAAGTTCAGAAACTAAGGAAAGAATATTGAAGGCTGCAAGAGAGAAAAAACAAGTAACATACAAAGGTAAACCCATCAAAATCACAGCAGACTTCTCAACAGAAACATTAAAAGCAAGAAGAGCGTGAGGTGAGATCTTCCGGGCACTGAATGAAAATAACTTCAACCCCAGGATACTCTACCCAGCAAAGCTATCATTCAAAATAGATGGAGCAATAAAAGTCTTCCATGATAAGCAGAAACTAAAACAATATGTGACCACAAAGCCACCATTACAAAAGATTCTGCAAGGGATCCTGCACACAGAAAGTGACACCCAACTTAACCATGAAAACGCAGGCAGCACCAAACTACAGGATAAGAAAAAGCAAGACAGTAGAGAGTAACATCAAGTTAGGTACACACAATCAAACCTTCAAACAACTAAGATAACTAAATGGCAGGAATCACCACATACCTATCAGTACTAACACTTAATGTTAATGGACTTAATTCACCCATCAAAAGACACCGTTTGACAAAATGGATTAAAAAAGAAGATCCAACAATTTGTTGCTTACAGGAGACTCATCTCACCGACAGAAATAAGCATATGCTTAGGATGAAAGGCTGGAAGAAGATTTACCATGCCAATGGCCCCCGAAAACAGGCAGGAGTAGCAATACTTATCTCTGACAAAGTAGACTTCAAACCTACATTGATCAAACGAGATAAAGAAGGACATTCCATACTAATAAAAGGGGAAATAGACCAAAAGGAAATAATAATCATCAATCTGTACGCACCCAATGTCAACGCACCCAATTTCATCAAACATACCCTGAAAGACCTAAAACCATATATAAACGCCAACACAGTGGTTGTGGGAGACTTTAACACTCCATTATCATCAATAGATAGGTCATCCAAACAAAGAATCAATAAAGAAATCCACGATCTAAAATATGCAATACATCAAGTGGACCTAGTAGATGTCTACAGAACATTTCATCCAACCATCCAACCTCTACACAATATACATTCTTCTCAGCAGCCCATGGATCCTTCTCCAAAATAGATCATATCCTAGGGCACAAAGCAAGCCTCAGCAAATATAAGAAAATAGAAATAATACCATGCATACTATCTGACCACAATGCAGTAAAAGTAGAACTCAACAACAAAAGTAAAGACAAAAAACATGCAAACAGCTGGAAACTAAATAACTCATTACTTAATGAAGAATGGATCATCGATGCAATAAAACAGGAAATTAAAAAGTTCCTAGAAGTCAATGAAAATGAAAACACAACCTACCGGAACCTATGGGACACACCTAAGGCAATCCTGAGAGGAAAGTTTATAGCCATGGGTGCATATATTAAAAAGATTGAAAGATCCCAAATCAATGACCTAATGATACATCTCAAACTCCTAGAAAAACAAGAACAAGCAAATCCCAAAACGAATAGAAGGAGAGAAATAATAAAAATAAGAGCTGAAATCAACGAAATAGAAACCAAAAAAACCATACAAAGAATTAATGAAACAAAAAGTTGGTTCTTTGAAAAAATAAACAAGATCAATAGACCCCTGGCAAACCTGACTAAAATGAGGAGAGAAAAAACCCAAATTAGTAGAATCAGGAATGCAAAAGGGGAGATAACAACAAACACCATGGAAGTCCAGGAAATCATCAGAGACTATTTTGAGAACCTATATTCAAATAAATTTGAAAATCTAAAAGAAATGGACAGATTTCTAGATACATATGATCATCCAAAACTGAACCAAGAAGAAATTAATCACCTGAATACACCTATAACACAAAATGAAATTGAAGCAGCAATCAAGAGTCTCCCCAAAAAGAAAAGTCCAGGACCTGATAGAATTCTCTGCTGAATTCTATCAGACCTTTAAAGAAGAAATGATACCAACCCTGCTTAAACTGTTCCATGAAATAGAAAGGGAAGGAAAACTGCCAAACACATTTTATGAAGCCAGTATTACACTTATCCCAAAACCAGGCAAAGACACCTCCAAAAAGGAGAACTATAGGCCAATCTCCTTAATGAACATTGATGCAAAAATCCTCAACAAAATAATGGCAAATCGAATTCAGCAACACATCAAAAAGATTATTCACCACGACCAGGTAGGCTTCATCCCAGGGATGCAGGGGTGGTTCAACATACGAAAATCAATAAACGTAATAAACCACATTAACAGAAGCAAAGACAAAAACCACTTGATCATCTCAATGGATGCAGAAAAAGCCTTTGATAAGATCCAACATCATTTCATGATAAAAGCTCTAAGAAAACTAGGAATAGAAGGAAAGTTCCTCAACATTATAAAAGCTATAGATGACAAACCTACAGCCAGCATAATACTTAACGGAGAAAAATTACAACCATTCCCTCTAAAATCAGGAACCAGACAAGGATGCCCACTATCTCCACTCCTATTCAACATAGTACTGGAATTCCTAGCCAGAGCAATTAGGCAAGAAGAAGGAATAAAAGGAATACAAATAGGTAAAGAAACTGTCAAAATATCCCTATTTGCAGATGACATGATCCTATACCTTAAAGACCCAAAAAACTCTACTCAGAAGCTTCTAGACATCATCAATAGCTATAGCAAAGAAGCAGGATATAAAATCAACATAGAAAAATCATTAGCATTTCTATACACTAACAATGAGCAAACGGAAAAAGAATGTATGAAAACAATTCCATTTACAATAGCCTCAAAAAAAATCAAATACCTAGGTGTAAATCTAACAAAAGATGTGAAAGACCTCTACAAGGAAAACTATAAGCTTCTGAAGAAAGAGATTGAGGAAGACTATAGAAAGTGGAGAGATCTCCCATGCTCATGGATTGGTAGAATCAACATAGTAAAAATGTCTATACTCCCCAAAGTAATCTACATGTTTAATGCAATTCCCATCAAAATTCCAATGACATTCATCAAAGAGATTGAAAAATCTACTGTGAAATTTATATGGAAACACAAGAGGCCACGAATAGCCAAGGCAATACTCAGTCAAAAGAACAATGCAGGAGGTATCACGATACCTGACTTCAAACTATATTACAAAGCAGTAACAATAAAAACAGCATGGTACTGGCACAAAAACAGACATGAAGACCAGTGGAACAGAATAGAGGATCCAGATATGAAGCCACACAACTATGAGCAACTTATCTTTGACAAAGGAGCTAAAAATATACGATGGAGAAATAGCAGCCTCTTCAACAAAAACTGCTGGGAAAACTGGTTAGCAGTCTGCAAAAAACTGAAACTAGATCCATGTATATCACCCTATACCAAGATTAACTCAAAATGGATCAAGGATCTTAATATCAGACCCCAAACTCTTAAGTTGATACAAGAAAGAGTAGGAAATACTCTGGAGTTAGTAGGTATAGGTAAGAACTTTCTCAATGAAACCCCAGCAGCACAGCAACTAAGAGATAGCATAGATAAATGGGACCTCATAATACTAAAAAGCTTCTGTTCATCAAAAGAAATGGTCTCTAAACTGAAGAGAACACCCACAGAGTGGGAGAAAATATTTGCCAATTATACATCAGACAAAGGACTGATAACCAGAATATACAGGGAACTTAAAAAACTAAATTCTCCCAAAACTAATGAACCAATAAAGAAATGGGCATGTGAACTAAACAGAACTTTCTCAAAAGAAGAAATTCAAATGGCCAGAAAACACATGAAAAAATGCTCACCATCTCTAGCAATAAAGGAAATGCAAATTAAAACCACACTAAGATTCCACCTCACCCCTGTTAGAATAGCCATCATCAGCAACACCACCACCAACAGGTGTTGGCGAGGATGCGGGGAAAAAGGAACCCTCTTACACTGTTGGTGGGAATGTAGACTAGTACAACCACTCTGGAAGAAAATTTGGAGGCTACTTAAAAAGCTGGACATCGATCTACCATTTGATCCAGCAATACCACTCTTGGGGATATACCCAAAAGACTGTTACTCCAGAGGCACCTGCACATCCATGTTTATTGCAGCACTATTCACAATAGCCAAGTTATGGAAACAGCCAAGATGCCCCACCACTGACGAATGGATTAAGAAAATGTGGTATCTATACACAATGGAATTTTAAGCAGCCATGAAGAAGAACGAAATGTTATCATTCGCTGGTAAATGGATGGAATTGGAGAACATCATTCTGAGTGAGGTTAGCCTGGCTCAAAAGACCAAAAATCGTATGTTCTCCCTCATATGTGGACATTAGATCAAGGGCAAACACAACAAGGGGATTGGACTATAAGCACATGATAAAAGCGAGAGCACACAAGGGAGGGGTGAGGATAGGTAAGACACCTAAAAAACTAGCTAGCATTTGTTGCCCTTAATGCAGAGAAACTAAAGCAGATACCTTAAAGCAACTGAGGCCAATAGGAAAAGGGGACCAGGTACTAGAGAAAAGGTTAGATCAAAAAGAATTAACCTAGAAGGTAACACCCACGCACAGGAAATCAATGTGAGTCAATGCCCTGTATAGCTATCTTTATCTCAACCAGCAAAACCCCTTGTTCCTTCCTATTATTGCTTATACTCTCTCTACAACAAAATTAGAGATAAGGGCAAAATAGTTTCTGCTGGGTATTGAGGGGGGGAGCGGGAGGGGGTGGAGTGGGTGGTAACGGAGGGGGTGGGGGCAGGGGGGAGAAATAAACCAAGCCTTGTATGCACATATGAATAATAAAAGAAAAATGAAAAAAAAAATAAAATAAAAAAAAAGAACAGTGTACATACAAAAAAAAAAATAAGAATTACATTGAATCTGTAGATGGTTTCTGGTAGTATGGCCATTTTCACAATATTAAATCTGCCAATCCATAAAAAAAAAAAAAAAAAGAAAGAAAAATGCATACACATCTATCAATATACATATAACAATATCCACAACAGTTATTATTCATAATAGCCCCAAACTCTAAGCCATCCAAATGACCTTCTACGGTTAGAATGTGTAAATAAATTATGTCATATTCCCAGTGGACTACACAATAACAAAAGAAAATGAATTACTAATGTATGCAATATGGATAAATTTCAAAAGCAGAGTTGAGCAAAAGAAACAAAACACAAAGACTATGCAATTATACTTATAAAAAATCAAAAACAAAAGCAAAAGTAATTTATGGTATGAGAAGACAACCTGCTGGGGTGCTACAAATGTTTTATATCTTGACCTGGGCTGTGGTTAAAAATTCATAAAACTATGTAATTATGCATTCTGTACTTTTCTACAAGTTGTACTTCAAGCAAAAAATGGAGGCTAATAGTAGCTATCTTTACAGTGTTGTGAATAAAAATGAGACAAAGCAACAAATGTTCCTAGTGATGGCACATTCTATGTGCTGAGCACCATTTTATGCATTTTCCATGAACTATTCCAGTTAATAACCAAAATAACCACACAATGTAGATACTATTAATTCACATTTTACAAATGAGGGAACTGGAGAGGATTCCAACATGGCGGCTAGAGGGAGGAAGCAGAAAGTGAGCCTCCTATAGTGAAATCTTGGAGACGCTGGAGACACACTTTGCAGGCAAAATCACCGAGAAGAGGCAAAACTTTGACCCCTCCACACCTCCAGCCAACGCAGAGAATCTCCACTTCACGTTAAATGGAGAAACAAGGAGGGCACCCAGGCTGCCAGTCGCCCGCGCCCAGACGGCTTGGGAAGACACGGACAAGTTTTGTTCTACTTCATGCATCCCCTTGATGAGACAACTACAGAACAACATCTGAGGCACCATCTCCAGGATTGGAGACTGATATGGACACCCAAATTATTAAGACTGAAACTTCATTGCATTTGAACTTGGAGGTTTTTTGGTTTTTTGGTTTTTTTTTTAATTTTCTATTTTTCATTTTATTTTTATATACAGATATTTCTTTCATTTACTTATTTTTTATTTTTATTCTTATCTGTATTCTTTTTATTTTTTATTTTCAATCCTCTCTCTGTCTCTCTAAGTCTGTTCAGCTTACTGTCGATTAGTAAACTAACGCTCCCTGTTTATACCTTTGAAACTTTCTTGTGTGATTCCTTGTTCTGTTTTCTCCTTCTTGTCTGTTTGTTTTTCCCTTTTCTTTAACTTCTTGCTTTCCATCCCCACTCACCCTTCCATTCTAAATATTACCATTGTTATTATTACAAGCTAGAAAATATTTAATTGCACACAGTACAGAGACAGTAACAACACCAAAGACAATGACGGGAAGACAGAAAAAACAGGGAAACCAATTTCCCCACAGCAAAAAATTAGTACAGGAACTAGAGAGGAATGAAGAAAACAGATACGCAGATCCAGACTCCGACAAAATGAAGATAAACTATGCTAAAGGACCCAATGAAGCCCACAAGAATAATTTAAAAGAAGACATACTACAGGTACTCAATGAGAATTTTATAGAGATGATACTGGATAGGGTCAACCAAAATGTACAGGAGACACTCAACAAATTCCAAGACAACAAAAATAGAGAATTTGAAAAAGCAAAAGAAGAAATAAAGGAAACCATAGAAGCACTGTATAAACACCAAAGTGAAACAGAGAACACGATGAATAAACAGATAAATGAACTCAGGACAAAAATAGACAACATTAAAGAAGAAACCAGCCAGGATATGGAAAACCTCAGAAAAAAGAACGAAACAGAACTGCAAAACAAAACGGAAGGCCAATCCAGCAGAACAGAACAAACAGAAGACAGAATCTCAGAACTTGAAGATGAAATGGTAATTAAAGGAAAAACCGAAGAACTATTAATTAAACAACTCAAGACCTGTGAAAAGAAAATGCAAGAACTCACTGGCTCCATCAAAAGACCAAAGTTGAGAATCACGGGCATAGAAGAAGGAGAAGAGGTGCAAGCGAAGGGAATGCGTAATATATTCAACAAAATAATAACGGAAAATTTCCCAAATCTAGAGAAAGATATTCCCATACAAATGCAAGAGGCCTCCAGGAAACCAAACAGACCAGATCAAAATAGAACTACCCCACGACATATCATGATTAAAACAACAAGTTCAGAAACTAGGGAAAGAATATTGAAGGCTGTAAGAGAGAAAAAACAAAGGTAAACCCATCAAAACCACAGCAGACATCTCAACAGAAACATTAAAAGCAAGAAGAGCGTGGGGTGAGATCTTCCGGGCACTGAATGAAAATAACTTCAACCCCAGGATACTCTACCCAGCAAAGCTATCATTCAAAATAGATGGAGCAATAAAAGTCTTCCATGATAAGCAGAAACTAAAACAATATGTGACCACAAAGCCACCACTACAAAAGATTCTTCAAGGGATTCTGCACACAGAAAGTGAAACCCAACTTAACCATGAAAAGACAGGCAGCACCAAACCACAGGAAAAGAAAAAGCAAGACAGTAGAGAGTAACATCAAGTTAGGTACACACAATCAAACCTTCAAACAACTAAGACAACTAAATGACAGGAATCACCACATACCTATCAGTACTAACACTTAATGTTAACGGATTTAATTCACCCATCAAAAGGCACAGCTTGACGAAATCGATTAAAAGGGAAGATCCAACAATTTGTTGCTTACAGGAGACCCATCTCACTGACAGAAATAAGCACAGGCTTAGGATGAAAGACTGGAAGAAGATTTACCAAGCCAATGGCCCCCGAAAACAGGCAGGAGTAGCAATACTTATCTCTGACAAAGTAGACTTCAAACCTACATTGATCAAACGAGATAAAGAAGGACATTCCATACTAATAAAATGGGAAATAGACCAAAAGAAAATAATAATCATCAACCTGTATGCACCCAATGTCAACGCACCCAATTTCATCAAACATACCCTGAAAGACCTAAAAGCATATATTAATGTCAACACAGTGGTTGTGGGACACGTTAACACCCCATTATCATCAATAGATAGGTCATCCAAACAAAAAATTAATAAAAAAATCCAAGATCTAAAACATACAATAGATCAAATGGACCAAATTGCTGTCTACAGAACATTTCATCCAACTTCTACATAATATACATTCTTCCCAGCAGCCCATAGAACCTTCTCCAAAATAGATCATATCCTAGGGCACAAAGCAAGCCTCAGCAAATATAAGAAAACAGAAATTATACCGTGCATACTATCTGATCACAATACAGTAAAAGTAGAACTCAACAACAAAAGTAAAGACAAAAAACATGCAAACAGCTGGAAACTAAATAACTCATTACTTAATGAACAATGCATCATCGATGAAATAAAAGAGGAAATTAAAAAGTTCTTGGAAGTCAATGAAAATGAAAACACAACCTACCGGAACCTATGAGACACAGCAAAGGCAGTCCTGAGAGGAAAGTTTATAGCCATGAGTGCATATATTAAAAAGACTGAAAGATCCCAAATCAATGACCTAATGATACATCTCAAACTCCTAGAAAAACAAGAACAAGCAAATCCCAAAACGAATAGGAGAGAAATAATAAAAATAAGAGCTGAAATCAACGAAATAGAAATCAAAAAAACCATACAAAGAATTAATGAAACAAAAACTTGGTTCTTTGAAAAAATAAACAAGATCGATAGACTCCTGGCAAACCTGACTAAAATGAGGAGAGAAAAACCCAAATTAGTAGAATCAGGAATGCAAAAGGGGAGATAACAACAAACATCATGGAAGTCCAGGAAATCATCAGAGACTACTTCGAGAACCTATATTCAAATGAATTTGAAAATCTTAAAGAAATGGACAGCTTTCTAGATACATATCATCATCCAAAACTGAACCAAGAGGAAATTAATCACCTGAATACACCTATAACACAAAATGAAATTGAAGCAGCAATCAAGAGTCTCCCCAAAAAGAAAAGTCCAGGACCTGATAGAATTCTCTGCTGAATTCTATCAGACCTTTAAAGAAGAACTGATACCAACCCTCCTTAAACTGTTCCATGAAATAGAAAGGGAAGGAAAACTGCCTAACACATTTTATGAAGCCAGTATTATACTTATCCCAAAACCAGGCAAAGATACCTCCAAAAAGGAGAACTATAGGCCAATCTCCTTAATGAACATTGATGCAAAAATCCTCAACAAAATAATGGCAAACCAAATGCAACAACACATCAAAAAGATTATTCACCATGACCAAGTAGGCTTCATCCCAGGAACGCAGGGGTGGTTCAACATACGAAAATCAATAAACATAATAAACCACATTAACAGAAGCAAAGACAAAAACCACTTGATCATCTCAATGGATGCAGAAAAAGCCTTTGATAAGATCCAACACCATTTCATGATAAAAGCTCTAAGATAACTAGGAATAGAAGGAAAGTACCTCAACATTATAAAAGCTATAGATGACAAACCTACAGCCAGCATTATACTTAAAGGAGAAAAACTGAAACCATTCCCTCTAAAATCAGGAACCAGACAAGGATGCCCACTATCTCCACTCCTATTCAACATAGTACTGGAATTCCTAGCCAGAGCAATTAGGCAAGAAGAAGGAATAAAAGGAATACAAATAGGTAAAGAAACTGTCAAAATATCCCTATTTGCAGACGACATGATCCTATACCTTAAAGACCCAAAAAACTCTACTCAGAAGCTTCTAGACATCATCAATAGCTATAGCAAGGTAGCAGGATATAAAATCAACATAGAAAAATCATTAGCATTTCTATATACTAACAATGAGCAAACGGGAAAAGAATGTATGAAAACAATTCCATTTACAATAGCCTCAAAAAAAAATCAAATACCTAGGTGTAAACCTAACAAAAGATGTGAAAGACCTCTACAAGGAAAACTATACACTTCTGAAGAAAGAGACTGAGGAAGACTATAGAAAGTGGAGAGATCTCCCATGCTCATGGATTGGTAGAATCAACAGAGTAAAAATGTCTATACTCCCCAAAGTAATCTACATGTTTAATGCAATTCCTATCAAAATTCCAATGACATTCATTAAAGAGATTGAAAAATGTACCGTGAAATTTATATGGAAACACAAGAGGCCATGAATAGCCAAGGCAATACTCAGTCAAAAGAACAATGCTGGAGGTATCACAATACCTGACTTCAAACTATATTACAAAGCAATAACAATAAAAACAGCATGGTACTGGCACAAAAACAGACATGAAGACCAGTGGAACAGAATAGAGGACCCAGATATGAAGCCACACAACTATAACCAACTTGTCTTTGACAAAGGAGCTAAAAATATACGATGGAGAAATAGCAGCCTCTTCAACAAAAACTGCTGGGAAAACTGGTTAGCAATCTGCAAAAATTGAAGTATATATGGAAAATATATGAAATTATATATATGAAATATATATGGAAATTAGATCCATGTATATCACCCTATACCAATATTAACTCAAAATGGATCAAGGATCTTAATATCAGACCACAAACTCTAAAGCTGATACAGGAAAGAGTAGGAAATACTCTGGAGTTAGTAGGTGTAGGTAAGAACTTTCTCAACGAAACCCCAGCAGCACAGCAACTAAGATATAGCATAGATAAATGGGACCTCATAAAGCTAAAAAGCACTGTTCATCAAAAGAAATGGTCTCTAAATTGAAGAGAATACCCAGAGTGGGAGAAAATATTTGCCAGCTACACATCAGACAAAGGACTGATAACCAGAATATTTAGGGAACTTAAAAAACTAAATTCTCTCAAAACTAATGAACCAATAAAGAAATGGGCAAGTGAACTAAACAGAACTTTCTCAAAAGAAGAAATTCTAATGGCCAAAAAACACATGAAAAAATGCTCACCATCTCTAGCAATAAAGGAAATGCAAATTAAAACCACACTAAGATTCCCTGTTAGAATAGCCATCGTTAGCAACACCAACAACAGGTGTTGGCGAGGATGGGGGGGAAAAAGGAACCCTCTTACACTGTTGGTGGGAATGTAAACTAGTACAACCACTCTGGAAAAAAAATTGGAGGCTTCTTAAAAAGCTAGACATTGATCTACCATTTGATCCAGCAATACCACTCTTGGGGATATACCCAAAAGACTGTGACACAGGTTCCTCCAGAGGCACCTGCACACCCATGTTTATTGCGGCACTATTCACAATAGCCAAGTTATGGAAACAGCCAAGATGCCCCACTACTGACAAATGGATTAAGAAAATGTGGTATCTATACACAATGTAATTTTATGCAGCCATGAAGAAGAATGAAATGTTATCATTCGCTGGTAAATGAACGGAATTGGAGAACATCATTCTGAGTGAGGTTAGCCTGGCCCAAAAGACCAAAAATCATGTGTTCTCCCTCATATGCGGGCATTAGATTAAGGGCAAACACAACAAGGAGATTGGACTTTGAGCACATGATAAAAGCAAGAGCACACAAGGGAGGGGTGAGGATGGGTAAGACACCTAAAAATTTAGCTAGCGTTTGTTGCCCTTAATGCAGAGAAACTAAAGCAGATACCTTAAAGCAACTGAGGCCAATAGGAAAAGGGGACCAGGAACTAGAGAAAAGGTTAGATCAAAAAGAATTAACCTAGAAGGTAACACACACGCACAGGAAATTAATGTGAGTCAATGCCCTGTATAGCTATCCTTATCTCAACCAGCAAAAACCCTTGTTCCTTCCTATTATTGCTTATACTCTCTCTACAACAAAATTAGAGATAAGGGCAAAGTAGTTTCTGATGGGTATTGAGGGAGGGGGCAGAGTGGGTGGTAAGGGAGGGGTGGGGGCAGGGGGGAGAAATGACCCAAGCCTTGTATGCACATATGAATAATTAAATACAAAAAAAAAATGAGGGAACTGTACAAATGAACGATAACTCAGCCAAAGCCACAACTGGTAAATAGAGAAACCATAATCAAATTCTTGCAGTCAATGTTCAGATTCAAAACTTTCAACCACACAATAAATTGCCTCGAAAATTAATGAAAACTCAACACAGAAACTGGGCAAATAAGACAGCTATTATCATTAGCTAATATTAGCTATTATTATTACCATTACCATTACTAGAATTAACTTTAAGTATTCATTATAACACTGAAATTTAACACTGTAAATGACAAATGAATAAACCTACATAGTTGTATTTATACTCTTATCCATAAATATTATAAAATAAGTACATAATTTCAAATATGTAAAGTATGTTACTCTTACAAACATCCAAAGGTAATATCTATTTATCTTTGCACAAATAAGATTCATAATTTTGATTCGTATTTAAAGAAAAATGTATACAGTGAATAATACCTTGAAAAATATTTAGGAGTTAAAAGTTTCAAGACTATACAAGAAAAAAAAATTTCAAAAACTAATATTAAGGGCTGGTGGAGTGGCTCAAGCGGCAGAGCACCTGTCTAGTGAGAGTTAGGCCCTGAGTTCAAACTCTAGTATCATCAAAATCAAAATTTCTTTTTAAGTTATTTCTAAATTTTAACTGGGAAAATGTCTCCGTAGAAACCACTTATATATAAAGTATTTATTGAACAGATCATTCCATTTCTTCTAATTTCATCCTTATGTCCCAATGACTTTTATCCATCTATTTATATACACATACATAATTTTTTTAAATTTCAGAATAGATGTACCTAGTACTCCCCACTCCCAGAAGGGACCAGGTTTTCTTGTATAATCTTCTAGAGAAAGTGTAAGCACACACAAGCATATATGCATATATATGCATATACATGAACGTATGTATGTATTTGAAAGAAAAGCACACATAGACACTAAAAAGTACATTACATAAACTATTCTACACCTTCCCAAATTTTTTCCTGGAAAGATACTGAACTATTCTTTTATTCAAAAACAGTTCTATGATGCTTAAGGTCTCTTTAATTAATTACTACAGTAACAAATAGAAAATATCAAAAAGCATGCAAAAAACAATTTCACTCATAATTCTAATCCCTCAAATTTATGTGTTTCCTCCCTTCATTGTATAATACACATTCATGGTACAGGCTACATGGAATACAGAACAGATGACGTCCGGTGACTTTTTTTGGTGGTACTGGGGTTTGAATTCAGGGCCTCATGCTTGCTAGGCAGGCACTCTACCACTTGAGTTAATTCTATCAGCCCTTTTTGTGTTGGGTACTTTTCTAGATAGGGTCTTGGGAACTATTTGTCCAGGCTGGCTTCTAATTACGATCCTCTGGATCCCTGCCTCCTGAGTGCCTAGGATTACAGGCGTGAGTCCCTGGCGCCGGGCATCCTGTGATTTCTCAGGAACACATAACATTAGATGCTATGACTTCACAAGTTAACGACCTCAGAATTCTAGTTCAACTTACTCCTACTCCATGGTTGTTCTACCCTGGAGACTTAAGCTGACTCAGTTCCCTAGAAATATAGAAAAGAATGCTTGGACACGACTTAATAATCACATAAAGTTTACATTTTTTTCACACTGAACCTGTTAGTCTAGCTTGAAATACCTCCCACAGGACAGAAAGGTAAGTAATTACCTACTCTGCTAAGGATCCCACTTCCACACTCATAAAATCAAACGCCTCACCACCACAATCCAGTCACACTGCTTTGTAGGATAGGATACCAATCGCTTTTTAAGTTCAATTGTTACTTAAACCCAGAATCAACAAAGCAAATATAGTAAGAAAGAAACCCAACTTCTGCATACTGGCAGCAAATGCTGCAAAACCAAGTTCAAGTCCTTGGGCATTCCTGCCCTCTGCTATCGTGGGGGATCAACTACCTCGAGATAGAGCAAGAATGGTGTCATGTCCAAATATCAGTGAAAACAGCATGGAGATGTTTTAAAGTACAGTTCTACTATGTACAGCACTGATATCATTTCTTGAAATGGCAAGACCAAGGAAACCTACCAGTTTCTTTTGATCTCAAAATGTCAATTTAACTCACCAATTGTAACTTTTCCTAATATTTCAGTTTCTTTCTAAAAAAAATTTTTTTTAAATCATCCTCTTTAGGCGTATCTTATAGATACTGCGATGTGTGTGCAGGCGCCGGGGCTTCTGCCTGGAGCTGCAGCTGAAACAGGACCTTGAACCCTTGACAGTCAGTCTCAGAGAACTGAGCTGGCCCAACTGATGTCACAGTTTGAACCACACTAACAGGAACGGTCTGGACTTGGGGAAAGGGCAGAGAAGCAGGTCAGGTTCTAACCAGGTAGCTTTGGAGAGGGGACTGTCTCCGCGACGGGTAGCCTACGCCCCCGACCGTCCGCCGCACTTCCGGGCTCGGGCCGGCGGGGCCCGAGCTCGGCGTCGCCCGCGGCTCGCATCAGCTCTGGCCCGCAGCCCCCGTCCCCGGAGGCCTGCATACGGCTCACCCGTCCGCGGCCGCGGCCGTACCTGCTGAGAAGCAGCGAAGCAACGCTGAGGCACAGCAGCAGGAAGCAGAAGAGAGGGTACTGACGACAGATCTCGCGTCCTACGTCCAGCCGCAGCCGCTGCTTCAGTCTCTCCCCCATCGCCCGCAGCCAAGGCACCATCTTCTTCCGCGCGGCCGAGGCCGAGGTGGAGGAGACCCTCGCCGGCCTTTCTTGCCAGTGCCTGGCCGCCCGGCGGCGGACCCACATACCGCCACCGGCGGACAGGCGCGGCCAGCTGCAGTCGCCTAGGCCCCGCCCGCGGCCCCCGCTGCGCTTGCGCAGCCACCGCCCCCGCCGGCCGGAGGGACGGTCGCACGACGTGCCCGAGGTCGCCACCCCAGGGTCCCTAGCGTCATACGGCTCAGCCCCCCTATCAGATCCCATGCTTCCGCGACCAGCTTTTAGGAAACCGACTGGCAGCCTAGAATGCGGTAACCTCCTGTAGCGCGGACAAGAAGGTTATTACCGAGCACCGCGGACTACTTAAGTCCCCTGCAGCCGCTACCCGCGGCGCCCGGGGCTCGCGAAGCCCGCTGGGAACTGTAGTCAGCGAGGCGAGCCCTGCCCGCGATGGGGAGCGGCTTGGGGTCCTCCCCGCCGCGCTCCAGCTTCCCAGCTCCCGGGGCCGCAGGCCCGAGCCCCAGGCGACACGCAGGAGAGAGGAAGGAGCGGCGCCCTGCGGATACGGGAGTAGCCAAACCGCCCAGCCCGCTACCACTGGAGAGCGCTCCTTTTGTGCTTCACTGGCAAGGGGCAGCTCAGTTCACAACACCCCGGATCTCACCTAAACCCAAGTGTTGGACTAGAAGCCCGTGTTCTTAATCCATCTCACTTCTCCGCTGCTCTTGAGAGATGCAGGAAGACATTATCGTACTAACAGCAAAAATGTACTTAGGCGGCGCCCTAAGCACTTTTATTTAACGTTCGCACATTGACCCCACGACGTGGGTACTCTAGTTTCAATCATTTTACCCCCACATTACTGAGGCACAGGCTCTTGCTCAGGATCATACAGCTAGCAAAACCGGGATCTGAAGGCGTCCTAACCCAGACCGGCACTGCCATGATCCTTGTCATCTCTTCCCTAGGATGTCACTCTCCAAAGTGAGAAGACACTCCGAAATTACTTAAAACACACGAATATTTTCTCGTATTCTTCCGAAAACACGAGTCATCTTTAATGATGCATAATTTTCCTTTTCATTGTAACATCTTTCATTCTGCTATTGCTACCACTTAAGCTCACTGATACTATGATCACCATTTCTGATCACAAGTGCACACATTTCTAATTTTTTGGGCGGGGAGGAGGGCGGTACTGGGGTTTGAACTCAAGAGCCTTGTGCTTGCAAGGCAGGAGCTCTACTACTTGAGCCATTCCATAAGCCCCATTTCCAATTTCTTTAGGATCGACTTTAATACAGTTACTGGGTCAAAGGGCAAGAACCTTAACATTCTTGACATATACTGTCAAATTTCTTCCTAGGACGGTGGTACCAATTCCACAGTAGTAGTATATTAGTGTAAATTTCACTGATTCTCACCACTATAAACTAACATGACCAATACATTCATGCTGGAAAGCTTAAGCTTTTAGAAATACTTTGAGGCACATACTTAACACTTACTAGTTTCACTTTTGCAGTTTTTACACTCTTGGGCTAGACATGTTAGTGTGCTCTGGAAGATCAACAGTTTGAAGTCAGCATGGGCTACATAGGGAAATCTTGTCTCAAAAAATAATCAAAATAAGGAAGGACCGGGGCTGTGGTAGAGCACTTGCCTGGCTCTGGGTTCCATCCCAGCAAAAACAAAACACACACACACACACACACACACACACACACACACACACACACGAAACAAAATACCTCTTGAATCATCTTTATATAAGCCCTCGTTTACATGAAAATGCTACAGCTGTACTGAAGTATAAAAGGTGTAGAATTAATAAGGAGTGCCTACCATGGCCTTAAGTGCTTTATACTTGTTACTACCTGGCAAGTTGCATGTATCATCTCATTGTTTAAAATGTTTGCTTCCTTAAAGGGTTACTCTGACATTATTGTTCAACTTTTCACCAAGGTAGTACACCTTAAGTTTCTAGTTCTGAAGCCTAATGCCAGTGGCAGTAGCTCACTCTATAATCCTAGCTACTCAGGAGGCTTCATGGTTTGAAGCCAGCCCTGGGCAAACAGTATGCTAGACCCTATCTCGAAAATCATCAAAAACAGGGTTGGTGGAGTGGCCCAGGGGGTAGAATTGGAGTTCAACCGCATTACCACCAAAAAATAAAAGGTTTTCAGATCTGTTCAAATGAGACGTCTTTACAACAACCAACACCTTTTCCATGATTTCTTAGCAGAAACAATTGTATTAATTAGACAAACTTCCCTATTGACTTATGATTAAAAACAAATGAATTTCTGTCAGAAGAAAAAATTTTTTTTACCTGTGCTGGGTGTTTGAACCCAGGGCTTTGTGATACCATGCAGGGTCTACACTGAACTACAAAACCAGCCAGAAAGTTCATTAAAATCCACACCTAAAGAAAGATAAAATGCTGCACTGGGGGTGCAGCACAAGTGATAGAGTGCTTGCCTATCATGTGCAAAGACCCTGGGTTCAATCCCCAGTACTGCAAAGATAAAATACTGTTGCTACAGACCTCATCTCCAAGAAAATGAAATAACCCTATTTCAGTGTTTCCTCTTTAATAGTCTAGTATCCACTTTTAATACTCACATAGCTTGAAATTTTCTCCAGCCTTGTATTAAGCTTTTAACTTCCCAGAAGGGATATGGAACCTGCTTCTGAAACCAGGCTCACATCCTACTAGCAACATGTCATTGGACAGGTTAACTTCATCTATCTCAGCCCTTGCAGCTTCACATCTGAAACAGGACTCTTCCCCCCATAAACTATGAAGATTAAATTAGGTGACAACTGCCTACCGAGCATCTTTGTACAATGCTTAATACAAAAAAAAAAGTTGTTTGGATTTATTTGACAAAAAACAGCTTTTGGGGGTTGTAATAGTGAACTGACATGAAATAAAAAAAAAAGAAGAGAGGTTTGGATTGCCTGCACTATAGTACTAGATCTATAGGTCCAATACACTACACTCTAATCACATTTGTCTGTAGAGCACTTTAATTGTGGTCCATCAAAATAGGTGTGCTGTAAGTGCAAAATACACATCAGATTTCAAAGACTTAGCATAAAAATCAGAAAATATTTAATTAACTTCGGTATTTTAGAAATGGGCTAAAAATGTTTTTATTTTAAAGAGGCTAGGAAATTCAAAACTGCATGTGTGCCTTGCATAGTATTTCCATTACACAGTGCTGCTCTGGAACTATGGTTACCTATGAAGAGCCAGTACAATTAAATATGTAGGGTTTTCTGGGGTTTTGGGGGGGTGGTACTGAGGTTTGAACTCAGGACCTCACACTTGCTAGACGGTGCTCTACCACTTGAGCTATTATGCCAGCCTTTTTTTATGTTGGGTATTTTCCAGATAGGACCTCTGGAACTATTTGTCTGCGCTAGCTTCAAACCACATGAGCCACTAGCACCCAATGGTAAATGTTAATTATTACTTTTGTGGCCCAAGGATTCTTTTTTTAAATGTGATTTTTGATAAATGATACAATTACGTGTACCAGAAGTATATTTACTAAGAAAATAATACACTCATCTAAAGGGTTCATAGACATCAAACTTCAATAATGTCCATTATTTTAGTATTTATTGAATAGCAAGTAAGTGTAAGGCACTGTGCTGGATGTGGTGGAATATACAGTGAATTTAGATGCATTTTTCTGACCTCCAAAGGCTTACAATCTAGTGAAGGAGACAAGTCACACATAGAAATAATGTATAGTACAGGGCAGATTTATATATAGAGGCTATAATAGTTTTCTTAAATAATGGTAGTGGGAAATTTCCAATTGGTGAGCATCAGGAAAAGCCTGTGGGAAGATAATACTTTACTTTCAGCAAATAGGACTTACTGCTTTCACTTAATTTTCAGAAGTCATGAAGGCACTAGGCAAAGATTAAATATTAAAATGTTTCCACTTAATTTAACCTATTTTTCCCAATCCACCAGCAGAATGCACAAATTACTTTTTATGTTGATACAGGAATTTGAGAGGTAGTGTTGAGACTTGAATTCAGTAACTATGCCTACTTAATTCTGATGCTGAATATAAACCACATTTTAACATGCTGGGGTCCATTATTTGTATGGCCTGGCTGTGTGAGGAACAGAAGACGATACATCCTCTACCCCAAGGAGCCATTGCAATACCTCTGTCTCAGATAATCTGGAGCAGGTTCTCATCAAAGAGAGACATATTCAAAGCACAGGTTGTTTCCATCTCAAATAATTATTAATTTACCTTTTGTGTTATTCCTACAACTTTAATTTGTTTCACAATCCCCTCATCTCTCTGCAACATAACCCTGTATACCAACTGCTGGATTTAAGGCCTATAAAAAGGGTTGCTAAACTGCTTTACTTCTAGGAGTCGTTTCTTTCATTTTAAAAAAAAAGTAACTCTATACAATGGACAGTATTAGCTCAAGAAAGACAAACATTAAGAGATTTTTAAAGTAAAGGTCTGAGATTTCCAAAATGTAGCTGTTGTTGTTTTCATGTTTAACCTTATTTTTGTGATCAAGTAAAACCTCCATTCGGAAGATTCAGAAAACTACAACCTTACAGAACCACTGGTTCAAGTACAGATACTCCCTGGGTAAAAGCTTGTGTTAACACCATGAAATTCTGTGTGGTCTAGCACCAAGAATCTTAAGCATTTCACATGTGTCAACTTACCTATTCTAAGTTACGATGACTATCCAGCCTCTCCAACTTCACTCTCACAAAGCTGGTAGTTGTTTATAACTTCAGAAAATATAAATTACTAAGATAGTAACTTCTTGGCAACTAAAAATGTACTTACCTGTTGGTAAATACTACACTGGAAAAGGGACAACATACCAGCACTTTTGTGTACAAGATGGCCAGATGTTTTGTCAATTTTTTAGTTACTCCTTAAATAAAATATTCCACCTTAATCTTGTATTAGAGACTGTGGCTTCCTTTCATAAAAAAGAAAAATGTTTATTATTTCAGGCGTTTACATACATACTTCAACTGAATTCAGTAACTTCTGAAAGTATTTTAGACTTTCCTCTTACCTCTATTTCCTAAAATATAAAAATTAGGACAATTTCACATGGCATCTACAAACCACCATGCAACTCTTCAACCAGGTTTGGTTCAATGAACACTGATATTTCAATTCTAATTCTACTAGTAAGGTTGTAATCAAATAATTAAAATTAATTTTACCTTCACTAAAAGGAAGTGTTTCCTATTTTAGTAAGCTGATTCCAGCTGTAAGGAAAAAAAAAACATAGTATATATCTAAGTAGAAATCTCAAATAATGTTGGAAATTTTTATTGAAAAAAATTTTATTGGAAAGTCCTTATATATCCAAAGTTACCATTTAAATTTAGTTTAATTAATACAAACCTAAGATTCTAGATAGTCTGAATTGTATCATCATCAGAAAGTCATAGGGCTTACACACTTCAATTTTGTTAAACAGTTTAAGATGTATCCTTAAATAATAAAATAATTAAAAACTCTACTCTCCCCAGATTTCAGAGGGCAGATCTATTACTCCTATTTTCAGTACAAAACATAACATAATCCAAGTGATTAACTTTCAGCTATTTCTTGAAGCTAAAAAGCAAGTTTCCCCAAGAATGCTCACACAAACGTTATGGCAGACGAAGTCATTTTGTGGAGTTTCAATAGCTACAGGATAGACACTATGGCAAACAACCCTATCTAACAGTCCTCTTCAAACCCTGGGTCTTCAAAGTGTTGGTAACACAATGCATTAATCTTAAATGATTTAAACTGACTTAAAACTAAATGTGGCATTGGCCAAGTTCCATAAGTTTTTCCCACTATATAATGTAACATAAAATTAGTATTCATCATGATGGAGGTTGAAGAAGGTTGTAATTACTATACACTGCCAGAAAACTAAATGGAAGGATAACAATTTTAAGTTGTGGTAGAGTACCTGCATAGCAAACACAAGGTCCTGAGTTCAAGCTGCCATTAAAAAACTTACTAGCTCTTAGGCAGGCACTGGTGGCTCACACCATATTCCTAGCTACTAAGGAGACAGAGATCAGGAAAATTGCAGTTTGAGGCCAACCCAGACCAGCTGGGAGACTGTATCTCAATAAAACTCAATATAAGAAAGGCCTGGCAGAGTGGTCCAAGTGGTAGAGTACCTGCGCAGCAAGCATGGTGAGGCCCTGAGTTCAAATGCCAGTACTGAAAAAAAAAAATAGCTCCAGTCAAATGTTGTCAGATGTTTAAAGTTATGTATAGTTTTGATGTTTCTACAGTAAAATTCTATTTTTTATTGAAGAAAATTTTGTCTTGAGAAGTTAGCCTGATACAACTTCTACATCAAAATTGTGAGTTAAAAGGCAGAGAAGTGAAGCCATTTGTTGACAATATTAATGGAAGATACGGCTAAAAGGATGACCTGGGGCCAAATTAGAAAACCTTGTATTACCTAAGCAGCTTATATTTTATGTTAGTTAACCATTGTGACCCTAAAACTAGATACAGGCCAATATAATTAAATGTGCCATTAAAGATGGGGTCTTTAGGAATCATTGAACCCATTTGTAAATAATGAGTCCAGCCAGATCTGTACTTAGTAAAGGATGGGTGGACCTTGGATACACAGGTCATTTCAGGCATATACAGTGAATGATCAATGTGAGTGGGTGTGATAAAGTAATGGGACATAACTGCACATAACACAAATCAAGAATGCCTTTATATTAAAATAATATGTGATAGGAAACTATGATGCAGAGGTGGTCAAGGAAACAAATCTAGAAGGAAAAAAAAGAAGACAGGTAAAAATGAAGAGGGCAGATTAGAGAACCAGCAAAGTTCCAAGGAGACTTTTCAAGACTGACAATGTAATAAACACCAAAGATCAAAGCTTTGAAAAATATGTAATTTTACATCCTGATACTGCTATCCTATGAACAGCTGTTAAAAGGCAAAAGAAAAATCCCACATAAAAAGGTTATCATTGTAAAAACCAACAAGTTCACTAGATTCAATAAAATGCTTTAGTCTTATAATTATGTATGTGGGGGATGTCTACCTAGTTTACCTGGAGGAGTGTGAGGACAGAATCACTGGTATCTAGGAAAACACCTATGCTATTGTGAATTATGTGCTGACCCTGTAATTATTAGGAAATATCTGAACTACCAATAAAATATAACTAGTTTAGCAGTTAAGACTGCTTTGAATTTCCTAGTGAAGTTAATATATTAGCATTATTATTACAGGGGGAAACTATTACCTGTAATTTCAGACTTGAAACACTATTAAGATTAAAAGATGCAGTTACTACCACAAAAGTAGACTAACGTATTAGCTGACACCTACATGACTAAGGCTGACTCCCAGTAAACTAAGACATTTAAGGAACTTGGAAATAACTTGCAATAATGCTTTATGGAACACCTAATGAGAGGCTTAATAGTTTTCTTTCCATTATACAGACTCCAATATTAGCTTTCTTAGCTGTAAGAGAAATATCTAGTCTACTCTTTCACTCAAAGAGCAACTAAGTTTCACAAATAATGCATCAGAAATGTTTACAAGAGTAAGGTACAAGGTGAATTCAGCAGTCTTATGTTGTGAAACTAAGCCTTCACAACAAATCCATAAATGAAATAAAGCAAAAAAACCAATCTCTAGATTGTTTTTAATTTTAATTTCTAGATTGTTTTTAATTTTAATAAAATTAAAAACAAGCTATCTCATGGAACTTGGAAGCTAAAAAAGTATCAGAATATAATCATCTTTTTACACAGGCAAGAAAACTCAATTCCAGAGACTAAATGTTTGTACATAGTTGCTCCCAATGCCTCAATGACCAAGAAAAAAATTTTGGTTTTTCACCTGGAAATACTTTAAAAAAGAAAAAAAAGATGGGGATAATTATCAAGTCATTGAAATTATGAGAGTACCTTAAAGCATTCAATACTCTATTTCAGCAAACTATACCTTGTAAGTTTATGTGAAAAGTTAACATACAGGCCAAACAGTCATAAATTGTGATTCAAAGATCTAGGTCTACTACTTAAGATTTTTCAATTTAGTTTTAAGGACTGGAATTTATGCAGAAAAATGTTTAGAGATTTAGACTCCCTAATCATCGAAGAGTATACTTCAGCAGCAGAAAAAACATATTCCATAGGAGGATTAATGGACTCCCATCAAATCTGGAGATCCCTTTGAGAGAACCCTCTCGCAATAATGGAGACATGAATGCAAGGTGTTAAACGTAAAAGGGAGGAAAAATCCCTATGGTTCTTTTTAAATGTTCTGAAACTTCTAAAATGAACTTGTTCTATTTCCAAAGACATCTTTTAATATCATCAGTCAAGAATGTCACTTTCTTTGCATCTTTAGTCATAAAATGTTCATTATGTACTGTTCAGCATACCAGGTGCTGTTTTCAAGATTTATTCAAACTTTTCCTAGACTATTTTAAGTCAGTGATATAAAAGCAATATAGATTATGACAGCTTCTACTAAATTGAGAAGTATGTGCATACATACTGATATATCTTACCACCCATTTTATTTTAAAACTATTTTCAACCGGCACTTTTTACATCGAACTGCAAATTTTAGGTACAAAAGATAAATATTTCTTCATACAAAAGCTGAAATGAGCCTCTGTAGTTTTGCATTCACAGGGCTACATAGAACAGGAGCCATTTCCATGGGGAGAGAGTAAGTGGGAAGGAAAAAGCAAGACCTCCTGGTTTGCTGGAGTGGAGGAGGGAGAAAATTTAGGTGGCAACCTGTTGTAAAACTGCTTTTATATCTACATTTTTCCTCAAAGTGAGCGTGGGAGAAAATCGAGATTCCCACTCAATTGCTTTCCTTTCTGCTCCCAGACTAAAGTTGTTAGTCCTCATATTCTCTCACAGAACTTGCACTCAGTCATCACAAGTAGTCAAGTGCCATCAGACTACTTTTGTCAAATATCCTTTCATAAACATGAATAGACCACCAAATACATGAAAAAAATCAGAAGCAAAAAATAACCACTGTGAACTATGTGAGACACTACTAAAAAATATCTCTAGAGCTGGCAGAGACACTCAAGTGGTAGAGCACCTGCCTAGCAAACATGAGACCCTGAGTTCAAGCCCCAGTACCGCCAAAATAAAAATAAAAATCTCTCAGTCAAGAGTGATCAATGCCTGAGCCCTGGAGTTTGACGCTATAATGCCCATACTATGCTGACTGGATATCCATAGACTCATGGTGGTGAGCTGCCAAGAACAAGGAGCCACCAGGTTGTAAGTGCTGATCAGTAGCAGACTGCATGCGGGAAAGAACAGACATTGCAGTCCAGCCCACTCACTACAGGAAACATCTTTAAAAAGACAGAGGAGTTATCATGTCAATGCATATATAAAAGTAATGCTGAAATTTTATATCAATAAATGCACTGAGAGAAAAAAACTTTCTACGAAATAAGAAAGACTACAGTGATGGGTGCGGTAAAGTTTAAACATCTAATCCAATTGCTTCAAACCAAGCTTCAAAGTGCAAAAAATTGAAAAAAAAAAAGCTAAAATTCACAAAGAGCTTGAGACTTCTAGTTAAAAAGTAAAATAAATGAATAACAAAAGTTACGTTATGAAGCACTGGAAAACCAAATAAAAATGAAAAACAAATCTGAACAGTCACAAAAGAAAAAAATTACCTACAAAGGAAGAACTGCACTCAAATTAGACTTCATCATTAACACTGCATGCTAGAAACAATGGATCAATGTCTCTAAAACGCTAATGGAAACATTTAGCTAGAATCCTTTATCTCAACTGTCAAACAAGAGCAAGGGTAAAACAGACATTTTCCTCTATGCATGAATGTTTCACAGTTCGTCTAACCTTTCTGAAAATACTACCTGAAAACATAAGCAAATCAAAAGCAACATATGGAATCTAAGAAACAGTAGAACTAAGCAATGCAGAGGGAAAACACAATCTCAGGACGCATTCAGCAGAGGGCATCAAACAAAAAGCTCAGCAAAACTTTTTCAAAACATAACAAGGACAACTACAAACTCGAAAATAAAATTCAAGTCATGGTTCATATTTTAGGAATGGAGTAAATCTAAGTAAATGACAGAATTAAGCTCTGGAATGTAAAAGGCTGGGTTTTGACAAAACAGAATGCACATTATGCATTATAAATTTTGTTGCGATCTTCTGTATACTGACAAGGTGTAAGATAGGGATGTAAATTTAACAGCAGAAAAATAGCTAACAAGAATTGGGAGATGAATGAAAAGAAACAGATCTGTGTGCCATTTCCTTATTCTACTGTAAGGGGTGTCTTTGTGTATTATATGTCTTCATATTTAAGGCTGGCCTCAAACTCCAGGTCCTCCTATCTCAACCTCCCAAAGTACTAGGATTAGAGGAACGTACCTCCACACCCATAACTTAAGTGTATTCCTAATAATAAGGGTAATCACATAAATTTAAAATTAGCAATGAACATTAGTGTAAGCTCAGTTCTTCACAAGGAATAAAAAAATGTTGCTTAAGACTTGGTAATTAACTATTAGATGGGGAGGAGTTATCTCTGGAAGAAGGCTGAGATGTGTTGGAGAACTTCACAGCCTGTGCTGTTTGTATGTTTTCCATGTACAGGTTTCCTACATTTTTAAGACAGTACTACCAATATAGTTTTGTAAAATTTTTACATTTTTTAAAAGGTACTTATCAATGGGGCTGAGTATGTAGCTCAGTAGTAGAGTGTGGGCTTAGTATGTGCAAAGCTCTGAGTTTGATTACTTGAACCAAAGGGGGGAAGTACTATCAAGTTCAAATGTCAACTATAATCAAGTAAACAAATACTGCCTTTATTCATTAGTACTCAAATTTCTCAGATATTTAACTTTAACCATCTAAATATTGGTAGTAAATCTGAGATTCATATGGATTATATAGTAAGCAATGTAGATATTCTTTGAAACTGCTTTCAAGATAACTTTAGTTATCTAGCTTACATTGCTTTTCTCAAGCATACTTACCTGCTCATCCTTAAAATGCTATGTCAAAAGAACCTTATAAAAACTTTATGGACTCAAAGGAAACTACTCTTTTAACCAGCCAATCTTGAAGTACCACTTTCTCATAAAGAAATATAGACAGGAGGTTTACCAGTACCGTTTTGTTCAGCAGTATACAATCAAATCAAACATCAGCATGAAGGAAAATTGATGAGCTAGATTTCCTAAAGTCCATTGCTAAAGGATGACTTATGAATACCATTTTCCACTCATTCCAAATAAGGAAAATATAAACAATGACTTCCACACAGGTTTTTAACAAAATAACAAAGCAGTCTGTAAATTACAAGATCTACTATTCCCTCAACTGAAAATCTTATGACTACTACTCAAGTCAGATTGACAATTTAAGTGTGGATTGTCATGTTCTTAAACTTACTTAAAATGTTGGTATTTTATGTTTGTGAACTTTAAGAAGCTCTCTATATTTTAAATTGTGGTTCCAAATATGACTCCTTTTCAAGTTATGTAACAATCAAGCCTAACTGAACAAATAAGCTACAGGTCTACCAAAGTGAAAAGGACTCGAGACTTTAAATTACCTGTACAATACCATTTACCTCAGATCTCCCTTCCTTCAAAGAGCTTCCATTTAAAGGGAGACAAAAGACAGTAGAGACTAGAACGCTCATAAACTTGTTAATATAAGCAGACTGAACAAAATGGAAGCACTAAGCCACAGAAACTGAGTACAGTATCCTCTTGCTTTTTTTTTTTTTTTGCGGTACTGGAAATTGAACTCAGGGCCTTCACCTTGAGCTACTCCATCAGCCCTGCTTTTTGTGAAGGATTTTTCTAGATAGGGCCTTGTGAACTATTTGCCTGGGATGGGATGGCTTCACACCACAATCCTCCTGATTTCTGCCTTCTGAGTAGCTAGGATTACAGGCATGTGCCCTCTTCTCGAGGTTCTCCTAAATACTAAATGTGGGGAGAATAAGGGGACAAAAGGCCACTAAATTATGTAACCTTAGAATAAAAAGGCATGTCTTTTAACCCTATGTATATTTGAAGTCAGGTAGAGTGGTTGATGGAATTGCGCTTTAATGAAGAATTCCCAAAAATTTAAATTTCTGCAAATGTTTGTGGAATTTTACCATTTCAAGAGTTATGAACTAGATTTGTCAAAACTACACTGTATTACATTTGCATGACTTACAGAATACAGAAAAACAGTTTCCCAATTTTTATAGATTGCTTCCTTCAAGGCACATTCAAATGTTAAATGAGAAACACAACTTGTATATAAGCTTATTCTCCCTAAACATGCTAACAATTTTAGGTCTAATTCCTGAGTCTTCAAATTAAAGCAACCAATACAAATACTGGTATTTTCCTAAAAGTGAAGACTTGATATATTTACATGTACCTAGCTTCCACAATTTTGTACTCAAATGATGCAGTACTTGTGTCACATAAATCCCATGGTTATTCAAACTTCATCTCATTTAAAATTAACACCATTAAATGAGCCAGCCATAGGACGTAATGTTGGTATTACTCTGGTATGACATGGATGCTATTCTTGTAGACTTGGTTTTATCTAGTAGAATCTATAAAAGTTTTCTACCAATTTCATATTACTGTCACAGCCTTTTTTATTTTTCACTCTGTAATAATCTCTTCTCCACACCAAATCCTTTTACTTTTTGCTCTGAAAAAGCAAAATCTGGCTCTGGGTTCAGAGACAGATATTAGTGCCCTTCAGTATCCTATATTATCTCCCAAGTTGAAATTCAGTCACAATACATTTTTTCAGAATATGGCTAAAAGCCAAAGAAAGGCAAGAAACGACAATTCATGAACATTACAGATACAGCCACTGTAATTTTCCTCAGATTAGAATTTGCTTTAAACTAGGAACAGTTTAAAAAAATTAATGAAGCTTAGTTATCCTACAATGACCTTATTTTAATCAAAGTTTTTGCTTGTGTTAAAAAATCACGTAGAAAGCTTTAACATTTAGGACACTAATTTCCAAAATGTTTCATTAGGACTTCGTGACTGTTTGAAATGATGAAACATTCACTAATCAATCCAAATTTCAAAATCCTAAGTAGAAACTAAACTCTGCAATGACAAATTTTAAGTTGTGTCCTGACGTGACATAAGCCTTCCACCTAACTACCACCTCCAAGAAATACTACTGCTTTGAGCCAAAATCCTCCAATGTATTTATAAGTCCCCACCATTTGTCCATTTAGCTAGCTCAAAACACTCAAGCAGAGTTCTTCCTCACCTCATTCAGTTAGCTAAATGCACATTTTTAATAAAATGTATCATGTGTTTCTTCCCTTCTCCTGAGTTACTTGCAACTTCAATCTCATTTCCAAATCTTCAAAGACATTTTATTTGCCAGAAATAGAGACCAGAAGAATGGAAGAATACTGCAGTGAATCATGTTCCCAGAAGTAAGATTAAATTAAGTTCATGGAATCAAGGACATGTGTGACCAGAGTATTTCCAAAAATCAAAATCTCAAGTAAAGACCAGCCCAGTAATTTATTCTA
Organism: Castor canadensis; assembly: GCF_047511655.1. NCBI lineage: Eukaryota > Metazoa > Chordata > Mammalia > Rodentia > Castoridae > Castor > Castor canadensis. The sequence continues at coordinate 76,082,963 of NC_133386.1, read as the reverse complement.
TTCATTTCCCAGTCGTGTGCTTATAGTCTTAGGGAATTTGTTTTTACCATCACTAGATACTTTTGAATGTATGCATGATGAAAACGCGATAGAACTCTAAATATTTCAAGTTATCTATTTAAACGCTGTTAAGTGAAAAATGATGAAATGGAGGACACTCACAATAATTCTTGGACTCCTGGAGATCCTAAGACATGCTACAAAAATAGGTCTTTATTCTTAGGAAAATATAGTCAGAGCTAGCTTCCTTATGCTATACATAAAATCTTAACATCAGAGGCAGTACAGATAGTACAGATAATTTTTGAACTGATCTCCAAACAAGCACAAACCCACTACGTTGAAAAGAAAAAAAAAAAAAAAAAAACAGGTAATTTGAGGTTTTTGGCGAAAGACAGTACTTCACATAGCTAATCCAAATCAAAGAACCTGCAGACAGTTTTCAGTGAGATGAAAGGAATGAAATAAATATAAATTCTACGGATAAATAAATGTAAAAGAATTTTAAATAAACAGGACTTTTTTTTTTTAATTAAAATACTAGTCAGGTACAAGCTTTTGTTTCTCAATGCCAGACTTCTAAATGTTTACCAGACTACTGTTAATATTAAAAACCTAATCTTGACCCAGAGTGTTAGTAGTAATACTGATTTGCATTTGCAAAAAAGGTTGTTTTTCCAACCGAATGCTTCTGGTCCTGAAAAATATTCTAGGTGTATTACTGAAGGCAGATTGTGGTTTATGTCTTACGAACTTTTAAAAAGTGACAGACCTCAAAAGTCCATCTACTCATTTGCCCAGTTAAAAAATGTGAGCACTGGTTCACAAGTAGCATCTTAAGTAGTGGCATGCCCTATTGAGTGGTATGATTGCTGAGTAAATACTAAAGACCATTCCCACAAGTTTGTTTCTTAGAAGTATTGTTACTTATTTATTCATTAACCTTTCTTAAACACACCACTGAATTCCTATAGTTAAAAAAAATTTATGGTATACATAAATGGGGAGAAAACAGTCATGACTGAGTATTCATGGAAGTTTTAGGAACCTGAGCAAATCGTTCACTCTAGGATTAATTCCCTCTCCTAATGCATGAAGTCATATTTTACTTCTCCCCACAAAATACAGACTACATGCCATATTCTGTAATATGGTAATGTTTTGCTGTTTCTGATTCAACAATGATTTTGGCTTGGAAGTCAAAAAAGCTGTACTGAACTTGTCAATTTTGCCCATTTTTTTGTTTAAATTTTGTTTAGTGTTCATTGTAATATTCTAAGTTTTCAAATATCTTACAGACAACTAAAAAAACCCAGATCACAACATCAATCCACTTGGCATTCCTATTTTGAGAGAAATGTTTGCTCTGTTAAGTCAGATTTGCAGTAATTGGTTAAGATGTCTCTCATGATGTTACAACAACTGCCATCATGAGTGTACAAACTCCTCTTGTGCTCAATTCTCCCTTCATTTTTAACATGGGATTCAGCTGCAATGGCAAAAATCTTCCACAAAAAATCATGCTTGAGAGAATACAAAATTAACTCAATTTTCTCACAAAGCAACTTTCTGAAAACTGATAGAACTAAATTTATGATCACTTTTGATTGCCAAGTAGTCTGCAGAAACAAAATCTTGCGTCTGTTTTTTTAGGTAACTTTTCTTTTTAACAATTAGAATACTTTAAAAGATATTACTTTTCACCCCAAGGAAGGGACTTGGCTATTAGATTTAAGACCCTTTCCTTGACAATATATACAAAATTTCTTTAACTTGTCATCTGTCCATTCTTTGAAGCTGTCAAAGCCAAGAACCCATAAACAAATAACAAATAGCAATAACCTACATTAGTTAACATTCCCCCTTTTAACATGTTGACATTTTTACTAAAGAATTAGTTATTTTTGCATTTCCATTTCTCATATGCCATGACATTCCATATAAATTGCATTATTGCTTAATAGGCCACACAACATTCAAAATTATGTTTATATGCATTGCCTGTTTTCCTTGATCTCTGTAAGAGTTTGATACTGATTTTACTACAGAAATTTAAGTTTGAAAATACCAGTTAGTGTTTCTTCTCAGAACTTAATTGTTCACATCACTAATCACTACATGCATATTTAGCTCTGAATATATTGCTCAAAAACTGCACCCATTATCAGAACAGTGCAAATGATATTTAATTTCAAAAGTAATTATAATGGCTTGAATTCAAAGTTATTCAAATGAACACTGTCAAGTAATTTCACTTGCATGTATACATTTCATCACCACTGTTTACATTACCCTTTAAGTATAACCATCAATTCTTCACAATTTCTTTAGATTCATTTTCCCTCCCAAGTCCCTAAACTAAGAATGGCAAATAATCTTGGAAACTCAGAGCTCCTTACTGTTTTGTTGAGGAACACATTTGTGAACTCACAAAAGTGTTCATCTTTCAACTTCTGACAATACAGTTCTTTCATTAAGTCAAACAAACCTGTCCTAACACCCCAACATACAATTCTGAGAATTAATTTAAGAACCTTGACAGTGTCCCTTAAAAATGGTATGACAGTTAAGTGCCAATAGGCATGGCAATGACCTCTTTAGATGGGATTATTTAACTCCTTGGACCTGGGAAATGCCAGCACCAAGGATTACACTGAGATTCAATTTTACTGAAGGCTACATTTAGTTTACTCACTTTCCACACCCTATTATGTTCATTATGTTAGAATGAAATGTAAATGTTTTGTGTAGCCCTCAAACTTACACTAAGATTTGAGATGTACTTTAAAAAAGCACGGGGTAATATATAAAATCAGTGGCAGAAAGTTTCATTAAGCACCAGGAACAAATTTGTGTCACCCCATACTCATTTGTAGGTAAGTTTCAATAACCGGCAAGGCACATTTACATATATTCCAATGAATACTTATTGACAAATTTTAAATTACACTCTATGTCCCAGCTATCCCAGTAACTGACATACAACATACTAAAATGGTTTATTAAGGTAACAAAAAAAAAAAAAAAAGAAAAAGAAAAAACAAACCAAAAAAAAACCACAATGTGAAACGTACAGGCTATTGGCAACCACTATTCTAAAATTATGTAAGTACAAATAAACATACTGAAATGTGTGCAATTCTAAGTTTTTAAACCAGAAGTTTCTATACTAACACACATTTATATTAATGACACATAAAAAAAATAAAAACTTTATTACAAAAATAAGTTACACTCGCCTCCAGCTTACAGTATAAAACAATTTTATTTGCAGGAATGCAAAATGATTGTTTGCCATGAGCATTTTGAACATATGACATGTCTAATTTTGTTAAATTTGCATTTACTGGGGAACTGGTGTGTATAAAACCTTAATAAGTATAAGCTCTGATCTTCATCGTGGTGCCTATTGGGTATGTGATATAACTGCAGTATCCCTTTGGGGAAGGGGAGAGGGACTTCTTTACACCAAGTCCTAATTAAACTATAATTTTACTTTTGACTTTAAGCTATCGACTTAGGACTTGGCAAAAATTTTTTTTGAGGGTGATTCAATAGAGGATGCTTCACCACTGAACACTCACTGTCATCAAGGTGCTTTAGAAAATTAAAAACATAGCACAAATGATTGTACTCTACTCTACAAGTTATCATGACCTGCGTAAGAAATGGAAAGCTGATTCACATCTTTACAGTGATCAGCAGTAAGAAATGCACTAATGAAACATACCTTTTACCTAAAAAGCTAAACTACAGCCATATACTAGTTTCTATGATTTATGAAAAAACTTCAAAATATCCAAATGTCAGGCTTTGCTGTACAATTGTCAGTTTTAGTCTGACTTTTTATAAAGGGACACTGCAGTATTTAGTACAAGTTCGGATGCACTTTTTTGAACATCTGATGTCTTACAAAAGTAACATCTTGCTAAACTATTATACATCCAAATAACTACAATATCTGAAGAAGCAAGGCTGCTTTTTCAGCCACAAAATACGACAAAAGCAAGGCCTGTTATGATGGTCATGAGGAAGTCTTACAAGCCTCTGAAACTAAAGGCAACTAAGAATGTTACATTTGGTATATTAAAATCTTACCCTCATATCATATTTAACAAGCCTTGCTTTTATCTACAAAGATTTTCTATGTACAGTACAGACAGGGTATAGTTCAATCCTCTGCTACTGAGGTAGTTAACCAACCCTTTAAAAAAGGTTCTGAAAAGAACCACTATCTGGAATGCCTGACTAACCAGCTCTGATGATTACACCTGAAACTGCATATCTGAACACAATTCAAAAGTGATTACTATAAAAAAGATATAGACAATCATGATTAACCTTGGTGAGCAGAAATAAAATTTAAGGATACCAACAGTGGCATTCATCTATACCACTGCAATAAAATTTAAATGCACAAATTCAAGAGAATATTTCAGAATACCACTGCTGGGATCCTTAATTTAAAAAAACAGGGGAAAAATCTACTTAGAGCAGATTTTTTAAAGAGAAGAACTTTATTCTTTATTAAGATACCATGCTAGAAGTTATGAAGGATTTCTGTTGGAACACATTTGGAAAATAGAGTAGCTTTAGTTTAATAACTTGCACTGCAGAGAAAATTGTTAAAGAAATTCATATCAAAGTCCAAGTATTAGTTCAATGTCCCGTATTTGATTCCATGATCTTCACAGGAAGGTCTTCTGCAATAGAATATGCTCCTATACAGCCGAGATATTTAAGGTTGCTTGATTTCCTTACCATTACTCCACTGCAAGCTTCTGGTGTAATCCCACATAGCAAGTCAGTCTTCATTGTAACAGGTCAGGACCGGCCTCGACCCCTTTTCCCTGCTAGCCAGGTAACAAAAGGAATCAGTTAGATAAATCATTTTAAACTAATTATGTGTAAATACATAATGATAACATTAAAAAAAATAAAAGCTTTAACAGTAATTCTTATATAATATCTAATTAAAAAAAAGTTGTCTTTAGTAACTATTAGCTTCCTTTTGCTTGATTTTTTTCACTTGCTTTCAGTTGAGGCTTTGGGTTGCTTTTTTTGCCCCTTTTGGAGGAAGAAGGGGAATGACTAGATTGAGGTTTGAAAACCCTCAGTTTCAAGTTGTTAAATCTTTAACAAACTGATTTTATTTCAAAACAAAAATAAAAAAGCTAAAGGAAAACCTAATAGAAATTATACCTTAAGGAATTTGCTCCCATTAACTTGCAATAAATTTCCACTTGAGACATGAAATAATCATCAAATATGCTGAAAACATCTGAAATTTGTTTGACCTTGACATTTCAAGTTTACTGATTGACATTTTTTTTAACAAAACTCGTTCTTTCGAAACTTATGTCTTTTGTTCATGTAGTCTGTCAGATGTAAATCTCAAAATTTGGGGGAAACGCAGATTCAGAAGTAGGGAGTAGCTCTTAAATCTTTGCATTGTTTGCCAAG